>NC_134710.1:38585609-39263109 GCF_043290135.1 Rhipicephalus microplus | reverse complement strand
CATACCATACTGGTGGTGATTTGTTCAAGATGCCACCTGAAAACTTCAGCGAGTGCATGGTAGTTGATAACTCCCGCATAATTGGAACTGTTCTAGAGCTCTTTGCCTTAGTGCAGATAGTCTTTCCGTAGAATCAAGATTTTTAAATCTGGATAGCCCCCATCTCATGCATCTCTATAGTACGCAATTTTTTTCTGTGTGCACACAGTCATCGCTTGATTTCCAGAAAGTAGGTTCACAATGTAGGATGGGGCACAAAATGCTAAGCCGATGGTGTATTTGTATTGTCATACCACCGTCGCGGTGGAGACGACTTGAGTTCGTCTTCTCGATGCAAGCAGCGGGGCTTTAATGCTGGAACCTTACATGTGCCGTACGTCTCATTCTTTGATGTAACCAATGATAACCATGGAAAACAGTACGCTTGCCGAACTTCGCAAACATGCACAATCTTCTTGAAGAAGTGTATGGGATAAGACCCCAAACTGTGACCCACCGTGCATCATTGATGGTTTAGTCTCGATAAAGTGGATAGATGCAAATTTTATTGAGATGTGGGCTCTCAAACTAATTACCTGAGTTTCATCCAACTGGCATATCAAATGTGTTCAATAAATATACCCTTTGAATCTCGGTTCTTTGAAAGGAATTCTGCAGGGCTGTGAAATCGGTGAATGAAAGAAAACTTATTGAGCAGAAATTACTCACGTAGTTAAGGTTTTGAGAATCCAGTAACGAGTATACGCCAAAACAGCGAGAGATTCGTGCCTGCGATTCACGCCTTCGCAGTGGTCACAAGGGGGACCAGTGTGAAGGACCAGCAGTCCTATAATTTGTCATCTTTGAAACTCGGTCACCTGCGAGCACTATTTTCCAAAATAAACCAGTAAAAATGGAAATGTGGTAAATACAATGTAACGGCAAATGGTAGTGGGGCTCACTTCACTCCTGCTGACCGAGCACCATTCTGCTGCTGCATGTGGCAGCCAGCTTATAGCATCATGACGTTCATCAAGGTGAAAAACAAAGTGCGAAGAACGAGCGATGACAGTTTTGAGGAATTCAACGCAGAAAGTCTGCCTCGTTCTATTGTGCGTCGTTCAGCTGTCGTCAGCAGGTTGTCACACTGAAACTAATTTTGCCTTCAGCTTTCCCAATGATTTGTGGGGATTTTTTATCAGCCATGGTACTGAGACTGATTTTCACAAATATTTTCGTTCGTACGGTATGAATAAATTTTGATATGGTAGCACAAAATATTTCGGATGGATAGGCGAGCCAACTGCCGGCCTGATGTCAACCCATGAAGCGCCGAAGGGCGTCAACTCGTGGCCTTGGTGTTGGGCTTCCAATGTACTGACGGGGCTTTGAAAATTTGGAAGTGAATCTACTGTCATTCACGTACATGTCTCAGCTGGAAAATGATGCTCAAAATCAACGGTGGCGGAGGAGTTGCTCGAGTGGACATGCAGCGCTTGTGTCGTCGTTTTTAGGCAGCGCCACGCGTAGCTCCAAGCAATAAATTCTGCATTATTCGCAACATATCGCGTCAGGTGAGCCGCGCTTATGTAGGTGGTCTTGGTAGTCTCTGCCTCCAAATGCTTTGTATACTCGCTCTGCTGCAGCATTTTTGCGCAGTACAACACGTTGTCTTGTTCTAAAAAATTGCACTGCCTGCAGGATATATATATATATATATATATATATATATATATATATATATATATATATATATATATATATATATATATATATATATATATATATGCCCACATTTAATTTGAATGCCTCTGCCGCAACCAGTCATGTTTTAGTGGGTGAAAAATCTACCAACGTTAAGCCCTGCTTATACAAGGTGTCCCAATTATCACGCAGCGTGACTAAAAAAAGAGTAAACCTAGTGCAAATTCTTCCAAGTATACTGCAGTAGTAAATATTTAGTCATAGATATATTTGTCACTCAAAGTATTTGGCAAATTGTCATAATGTCCATGAGGCAGATATGCGCATGTTAAAATGACCTCCGACCCGTTTTTTCAACAATGTTCTTACTGCAAGCTAATTTTTCCGTGTCATAGAGAAAGCCCGTGAAATCAAAAAAGTGACACATGACTAGACGGCTATTCGCATTAGCGCGCCTCAGAAAGCAGCGCCCTCACACACACTGAAATTGAGTTCACTATCAATGAAAGTAATGCAGAAAAAAAAAACACTGCCCAATCTCCCGCTAACAGTAATCATGTGTAGATGTGAAGCAGCGGGCGCTAACGTTTACACAGGCGGCGACGTTAACAAAGACACTCATTGTGGTGTTGTGCAGGAAAGAAACCTAGAGAAGCGCAAAGTACGCCATGATGAATCGTTGTTTCCTACTGGAACATGCCAATCGCTGCTAATGGGTAATTACAGACAGATGACTCCGATTGGACAAAGAGACCCGCTGTCCACTTTTACTTAACGCGCATGCTGCGAAGTTTTATCGTTCAACAACGCACAGGAGAAATCTTCCACCAGCGCTACTTTGGAGGTCAAGATCCATTGCCTATATATACGGTGTGGCCAACGAATTATTGTGCAGCGCAAGCAGTCATTTTTTCAATCAAGAAGCTCGTTAGCAGACACTGCCTACGTCGGCCTTGCGAGACGAGAGAGAGGGGACCGTAGGAGAGGAGAAATGGTGGGAGGGAACGCTCATGCACAATGGGAGTGTAAACGTGGCGGGATGGAATGCTTAGAGGAGAAAGAGGGGGAGCGAGCGTAGGTTAGCAGACGCTCTATGCGGTGGCTTTGCGATGCGAGAGAGAGGGGGGGGGGTCGTTGGAGAGGAGAGAGAGAGAGGAAGTGGACACGCATGCGCAGTAAGGGTACGCCGTACATCGGATTGAGCTCGACTCTAAGCTGCTTCGAATCTAAAACACAGATCACGCTATCTGCCATTTCCCGTATGGAGAAACGAACCGCTTTGATCTCACACAGCCAGGCTCTAATCAGAACAGTTCTCCGGCTCCTTTAGCAATGATAAAAGTTGGCTGTGAGATATGGATAATAATAGTGAAGCACAATCAAGTGGAAGGAATCCCTGCAAAATTGCGGCATATGTTGGCACTCAATGAGAATGTGTGGAACGCTGTCTCTAGCAACAGAAAAAGACGTAAATCGGCGGTTTACAGTGAGTTTTTTTGAGGGTGCTGCTTTCTTTAGCGGGTGGGCTGGCAGTTACGTGTTATTTTTTTATCATATTTCGCGGGTATTGGTTACTCTATTGAAATTGCGCCACAAGGTAAGACGAATGCACATGAAACCGGAGCACGAAACACAAGCGCGTGTGCATTCGTCTTACCTTGTGGCACCGCCGTAGTAAGAATTCATAACAACTTGCCATGCTCTAGGTCCTTCTTTTTTTATTACAAGGAAAAAATGAACACGCAATTAGTGCGTTATTAAAAGCAGCATAGACATGTCGTTTCAACATGCGCGCACCTGCCTCATTGATATTTTGATAATGGGTGAGTACTTTCTCGATTACATATATAGTTATGACTAAGTATTTAGTTGTCATTGAGAAAATTATTAGCGGATACTAAGTATACTGAGAACAAATTGAGTTAGGGTTGATTCACGTAACGTAATTAAAAAGAGGGTCACGTCAGAAAGTAAAAACAATTGGGGTAATCATGAGAGCGGGCCCTCAGTGCCGTACTATAAGCTACGGGTTATAGCATGTTTTTCTTGGAAGGCAGAGCCGATTTTTAAGGGACGCACGCAAAATTATAAATATTAAGATTAACAAGTCCCATTTTGTGACTGAAGTTGGTAAGGTTCGATTATTGGTTTCTATTCTCGACTATATAGGTACACCGGAATTGTATTGTTTTCTTCGGTCTATAGGCTATACCTTCTAGTAAATAGTTGGCCTTACTGCTGCTGGTTCTTTTATATTAATGTCGGTGTCTGCACATTTTGTTTTTGAGCATGAATTGCAATCGGACATGAATGGCAAATAAAGGTTTGTTTCTCAATTTCTTGGAGGTCTAAGGTAGTATTTTTTAAAGAAAAAAATTATAGACCATCCTCCTGAAGGGACCCCTGACGGAAGGCGAAGCAGCAGTGGAGCGCACGGCGTTGAGCCGGTTGAAACGGGCACTTACGCCACTGCTAGAAGATCTGTTTGAACTGAAACGCGGTGTAGCGTTTACTCGACTGAACGTTTGTGTGAAACGCAAAGACACGCCTGTGGGTCGGGTTTTCTGTAAGTTTTACCGCAGAAAGACTGTTCATCCGCTTCGCGCTCGCACGTTGCGAGTCGTGGAGAGGGTGAACCGAGAGAGATGACACGTGGCGAGTGACGACAGGCTAGCGGGAGAGTGGCGTCAATGCACGCACACTGCGAGGAACGCGTGAACTACTTCGCACCGCCCCAACACCTGCGGCCTGGGGAGTGTTCTGCGGCTGGAGGGACAGCGTCACACAGGCTAGTCAAAAAGCTGGTTCGCATCCAAAAACTTTGAAAACACTTCAGCTTCGCCTCAAAAGTAGAACGCGGTGAGGTAATCGGTCCCCCCTTGCATAGCCTTTGGAATCACTAGCCTTGCTTTGTTTCTCGGTGTCCACATTGCCTCATGAAAAGTAATATCTTTGCGTGTAACATCGGCTGTTTCAAACGATCCTAGAATTCTATATTGCAAGTACAGGTGCGAAGGACCGACTATACTCATTTTACGAATTGGCAAATTACTGAGTACGTGTTCGTAAGAGAACACACGCACCCACGCAACTGCATACTTGCGTGATGCTGTTGCTGACTATGATACATCATGCTCGTGCACTTTGTAATTAGTGGGCCCTTCATCCAACCACTTGTTCGCAATTCACAGGTTCTCACACCTGGTGCGATTGTCGCTGACCGCCTCATTCTCATCGGCACAAAGGATTTCACTGGCGAAACAGCGAAAATAGTGGCGCTGAGCGTATAAGCATACAGACTCTTCGGCGAACTGTGCATATCAGATTTAGGTCAAGTTGAATAACCTTTCCAGTTAGTTCGAGATTGAAAAATAAAACTGCTCATGTGTAGTGGGCCTCTTCGAAAGGTTGAAGCATTTGTGCACTATACGTTGCGGCACTGCTATATACAGGTAAGACCTTCACAGTTTTCGAGATATCTCTACGCTGCATTCCTTGTTGCCGATGGCATGTACACCCTTGAGTTCCATAGTCTCATTAAAAGCTGAACATTCGCGCCTTTCACTTGATTACAAGAAGCCCCGCCGCGGTGGTCTAGTGGTTAAAATACTCGGCTGCTGACCCACAGGTCGCGGGTTTGAATCCCGGCTGCGGCGGCTGCATTTCCTATGGAGGCGGAAATGTTGTAGGCCCGTGTGCTCAGATTTGAGTGCACGTTAAAGAACCCCAGGTGGTCAAAATTTCCTGAGCCCTCCACTACGGCGTCTCTCATAATCATATGGTGGTTTTGGGACGTTAAACCCCACATATCAATCAATCAATTGATTACAAGAAGGAGCTATGCCTGGTTTAGTGTACGTTACCCTTGGGATAAGTCAAATCGTATATACTTTTGGTTGTAATAGTGCCTCCTTCTTTTCGTTCACCGATCCACATTAAGAGGTTTGTAATAAACAAAGTTGTGGGCTTCCGAACACCCACTTCTTCATGTTGGCAGTGCTTCATATTCTAAGCAGATATATGCAAGCACACTACGGACGCTACGCATACAAGAACAAAATATCTACACGCACACACGGACATATATAGGCCTATACACGAACGCCCCATACGCGTGAATTTACGCACAGGACCATTGATCCCTTTCTGCCCACACAAGATCGTCAGCCTTGCGAATCTGATAAATGTATCAATAAATATAAAAAACTCGGAACTCAACAAATAAAATTGGTTTTGATGAACATCGTTAGGTTTCCGAAAATTTGCGATTGTTTATTCAGTGGTGTGGGGATTAATGCATCACTCGGAAACAAACCCATTCCAAGACCAGTTGTTCTGCACTCTGTCGGAAAAAAACCAAGTGATGCGCCCGCGAGTCGAACGCTCCATAAGCTGTAATAATTGCTTTACGCAGTTACTAGTAAATTTTTTGCAAGCTTACGCACACAAACTGTCAGCGCGCTGAGTTTAAGTAGAACGCAGCACCATCTGTAGATACCGCAGATGAAACGCGCACATAAGCACCGTAAGTTTGCGCATAATAAATGCATTTCAAGTTTCGCTACCACAGCGCACGTGGAAGCATCACTGGACAGTATTGTCGCTATCTCGTGAAATTCTGCAAATATGACAAATCACTTTGTTCACAGACCGGCAAAAACAAAAATTCGGGAGATCCTACGTACTTTGCTAATCGACATTATGCGAAGCATACAGATGGAAGGAGGCTTTGTTGTCATTTTATTCAGCTAAACATTACTAAATGACGCTAAAGTTATGTGAAAACGCTGTATGCACAGAGATACGTTGAACAGCCGCATACATTTTATATAACTACTTGTTTACAGTTGTGTAACGATGGCAAAAGCAACATAGTTGTTATGAAGACATTGCAGAAGTGGTAAGCTGACATGTAGCGTTGTGATCGCGAGGATGACAGCCATACACACGTGCCACACACTACGAGTGAGGCTGCACTGATCTAACAGTGGCGCACAGCACGCTCGCACGCTTCAACTTTACGTTAAGGCCTCCGACGCCCGAAAGGCCTCCAAGTGGTGCAATTCAAATATAGTGTAGGCTAGTAAACTCATGCTGGCTTGCACGTGTAGTAATGTTTGGATCTGACTGGAAAACTCTTAGAGTACGCACAGTCATTTCATTAAAAACAAAGAAGCATTTATTGATTGATTGATTTGTGGGGTTTAACGTCCCAAAACCACCATATGATTATGAGAGACGCCGTAGTGGAGGACTCCGGAAATTTTGACCACCTTGGGTTCTTTAACGTGCACCCAAATCTGAGAACACGGGCCTACAACATTTCCGCCTCCATCAGAACAAAGATGCATTTAATTAAAAAAAAAGAAAAATGGCATGAGCTAACAAAAATCAACAATAGGAAGAAACACACAAATCTTTGTGGTGAAAAAAAGAGATACAAAGCCAACTATGCTCTAAACGAACGCTGCAACAGGTACAAGTAGACAACGCGGAATTTAAAAAAAAACAGACAAATGTACAGACAGACAGATCAAATTTTTTTTGTCGAAGGTCCCCAAGAAAGACTATCGTCTTTAAAAGCTGGACATGATAGAAACTAGAACGGACACAAAGAAAACAAATCAACGAGAAGGATTGTGCTCCCGCTTCGGAGCTTCTCGTGTGACGCAGCGGCAGCGTACGCAACTACAATTACTTGAAGCTGAGTGTAATAAAATAATGGTAGCAAAAAAGTAATAAAAAAGGCTCCATACGGACCAGGCCCAGCTATGCATGCACGTATACAGGGGAGTTAATGGGGTGCCGCTGAAGCTCTCTCTAGCTTTGGCAGATGACGATGGGGCTCGGTGTTGTAGCCGACTCAATTTGTTGCGTGGTAGACTTCGTAATGGCCGCATGCGTGAGACCCCCGGCGCGGATGACCATGCTCTTCATTGGTTCAACGTCAACTAACTGCCGCAGCAGTGAAATTCCTTTGGGGCGCACGCATCCCCCCTGGAGGCTATTTTTCTTGAACACGTACGTCCCCTTTCACTACAGTTGCCGTGAAGACTCGGTTTATTGCTGGAAGTTTCTTTCTGAATACCAAGACAAAGGGGCACGTGGGTGAAAATTACCGTCGTATGTGTCAAAACTGCCACGTAAATCAACTTCAATGAATAACGCTTAACGCCATGATTGATGTTAACCTGACGTGACGCCTGTGTCATAGGAAAACTTATGCAAGGTTCATAAAATTTAATAGCCAGCACTGCAACTACAACAAACGTTTGAAGAACCTTCGGGTCTATTTAAAAAAATTTGGGGGTTCCTTAGGCTATGATTTTATTAGTTGAACATGATAGCGATATCCTTTCCATAGTGCGTACTGAGTTATAAATGGCTTGCGTGAGTGAAGTTTTTACGTACGGCTGCATTCTGTGTAATGGCTTAAACCGCAGGCAATTATGCCAAGCTCGAATCCGTTTCGAGTTTGCTATGCACCCACTACGTAAGGCTGTAGTCTTAAGGCCACTATTGGGTTAAGATTATGTAGTACTTGGTAAAACTACTATGGTGGATAGTGGAAACCACGGTGGGCGTAGTGGAAATAACAGTGGGTGAAGTGGAAGTTATGGTGAATATGCTGGGACGTAGTGGATACTATGGTGGATATGCTGGGCTATAATGGGTTGCATCATCTACAGAAGATGAGTAAAGTGGAAACGATGGTGTGAAGTAGCGGCTAGATCATGGCCGATCATGGTAAGCTCTGCCCACCATTGCAATAATGCTGGGAAGCATTGAGCAGATGAATGGTGGTGCTTATTGAGGTGGGCCACATGATGTACCAAGCTGAGAAGCTCAGGCCACCATTGCGGTAAAGCAGGGAAGCAGTAAGCAGATGATGGGTGGGCTTATAATAGGGGCAATATATATAGTGTACCAAGCTGTGATCTGCACACTACATGTTCTACCACCATGAAATCCACCAGAAATTAGGCCTACCGACCGAGCCCGTACAATGGTTACCCGCGCTTCTGGGTTCCAGAATACACGATTTCAACGAGTAAGAATGGTAATACAGCAGGGCCGGGTCATCAATGAACCTAAATGCAGCATTTTTTATCGTGTACGGTATGCACGCAAGAAGCAACAAACACTGAGGCAACGCGGTTCCAGCACTTCCAGCAAACGTACGTCTCCCCTCACCGACAGCCACTGGTCGCACTCGCCGGCACTTCTCTGGCTCTTATGCAAAAACACAGACTTGGAAATTTGTATGCTTACTGAACCAATATTATAGCATGTTTCCGGCGCACTGCATTCATTTTGGCGAAGTCGTTATGCAGTTGTTACTGACGGTAGAGAAACAGCAGTGCGCTGGCATGACTGCACTCTACGTCGCGTGAAAAAACATCACAATACTCAATCAATTACGTAGGCTTATCTATCGAATGAGCCTAGAGGTGTCATAAAGCCTGAGGAGATGTCATCTTTTGGAACGATATAGAAATGGATATTAAACTTCACAGTAACCACCAGTAAACTGTACCCGCTCCCTAGTTCACTTGTTTTTTTTCTCTTGCGGTTGTGGACTGTAACAAAAACATAGCTCTGGTGTCATTATCGCCGTGGCAATCATTACAGGCAGCAGCGGTTTGTGTTTAATAAATGAGCAAACTTTAGTAGCAGGTGCAGATCTCATCTGTGTAGAGTACGCGACAAAGAAAACTGAAGTTGAGCGGTCAGTTCATATGCTAACCACCTGTTTAACAGATAACCGACATCATGGGGACATGGCACAGCCACTCCACATCTGCCAATCGGTTACACCAGACGTGGGATGGCTCGCTCCTTGCGAGGTGACAAACAGCCGACGCTGGCCGAGATGAAGGTGTTTCGTGCTCTCCATCGGCCTACAGGTTTTTACTGCCAACTTTGCCGACTGGTGAAGGCATGGATCTTTGCGTTTTTCTCAACGGAGACTCTTCAAAGAGACCCTATTTTGAAAACCCCTTCAAGAAGCTGGCGTGTTCAAGGCTATCAGTGGTATAGGTGCGTTTCAGAAAAGCCATGTCTGGCTTTTCAAGTTTCGCACGTGACAGTCAAAGGACACTGTGCTTGGCAAAGGCGACTTACGTGTGAAAGGTGAATATTGTGCAATCATTGATCTTTGTAAGCACGAAATTATGCTGAATATTCACTGGATGCCTTTTCACATCCTAGGAGAGGCTCTTCGAAAAGCTCGGAGTGAGTTTGGTGAAGTGAAGTACGTGCATCTTCACGAGTGGCGTGTTCCTGGATTTTAGTTCACACAATCAACAACGCGAGTTGTACGGATGGTCCTCAAAGAAGGCATGACAGCGGAGGAACTACCACATCTGTTCAAGTTTCACAGTGGTTCCGTACTTGTCGTTGTGCCTGGACGAGCACCAGTTTGCCTGAGGTGCCGAAGGCGTGGGCATAGCAGACGTGATTGTCAGACGCTGTACTGCACGGTGTGTCGTGCTTTTGGGCACGTCAGGGAGGACTGTGCGAGAACGTACGCTAGCGTTATCAGTGCGTCTCCTGCTCTAGACGACAGCCACGAGAACATTATAGACGCCGATGAGGCCGAGACTGTGGCCCCAATAACGAAAGACGGTTATCCGCAACGCGGACCAAGCGGACAACCTGAGTGCTCTGGGAGTTCACCGACAGAGCCTGAGGTCACCGACGAGGAGACGACTGAAGAGCAGAACGCGGTGGAGCAACATGAGTGCGGTGACCCCCGTGGCTGTGATCTGTCGGAGGACAGCGTAGCGCCGACAAAGCGTCCTAGGACGGACGCTACCTTGCCAAGCAAGAAGGCGTCCGAGTGCAAGCAGCAACGCCGCGAGCGTGTGTCGCCCAAGGCCAGTAGTCAAAAGGGCAATACATCTGCAATGTCTCAATGGGAGTCCTCGTTGCCTGCGCGTGGCGAATGGCGCAGAAAGTGGCCCTGAATCTGGACGCTCACTAGTTTTGCAGAGCTAATTGTGTAAGTCTGTTCGCACTTGTTGAAAATGATGCGTCTAACTGCACCAATTCGCGTAAGCACGCTTAACGTGCGTGGATTGTCTGCAAGGCGTAAACAGTGTCAGGTTAGGCGCCTCATTGAAGAAAAAGACTTCGACATACCTGCTGTCCAAGAGACAAAAATCGAAAGCGAGAGTGGAACCGAACATATGGTTGCTCCTTTCAGTGCACATTATAACGCGTCTGTTAGCCATGCAATCGGTACTTCTGCAGGGTGTGAAATATTTATTAAAAATGTTTAGGCATTCCTGAGGAAACAGTGGTTACCTCTTTGTATGGAAGGTTTGTTTTGTGTGATTTTACCTATGAAGAGGCAAAATTCAGAATAATTTGTGTGTACGCACCAACAAACCCTCGTGATCACTTATCTTTTTTCCAAGAACTGTGTGCTTATTTTGACACTATTAGGCTACTGGTTGTTCTTGAAGATTTTAACTATGTGTTCAATGCAGATGATCGATCTAGCTGCTTACATAGGAAAGATGACAGTGCTAATTACCTAAAAGTGATTATTACATGCATTTTCTTCAGAATGTTGCTTTATTTGCTAAAGGCGGATTGCAGCGTCATTATACCCACTTTCAGAGATCTAGCCACGCAGAATTGGGCAGAGCTTACGTGGTATTAGTGCTGGCAAATGTTTGTGATGGTTATGGTGTTGAACAAGTCTCATTCAGCGATCACTCATTTGTCATGTTCTCCTTAGGCCAAGAAGAAGCTCCTAAAAGTGTATTTATATGGGACCTTTGTAAGTTAAATATCAAACTACTTATTGATGATAAATTTTTCAGTTGTATATAAAAAGAAATACACAAACTTAACACCCTTGCAATGAGTAACTAGTCGAGAAATTGGGAATTCTTTAAATCTACTGTGTAAACGTGTGCCATGGGAAGGGCTGTAGAAATACGGTACAAGGAATGAGTAGAAAAGAATAGTTTAAATAAGTTATCTGTGGATTACAGCAAGGCAGAGACAGAAAACCCTGAATTTTATGGCGAAGTTATTACAGATATTAAAAACAAACTCGAGGCCATCGATGTCACTAATTCAAAGGTGCGGTTGTAAGGGCTCGAACAGACAGGTTACTTGCTGTTGAAATGCCTAATCAGCAATTTTTTACTACGAAGTAAAAGTATGCGCGTGCTATAGACATCACAGAAATTGAATATAATAACTAGTTAACGACTAAACCAGAAGATATAAAAAACTAATTTAAAGAATATTATCGCGAGTTATTTTCCAATCGTATACCTAAAGAATCCACTTTTGAAAAAGACTTTCTAAGACTTTAGTTGACGCTATATCACCAAGATACAGAAGGTTTGTCGGTTGATATAACTGCGGGAGAGATAGAAAATAGACCAATTCCATAACGGGAAATCTCCTGTCCCAGACGGGAGAACACCAGTATTTTACAAGATTTATAAAGCAGACTTAGCCACTCTTCTCCAAAACATTTTCGCATAATGTTTTAACAAGGGTAGCGTACCACCTTCATTCAAGAACGCACACATTGTTCTGATCCCGAAAAGTAAAGACCCTGTAAAAGAGAAACATGTACCTGGCTATAGGCCGATAACATTGACGAATGTGGACTAGAAAATACTCATGAACGTTCTGGTGATGCTGTTTGAAACAGTCATATGTACATTGGTTGGCCCACACCAAACCTGTAGAATAAGAGGAAGACCAATTTTTTATGCACACACATGTAAATCGAAGCATATTGGAGTGCTGTGACGCTGACTTCAGAAGAGTTGCAATGTTGACAAAATGCTATGACAAACTAGATCAAAGCTGTTGGTCTAGTTTGTCAAAGGATTTTGGTTAAATTGTTAAAACATGTTGACGTTAGCTCTCTGATGGTGCAGGGTGTCCATATGGCTTACTACAAATGTTCAACCAAGTTGATTGTGAAGCAGGAGTTAACTGGAAGAATCAATATACGTTCATCTGTAAGACAATGATGCCCACTTTCGCCTTTATTATTTGCTTTGTACCTAGAACCTATGTGTGTGGTCATTACGAAAAATTCAAGCATACAAGGTTTTCACTTAGGCGCGTGTGAGGTGAACATATCGGTGTATGCTGATCATGTTGCAATATTTTGTGCCAATTAGGAGAGTATACCCACCTCCATGAGCATTGTACGAAGGTTTTGCGATGCTACTAGTAGCATTTTAAACATATACAAGTGTGCTTGGCTGTGACATGGAAAAGGGGAAGCGTTCCTAGCAGTGCATGAACGGATTAAATAGTCAAAAAAGCCTAACACATAACTCGGTGTGTCGCAAGACCAATATCAAAACAACGATGGTCTGTGTGTTGAGAAAACCAAAGGGCTATCTGTTCTGACACAGAAATGTGAAGGCCGTGATCTGCTCGTCTTCGCTCGTGCGACAATATGCAACGTCTTCTTAGTATCGCTGCTGGTTTACTTGCTGCAAATACTGTCGTGTTCCAGGATGAATATTCAGAGGAATCATAGGCTTTTTGCTGTTTTAGTGTGGCAGTCCCAGTACGAACGGACAAGCCACAACAACCTCTTTTTAAGACTAAAAAGATGTGGTTTAGGCTTGGCACGCTTATTTTTGTGGCAGGTTTTATCAAGGTTTCTCTTTCTACAAGATCAACGAGATCCGTTTTTTTGGACATTCCTTCAAATCAGGCTAGCATCGGCATTGCCAATCTTTATTGTTACCTCGAATGATGAACTCCATTACTGAGTCAGTAACTTTCTTCGAAAAGTTGTTGCGGCTTTTCGATTTTTTTAGTGCTAGATTAAGTTTTGAATACCTATCTGATGTTACTCGGAAGTTTTTGTCGATAGATTTATTTGAAGCTGTTTTTCGCTTCTTGTATCGTTCTATGTGCAGTGGAAGCCAAGGAGAAGACATTTTTAAGAGATTTAAAAGGATGGTCGTACCAGCTGGAATTCAAACGTTCTTTTTTTATGCTGCACACGAATACGCTGCTGGTTAAAACGAGACTAGAACAAACAGCCGATTTTTTACCATGGGGATTTGACTGCTAATTGTGCCGGAAACCTGAATCGGTAGAGCATGTTTTTATCGATTGCTGGTATGCATTTTTGTTTTGGGATGTTCTACAGAGAACACTTCAGAAAGATTTACCTCTCATTTTACATGACATTCAATTTTTAGCAATAGAGCCTTGCCTACTAAAATACGATATGCTCTTTCTCCTTGGCTTACAGAGCATATGGCTAAGCCGCATGGCAGTCAGACATTGTGATTTAGACGCGCGGCCATTACGAGTTTATGTTATTGAACATATGTGCAAGTTGAGAGACGTTTTTGCAAGATTTTACCTCAATGATGAACTGCTAAACGTTGTGGATGAATTGTGTCATTTGAAACCATTTTAAGTATGTGTGGCAAATAGCTTCTCTCCCTTGAAGCCATGGGATTGAGCTTGAAGCTTAGTCGGAGTGTGTTTGCTGCTGTTTGAATGTTGCATGCTGCAATAAAGGAAAAAAAAAGGTGGCATGGCGCAGTGGTTAGTGTGTTCGGTTGAGAATCCGCAGGTTGCACGTTCGTATCTCCAAAGTGACTGCCTGTTTTTTACGGGGTTTTTTCACATTGTTTTTATATAAATATTTTTTTTGTGTGTGGCAGATCATCAAGGTAGTTCTGACGCCGTTTCGCACTCCAGCGTTGCCGGCCCTCCAGCATCCATCATAAGCCAACATACACCATGTGCCATGGTGGACGTTTTTCCAGCATGCACCCACTATATTAATTCACTATAATGGTGGGTGGTGGATTCCACCATGCCCACCATTCGTTTTTTTCGATAGGATGGGTTCAATCCTGACTCGGGCACAGATTTTTCATTACTAATTTTATCTGCAAATTCTTGATTTTTTGGTCACGCACAAGATAATAATTTTTAATCACAAGCTACAACGCCGCCGCTGGCACTGCCGCCGGCATTTCTGCGAAACGAGCTCTTTAACGCTCTCGCGTTAAAAGCACTTCCAAGACCTGGCGTGGCGCTGTGCTATGATATATACTGCCACGCAGGATGATGGGGTTCGATTCTTGCTGGGACCATGACATTTATTGTTCGCATTCGTCGGGTCAACGCTGCCGATGTAAGCTTATTATGAAGGAACTTGCGTTAAAATACGTGCATACCTGTGGCACGTACCCGCCCGTGGTATACGGGTATGTGCCACAGGTGTCTAGCCGAAAAGGTACGGCAACGTACGTGACAGGATTGTCGCATTATTTATGTCATCACCATCGAGTCATATTTATCAAAGCATCTTACTCTCTCATACTAATTTTGGTTTACCCCAAGTTAAAGGGGTAATCACGAGAGCACCCAGACGTAGGTGGTTAGATAGATAGATAGATAGATAGATAGATAGATAGATAGATAGCTAGATAGATAGATAGATAGATAGATAGATAGATAGATAGATAGATAGATAGATAGATATGCTAAAAGTGCCTGCAGTACGCAAAAAAATGCTTTGCATAAAAAAAAAATGGAGCTCACCCAGACCCACTCAAGAAATATATTTGGTCTGAGGGCTCTCTCACATAATTTTTTTAGCTGGACTTACTCGGACTCAAACTCACCATCATATTACTCACCCGGACTCACCTAAACTCACGGCTTGGCCTGAGCATTACGAGCGTGAGTTAGTAGACTGATGACTCTGTTAGTGTAATAATATAGCTTTTTCGATCATGTTGTCAATGTTGTTTAATGTCTATATCTACCCTAATCAGTGCGCTGCGATGCACCTTTTGATCTTCTATATTCAAATACGAGTTATCAGTGGTTTCAAGCTAGTACGGAATTTTTGTATAATACACGGCCTCCAGGAGATATCCTTGCCAGGACCTTTCCGTGAAAGAGTTTGCGGGGGAGGTGATGGCCGCCTTCAACCCCCCCCCCCCTCATATATACTCTCACCTCTGATCAATAAAAACTGGTGTGGCACATGAATACCACCTCAATATTGAATAGACTTGAGTATAAACGTAAGCCGACTTAAGGGGTATATTAAGGCCAAAGGCTAGTAGGTAAGATCATAGGTCAGCAAAAAAAGCGAAACTCTGTCAGACTCATCCAAGAAATATATATTAAACTTAGTGCTCGGTCGAACTGAAACTCAGCAATAATTTTCTCAGCCAGACTCATTGATTGATATGTGGGATTTAAAGTCCCAAAACCACCATATGATTATGAGAGACGCCGTAGTGGAGGGCTCTGGAAATTTCGACCACCTGGGGTTCTTTAACGTGCACCCAAATGTGAGCACACGGGCCTACAACATTTCCGCCTCCATCGGAAATGCAGCCGCCGCAGCCGGGATTCTCAGCCAGACACAGAACCACTAGGCGTTTCCTCAACGGTACTAAGTTGTGCACACATTGACTAACATTTTTCTCAATGGGACTCACTCAGACTCATACTCACAAAAATGTTACTCGACTGGACTCAGACTGACTATTCAATTTGAGTCTGAGTGAATCTGAGTGAGTGTACTCATGAGTGAGTTTTCGAGCTATCGCTTTCTCCCACATGGGGTGCACGAAACCTTACGCTTCTATTACTTTGCATGCCACAATGGCGATTATACGGATTGCGAGAGAGCATGTGTTTGATACTAAAGGGACACTAAAGAGTAAAGATCCACGCGGAAGCTCAATTTAGAGTTATTCAAGAGATGCGTAATATTAGTTTTATTATAGGTTGCAGCCGTCCTTAAAACGCTATTTTCGGGCAACACTCGCGTAGTATTTTTCGTATTTTTTCATTGGTCGCCAGCTTCTAGAATGACCCAGAACAAACAGCCCAGGACACGCAGGCCAGTTTTTGGCCTCTCCGCCCACCTGAAGCAACATACTTGCCGTGAGGGCCCCCAGATAAAAATATTCTGGTGCCGACACTGTCTTTACAACATGTTTCTTATATGCCACAGCGGGATACGTGATGAACTTTTTGTATATGTCATGTGCGAATGTTCAGAGAAGGTACAACAGGGTAGGGTGTTCACTGTTGTATATTGGGTTTGCACCTAGAAGATCAGTCAGAAGAAATTCTCTTGATATCTCAAGCAGAGCAGTCTTGACCTAACACACCTGCTTGTTCGTCACTTTGATTCCCGTTTTATATTCCGGAGGGATCAAAAGACCACTTCTTGCGGTCGATAACGTGTGTATAAACAAACCATGCCCATCCCGACTTTGTTGTGTCTACTGTGCCCGCCAATGATTGGAAAAATCGCAGATTACACACAAAAACTTGTACACTAATTTAAATTCTTAAGGGCGTGTTGCCCCTTGTATTGCAAAAGGGCCGTAACAACGAAGCAGTTTTACAGATTCACGTCATGCTTCAAGTTGCATTGTACAGATCTGTTCACTGTGAAAGTTCAGAATAGGTTTAAAAAGTAACAACAGTACTGAAAGTTGGGCGAGTTGGTACTCATTCATGACTTCTTTGGGCAAACCAGTTGTGAGTTTGCGCCCGTGGTGTTTGCCTCTTTTCCTTGTGTCCGTGTACGTGTTTGCGCAAAGAAGTCATGAGGTTTAAAAAGAATTACGCGGATGCATGTAAAACCAAGTACGACACAGTTGCTTCTCAAACTGCACTATAACACCATAATAATGAAAGCAGAAGAGGACCACGTGTGCTGTAGGACAGTAGGAGAGCAAGGAATGGTCGATTGAGGAGCTGTGTTCGAAGATTGAGCGCATCTTGTTCCCCATCCTTATAAACGTAAGTATTGCAGCACGTCTAATAAATGCACGATGACGTGAAACACAAGAAAACACAAACACGGCAGTATAAGTTTGTTATGTTCGCTATACACGGCAGAAGCGTGCGTCCACAGAATCGGAGCTCTACAGCGGAACCTGTGCTGTTCGAGTCGACTCACCTGATGCTCCGGCAGACACAGTTGGGGCGCGGCTCGATTTCGCCTCATACGGTCCGGTGGCGCGGCGCAGGTTTTCTGGTGGTTAGGGCCTCGGACGCGTTGCTGTGACGACCGGAGGGGTCCGAGAACTGCAGCCATGCAGAACTGCGACCTACTCTCCGCGCCACTGAACTCCGCTGGGCTCCCAGAAGCGCCGACCCCTTGCTGTTTGTAGGCGAAGAGTCGTCACTTGTGGTGGCGACATTAAGCGGAATGGTCTAGAGCCATGCGCAGTCGACGCTGCATATGAAACTGTTGCGCGCCCATGAATTGCGGGTGGAAGATACATTGAAATAGGCGACATGCATGGCATCGTGTGGTTTGGTGGTCGTCCCCCCACTCGCGAGGACTCGGCTTTGGTTATTCGACTACTCATGGCATTGTCATTTACCTCATTTCCCACGCCATTCACAAGAATGCAAAATGCAATATTGCATGCATGCACTTAGATGTTAGTGGCGATGAAAACAAAGCACTCCGAAGGTCACAATTATTCCTGTTGGCTGGAGTCTTCCGATAAACCACAGATCCGTATATGAACCATGGAGTCATGAAGAAAGTTCTCTTTAGAAAAAAAAGAGAGAAAAAACACGCGCCGTAATAAATGTGCAGGGTATACCATATAAGTAGTATTTCACAAACACATTAGTTTGCACACAATAACGAAACAAGCAAGCATGAACTGAATCAACTATAGCGCGCAAGGCACAAGCATAAGCGAAACGCGCAAAAATATCGGCACTATACTCAAACAACTTATGCCTCACAAACTTGTTTTTTTTTTACCATAATTCGGCAAACTCATTCATGAGTCGATTCACTGAGAGTAAGATGAATCCCTCAGTCTGAGTGAGCCCGGGTGAGTAATGTTTCAGTGTGTGTGAGTCCGAGAGAGCCCGACTCGGGAAAATTTAGAAGAGTCTGAGTCTAAGTGAATGTAAAGCGCAAGATATATTTCTTGAGTGAGTCTCACTCATGTTTGCCGACTTACGGTCTTATCTACTCATCTTCAGCATTACTATGAGCCTTATTTGGAATCATGTTAACGCGATAGCGTTTGAGAGCTCCTTTCGCAGAAATTCAGGTGTTTGTTGGCATCGTTGGTTGTGAGCGAAAAAGTCATCATCTTATGCGTGACTGAAAAATTGAGAACAATGCCTATAAAGTAAACAAATGATAAAATAACCTCTAACAAAGTGGGGACCGAAGCAGAGTCATTGGGGTCCGAGTGGCGATGAAACCCGGGTTGTTTGCGGGGCAAGAAGTTGTTATATCACACGGCCATGCCTCTGCTTGTGAAAACACTGAAAAGAACGTGGTCTGTTTGGAAATGCACTGAAAGTATCTTTCATGCTTCACAAACCCTCTCGTCCTGTGTAGTTGCTTCACAATGCAACATGAAATATTGCAGTAATAATGCGTGGTCAAGCGTCCATTGCCAACGGGCATCCGAATATGTGATTACCATAACGGCTTCGTGGTTCAAAGCCGGTACCCTACTACAAAGGGCACACACGATACTGCGCCTATTCCCTTAAGGCCACGTGATCACTGCATAGCAAATTCGAGAAGGTTACGTGCACTAAGTGCTTCAAGTTAGTACTACGAACAGAATGTCACTATCGCGTTCAACTCCTAAAAGCAAAGCTTTATGGTGACCTAATATTTTTTATACTCCCGTCTAATCACAAGTTTTCGAAAACAATGTCGAAAACAAGCTTTAATAATTATAAAGGTGCATTACGTAAGGGGGGGGGTGCCTTGTACTCCCCCTCCACCAATTCTTTCGAGAGCTTCTTGACAAATATATTTTATATTGTCATCTCTTTCAATGAAAATGTTCTTGCTGGTTAGAAAACACTCATAACTCGTATTTGAGGGTACTGTATCAAAAGACATCGATAGGAGCACCAATTACGTGACACATTGGTGTTAAGCATTGACGCCATGGTCTAAAAAGCTAATTATGACTTACGGATCCATGAGTCCACCCCCTAGGATTCACTCAGACTGAGATAAAGCCGTGAGTTTCAGTCTGAGTGAGTTCGGGTAAATAATAGTTTGATGAGTCTGAATCTGAGTGAGTCCGACTCAAGAAAGTTTTGTTGACAATTAGTTCGAGGGAGCCCAAAGCGCAAGATATATTTTATTCATGAGTGAGTCTGAGCGAGCTCCACAATTTTCGCTTACGTATGCTCAAAAGAGACGCACGAGTAATGTCGCTATGTAGAACTTTGTGTTGAAAGCATGGTAAGTGAAGGGAAAGGGAAGTTCACAGCACACACGAAAAAGGAGCACACAAGACGACGCGTCCTGTGTCCTCTTTTTTCGTGCGTGGTGTGTATTTCGCATTACCTTCAGTTATGAACGAACACCTACTCGCCCAAGTTCTTATCTTACTGGAAGCATGGCCTCGTACCTGCTGCAGTCACCCGTATATTTTTCAGAATGCAGTAGTCCTCACTACCGTTTTCATGTTTACATATACAGAGTGTTTCAGATAAAATTCACAAAGTAATAAAAAACCATACGCGAGCACTACGCGTCCCCAATTAGCGCAGTCTTGTTGTGAGCCATATAGTGCACGACAGAATATTTTCCCCGGTCTGCCAAGCTTGAAAAATAACAAAAAATGCGTAATGAACTCTTTAAATAGTGACTCTAAAAGTTTCAATAAAAACTTGTAGTGCTTATTCAGAGATTATAAAATTTTAGGTCTGCGGTAAAATAACAGCGTCGCATAATTTTTTTTCAGCTTTTGTTTAAAGCATGTGATGAGAAGCCACTTGGTTGCCACGCAAGCGTGGCGTTTTTAGTGCTCTCAAATTATGGTGTAAGATACTATCAAAGACTTTGCAAACACTAAGGTGCCTTGAACAGGTTATTGGTGACTACGATGAATATTAAGCGACGATGAGATGGTATCGACAAAATAAAAATACTTCAATAAAAAAGTGTTCACCACCTGCGAATGTGATTCTAGATCGCAGCCAGCCATCGACGCAGCACCGACATTTTTTTTTTTGCTTTCTTTTCGAGCTTACAATACCATGTCGCCCTCTCCCCCTCCGTCATGTTCATCCTTAGTCGGAAAAGAAAAGAGGAAAAAAATGCCATTGTTAAATGCAACCTCTGGTCTCGTATCGCATTCGAACGGCCACTCTTTTGTGTTTCCTTCTTTTTTATCGATACAATCCTAGCATCGGGTAACATCCATTGTAGTCACCCGCAATCTTTTCAAGTGATCTTAGTGTGTGAGCAGTGTTCGATAATTCATTGAGCTTATATTGGAGGGCCCTAAGAACACCGTGCGTTAGGTGGCGATCGCATGCATGGCTGTTTTTAAATTTTGCGAACTTTAAAGAAAGACATGAAAAACGAAGCAGCACAGTTATCTTGACAAAAATTTAATTTTTAAATATCTTTGGTTAATTACTACAACTTCTTATTGAAGATTTTTCTTTAGAGTCACCATTTGAAAAGTTCAATATGTATTTTTTTTAATTGTCAAGCCCGGGATCGAAAAAAAAATATTCTGACGTGCTCTATATGGCTCGAAACAATGCTGCGCCAATTGGGGACGTGCAGATCTCCCGATTTATTATTTTATTGCTTAGTGCTTTTTAGTTGAAACACCCTCTATTGCTACATTAACGTGTTTGTGTCAAGTGTAGAACAAGGCCACGAAATACTGCGTCGGAAGCGAAGCAAGAGGTCACAATCAAGAGGTATAAAAAAGGAACGTTTGTAGTTGAGTACCATGATATTAAACGGAGTCTCTTCTCCTTAGATGATACAGTATACTCAATTAAACTATTCTGCGGAATCACTGTCTTCGGCTACGGGAGCACTACTTCGGTGCCGCCATTTTTTTCATGGCCAGGTGATATTTCAAATATAACACTTTGTTGAACGCTCTTCTATACTTTTGCCACTTGTCTGGGGATCAAGTGCATTTACAAATTTGTGAAGACATTTTTTGATACAAGAGAAAACATTACAATACGTTGCCAACGTTTCGTGCACTCACCCCCCTTCCCTAGATAACTCTTTGACGGCTGTCAAGGAATAAACAAACAGCACTCTCATCAAGACTGCCTATTGCGCTCGCTGTTATTTTCTAATAAAAGTACTAAATGTATTTAAAAATAAACTCTAGCTTGGAAACATTGATAGATAATTTTCAAGAGATGGTTGGTACTGCCATTTCACGCATCTTAATAATATTTTAGTAATGATATGAGGAGTTTGAAGCTCCAAAACTCCGATAAAATTATGAGCATATAGGTCGGAAAAAATGTGGAGCTCACTCCGACTCACTCATAAAATATTGTCGCGTGCTTGCGGCAAGAAAGACGATGATATTTATGAGTGCTAAGAACTGCTAAAGGTAAGACGAAGAACTCGCTTGCGCGTTATAGTAAACTAGAGACCAACCTGCCTGTAGTATCTCGATCTCTGCTGCAAGACCTCTGCTTGGACGTCGTGACATTGTATTTTGCGCTTGGACTCACTCGGATTCACACTTACTGAAATCTTTTTGAAGTGAACTAACTTAGACCCGAGCGTACCAAAGTATTACTCGACGCGACTCACTCACTCAGACTCACAGCTCGAACTAAATCCGAGTGACGAGACTCATGAGTCCATTATCCTGGAATTATTGGACGTAGTTTCTCCCACTTATAGCAATTGACTTCGTGGAGATGCGAGTATTTTTTTTTATTGTGTACACATTTTTTGCTACGTTTCGTACTAATTTTTATTGACGTGATGTAAATAGATGTTGGCGCACAATGTAAGGGCCGGCTACTTGTTATCCTTTAGTGGTATCTAAACAGCACGTTGGGTTCAAGTCTCTAAGCGTAAGAAGTCTACTGGACATACAATATACAATTATAACAACATAATATACAATATATAACAGGACAGCAAATTTCAAACCAACGTATTCAACAATCTGATATATGTTCCTATGTTAACAAACGGAAGAGTAACCAATGCATACAGTCAACCGTCACATAATTGTCAACATACTAGTCTACCACCATATAATTACGGTTGCCACGTTACGAAAAGGAAAACAAGTGCACTAATATCAGCCGAGAATGGCGCTGCCTTCGAGAAAAGCTTTTCATGCTTTAACTGCGCTCTTTTGTAAACTCCTTGCTGAACACGCACCCAAGAGTTTACTTGAACTCAAGGGTCTTTGATCTAAGGCCATTAGGCTTGATCTAAGTCTGCGTCTTGGTGTTGGGTGCTGTGGGAGTTCAATAAGGTGACATATGTCTTGATCTACAAAACCGCAGTCACATTCAGGAGTTTCAACGCGCGAAATGTTCTGTAAAAAATTGTTGGTGTAGGCAGTTCTTTCTCTTAATTGGTGAACAAAAGTTCCAACTTGTCTTTTTAAAGATAACGAGATTTCAAACTCAATTAGTTTATCTATATGACATAAATCATTGCTTCCGGAGTTTTGGTCTAACCACGTATTTATACACATACTGAAAGATTTTTCTTTAATATGTGACGCAAATAAGTTTGTGATATTTGAATAGTAACCAAGGTATCTTTGAGATGCTCTTGTCATGCTGCTTCATTAGCTGCTGTGTTGCCTGGTATGTTGCAATGCCCCGATATCCACTGAAATAATACTTCATGGTGGTTTTAGCTTGCCTTTGTAAGCTGTTTAAGTGTATCGTAAATTAGGCTATCATTTATTGTTTTCGCTTTTGTGCTACAGAGTGATGTTAGTGCTACGTGTGAATCACTGGAAATTAACCGTTTTTGAGCATCTCTTGAATATTTCATAAACTTTTAAGTAATTAAAATAGCGAATGGTTCAGCTGTTGTAGACGATGTCATGCGAGATAGTTAAAATGAATCTTTTGCATTGATGTGGGGTACATTAAATGCTGATCTTACATAAACCTATTACACCCACACATGTTTAAAAAACGTGTATCAGTACATTTAGAGCAAGTCGATGTCATTATTTTTACCATAGTGCGATGATGTTTATTCAAACAGAGAAGTCGCAACGAGGTCACCACGGAAAATGGGCGTATGGCAAGCCTGGCAAAGGCGGCACAGGTTCTCACGCCATCAGAGCACGGGATTTTTCGTTCTCTTCCGAAGGCGCATACGCGTTAGTGTGTATGCTCTACTACAATAGTAATATTTTCTTTATGTATGGCCATGTAGAGAATGTTTATATTTACCTCTTCCTTTTACCAGTATTTATTGCCATTTTTTCAATATTATGTCTAAGTATATTTTGTTCATTTCGCACGCTTATATTGCCCCTAAATGTACGTGTACATTGCCTTGAGTACGGGCTCCTAGGCACCTTCAAACGGCATTTCGCCGCTTTTCGCATGGCATGACCCCCGAATGGGAATAAGCTTTTTTTTATTATTTGACTTCTGCGTCGATTTCAGTAGGTAAAACTTCCCTCTCGAGCTTATCCACAATATATTGCATCTCGAGTGGTGGTCCCATCATGAGATACGTTCACTGTCACGTGTGCACGCCGGCTTGCGATGTTGCCCAATCAACTTGGTTGATGAAGCTTCGTCTCAGCTGTATCATACAATGAAGTGCATAGTGCCTAAGGCAGCCGACGGCCCTGCGTGCATTTTCTAAATCTTTATTTTGGACACTACCGGCCAAGTGTGAGGCATTGAAGCCGCTATAACAGTGACCATTGAATAAGCCTATTTGTCGGGACGTGCAAAAAATGATCGATAGAGATTCAGCAGAAATTCGCAACATGACGCCCCAGTTTCGCCCCATGCGATGCAATGCAAAGCATGCGTGTTAGTAACACGAGCTCGGCTGATGAGTTTAAAATTTTTGAAATTGCATTATTAACAGGATTTGACTGGAGGTGTCGCATTGTACAAGTATTTCACCTAAGCCTACGCTCCCAATTATGAGGCCCTTTTCTAAACTTACTACAGCTTTGTTATTCATTTTTTTGCTTGCACTTAGAAGCAAGACTTTTCACGCTTTAAAGCTAGCGAAAAAAAAAGAACGTACTCACGCATCGGCCTTGATATTTTTTTTTTCATGGCATCAGAGAACATTTGTAAGACTATATCTTCAAATTAGGCACGTCGTTATGCTTCTCAGCGTGATACACCTTGTTGCTTTTGAAAGTACACTTTACCTCTCTTCATCCTAACTACAAAAGCTTTCATTAAACGATTAGGAGGTATGTAATTTGTACGTGAAGCCAGGTTTCGACCGGTGTAATGAGAGTGCTGAAAAAAAATTATCCATTGAGGTGAGAATATCCTTATAAATAGAATTATTAGAAACTCTTCATCACAATGCCTAAAAAATGAACAAACGGCTGCAAATTTGTATCATTAATGAATTTTTTCAAGAATTTATATAATGCTTTTAAACTTAAACTTGAATATAAACTTAAATGCTATGTTACGTTAGTGCGCGCGAATAACTCATTAACCAACAGTGCGTATGAAAGTTTTCATAAAAACCGACTGCTCTGTTTGCCATAACCTTCAGGGGGATGTGCTCCCCCATTTTTTTTCCTTCCATCTTTGCGCCTCCTTTCTTGCGGCGCATTAAGTGAAAAGGAGCAGCGTTTGCCGTATACGTTGTCGCGCTGGCAGCGCCACGGGTGAACGCTAGCGCATTCATCCTCCACTACAGTATATGGTATGCCTAAGCGTTGCATTAAAGATTGACTTTCAGACCGTTGTCAGTACATACGATTCAGTGATTACCTATCAGTCACCGTTTCCGCGTTACCCGGTGCTCCAAAGGCCTCCGTTTTGTCTATACTGCTCATCTCGTTGTACACAAATGAGAACTATTCACGTAGACGTAAACATTCGAGTATTTACGAATCAAAACCCGTAATGACCAAATAAAACTTGATAATTCTCTGTACAAAGTATTTTATGGTGCCTATAGACTAGCAAAGTGTGTTAGATGCGCGAAAAAGTTTATATGAACATAACAAGCAAGAAATCAACCCTTGATTTTATTTGTGGGGTTTAACGTCCCAAAACCACCATATAATTATGAGAGACGCCGTAGTGGAGGGCTCCGGAAATTTTCTTTAACGTGCACCCAAATCTGAGCACACGGGCCTACAACATTTCCCCGCCTCCATCGGAAATGCAGCCGCCGCAGCCGGGATTCGATCCTGCGACCTGCGGGTCAGCAGCCGAGTATCTTAGCCACTAGACCACCGTGGCGGGGCAAGGAATCAATCCTTTCTTTTACTTACACCAATAACTATCTTTTATTATAAAATGTTTTAGAAGACGAAAACCTGCATGGCTATCGTGATGAGCTAGCTGCAACCTTGGCTGCTACGCGCATGTGCGACAACTATCTAAATAGGCATTGATTTAGCTGTTCATTCATATTTGCTAACTGTTTCTAAGTATGAAAAAGCATATTGCTTAAACCAGTTTCATGCGACCAATATTGGAATAAGCTAGTGTTGTTGATTTCGGTATGTTGAAAACAACATCCTTACACGTGAAAGAGTGCAGAAGAAAGCTGTGTGGTTGATTTTATATTGTTACAGGGTACAGGCACACAGATTCTCCAGCTGAACTGCTACAACGCGATGACTTCGCAACTTCGTTTAGCTGAGCGAAAATGCAAGAGTCAAAATTACTGCGTTTATTGTGAACGATAGTTTTAAGCTAAGTGGCCAGCCGCTATTTAGATACAACTCTCGGACAAACATGCTCAAACCGTAGATTCTCCTTTAGGCAATTCCATATTACTAATTATGTACTTTGATACTCATTATGCATCAAATACTTGACTTGCTCGGATGAATTCATTGTTGATGAGCCCAGGCTACAATTGTTTAGTGAACTTGCGGAAGACGCTGTGGGGCAAAGGTATGCATATGTGATGTTGCTGAAGCTTTCTTCGAATAAAACACTTGTGTTTTCTGCTGCCTATAAATTCGATGTTTGGCGTGTACTTTGTGGTTGGCATAACTTTTTTTGGGTTTCGTTTATGTATTCACTCCCTCCTCTGTAATGATCACCGTGAGGAATTTACAGCACTTCGAAATGCAATTATGGCCGAGAATATACAAGAACCTGGATTAAAAATATTCATTCTAAACAAGAAGTCCAGAAGTCATTCGTTCTTTCTTTCTTTCTTTCTTTCTTTCTTTCTTTCTTTCTTTCTTTCTTTCTTTCTTTCTTTCTTTCTTTCTTTCTTTCTTTCTTTCTTTCTTTCTTTCTTTCTTTCTTTCTTTCTTTCTTTCTTTCTTTCTTTCTTTCTTTCTTTCTTTCTTTCTTTCTTTCTTTCTTTCTTTCTTTCTTTCTTTCTTTCTTTTTTTCTTTCTTTTTTCTTTCTTTCCTTCTTCCTTTCCTTCTTCCTTTCTTTTTTTCTTTTTTGTGCGAATGCACTGACGTATTTTGTACGCTAGCTGCATAAATTTATTCTAAACAAAATTCTTGTTCTCGAGTAAACTAAGTAGCACCTTGTTTTTTACAGCAAAAACTGGTATGAAATCAAAACACGGGTCACGCGCGGCGTCTTAGTTGTCCACCACCGCCGTCGGTGTCCGTAACCAGTATCGAATTAAAAAAAAACGTAGTAAATAACATAAAAAACACCAATGATGCAATGGGATTCAAACCCAGGTTCGCTGCGTGCCAGCCCAGTATTCTACCACAGAGCCACGCCAGTGCTTGAAGCTCCTTTCTGAACTGGCCTTAGGCAGGCTTGATGTCGGGAAAGGAATCGCGTTAATATGAGCAAGAAAGCGTTTTAGAACATAAAAGGAACAGCCAGGCGTCACTCCATGCGAATTGCGTAACGAGTGCATCGTCCGATGCTCTAACCCATCATAAAACTTGTTCTTCATCCCCTATTACCTGTGGCGCATAGCCACTTCAGGCATATTTCATCGTCGTCGCCAACCCCTGCGTAGAAAAATTGCTCAAGATGCTTAACAAGTGTGGAGCGCATACCACGCTTCTCCAAAGAATGACGAAGGATAGCATAGTGAATGCTGACCTACTTCACAAAAAATATGATTATATATGGCGTAGTGGGTATCCAGGAGTGTGCTTGTGGCAGTTACCCAAATAGTGGTTAGAAAAGGTTCTGAAAGGCCACTGTTCCAGTTTTCGCTGTGGCTGTGCTGCGCGTTCCGCGCAGCTCTGGCGTTTTTTTTTTCTTTCTTCCGTCGACTGGAACACGACCGGAGGCCATGTAATTGAATTTACAACTAACCGCGCAACCTTACAGCAAATACTGCGCTGCAGAGTGACCGCGAGGCATGGCATGTTTATCACTCACTACCTCAACGTCTTTGAAATCCGGCTGCAATATTGAAAAGGCTGCGCACGACAGCCTTCACTACTCAGCTTTACCGAAGTCAAACTGCAGGCATGTTTATGTGAACTTTGTGAAAAATGAAATACGTCAAATCTGAAGAGCTGTTTCACTTGCAGAATAAAATATTAAACAAGTCAAGAAGTCCTAGTAGCTGACGTGGGTAAAGAGGTAATAGGAGAGGCGAAAGCTCTAAGGGCTAATTTGCAATGATCATCACCTGCTAGCTTGGAACAGTTCTCATACATAGTACGTTTCTATGAGAGAAGTTGAAAAGCTGCCGCCGTGTGGTGGTGCCTGGTTCAGACTTTTTACGTGTGTGTTGCGGAAACTTTCTGGTTGTTACCACAGACAAGCTGTCTCTACATTGTTCAGTTCCCAATAAGCGTGGCCAATTTCTTTTTCCTGGAACCAAATATGAATGAAATTTTTATACAAATGCATTTTCGGTGTGATATTGAGTGCATATGAGCATGGCTTGTGGTTCCGTTGTTGTATTGAATGAATTATTCACACACTTATCGAGAGGGCTGATACAGGATCACCTGCGCAGTTCTTATATTATGTAGTCACCTACTCTCTGGTTTGCTTGTGATGTGAAGAAAAAAAGTATTGTTGAAAAGTTCGACATATGGTAACTTTATGCCAAATGTTTCAATGCTTTATCGAACGTGTTCGATAACTGCTGAATAATTTTCTACGTGTTTGTTGAAGGATTAAAACTTGCTGAATACTTGCTCCAAGAAATGATGTTTGAACTTTTTCACAACGAGCTTCGAATCGATTGCGTGACACGCTTATCTAACGCAGAAACTAGACCTTCACGTCAAAAACACCCCCAATTTATCACCGGTCTGCTTTAGATTGTCCCCTCCTCCCCCCGCTCTTTTTCGCGCACAAGATAAGGGAAATAGAGTAGAGCCTGCGTACGCTGTTCGTTAGTCGGTAGAAAATGGCCATGTGCCGAAACGTACGTAAGCTTGAAGTGCAGAGAGCTCTGACGAAAACATTCAGCGATATGGTAATTGTTAGTACTGTCGCCAACGCTGCCAAATCGCTGTAGCCATGAGGAATGCCGGCTGTGCCTTAGGCCTGTGCCCGGGATATGAAACGAAAACAAGAACCACCAGCATTATTCGGAGTTCGGTAAAATATGAGATTATGACAGCTTTAAACAAGGCTAATGTATTTATTTATTTATTATTTATTTATTTATTTATTCCAAAGATAGTTGGTTAAGTCGACAGATGTGCACTATCAAGCACGGGAAGTGGCAGCAGGTGGCCTGACAAGGTAGGTGCATTAAACAAGCACAGGGTGTCCATATTATGTGGCTTGACTGAGTGTGGTGTTTCTCTCGTAGCATGAGTCACTCTGCACAGGCAAACCTCTCACGCCAAAGCATTGTTCGAATTAATGTGTTTACTGTACGGAATAGGATTTATATAAAGGATGTCAAACTGAGTTTCTTGTAATGCTATTCGTAAAATAAAACCATGCAAAGTAAGTACATCTAAATAAAGTGCTTTATAGTGCCACGCATCTTGCCCTGTACGTTCCTCAGAACAACAAAAAATGAGCAGCTACCAAATCAGTGACAAAGCGCTCTCTTTGAAACCTTTGTGTTTGTGTTCCCGCCTATCCATTTTATGCCAGTGAAGTATAGTTGAACAAGTATGCATCTTACTCTGACAGACTTGATGTCTCCAGGTCGGATGAGAAACCCGCCGTAGTGGTCTAGTTGCTAAGGTGCTCGGCTGCTGACCCGCAGGTCACGGGATCGAATCCCGGCTGCGGCGGCTGTATTTTCGATGGAGGCGGAAATGCTGTAGGCCCGTGTGCTGGGATTTGTGTGCACGAGAACCCCAGGTGGTCGAAATTTGCGGTGCCCACCACTACGGCGTCTCTCATAAATTATAACATAATGGTGGTTTTGGGAAGTTAAACCTCTCATATCAATAAATCAATCAATCAATCAATCAATCAATCAATCAATCAATCAATCAATCAGGTCGTATGCGAGGGCTTAGTGACCAGTCGCCAGCTCGTTATAAGGAAACTACGGTATATTTTCGGCCATACTGAGGTAATGATGTTTTAAAACAGATGAACAGTTCTGTAAAAGCTGTAGTTGGTTCTTATGGCCGAGAAGCTCGTCAGTAATATTAATTGAGCAAAAAAACATAAAGACCGAACTCAAACCGATACTAGCACCTGCTCCAGGCTGCGTATGATGACGTCACGACACGACGCTACGGTTGGCCAGTGTGTAAACATAACACAGGTGCCTTTTATATCGCGCGAAAAGCAAGTTGGCGATGTCATCCCACGTGGAATCAAGCTGTGCCAGAACGTGTGCACTTACCAGTGACGAGTTCAGCGACGACCGTGTGCTCAGATTTCGGTGCTCGTTAATGAACCCCAGGTGGTCGAAACTTCCGGAGCCCTCCACTACGGCGTCTCTCATAATCATGTGGTGGTTTTGGTACATTAAACCCCACACATCAATCTATCAATCAACCAATCAAGTTCAGCGACAATTGCATTTATTAGGCGAGCGCGGAAGCCTCGTCTTTTGAGTTCGAGCCACCAGGCCATGAAGCGTCTGACATGCCCTTGTATCGATATTTTGTTGCTCAATATTGCCACGTGCCGTGCCAGGCTTCGCAGCTGGAACCTTCAAGCGGCAACAGTTACGTCATTTACATAACTTATAGCCGGCTGAGACGATATACACTTCTGATGGGCCCATCGTATCCGGCAGGATAATATGTGACGACACATATGCTCATGTGTTGAGGGACTACACAGTGCCTTACCACTGGCAGCACATAAGCTGCAGGTTGTTCTTTTCGCTCGGCAGCAGCCGTCCATGTACCCGCCACTCTGGTCTGGCTTGTTCTTTTCTACGAGGTACAAGTTCGCCTCACCATTAATAAAGCTTGTCCTTCGCACTCTCGTCTTCTGTGGTTTCCGGTGCCGAAGACGCCTCGTGGCAATATTGTGCATGCTTTGTGCAAGACCCGAGGTCAACAACGACTAGCACGATATGCAGCTGGCAAAACTGAACTGTGCTTGCGTCGTCGTCGCCTCGTAGAAGAAAGCGGTTGCGGCATTCATCTTCTGGACAAGGCGGGATTTCGAAAAGCCGTAGGCACTTACGTCACATAGACAGGGTGATCCGCGTTTATAATGTGATTCCAGAATTGGCAACCAGTTTTTAAAATTTTGTTTCTATAAAACTAAGTGACTTATGGTTGTATAATTTGGGACATACGATCAGGTTGCCCCCCCCCCTCCATCACCACACCAAAAAAGAAAAAAAAAACAGTGTTGCGCACCCACAAACATGGCTACAAACGGCGCTGAATAGTGGCAGGTTTTCATGGACATGCATACATACTCGGTCAAGTGGACAAGATGACCACTGCCGCCGCACTGGCCGACTCGGTAGAGTATCGGGCTCGTTATTGAAAGTTGAAGGCTCGGTTCCCAGCAGCAGGAAGTTCGCTTTTTGTCCACTTTAGTTTCATCGCATTTCATTTCACATGGAGGCGAAAATGTTTTAGGCCCATGTGCTCAGATTCGGGTGCACGTTAAAGAACCCCAGGTGGTCGAAATTTCCGGAGCCCTCCACTACGGCGTCTCTCATAATGATATGGTGGTTTTGAGACGGTAAACCTCACAAATCAATCAATCAGTTTTCATCGCAGTTATGTCCTAAATATTACAGTATACATAAAGGAATACATATAATGCCCTCTACACCTCACTTGATTTCATAGTCTGTTGGTTTTTATTAAGGTTGTCGACGGAGCCCCATGCAGGATCTCTTCTTAAATTTTGTTTATGTATCTTCGGTAGTCATGGTAGTAAATAGGACGACACCATGATTTAAGAAAGTTGAAACGAATAACGTGTGAGAGAAATACATGTCCTCGTATATATTTGGTCTATTTGTGTGCCGTACCTTGTTTCGGTGGGAATAAATTTATGTACAAGCAATACCGTAGGTTCCGAAAGTATTGCCTATAGTGGGCACAGTGTGTGTACAATCGGGCATTTTCTAGCGAACGATGCTATTTAAAGACGAAGCACCATTTGATTGGTCTCTCCAATAAGCTTCCCTTTTGTCAATTCCTTCGTCCTTCAAACAACAAGCAGAAAAAAGAGGACTGATTTCGGAGATTTTGTAATACCGGGTCGACTGGCGTGTGGAGCTCCCATCAAAGGACAATATCAGAACAGTATTGCCCAATATCGATACTATATATGTGGGTGCGCTGGACAGTAGCCTAAATTTGTGGCACGATAAAAACGCATCATTATGCGTCAGAATTTAGCACCTATTAGACGCCTGCTCAGTATAGACCACCCAAAAACGTTCCGGACGAAACAAGCCACAATGAACTAGTAATTAGGGTGCTGGACTGCTGATCCACAAGTATACCGGGATCGAATCTCGGCCACACAAGCTACGATTTTGATGAAGGCGAAAGTGCTCGAGGCTCGTGTACTTAGATATAGGTGAAGGTTAAAGAACCCACGTGGTCGAAATTTGCGGAGTCCTCCACTACGGTGCATCTCATAATTATAGCATGATTATGGGACGCTAAAGCCAATCAGTTATTACTTGGAAGCACAGTGAAGTGTGCAATCATGAAATTTGGTAACGGCGAAACTGTGATAGCTTTTGTGCACGTCATTTCTCTTTTCATCATGAGAATGTGATGTGCACTCTCTTTGTGGTTCAGGTGTTACCGTAAGGAAATTTTCGCTAATTGCTTGCGAAAAATGTCATGATGCATACTGTATTTAGTATTTGGCACTAATAAACTGCTGGTTTTTAGTAGTATTCACACTTCAGAAAGGAAGTAGCGTGAGCAGCAGAAATAAAAAAGGAACAGCAGGACAAAACTTCAGAATTGTGGCAACACCAAGGATGCAAGTTGTAAAGCAAATCTTCTGTCACTCTATCCCAGCAAAAGTTACTTGAAGACGGTGTAAGTTTAATGAAGCGTGAGCGGGAACACGGCTGACATTGATTAACCACATCAACGGACATTGCATGACTCTTTAAGAAGTGCTTCAAAGGTAAACGCACCATGCACTTGTACGACGTAGACTTAGGTCTTCTGACCGTGATATTAACCTGGAGGAGATTGAAAATTATGCACACATCAAAGGTAGCGAGCGAAAAGACCTGATACGTTCCTTTCAAAACGTTCCAACAGGCGCTTAACACAATTCGTTAATTTAATTTCAGGAGGTAACGGAATGTCATGGTGGCGTTCAGTCATGCTCATCAAGCATTCATCTTATTTTTTTGTTGTTGTTCGATGTGGCAACGTTAAACCTTCAAAGGAAAAAAAAACATTTTCGTTCCAAGCCCTCCATCGCCTCCATCGCCTTCGACAACATCGCGATCCCGCTGTTGCCATGGAGTTTCTCTGGTTGGCGTCGAGTTGCTCTACAGTTTCGGTGGAGTGACTTATAAAATACACTTAATTGTTCGTTTCGTCAGAAGTAGTGGTAAATGAACATAATATTGTCAAAATGATTTCAGATGAAACTTTATACTAATGATTTTTCACTGCGGCTTCGCGGTGTCTTGGAATTTTCCACCAGCATTGCCAATTCCTATATGATAACACTGATATAAATGAAGCAAACCGTCATTGCGACTGTGTTACTTGAGCTTTTGTTGTATTCATAGTTTCACTTTGCACAATAAGCATGACAGTTGATAAGAGGGAATACACCAGATTGCGTAGATTCACAGTCTGAACTCGGAAATGAAACAGCACGAGACTACCATTATAAAATCAGCGGCCCCTGTGTTGCACTGGCACCGCCCGGTTCAAGCTGAGGCACTTCTTTTTTTTTTTTTTGCATTCCTGTGGTATGCGCGTACACCTCTCTTGCCGTGAAACGGTGCTTGCCAGCCTAATGATAACCCCTACCATTTTTTGATTGATATGTGGGGTTTAATGTCCCAAAATCACGTTATGATTATGAGAGACGCCGTAGTGGAGGGCTCCAGAAATTACGACCACCTGGGGTTCTTTAACGTGCATCCAAATCTGAGCACACGGGCCTACAACATTTCCGCCTCCATCGGAAATGCAGCCACCACAGCCGGGATTCGACCCCGCGACCTGCGGATCAGCAGCCGAGTACCTTAGCCACTAGACCACCGTGGCGGGGTGGGTGACCCCCTACCACTGTAACCGAAAGGCTTAGCAAATATGCTAATTATATGTCTCACACCCAAGATTTTTTTTTGGCAGGATACACCAGCAGTAGATGCCAACAAACATTAGCTTACATATGGCGGATGGGCCAATGTGCGTAACGCGGATGTCTCAATTTCAGCTCGCTTATAAAAATAGTGAGAAATTTATTTGAAATTTAAATAAATTTTGATGTACGTTCGCAGGCTTTCAACGTCTCCAACAGTCGACTTGCAATTTTTACTTCGACTTTCAAAAGATGGCATTTTCTGTTATTCAATGGGCTCCATACAAGTTTTTTCCAGTCTGCTGAAACATAAAAAAATAAAAAAATGGCTTCATTTGTATGAAAATTTCTACGGCTAAAAAAACTATAGGCTAAATTTAACGCTGAACCCCCACGCAAACACGACCGATTAATACCACCGAGAAGGCCAGGTTATCAAAATAGGCGTTAAATGCAACATATTAAATTTAGATTTTAACGCGATAGCGTTAGAGAGCTCGTGTCGCAGAAACTCCGCCGTCAGCGTCGGCCCCGTTGGTTGTGAGCGAAAAATTGTCTGTGAGCGAAAAAGCTTGTTACAGAGATCGCCGCGGGAGGCCGCTACTTGTCCACGCGTACGCGCGCGATCACACTGAACAAGCCGCGCATTGGAAGGAGAAAGAAGAAAAAAGTGCTTAAGGGCACGAGGCACGGGTGATGTTCTTTCTTTGCCCCTGCCACCTCTCGCTGCTTAGCTTCCAGTGCTTTCGTCGGGGCGAGAGAAGAGAGAATGCATGCGACAAACCTTTGTAATCCACGCACTGGACTAATTCTTAAAACTTTTGCGGTGTTGAATTCGTGAGGCAATAAGTTCTTCTAGTGAATTCATACCATGGTTACCAGTGAATTCATACCATGGTTAAATGCGCTATAAATCGCCGAACGGGCTTGTTTTCGTCATGGCACTTGTCGAACAAAATGCGTTAAAGGAATCCTGAAACACTTTTTCAAAAGTGTTTCAGGATTCCTTTAACGCATTTTGTTCGACAAGTGTCATGACGAAAACAAGCCCGTTCGGCGATTTATAGCGCATTTGGGAGGCCCCAAACTACGTCAAAAAATGCCGGGATAGTGAAGCCAGCGCCGCTAAAAACACACAGGAACTTTCAAACAGCTCTGAAAATGAAAAAACTATGTCCATCTAGCGAAAAACATATAACTCTTTTCCAGAGGCGTTCATCAAGCGAACAGTAAACGCTAGATAATGTGCTGCCATCTGTGAGGCATTGTCAGACTCTTTATGGCCTCCGTGATGGCAAGCACGGGGCGTGTATCTTGGAGGCCATGCGACTGTTGCATCAGATCGAAAACCTGTATGTACCATTTGCGCGCGCATGGTGGTACATTAACAACCATTAACTTTAGGCGCCGGTTGGCAGCACTTTTCAGCACTGCCTGCGAATTGTCTGTACAAGACGGTATGCCAGGTAAATCGGGCCGAACAACAATAACTTCGGCTCCTGAATCAATTTCAGCACTTACGCGTACCCTATTGATAATGGATAGGCACTTCCTCTTGTTAGGCATTTGAGCAAGTGAGTGCCCCCCCCCAAAAAAAAAAAAAAAAATTTTCTCCAACGCCTTCTAGTGCAGACACGCTAACCTGATTTTCGGTTCTCTTGTGGCATACACGGGCGAAATGTCCTTTGATTCCGCAGTGGTGACATAGTGCTTAACGCGGTGGGCACTGCGCTCTGGCGTGGCTAGAACGTCTACAGAAGTGGCAACCTTGCCGTCGTTTCTGCCCCTGCGACCAACGCTGGAACGAGGGCCTTTGCTGTCCTGTTGTTCCGTTCTCTCGTGTGCTGGGAAACTTGCTCGATGTTTTTTGCACCATGTCAAGTTCACCTGTATATAGTCGCCTTGTTGCTGACGCCCCGGAGTTGCAGTTGCTTCCGGTGAACCGTTTCATTAAGTCTGGCCTTCGCAAGCGCAGTCGCTAGCGTAAGGGTAGAATCTATCTGGAGTGCTTCTGAGAGTTGTTCGTCTTCGAGACCAGCAACTAATCTGTCGTGAATCATTCGATCTTGGAATTCAGCAAATTCACAGTGCTCGGCGAGCTCGTGCAGGGCGGTAACAAAATCATCCGCGCTTTCGACGAGTTCTTGCTTCTGGCGACGGAAATTCGTGCTTTCGTAGACTATATTCTTCGTGGCCACAAAATGGGTGTCAAACGTTTTTCTCACTATCTCGCAGCCTCCAAAATCCTCTTCGGTGAGGCCAATAGTCTGGAAAATTTACCTGGCCGGCCTGCTTATGGTGTACATAAGCGTTCGCACCTGGGCTTCCTCCGTTCTTTCGTTGAGTTCCGATGCACAGCGGTAATCATAGAATGACACGATCATGCTAAAAGCTGGCAGACAATTATGTCAAGAAATTTATAGCGGATATTATTAGATGTAATTATAATGCAAATGTGAGGAAAGAAAAGTGAATGAAAAGATGAATTGCTGTGGTCAGGGCCCAAACCTGCGACCTTCAAGTAACGCGTTCGATGATCTACCAACTGAGCTACCATGGCGGCTATCCCCCCATTCACTTGCTTGAATATGTATGTGCATTAACAGTAGAGTCGTCAGTGAGCGTCGCCTGTTGCCATTCCTGTGAATATTGGACACTCATTGTTTTCCTATTGGCGTCCCGTAGCACCTGATCTTATTACGATCTGGTATAACACGAATAATCCTTGGTATAAAACCTGAAGGCACTAAGTCTGCTAAAATGAGACCCTCGCTATGAATGAAGGAAATAAGGGTAAACTTAAGGGATCGTTTACTTTGTTTTTTCTTTCACATTTACCTTACACTTAGATTAAATAATATCCGCTATACTATTTTGGCATATTTGTCTGTCAGTTTTCATAATTATTGTTTCTAAAGAGTAAAAGAGCACTAAAGTTTGCCCTTCTTTCTTCCATTATCAATTCTGGCCGTTCGAAAGTCCGCTTGAAGTTCAACAGCGTTGGTGGTGAGATGCCTGCCGCTGGTGGAGCTGCCATCGTGCGGGTCAAACGCAGGGTGAGGGCCGCAACAGCAATTAGGAATGGAAGGCTCATCCAACTTCTGACGCCGCGTCGTATCCGCTCTAAGCCGAGTGGTACGATGTGATCGAAAGACACACACCCCTTCAATATCATGACCTAAAAGTAGCCCGTTGTCTATTTAACATCCGCTTTTTAATCCTTTGCACTATTGACGTCATAGGGCTGCGCACTAGGGCTTAGCCCGAGCAAAGACAATGATAACATTACACCCACCTGCTAATTAGTGTCTTATATTGTTAAACAGAGCTTTAGTCAAATAAATTAAACTTGGTGTTACTCATACTTGGTTAAATTGTTCTTCTTTATTTTTTATTTTTTACGAACAAAATTTACGAAAATTTTCTTGCGAAACAGAGCTATTGTCTTTTACCAGTGATTTCGTTTAGACCCTTGACCCTCGCATTATGATCAACTGCATTTTTTGAACTTTGCTGCGGCATCCAATTTTATCTCACTTGATTTACTTTTTCACTAACAAAGTCAATATAATATTGATTCTAATGTACTGATGTAAATCTAATACTTCCTTTAATAACGTTCGCAGTACATATTTATTTACAACAGCGGTTGTAAAGCTATCACAAAGCTACCTTGCTACCTTTGTCGTGCCACAGGGTACTTTTCAATGCCTGCTCTTATTTGTAAACTTAGTGAAGGATCGCTGTGGTAAAATTTAGATTGCTATGAAACTATTGTTTGTTAGCGGTGGTGACTAAGCTATTATTAACTCCCGTGACAATGCGATTGCGCGAGAATACTTCGTATAACTTTAACTGCGTAAGCATTTCTACACTAACTCGCCGAGAAGACTCTCCGTCCGTTTGTCCATCAACCTTGCGGCACTGGGTTGGAATCCGGGCCCCCATGCTCTAAAGGTGGGACGTCAGTAATCAACGAACCCACGCTTGCACAATGTGAATTTATTGGAAGCATTATGAAGCGTTCCACCCGCGGGACAAACCAAGTGTAAAAATAACAAACTTTATATGAAGTGTACGTTGAATTTTATGGTTGTTGAATAGGATTTCTCGCAAGGAGAACCCGCAATAAACACACACACACATTAGGGAACTACACGTGCACATAAACTAAACACACACACGTTAATTGGGCCCACATAAAACTTTCGCGAATAGTGCGGTAGTGCGAAGAACATCAAATAGTTTTTATGCAATGCTTTTTTTTTATCTGCATTAACATATGAATATCTGGTATGGGCCACAACTACTGACGCAAACGTCCAGATTTCATCACCTGAAAGAAACATCAGTAAGAATAATCTCCAATGAATCATATGATGCACATACAATACCTAAACTTGAAGATCTTGGAATAACATGGCTGCTGAACTTGTTCAGTACACTTTTATGGAAACAGTAGCATGCACACCGCAAAAAAACAGCTCTTTTATAGAAAAACTCGCCACCCTAACTCGGCTTGCAAAAACATGCGTTATACGAATAAGTCACACGCAGAACGTTCCCTAGACTCGTTCAAACTTTGACTGCCAGGTGCTGATGAACTTGCGGCCACAGGTTCTTAATTCATTCGCTAATACGAGAAACTTAACAATTTAATAGCCTACTATAACGACTGAAATGAGTGCAATTTTAGTCCCCACCATGTTTTGGTCGTATCATGTAAATATAAATTGATAATTGTATGTAAAGATGATTGATTGATATGTGGGGTTTAACGACCCAAAACCACCATATGAATGTGAGAGACGCCGTAGTTGAGGGCTCCGGAAATTTCGACCACCTGGGGTTCTTTAACGTGCACCCAAATCTGAGTACACGGGCCTACAACATTTCCGCCTCCATCGGAAATGTAGCCGCCGCAGCCGGGATCCGAACCAATTGTATGTAAAGCCATTGCTATGTTTATAGGCTTTTTCTTGTTTGCACTTGTTTCTTGTACACTTCTGTTCTGCTTCATATAGTTTTATAAACGGAGTGCTGGCCTGTGTCAAGTCGTTGCGCTTTTTGCTAGTCCTCTGTAGCTTCATCAGTATAGTATTCCTTCCTGTTGATGCTGAAATAAAGTTAAAATTAAAGTAAAAATGTTAATACCGATATGACAAATTTAAACACCTCCAAAATTTATACATTCATTAAATCGAATGCCGGAATCGCATTTCGGTGGTTGCCGGACGCGCATTCCATAGGGTCGTTCCAGACTCTGGCGAATGCTGGAAACAGAAAGACGCCACGCCGATGCCCCCTGGAAAGCGTGCGTTATGTCAGAGACTCCAATAAACCGCTAGATTTCCACATGACTTAGAATGCTCCGAACGAAGATGCCGCAGAGATTCTGAATTATTGATAAGGCTCAACGTAACTAAGTGCGAAATAATGCGACTCTCGCCTTATTTGAATAACTCTAACCCCGCCGCACGTGTATTACTACGCGGCTGTTGGATTGATTTGACTGTGTTTGATGAAGAAAATAAAAAAAGAAGAAGAAAGGTTCTCCGAAAAGATTTCCCTTCTTCCCGAAATGAGTGCTAATTTATTTGAATGCACTGATGTTTAGGCAACTCCAAACCTTTCACAAAATATGGGCTATAACACAAAATACATTCATCTGGTATCATTTATAAGTCGAGAGGATAATAGAGGTACGGCGAAACAAATATTCACGGGATGAGACTCAACTGAAACTACTTAAACTGCTCATTTCTACAGTGAGACCCTTTCCTTTCATTCTTATGCAAGTAATACGCGTGAAGACCTAAAGCATGTCATGTGCGCTAATACCCAAAGGGACGGATTCTTAAGGCAGTACTGCATTCGCAGCACGGCTAGTTCTCGCAGCAGCGACTTTTTCTCGGCCCATGGGAATGTACCACCTGTGCGCTACGCAACCTAAATGTGCGGCTCGCGTTCTGAGAGGCAACAAAGCCTAAATAAATGCTATGTACTACTGATTAGTGCATGTTCGTTTGTGTTACAACACACGTTAATTATTTGTGCGTATGTGTCACCATTGTATGTACCACGGTTATATAGTTTACCGTAGTCATCATGCGACGCCTGGAGCGGAGACCCAGGCGGAACCACGGTAACATTTCCGGGATTAATATTAAGCGTTTCGAATGCTGTTTGTCTTCCGTGGAATTCCCATGTGGAACTCATGCAACGCTAAGCTCCCAATGGTGTTCTGAAGACACAATTTATCATCCGCGGTTGTCCATGATAAATTATCTATATTCAGAGCCCTGATGCAGCCTCAAGCCGAGTATGTTCATTGAACATGAAATATATAGAATTCCTCGTTGATGAGCGTGGATGAGTGATTACAGAACTACGCCATACGTTACATTATCACAATGATTCTCCTCACGCTAGTGTCTCGCACCAAGAAGAAATTCATTACTGTTTACCTCACCTGGTTCTGGGGCGTCAATGCATTTTTAATGGAGCTATGTATGTGTCAAGGTAAATAATCAATAAACTAACTCGGAACATAACATAGAACTTGTAACTTTTACATCTTAATTTCAGAACGCATTCACAGTCAGTTCAAGCTTGGAGTAAACAGCTTAATTTGCGCGCTAAAACGGAATGAAATCAATTTCATGCCTTCTTTATCACCGCTACCAACGACCTTACAAACTTCTAAGCAGTGTGTCACAAAAAAGTCACAAATTTCATCATGGATTTGTGAAAGATAACTCTCAATAGAAAGGCATCTTCTTTTTCTTTTTTTTTCTTCTGAGTAAAGGGCGGCGTCATCACATTATGATATTTCGCATCAGACGTGTTGACGCCAACACCACTGCCACGGACACCACCAGTCAATTTTCGCGTTTGATGGATAATCAAAGGTTTGCATCTTAATATATCATCCCAGTCAGACTTCTGCTGGACTAAATTGTATCTCTAAAGTGTAAATAAATAAATTTAAAAATAAAAAAAATAAATAAATCAATAAATTGGTATCAGCGTTGTTTTCATATGCTATTTACTTTCCTAGAAAATTGATCTCTCATTTTTGGTAGGGGCTCGCTACTGAGCGTTCGAAAAATAATAAGAAGAAAGAAGTAAAATTTTCAAGCGTTGACCCACGAAACATCGATGTGGCTTTAAAAAGAATTCAACAACAAATGATTCTGTGTGGCTATTAGAATGAATTGGTTCCCCTCTGGTCAATTTAGCTTGGAAGAGATCTATCTAGACAATTACGCTACGTAAGGTTTTTAAGGCAAGATTTCTGTCGAAAGTTTATCAAGCTTTGTTAGGCAGTACAAGCCAGTATTATGTTTTACTAATCGGCAATTTCGAGCAATGTTACTTATTTTATCTGTATAACAGAGTAAGCATTGTCGCTGAAAAATAATAAAAAGAGATCGAAGTTGAGTCCAGCGTAACCCGATTGACAAAATACGCCTTTGTTAGCATGCTGTCTCCTGCGATACAAACCTTCCCCTTTATTTGTGACATCAAACACTTCGTGAGGCTTTGCTCTTCTCCTATTCAGTCGAATAAGAACTCTGGGGATGCTTGTTATCGCAAATAGACCCTGCTAATGCAAAAACACTGCGAACCTGTCGGACTGTCGTCTATTCTGCAAAAATTCCCGTTCTGAAAGGTCACAGTTCATGATGTACGTAATAGACAACGCAGGTATTTTACTCCGTCTTTTACAGAGCCAGTGCTGCTTAGAAAACAAATTCATAGGTGACCATATAGATTACACTACACGTGCAAACTTTGCAACTCATTTCCATTTTTCGACACACAGCAAACACAATTTAGAAACCATGCCGACTTATTTTCTACAAATCGAGCAAGGCACAGGCAGCCTACTTTAGCAATGCGTTCGCGATTTTTCAGTGTTGCCGAAGGCAGTACTATTGTAGCTGTCTGTCTGTCTTTTTTATATTTTTAAAACCATTATTGGTAAAAGTGTATACTCTGAAGTTTCTGCCTAGTTGAACGTACACACTTGGCAATGTCTGCAGTTGTTCCAAACAACATTCTGATTAGCTCAACATTCTGAACTCCCAAGGTGATTGACAATAAACGTTTATGAACTGACGACCTGAAATTGAATGTTGCTCTCTTGTCAAAGCCTTAATAGCAATGAAACGGGTTGTATGACTAGCAGTTTTGTGGGCGATGAAGAAACAGAAAAGAGGGTAAAACACAAGGGGGTTGACCAGTTTAGAATAGCAGGTCTGCAACAGCACACCGTAGAATGAGATGGTGTTGTTTGAAAGTTAGAGTTGCCATAAAAAGAGATAGAGAGCACACACAATGTGGAGATAGTCTGTGAGTGAATTGGTTTGTCGGGCTTTTTTTTTTCTTTTTTTTATACAAGTACCTGCAGCGCCACGAGAGCATGATGGCAGGGTGGTAACACAAGGAAAAATAATCTCGTAAGAAATATATGTTTAAACAAAAGCAAAGATAAAAAAATGAGCTAATAATTAAAGTGGTGTATTCAACAAGAAAAAGTGATGACATATAGTTCAGGCAACAATCTCATAAAAAAATAAAAAAATTAAAGACAGCACAAGCACAATAAAATAAAGCACAGGAAAGACAGCACAATAAAAGACAGCATAGGAAATTTGAATGTAAAAACAACTGGAACTGAAAGAGTGTTTTACAATATATATACCTCTAGGAAATCTGTTGCAAAGCGTGGAGGTGTGAGGAAAAAATGAACAATGAAACACATTTGTGTGGCATCGCGTTTCAAGTACCTTACAATTATTATCGCAACGCGTAGAGATGAAGTGAAGGAAAAATGTACAAGTTTGTGCTAATACATGTGAGATCAGAGTAAATACAGTAAAAAAGTTTCAATTTCGTTGCTAAGCAGCGTTGAGCTAGGGTTTTCTAGCCAAGGTTGTCTTTATTAATGAAATGCTGCTTTTATAGTTGTAATCACGAGAGACAAAAAGAGACGAGCTTCACCGCCCAGATAGAGAGACTAAAAAACGCTGGCTTTCCCAGTTCTGTTTTGTCAGCTGTTGCTGAAACGTTACTACAAAAAATGAAAGGAAAAAAGAAAACCAAACAGACAGGTCCAGAGCAGAGGATACCACAGGTGTTGCCCTATACGCACCGTGTAGCGCATGGCTTGAAAAAAGTGGCGTTCAGGTTTGGAGTGTCCGTGGTATTTTCCGCACCAAGGAAATTGGGTGGTTTGTGTGCACGCATCGGGAAAAAGAAGAAGTTTCAGTGTGAGGCGAAGCATGGGAAGGTTTTTGTGAAGTGTGTTGTTGGCGTGGTGTATGCAATTCCATTGACGTGCGGGATGTTATACATAGGCCAAACAGGGCGTTGTGTGAATTTTAGGGCCTGGGAACATTTCAAATCACTTGAGAAAGGCACAGGCTCCAATCTAGCCCTTCATTGTAAACAGTGCAATTGTAAGCCACTGCTGAACGAAATCAAGATTTTAGGCAAAAGCCATGAAAAATTGGCACGGGAAATTTTGGAAGCTTTTCATATTGCAAAGAGTGGTGAAGCATGCTGCAGCGATAGCTCCGTGACACTGCGCAGGAAGGAAAACACGTTCCTAGAATCTTGTTTGTAATCTGTAGCGATTAGTAGAGCGAAGAAAGCTTTGAATGATTATGAGTCAGTTTATTACTTTGGGCAATTTTTGGTTATTTTTTAAAGAGCACTTAGCTTCACCATGTGACCGTATGAGTATATATACTTGAGCCACGCATATGTGAATAAACAGTTGGTAGTCTGGCCTCTTTCCTGTCTCCTTCTTCGTTTCCTGTGTGCGTTATTTTATTGGCCGGAAGTTTTTCATCTGGAAACAAACCTAGCTGCGTGATTCTGTAAACGCTCAAGTTTAATTACAAGACAGAGGGTGTCTGTATCCCATGCTGCGCAAGCGTATACTCGAGTAAAGGGCGAGCGTTCGTATTATAAAGGAATTCGTTAACGCCCCTGGGGGCTTTGTGAAAAATGCGTCTCATGAGGTTAATCATTCGGGAAGATTTTATTGTAACATGTTAAATATGCCTAGTTCATGGGAGATTTTCTGTAAAATAAACGCCAAGGTATTTGTAATGCTGTACCCGTTCAAGTGATATGTCGTTCAAATGATAATCCTGTCTCACAGGCAAACGTTTGCGGGTAAAATATATAAATTGACATTTAGTAATATTCAAAGAGATTACACCATGTGAAACACCAAGTTTGAATTGTGTTTAAATCAGTTTGTAGACTAATAACATCGCGTTTGTTTATTATGTTCCTATAAATTACGTGGTCATCTGCATATAATCTGACAATGCATTGAAGACTTTACACAATATTGTCACGGGGTCGTGACGTGGCCGAAGACAGGAAACTTCGTGTTGGGATTTAACTGTTTATTTGGGCGAACCTGTGCCCGGTAAAGGGAAAGTCTAATTACAGCAGCAGTCTTGCACAGATAGCAGTCTCGGACTGATAGCGGCGAACGCAGCGTCGGCCTTCGATCAACAACTGACAGGCGGCGAAGCGCGTCGGCATTTATACTCTTGCCGTCGAATGTTCTAGCGTTATCGCTGGCGGTGGCGTAGGTTCCAGAACAATCTGTACCGTTCGCACAGTGGGCGTGATCTTATCGAAATGATCTACTACAGTCCGGAACCTTCTCGAAAACTGCAGGCGCGGTTTGCGCTGAGAATCGTGTGGTGTTTTGGGACGATAACAAAAACTTGGGAAATGGAACGTGGCATTGCCCCCCTCTGAAAAAAAGGCATCGTCCCGATGCTTCAACTAAAGATGAAAGTACAATAATAATGCAAGAAAGTACAATGAATAAATTACGATACAACAATAATAAAAAAAACTGGTTCAGTTTGTTAACGCGCATGAAACGGCTTGAGGCGCGCGACATGGACGACTTCAGGTCGCTATCGGCGTCGTTGAGAGTTCGTGATGCCGTCGGGGACAACCTCGTAATCAAGTGGGCCGAGACGTCGAACCACCCTGTACGGTCCGAAGTACCGTCGCAGAAGCTTTTCACTTAGTCTACGTCGGCGTATCGGCGTCCACACCCAAACACGTTCACCGGGCTGGTATTCCACGAAGCGTCGTCGAAGATTGTAACGGTGGCTGTCGGTCGTCTGTTGATTCTTGATACGGAGACGCGCAAGTTGTCGGGCTTCTTCGGCGCGTTGAAGGTACTCGCTCACATCGAGGTTTTCTTCGTCGGTGACGTTGGGTAACATGGCATCGAGCGTCGTTGCCGGGCTCCTTCCGTAGACCGATTTGTATGGAGGTATCTGCGTCGTCTCCTGCACCGCCGTGTTGTATGCGAAGGTCACATACGGAAGAATGGCGTCCCACGTCTTGTGTTCGACATCGACGTACATTGACAGCATGTCGGCGATCGTCTTGTTAAGCCGCTCGGTGAGGCCGTTGGTCTGTGGGTGGTACGCTGTCGTCCGGCGGTGGTTTGTTTGGCTGTATGCCAAGATCGCTTGAGTTAAGTCGGCAATGAATGCCGTTCCTCTGTCGGTGATAAGGACCTCCGGGGCGCCGTGACGTAGGACGATATTTTCGACGAAGAACTTAGCTACCTCGGATGCACTGCCTTTTGGCAAGGCTATTGTCTCGGCGTAGCGGGTGAGATAGTCGGTAGCTACCACGATCCACTTGTTTCCGAAAACCGACGTCGGGAACGGCCCCAGTAGGTCCACACCAATCTGCTGGAAAGGTCGGCAAGGTAGATCAATTGGCTGCAGAAGTCCCGCTGGCCTTGTCGGCGGTGTCTTGCGTCGCTGACAGTCCCGGCATGTTCTCACATAACGAGTGACGTCGGTGGTAAGACGTGGCCAGTAGTACCTTTCTTGTATCCTCGCGAGCGTGCGAGAAACACCGAGGTGCCCTGCCGTCGGATCGTCGTGCAGGGCCTGCAGGAGTTCTGGTCGCAGAGCTGAAGGCACCACAAGGAGGTACTTAGCTCGAAGCGGTGAAAAGTTTTTCTTCTGTAGAAGACCGTTTCGTAGAAAGAACGACGCAAGTGCGCGCTTGAATACCTTCGGGACTTCGGCGGTCCTGCCTTCGAGGTATTCTATTAGGGCCTTAAGTTCCGGGTCGGCCCTCTGTCGTTCAGCGAAGTCGTCGGTAGTTATCGTTCCTAAGAAGTAGTCGTCATCCGGGTCGTCGGGTAGCGGTTGGTCGACAGGCGCACGAGAGAGACAGTCGGCGTCGGAGTGTTTTTTGCCAGACTTGTAAATGACAGTAATGTCATATTCTTGAAGTCTCAGGCTCCATCGTGCGAGGCGACCTGAAGGGTCCTTCAAGGTGGCTAGCCAACACAATGCGTGGTGGTCGCTCACAACTTTGAAGGGTCTGCCGTAGAGGTAGGGGCGAAATTTCGACGTAGCCCAGATGATGGCGAGGCACTCCTTTTCTGTTGTGGAATAATTATCTTCTGCTTTGGATAGCGATCGGCTGGCGTAACTAATAACCCTTTCAAGTACGTCAGCCCTCTGCACAAGAACGGCGCCAAGACCTACGCTGCTTGCGTCAGTATGTATTTCTGTCTCGGCGAATTCGTCGAAATGGGCAAGTAACGGAGGCGTCTGGAGGCGATGTTTAAGCTCCTGGAAAGCGTGTTCCTGCGGCGTTTCCCACTTAAACTCCACGTCGGCCTTGGTAAGGTTAGTGAGAGGATCGGCGATGCGGGCGAAGTTTTTCACGAACCGCCTATAATAGGCACACAGGCCCAGAAATCGGCGCACGGCTTTCTTGTCAGTGGGCGGCGGGAAGTCGGCGATGGCGGCTGTTTTCCGTGGATCGGGACGAACTCCAGACTTGCTGATAACGTGCCCCAGAAACAAGAGCTCCTCATACGCAAATCTGCACTTTTCTGGCTTCAGTGTGAGTCCGGAAGTCTTGATGGCTTGAAGTACAGCTTCAAGGCGCCGAAGATGCTCGTCGAAACTCGAGGAAAACACGACGACGTCGTCCAAGTAAACAAGGCAAGTCTGCCACTTCAATCCTGCCAGTACTGTATCCATAACGCGTTGAAAAGTTGCAGGCGCTGAGCAAAGGCCGAAAGGCATCACCTTAAACTCGAAGAGGCCGTCCGGTGTTATAAACGCCGTCTTCTCTCGGTCTCTTTCGTCAACTTCGATTTGCCAATAGCCAGTCTTGAGGTCCATTGACGAAAAGTACTTGGCGTTATGGAGCCGATCAAGTGCATCGTCTATTCGTGGGAGAGGATACACGTCCTTTCTTGTGATTTTGTTCAGGCGACGATAATCGACGCAGAAACGTAGGGTCCCATCCTTTTTCTTCACTAACACCACGGGGGATGCCCATGGACTCTTGGACGGCTGGATAATGTCATCCCGCATCATTTCATCAACTTGTCTCTTCATGGCCTCACGTTCTCGCGTCGAAACCCTGTACGGACTCTGACGGAGTGGTCTGGCATTTTCTTCGGTTATGATGCGATGTTTCGTGATTGGGGTCTGCCGAATTTTCGATGACGACAAAAAGCAATCTTCGTATTGCAGGAGCAGGGCCTTGAGCTGTTCTTGCTTATCGTTCGGAAGTCTGGGATTGACGTCGAAAGCTATGGGAGGGGCTTGGTTCCTCTGAACAGGTTCCGCAGAATCGGCGAGGGCGAAAGCACTGGTGGCTTCGACAATTTCTTCGATGTATGCGACCGTTGTTCCTTTGTTCACATGTTTGTACTCATTGCTGAAATTCGTGAGCATAACCGTTGCTTTGCCTCCCCGCAGCTCTGCAATTCCTCTTGCGACGCAAATATTTCGGGTGACCAACAGATGCTGACTGCCTTCAACGACGCCTTCCAAGTCAGGTGATTTAGGAGCGCCGACTGAAATAATGACGCTTGAGCGAGGCGGAATGGTGACTTGTTCTTCCAGCACATTCAAGGCATGGTGTTCTGACGGCGTGCGCGGCGGTAGTGCTTCTTCTGTGGATAACGTTATCGACTTTGTTTTTAGGTTGATGACAGCACCATGGAGGCATAAGAAGTCCATGCCAAGGATGACATCTCTCGAGCATTGCTGTAGGACTACGAAGTCTGTAGGATAAATACGGCCGTTAATGGTGACTCTCGCTGTGCAGATTCCTGCAGGCGTTACGAGATGACCTCCGGCTGTGCGGATTTCAGGGCCTTTCCAAGCTGTCCTAACTTTCTTTAACTTCGCGGCGAACGACCCACTGATGACAGAATAGTCGGCTCCAGTATCGACGAGAGCGGTCACACTGTGGCCGTCGATGAGAACGTCGAGGTCGCTAGTTCGCCGTCTCGCATTACAGTTAGGGCGTGGCGTCGGGTCACGGCTGCGTCGACTTGTTCCGCTGCTTCCATGTTGCGTCGTCAGGCCACCTTCGGTAAGTGAGCTTTCGCCGTCAGGGCTTTGCCTGCTTGGCGTTGTGTTCGGAAAGCTCCGTCGCGGCGTCGTCGTCGTCGGAGGATCTTCGGTAGTTCGTCGCACAGCAACCGCACCTCCACCGGTTGCTGCCCTTAGTTTCCCGGATACGGGCTAGGAGACCGGCCCCGCGTTGAGCCAGAGTACCGCCGGTGGTGCGGTGACGTGCGGCGGCTGGGCGACGGCGAACGCGAAGGGCTTCGTGGTGTCCACCGAGTTCCATTCAGGTAGTCGGCGATGTCACGTGGTCGTTCTCCTGGCTGTGGACGCGGTGCATTGACGGCGAAGCCACGCAGTCCCATCTGTCGGTACTGGCAACGGTGGTATGTGTGTCCGGCCTCGCCGCAGTGGTAGCAGAGCGGGCGATGGTCAGGGGTGCGCCAGATGTTAGTCTTCCTCGGTGCACTGCGCTGGGCCGCTGGCGAACGGTATGACGTCGGTGGGGGTGGTGGCGGCGGTGGCGTCTGTCGACGGAAGTGCGATGGGGCGGCGTTTTGGCGTGTACGGGGAGGAGCGTTGTGGCGCAGTGCAGCGGCGTAGCTCATAGCTTCCGGCTCGGGCAGCGGTGCGTGGGGAATTTGAAGTGATTGCCGGACTTCTTCTCGCACAATGTCCGCGATCGAATCCACTTGAGGCTGCGCCGAAGGCAACAGTGTTCGCAGCTCTTCCCGCACGATCACTCGGATCGTTTCACGCAGGTCGTGGGAGTCACTGGCTTGAGCAGCAGCGCATGCTGGAGTCAGGCGACGATTATACTGTCTGGTGCGCATGTCCACGGTTTTTTCGATGGTGGTCGCCTCGGATACAAATTCTTGGACGCTGTTCGGTGGATTCCTCATCAGTCCCGCGAAAAGCTCCTGTTTGACCCCTCGCATGAGGAAACGAACTTTCTTTTCCTCAGGCATGTCTGGGTCAGCGTGACGGAATAGGCGGGTCATCTCCTCTGTGAAAATTCCAACCTTTTCATTTGGTAGCTGAACCCGGGTCTCGAGTAGAGCAGCGGCCCTCTCTTTGCGAGCGACGCTCGCGAACGTTTGCAGAAATGCGCCGCAGAAGACATCCCACGTTCGGAGCGTGGACTCCCGATTCTCTAGCCAGGTCCTTGCGGTGTCTTCCAGGTAGAAGTACACACGACGGAGCTTTTCTTCGTTGTCCCAGTGGTTGAGGGCGGCCACGCGGTCGTATGTTTCTAGCCAGGTTTCCGGGTCTTCAAACGATGAGCCATGGAACGTTGGTGGTTCCCTGGGTTGATGAATGACGATCGCGGGCTGGGACGCTCCGGTTGTCATTGTCGCTGCAGTCGAGGTCATGGTCTTGGTCTTCTGCGCCTTGTCTTGTAGAAGGCCGTACTCCGGTGGGAGACCTTGCTGTCGGCGGCTTGTTCGCTGCTCTTGGTTGGCGTCGGTGTCTTCTCCGCGACGGGGGCTGGGTTCACGGCTTGACGGGGGCGTCCGGTACATGAACGAAGCAGCACCTCCACCAGATGTCACGGGGTCGTGACGTGGCCGAAGACAGGAAACTTCGTGTTGGGATTTAACTGTTTATTTGGGCGAACCTGTGCCCGGTAAAGGGAAAGTCTAATTACAGCAGCAGTCTTGCACAGATAGCAGTCTCGGACTGATAGCGGCGAACGCAGCGTCGGCCTTCGATCAACAACTGACAGGCGGCGAAGCACGTCGGCATTTATACTCTTGCCGTCGAATGTTCTAGCGTTATCGCTGGCGGTGGCGTAGATTCCAGAACAATCTGTACCGTTCGCACAGTGGGCGTGATCTTATCGAAATGATCTACTACAGTCCGGAACCTTCTCGAAAACTGCAGGCGCGGTTTGCGCTGAGAATCGTGTGGTGTTTTGGGACGATAACAAAAACTTGGGAAATGGAACGTGGCAATATCATTGATATGAATGAAAAATAACAAAGGCCTTAACTGATTCTTGCGACACGCCTGAAGTAACTGTTATTCCAGTTGACATAAAGCCATTAATCATTAAATGCTGTGTTCTTCCAGAAAGGTAATTTTCAATCCAAACAACTATTGCCGATTGATTACAGAGAGGTGATAATTTACGCGATAACAAATCATGAGGAACAGAATCGAAGGCCTTTCTAAAATCTAAAAAAAATGCAATCAACCTGAAATCCTGAATTGCAGGAGTAAAAAATATTGTAACAGACTAGAAAAGGGTAGAGAAGAGAAGCAGAGGAAGACGAAGAGTCTTGGCACGATCGCAGTGTGCTGCCGCAAACGACCATCGTTCACCTCCTGTAAATAAAACCATCTTATCACAGCTTGCTGTTACTGTTGTGAAGTGGGGAGGTCCGTAGCTATTGCTGCTATCGAGTTGCATGAGGCTTCATCAAAGAGAGCTATCTTCATCCCGCGAGGAAGCACAACCGGCGTGGCAGAACAGTTCAGCGCCCACAATGTTGCTACTCCTTTCGTCATGCACACAACAGAACAAGGCACAAGTATGTCCTTCTTAAAACAATTCTTGCGCAGAGGCCCCACTACGAGGTCAACACAAGCATCATCAACCGCTGTGGAAGAGACTTGAACGGGTGTCAGGCACCAAGATGGTGCTATCACTTCATCAATCACACTAAGTGTGTTCCTGTCTTCGCCACGGTAGTCTTCTTCGGAAAGTGACGGCGGAAACAAATTGTGTAGTGATATTTCCCCACTACCACAGTCAACGGAAGCACCGCATTGCTCCAGGAAATCGATACCAAGAATGACATCGTGCGAACAACGAGATAGAACCAGAAATTCCGATACAAATACTTTTCCAGCCAATGAAACACTGACAGCACATACACCAAGAGGATTAAGCCACTCGCCGCCTACACCACGAAAGGTGATTGTATCGTCCCATGAAAACATAACTTTGCGACCTAAGCGGTTTCTGAAGGCGAGGCTCATCACAGACACAGTCGCCCCAGTGTCAACTAACGCCATCGTCGGTATTCCATCAATCAGCACATTCACTTTGTTTTTGATCATAACAATAGGCAGAGGTATATCTTGAAAAGACCGTCCGGCGACCTCACCTCCATTGGCCGCGGATGCTAGTTTCCCGGCGGCGGAGAAGAACGACGCAGAGGAGACGGCGAGCGACGAGAAAGGTTGGATGGTGGTGTCAAACTCCGCTCGGATGCTGGCGAATCACTGCGTCTGGTCTCGCGCAAAAAACGGTCCCTTGGAAACAAGTCGGTTGTCCGCAGGTCATATGAAGCACCGGGTCTTGGTGGCGAAGACATGGCTGGTGTCCTTCGTGATTGGCGTCGTTGTTGGCGGCAATACCGAGCAATATGCCCAGTGAAACCACAGTTGTAGCACACGGGAGGGTCACGGTTTATACTATATTGAATGGAACGAATCCTGGGCCGCTGCTGTCGGTGAGGAAGTTCGTTATCACGCAAAGAACGGGTTTCTGCCACTTTCTGGAATTCATTCTATTCGTCGTAAGTCACATCTTGGTAGTAGGGTTGGTACTGTCCTTGCCGGAGCGGGACGTAGTCCGGCTGAGAACCCTGAGTATAAGAATGTGGCTGTGCTCGTCGTGATCGTGCGTCATAGGCAGGGCTTCTATCGTATAGACGTGGCTGATACTGAGGTGTGGCATCAGAATCCTCAAAGCCCTCCGCCACTCGGTGCGAGGAGAATGAAGCAACGTTTCGCTCGAACTCTGGTGGCTGATAGGGAGGATGGGTGCTTGGGCGGTTTGCCACTTGCGCGTACAGGCCGAGTTCTTCACGTACGATCTGCCGGATTGTTGTTGCAAGATCAAGTGCCTGGTTGCTGTCTATGCTCGCGATGGTCGTCACATTGGGCAGCCTGCCGAACTTTGGCGTGATGCGCCTCGTCTTTAGTTGCTCGAAATTGCGGCAATGACGAATGACATCAGTGACAGATGTCAAGGTGTCTTTCGCGATGAGGAAACTGTAAACATCCTCGGCGATTCCTTTTAGAATGTGCCCGACTTTGTCTTCCTCAGACATTCCGGAGTCAATGGTCCTACATAGCTTTATGACTTCCTCAATATAGGTCGTGCAAGTTTCACCTGGCACTTGAGCGCGTTGCATTAGCGTCTGTTCTGCTCTTTTCTTTATCGTTGTTGGGTCGCCGAAACGCTCTTTGATTTCAGAAACAAATCTGTCCCACGTCGTTAGCGTTTCCTCCCGATTCTCGTACCACATTAATGCAGTATCGGTCGGAAAGAACACGACGTACAAAAGCTGAGAAGCGGCATCCCATTTGTTAGCGGCGCTCACCCGTTTGTAATGGATGAGCCAAGCCTCGACGTCTTCATCTGGTCTGCCGGCAAAGGGACGAGCATCTCTCAGTTGTGGAGCCGAACTGGTCGGCGCAGAAGTCGAGAGGGGTCGGTGTTCATTTGCGTTGTGGGACATGTCCAGCCCAGATGGATTCGGTGGAAGTCCAGCAATGCGACGGCTCCGTCGAAGAACTTGCGGTTCACCTTCCGTCTTCGGGTGTCGATTACCCCGCACCTCCACCACAACTGTAACAGCAAGCTGTGATAAGATGGTTTTATTTACAGGAGGTGAACGATGGTCGTTTGCGGCAGCACACTGCGATCGTGCCAAGACTCTTCGTCTTCCTCTGCTTCTCTTCTCTACCCTTTTCTAGTCTGTTACAATATCATAAAAAAATTCAACCAACTGCGCTGTTCAGGACAATTTAGACCTTAACCCATGTTGAGCAGGTCAAAAGAAACCATTGCTTTCGAGTTGTTTCATCACAGCACTGTAAATTATATTTTCTAAAGTTTTACAATATACAAAAGTTAGCGAAATTGGTCTATAGTTTTGAATAGAATGTTTGCGACAATTTTTATGAATGGGAACAACTCGTGCTGTTTTCCATTGTGTTGGTGCAGAACTACTGTGTAGAAATTTATTAAATAAGACGACTTAGAAAGCAATTTTATGAGTACATGCCTTGATTACCTTGGTTGGTACGCAATCAGCACATCCAGCTGAATTGTTTTTCAGGTTACTAAGCAGCTTAAGAACACCATTGTACGTGACAGTGACCATGGACATATTATCGCAGGGTAAATATGAAATTACGGGAAGTAATTAGCGCACGTGTTGGAAAATACGGATTTAAAATAGGAGTTAAAAAAGCAAGCTTTTTCGTAATCAACAAACACTGCTTCTCTGTTGACTAAAGATTTGGTATCGCGTTCACCTCATTACTGTTCACTTTTTAAATTTCTGAAATTCTTTGGGAATATTTTTGAGAGCTACATCGAGCGAAGAAATGTATTTCTCCTTATTTGCTTTAATTAAATGTGTCATATTGTAGCTTATATCACGCATTTCTTCAGACACACTATTTGCGATTTTTTGAATGTGCAGCGTAGAGGCGGCGTTTCCTGCAAATTAAAGCTCGAATTTCCCTGTTTACCCATGATTTGTCATTTCAGCGTCGACTTGTTGCGAGTTTAGAAGGGATGTATTCTTTAACTAAATTCATCAATATATCACAAAAAATAGACCACAATTCATTCATGTTGATTGACTAAGCCACTTCGCAGAATTCAGGGTAGAAAAGGCAAAGTTCTTGAGGCAAAGACGCGCACTCACCTCGCTCATAAAAATAAACTTTTTTGGGTTGTTTGTTGGTTGATTTTAATGATGTGTTAGTGTAAGTGGCAGCGCCACAGTCATGGTCACTAATACTTGGGATGACAACCAAATCGGGCAGCAATGACTGAGAGTTAGCGAAAATCAAATCCAGCATGCTGGCGGAAGAGTGACCTTATTGTCTCGTTCACTCAGATATGAATTGAGTCAGATTGTTTGTCGCGACAAGCCCTGAGAAAGAAGAAGACAGTGAATTCGAGTCGGATAACAGAGGTTTACCATTATTCCAGGCAACCAGAGGCATACTGAAGTCTCCTCCAAGAATAAAGTTGCAGTTTATTCTATTTAAAAATTGTGATAACACAAAGAATGATTCTCGGTTAGCCGAGCTAGAGGATCGGTAGAAGGAACTAACTGCAAAGCGATTTCCATTGTTAAGTCTGACCTTGCACCAAACAGACACTGAATAATGAAAACCAGGAGAAAAGACTTCAAAGTTAGCAATGAATTCATGTAACCAAGTTCTAGTTCCAATTACTATGAAAGGTTGCGTAGTAGACAACGCAGTAGCGAATTCATCCACTTTATTTTTGAGGTTGCGGTGTTTACTGCAGCAGTATAGTTAGAGATAACTTGCGAAAAGGGACACGTTTAGAATTTGCACTTGCGGCTTTTTGATTAGCAAATTGCTTGCCACGTAGCTATCTCTTGAGTTCCTTCACCCTATCTTCTGCAGTGTCACGGACCAAAGTTTTATTTCCCATATAAAGTTTATCTAAGCGTAGCTTGAAAGAAAGTTTGAGACCTTGAGCATATTCAGTCAACTTAAAAGGCGTCCATCTAGTAGCAGGAGCGAAATCCTCACGAATTACTTAGTCTTTATTCTTCAGCCTTGATCTGAATACAAAATTTGTTCCTTAACAATCTAGAAAATGAGATAGTTATCGGTCGGTTCCTTCCCTCACAGTATTTTCCTAACCTGTGGGCACGTTCAATATCTTGTGTTGTGACAGTCTGATCAATTTCTTCCTTGAAAAACGCGATTGCATTTTCCTCGGATTCGCGCCAGCTTTCATTTTGCGTTGTCAGGCAGCACAAACACTATCATGTTGTTCCTGCGAGACCTGTTGCCGCTATCTTCGAGAGACGTTTCAACTTCAACCAATTTATGTCAATTTTCAGATGAGCTTTCTTTCACTGTAAGAAAGTCGCTCTGAAGAGCAGCAACGGTACTCTGTTGTTCCTGAACGGAAGCAGCAAAAGCAGACTGCTGTTTCCTTACTTATTCTGGCTCAGCGAATAAACGCGTCTTGTCCTGCTCTAGGCGGCTTACGATTTCATAAATGTCTTCAAGACGAGCACTATCTCTTTTACTTCTTGTAACCGAACCAGGGCCAGGGTTTAGTTTCACGTCGCCGGAGAGCAGTAAGATCCATACATCAAAGACGTGAGAGCAAAACGCGTGCAAAGCCATCCACTTTTCCACACCTGAAATAAGCAGTCGGAGCACGACACCGCTATCAAACAACGATATGAACATCGGTAGCAAGATTATGGGGTTTCGGTAACTAAACTACGCGAAGAGGCGAGGAAAGCTCATGTCGGCAGCGGTGTCACCCCCCAGAGGCAGGCTGTCGAACTGATGCTTCAGTAGGGCCTCCACCCTTGCTCTATCAGTTGACGAAGGTGGTTGCTAGGCCAGATGCTTAAAAAAATCCAACGTTGGCACTTGCCTGTCATTTACCAGAGGGAGTGGCATAATCATGGTATCGCACGCATCTGTCCGTAACGTAGAATATGAAGACGAGCAGGCCTCCACTCACTTTGAAGAAACCATGGGCAGCGTAACCAGCAGGTTTCCGGTAAGAACCCGCGCGAAAAGGCGAGGTAAGCTCATGTCGGCAGAGGTGTCATGCCTGTCGGCAGCGATGTCTGTCTGTCTTTATTTTCCTTTCTTTCTTTCTTTCTTTCTTTCTTTTTTTTTCTTTCCCTCTTTCTTCCTTTCTCTCATTCTTTCTTTCTTTTCTTTCTTTCTACTATTTTGTGGTGGAAGACATCGTTATTGGTCTACAGATTGCTATAGCCACCTCGATATGTGGTCAATGCGAGGAAGAGCGATAGCGACCGACCGTTCTGCACAATGTAGTGGGCACAGTTGCAAATGAAAGTTAGTTTGATTACAAGGACAAAGCAACGAATCTGATAGCAACAGAATTGAAAGTTATGCGAAGCACAGCATAGTCACCTTAGGCATTACTATTGGCATTACTTGATTTTACATTTATACTCGTGTCTACTCCCACGTATTTCAAAGCATTTCAATAGGCCTTTTTCAATATTGATTGACCAGAGGCGTGAGTTACGCCTTTGGTCAATCAGAACTCCACCCCTGCCTTCTTGAACTCCACCCCTGGCTTCTTGTCCAAGGAAGTTCTTCACAAAAATGACTTATGTCATATTTTTTAAGGAAAAAAAAGTCTCAGCTTTGCCGTAAAGGCGAAGCAATGAACGCGATAGCAACGAATTGAAAGGTCACGCGCAGAATTGAAAGCAGATCGAAACATGCCCCGCGTTCCTCACACAAAAAACGTACTCACAGGTACGTGCGCACGCGAATAACCGTCTCATTTGTTACTTTGCTGTGTCTGAAAAGCACGCGCTTTTCGCAAACGGAGACTTCAATGATTGCAGTGGCCATTGTGCACCAGGTAACTACAGCAAAATCGTTTCAGGTAAAGCCCGAGGTCAGCGAAGGCATACGGTCTTCCCCTTCTCGCCGCCGCAAGATAAGGGCACGTGAGGGAGCGTCGCTCTCTCAAGCGCCCTTATCTCGCCGGGTGAAGTACGCGTAGGAGATTAGAGCGGGCGCCGCCGCACGATGTGGCGACGCGCGCGCTTTGCGCCATCTTACTGGTCATGCCGAAAACACAACTCCCTCCGAGATACTCTTCAGGAGTGGTAAATGGAAGATATAAGTAGCTTGCCATTTCAACGGTGAAGGATGTGCTCTGGGGTGGGTTAGTGGTTAACGCCTCGCTTTCACGACGCAGATGTCCCACGTTCGATTCCGCACACCGGAGTTTTTTAAAGACTATAGTCTTTCTTGGGGACCTTCGACGGAAAATTTTAATCTGTCTGTAACTTTGTCTGTTTGTCTGCTCCTAACAATACCTCGAACAGCCGACCCCATCCGCAGCGGCCACCAGTATTGCTCAAGATTCAGCGTTCATATTTGTGCGATTTTCAATTAAAATGCAATCATTTCGCATATCTGAATACAATAACAACACGTCGATGTTTTGTATGTGTGCCTTTATACAGGAGAAGGCAAACACAAGTAATTCTAAGGACCGTAGCGTTAAACACGCTGCGCTGACAGTGCAACGCGGTGCTCAAAAAGGCAAGTGTTACCAATGCTTTGATGAAACGGCACGGTGGTAGCACATACCCGTCGCTTTGCGTTGTACACCTTATCGCCTACAAGACAGGCACGCATCTTTCTCCGCAGGCGCGCATGCCTTCCTTCGTTTTCGAAGTTAACTGGCAAATGACACTCGCGCCTAACGTGCCTCGATGCGCTCGTTCGCCTCCGCTGCACTCTCGTGGCACTTTAAAGCAGTGCCTCCAGAAGACCTTTAACCGATTATCTTGCGCAGAACATCAAATAAATGTTTTGTTGACTCTCTCCAGACGCAAGACTATCGTCTTTCGGTAGCGTTTGCAATGTACCACGCAGATCCGGGGCCATTTTTTCTGAATTTTTTTCTTTCTTGCGTTTCATATATATATAGATACGTTTATATATACAGTGCATGACATCGACGCGGGCGCTGACGCCGGCGGCAAAATCCAGCCGAAAGAGTCCATAAAATTGCTATCGCAATAAAAAGTACTGGTTTGCAACCACTCGTAAAGCGCGAGACAGACGTGCGATTTTCCGTGCGATGCGGCGTGCGGTGTCGCATGGTGCGGCGTGCCGCATGCGACGTTTTGGGACACACGGGGGCGAAGGAGCTCTCAGTGGCTGGCTCCACCTCAATGCGGCTCCTCGGCATGCGTGGTCGGACGACTTCGTATCCTCGTAATTAAGCTCAAAACAAACAACATTGTGGCTCCACGCTTCGTTGTCCCATAAAAAATAATGAATAAAACGTCTTTTTGAACGACAAGTACGTCGCTGTAGCGGTAACAGCTGATTATTCACGACTCCGACAGGTAGGCCTAGCATGGCGGGCACCGGCAGTCACCTACACCGTTCACACGTGAGCTCGTCATCAAGCGCTTGTTTTTGACAACACTATTAGGCTTTGCACTCGTATGTAATGCGTTAGCATACGCTATTACTTTCTCGTTGCCATCGATAGGAAGAGCAAAGGCAGAAGCGAAGCGAACCAGTGCCGAAACGCTGGTAGCCGTGTTTACCTGCGAAATGACCTTGCATCGCTGCTGACAATCTCCGGTCTCGCTAACGGTTTTAAAACGAGCATTGTCGTGCTGAAACGGGACACTTCAAACACCACTTTATTCAATCCGGAATAATATCACGTCACCAGGTAAATGTACTCGATGTTTGTCACGCCACTGCAGTCGGCGATCAGCAAATCTACGCACGCACCGCTTCATCGACTCGCTTTGAACTGGCCCCGACTGGCCTGGATGGATCACAGGTGATGGGAGCGGATACAGGGAGATGGCGCCACTAGCGGCGTGACGTCACTCATCTGCTCGTGCTGTGATTGGCTGCTGCCTTGTAGTGGTGCGATGCGGCGACGAAAATATCTGGCCGGTTTGATGCTCGCCGCACCGGCTTTGCGGCGGTGCCATGCAATGATACGTCACGAAACGTCACGAAACGTCACCAATTCCGGCTGTCGCATCGTCGCATCGCACGCGGCATCGCACGGAAATCGCACGTTTGTCTCGCGCTTTACTCGTATTCGAAGCTGCTGCGTCAAAATGCGCCAAGAAGGGCACCGATTACGTGAGATATCGGTGTTCAAGAGCCCTCACACGGGATTGCGAAAGCTAATTCTGGACTAACGGATTCATGAGTCTACTGACTCGGGCGCACTCAGACTCAGACCAAGCCCAGTGCTTGAGAGTGAGTGAGTCAGGTTGAAGAAAGTTTTCGGTGAGCCTAAGTCGGAGTGATCCCAAGTCCAAGATATATTTATAAGTGAGTCTGAGTGAACTCTAGAATTTTGCCGACCTATGTGTTTATTGTGAGACCTAAGTTCTTGTGATCAGTTGTACACAGGCAGCGCCCACCTAGGGTGGTATTTTTTCATGACCAAGTTGGACGGATTTTTTGAAAACATCACTTTGTCTGTGGTGATTACATGCTTTGAGTTGCGAACTTGGTTCCTCAAAATTCTGCCTATGGGGGAAATATATCAGCAAGTTTGTTCAGTGCGATGTGGTAATTGCCCACCGAGTACCGCTATCCGGCGGCAAAATCCACAAAGGACAGAGCGGCAGATGAGAGAGAGAGAGACAGCTCTTTATTGAAGAGCAGAGAATTTAGCCGGCGTGTGTGTGTCGCTCACTTGCTACTCGGCGTGGGGAAGGGAATTAAGGACTGAAAGGCAAGAAGAGAGATAAAAATATCAAGAAATAAAATGGAAAGAAAAAGTAGATACACAGACATTTTTTGTCTCTTGGGCGGAGACGTGTGCTGACAACGCAACTTATTACGAGTTTTCAAGGTGCCCCTACAGTTTGTCTAGCTCACCGATATTGTCTAAATACGCAAATGAAAGTTTCATTGAATGCCTCTGTTGCGTCAAGGTGACGAAAAGGCCCAGGACACTATCAAACGATAGAGTTCTTTGGGTTAAGAGATGCTTGCAGTGTTCATAGAGCGGACGCTCATCGGCATACGCACGGCACTCAAACAAGATATGTTTTAATGATGGAGCTACAGTTATTGCAGTATGGACTGTCTACTTGACCGAAGCGATACCTTAAACTGTTTCCATAAGCAATGTTCAGCCGGAGACGGTGGTAGAGAGTTTTCAGGTGTCGAGGGATTCGGGATTTGAGTCTAGTCCTTAGATCTGGGTCGATATAGTTGAGGAAAGCATAATGATACGTCTGGAGGTTCCATAGCCTCTTCTTTTCTTCGGAAGCAAACCTTTTAGCCCGCTGGGAACCATCCAATTTAGTGAAATATGCTCACTAGTAAATATGCTTTTGAAGTCACTTGCGGGCCGCTTCATCTGCTTTTTTCGTTGGCCAGTATGCCGCAATGAGCCGGTATTCACTGAAATGTGATAGCGTGACCAGCGATAATAGCCAAGTGCTGTAAGTACGCTATATCAAAAGAAATTGGGTGATAATGTGGTTCCTTTAAGAGGATGAAAAGTAGTTGTGGTGCTCCCTTAGAGTCGTTGAAGATCACCCATTGGTTCGGCGTTTGACGTAGGATGTGAAGGACTGCTTCTTTATTTCCATGAAGTTCTGCAGTCATTGATGATGTCCTGCGTTGTAGCCGAAAGGATGGCTTTGTGTCCTGTAGAGAGAACATAGAGACCATATGACGAAATCTTCTAAGTAGTTGAGGCGTCAGTATAAATCTGAGATTGCTGAGTGTAATGCTAGGCTAAGTAGAAGAGTGTAGTCGGCAGCAGTGCGGTCTGTGCAATGCGTGTCTTCGCTTCATTGATTCTTGGGACACACGGTTTAATATCAAGGGGTGAAAGCGTCAATGGAGGAAATCTTGGAGGCATCAAGTTCTTTGGCTGTCTAATAGCAGTAATGGAGGCGGAAATGTTGTAGGCCCGTGTGCTCAGATTTGGGTGCACGTTAAAGAACCCCAGGTGGTCTAAATTTCCGGAGCCCTCCACTACGGCGTCTCTCATAATCATATAGTGGTTTTGGGACGTTAAACCCCACATATCAATCAATCTAATAGCAGTAAGTTGCTGCATTTGCACAGCTTTGCTGAATGCTGAATTGCTGTGGGTGAGATGTATGCGGTACAGAAAATGCTTCTTCCCATATTTGAAATGGGGGAAATGAGTCCGTAATATTTCTTGAGGGCAGATCATATCTAGCGAGAGACATCCTGCTTCCGATACAGTTCCCGAGGCTGATGAGCTTTTCAGAAAGCCTAGGAATATTCGTAGACAATTGTTTCGTGCGGGTTCTAAAGTTCACTTGTTTGTTGGTGATAATCGGTGGAGCACCGGTAGGCAATAACGCAAGGTCCCTTCGATATACGCTTTCTGACGCAGGAACATTTATCGGCACTTGCATGCCAATCGTGTTCCCGCCATGGATTTGAAGAGTTTTGATGCTGCAGCGACTCTCGCTCGAAGTTTCTTCACCTGAGTAGACCAGGAAAGACTTCTGTCGATGACTATTCCAAGGAATCGCTGAGACCATACATAGGTAAGTGGCCGGCCACCGAGGAGGAGCGGATACTTCACCATTTTCTTTCTCGTGAACTCGTGAATGAGATGGCTGTGCTCTTTTCTGGAAAAAAGTGCATACCCCGGGGTGCCAAATACGTGGAGAGGTTCCGTAAAACTTTTTGAAGGCGGTGTTTGGTAACAAAACGCGAACTTGAAGCCCTTCAGATACATATGTCGTCGGTGTAAATTGTGATGCGCACTCCTCGCGGCAATATCCTGGTTATATATATCAGAATGATGTTGAAAAGGAGTGGACAGGGCACCGCACCCTGCGGTACGCCCTGATCTACTACGTATAACTGTGTGGGACCGCTTCAAGTGCACATAAATATCTTCCGTTCTTTCAAACAGCTCTCATTCTATTTATACAGTCTTCCTGCAGGGCCACGAGTGACTATGGCTGAAAGAATGGCATGATGAAAGACGGAGTCAAAAGCTGCTTTAATGTCGAGAAAGATAGCTATTGGAATGCGTCCAGCAAAGAGGTCCTCTTGGAGTGAAGATACGAGGGTGATGACTTTATCAATAGCTGATCTGCTTTGACGGAATCTATTCATCTCTTGGGGAAATTTGTCGTGGCTTTCTAAAAACTAAGTCATTCGTTTATGAACCATCCGCTTCATAAGCTTGCCAATGCAACTCAGCAGGGCAACGGGTCAGGAATAGGCGTAGCTTGTTGGCTGCTTCAAACGTTTCAAAATGGGCACCATTTTAGCGAGTTTCTATTCTGCAGGAAGCTCCCCGGACAGCCATGAAGAATTACAATATTCTAGGAGTCATAGGTGGGAAGTGTGGGGCAACTTTGAGATGGCTTCATAGATTATTTCGTCGTGACCTGGTGATATGTGCCTCTTTTATTGGCTGATCACGGTGTTCAGTTTTTCAATTGTAAAAGGCGAATCCAATGCTGGCACTGCCTATCGTGAGAAGCCAGACTTCTTGCTTGCGGAAGGGCTCCAGGGTATAGAAGTTGATGATAACAGTGTGCAGTATCCTTCTGACAGCTCTTTGAGGAATTTCCTTTCGGGTAGAGAAAGTGCGGTGAAAGGGTGAAGCTGTTGGACTGGCGTTCGCATGCCTCTAATGACCCGCCATATTTTGGCTACCGGTTGACGAACGTCCAGTGCGGAGCAAAAGTCACGCCATCTTTGTCAGCTACGCTTATCCAGGTAACGCCGGATATGGCATGGTGTCCGGCGGCAGGCTCGAAGGTCTTCAAGACACTTTGTGCTCAATACTTTTCTTTCAGCTCGCCTGGGAATAGCACACAGTTTTTCACACTCATTGTTTGACGGAAATCTGTCATTATTAGCTGAAAGACGTGTGCATGCTCTCAGGCAATAAGGCATTGTCGTCAGTATTTCTTCGTCCTTGGTGGCAGCAGTAATTCCTTTGCTAGCGGCGTATTTTTATGCATCCCAATAAGTAGACCTCGTAATTAGTTTCTTTAATGACATCTTCGCACCAACAGCTGATATCATGATTGGGTAGCGATCACTCCCCCGTGTATACAAGTAGGTGCACCAGTGAAAGTTACGGGCAACTGAGCTTGTTGCGAAGGTGATGTCGATGCTACTGGTAGCTGAAAAGCCTCGTATATATGTGATGCTGCCGTCATTCAGAGGTTCAATGGAATGTTTTCAGAGTAGTTCTACGAGCTTGGCTCCTCGCGCGCAAGTGTGTGAGCTGCCCCAAATTTCATTGTGGGCATTGAAGTCTCCAGTAATGATGTGTGGAGAAGGTGTTCTTGAAATTACATTTTCAAGACTTGAAGCATCGAAAGGCTTGCCTGTGTCCAGGTACACTCCAATGAATGTATATTCTTGTTTACCGATTGCTGTGATGGCGCACGCATATTCATTGTCGTTGTGGGGTGGGATGTCAATCTCGGAGGCCGGAATATCTTCGCGTATACCTATGAGTATTCTGCTGATATGGTCAAGTCGTTTTGACTGATGGAAATAATACCCGTTCATTCTGAAATGTGGTCCAACTCGTGATTCAGAGATGACGATGCAAGGGAATTGGTACGCTCGTACCAGTTGTCGGTAATCCGAAAGCTTTGAGCGATGCCCGCGAGCGTTCCACTGGAATATGGTGCATGTGCTAAATATTTTATGGATTGTCCGTTCAGGTGCCGATGTCATTGGGGAAGCCATGATTGCTACTGTGAAGAAATGTGCCCCTGTTGTGCGTAGGACATCGACACCAAGAGCTCCATTGCAAGGATTGCCTCTACCTCTGGAAGTCTTATTGGCGAAGGATTTGCGCGGACGAAGGCTTTGAGGGCTGTAAACAACATATGAATTAGTATGCTTGTGACATCTTGATCGGTGTTTCCGTGTTGCTGTATTTCACAGATCTCCTTGTTGTGTTGCGGTGACTGAGACTGGTGATGAAAGTGCTGGCTTGGTGGGTCTTGTGAGGTACGTGTCGATGATTTTGATGAAGTCAACAAGCCCATGAATTTCCCACGCTTCTTTTCAGGAACATATGCGTACGTGTTACCAGATGTCTTTTGGCTTTGTGGTGGTTGTTCCTGGGAGAAGTCTTTCATGCTCGTGAATACAACATCAGGGTATAGTATTGTTCGTTCCACCTTAGTGATTTCCCTTGTAGTCAGATGGATCATAAAACAGATTATAAGCGCACACTAACTGAACATCGACCATTTACACTCGCAAATCATTGCCACGAGTGTGGCTACTGCCCCCATTTTGAAGACAAAATGATTCTAACACATTACAGACAGCAGATAGATAGAGAACTTGTCCAAGCCTCCGATATCAAAATAAAGGAGGATTAATGTGTAAGCAGGCTGTCAATCAACATGAGTGAGATAGAATTTTATTACCACGCACACACTTGCAAGAGATGATGTATCGAAAGAAACGCGATGTGACCCGTATCATATGCATTTTTAGTTGCTTAACGTTTTTTGGGACACATGTTTTGTGATAAGTCTAAATATTTGCGTTCTGATAAAAACTTTCAGTTGCGAGTCAGCACTTGCTCTGTTTGCTTCTCCAGTTTTTTTTCTGTCGTTGCTGTGCACACGGCACTTAACGAATAATAAATATGTACTAACTCGCTCAAGGTGCCAGTTTATTTATACCGATGGACTCCGGATTAATTTTATTCGCCAGCAATTTTTCACTGTGTTTTTAAACCTGAAGTACGTTAGTGTTACGTATTGGCCCTATCAATATGCGGCCGTGGTGACCAAGAGTCGGGCCCACGCCCTGGATAGCAGAAGTGCGAAACTTTGCGTACTAAGCTTCCATGCGGATTCAAGTGTTCAAGAAATATAGTAATCTGTCGCATTTGCAATTGATTCAATAAACAACTGAAAGAAGGTGCCTCTTTCACCTACTGTTAATTGACGTTTGCTATGTCAGCCATAGGCACGTTGAAAAATCGATAGCTACAATACAATTGCTTGCGAAACACTTGCAACGCTTGTTAATAAGCTGGTTGTTCCACAATAGACACTCGCGGGGATAACAATACATTTGAGTTTACGGCATGATGTTCGCGTGGTTTTGTAATGCTTCATCTTTCCACTCTTTAACAAGTGCCTCCTTGTTTTGGAAATGCTATTGAATGATTGATCAAAAACTTTATCGGTCTTCCAAGCGCGAAGTTTTGCTGTGGTCCTTGAAGGTCATCTCATGTGTTAACTGGTCTGTTCACAACTATGATGTCATACGAATTGCTCTAGTTTTTGTCAAAATGTATATATTCTAAAGCAAGTACGTTTTATTCAATAATGTCGGATTCTTATATCTCACTTATTATGACCTATTTGACTAGTCGCTATAAGTGTTTGTTACTATTCATTGATATGTGGAGTTTAACGTCCCAACACCACGAACATAATTATGAGAGATGCCGTAGTGTAAGGCTCAAGAAATTTCGACCACCTGGAATTCCTTAACGTGCACCCAAATCTTAGCACATGGGCCTGCAGGAATTTCGCCTCCATCGAAAATGCAACCTCCGCAGCAGAAATGTGATCCTGCGACCTGCGGGTCAGCACTCAGTATCTTAGCCACTAGACCACCTAGGCGGGGTGTTTTTGCATGTTTATTATATAGTTGTTTTTAAGAAGGCTAGGACAATTTCTTCCTCTCTAAATAAATCAGAATTTTGTGGAACTAGTAGTTTATTATTTTTTACTCTTTCTGTACGATGTTTTTCCCTCAAGTGCTTTTTATGTTACTCAATCCTGTTTGTGCCATTTTGTGCACGTGCAGTATGTATGCCCATAATAATGGATAAAGGCTGAATCGAATAATCAGGGACTATGTTTTTAAGCTACGAGATATTCAGCATTTCTGCTGCTATCATGTGCTCGCCGGTTTTGTGTCGCATATGATGTGGCTTCAGATACCATTTCTGCAACTGGCCCCTTGGTTTTTCCAGCATTGCTTTGAACTTGTGGTGAAAAAACAAGCCAAGGTATTATTTTATACCTTATACTGCTGAATTAGTTGCAATATTTGGGTTCAAGACTGGCGCCGTTAAATTACAATATTTTTTTGTTTTGGACAAACGCTCAAAACATCAGTATGCATATCTGTTCTCTATTAAAAACGCTGCTTAATCCCTATCGAAGGTGAAATAATATTCATCGCTAAAAGCGCTGAATTTATCTACACTAGATTTTAAGTCATTGAGTTTTTAAGAGTTCTAGCGCTATGTGACGTCCTCTTGAGCGCGTTAAAAACACTGGTTATTTGCCCTAACTTGGCATAAATACTGCCGTTCACTGCTTTTCAGTCAGGGCTCAGATCTATATGCCCGGTTTTTAGTGGCATTTCCTTAAGATGAGCTTTTGGTACATTATATATAAGAATACGATTTTTTACCCTGCTATATCTACGCTCTTATATTTGCCGCACGACACTGAAGAAACTAAAATAAAAAAAAACTAAACGGATGCAGTCCTTATACAAGTCAATGCGGTGTTTTTCGTCCACATGAAACTACTTTGGAGCATTCCACAGCACCGTAGAAGTGTTTTTCCTAGTCTTACATGGTCCAACAGGGCCATGGCACGATGGTGCAATCTATACACATTGGAACGGATGATCATCAGCGGCGAGCGCTTGCCCTGAGGAGCGCACACACTCGGCTTTACCCAGCGGAGGTGGCTTCGTCTTCTGCCGGAACCCCTGAGAAGCACTAGGATAAATATTTGAGCAACGTTCGTTTTCCCAAGACCAACAACGTCCGATGATGAGCAGGCTCGGCTCATCTTTGCCTGCATTTCTTGACTGCCTTCGACCCATTGTTTTGATGTGGCCGCTGACAAGAAGCGTCCTGTAACTTTCGCTGCTTCCCCTTGCGCATCCTTTCACCTGGAAACTAACTGCACTGTCTGCTTTGCTGTTTGGTGCAACTCTAAACAGACTGTCGTAGACAGGGTGCCTTGTAGATTAAACCAGAATTGTGGCGTGCAAACTCGCGAAAACTTAACAGACGATGACAGTAAAAACAAGACACTACGGCATAAGACCGCCGCTATATGCTGTCGCGTTCGCTGCTGGGCGCTGCGCGCCACCAGGAACCATGTCCCTCACTAAGTCATCGAGTGTGATCCAATAACTAACATCCACAGTGACATGGTGCTGAATGGGAGCGTAATCATGGGGGATCATTGCTGCCAATTGCGTCCTTTTCGTCGGCAGTATGAATAACTTCATCTGTAACACAGAACTTCTACGCCTGTTTATGCGATAGAATGAACATCCATCCTTTTGTGTTATTTTTTTACACCATGTATCCAGGAGGTTCCACTAAAGCGTGCTTCTGTCCGCCTCGGTGGAACAGTGGTTACGGTGTTTGGCTGCTCACCCGAAGGTACAGCGGGTTCAATTCGGGCCGCTGCACCCACATTTTGATGGAGGATGAATGGTAGATGCCCGCGTACTGTGTGATGTCAGTGCACGTTAAAAAACACTACATCGTCAACATTTTCGGAGCCCTCCCTTACGGCGTCTCTCATAATCATATATTAGGTTTGGAACGTAAAACCCCGGATATTAATAATATTAAAACGTGCTCGTGGCCTAGCGAGTGAATTACGTAGTATAAGGGGAAGTTGGACAGGGAGGATGCATATTTCTGAGCCCTGTTCAAATTTAGTTTCAGGGCACAGTGCTCAAGAACCCGTGCCTGGCTTACAGCGTGGTCCATCGTCTATCGCTTTAACTGAGCGAACGAGCATATACCTCTTGGCTCATGTGCCTCGTGACGTTCTCTTTCTTTTGCCCTGCAGTTCGCGCCAACTAAATTTTTTGAAAGAAACCTAACCGGTTTTTAACTTTCAGCTCAAACGCCTAGAAATTCTATATTCTGAGGTATGAAGGCCAAATGCATATACGTATATAGGGGGGGGGGTAAAATGTGACAAATAGGTACAAATGGGTACAAAATATGTGCTGTATATATATGCTAATGACGCCATAGTTCAAAATCGTGTTTTAAAACGAAATAGAAAATGCACCAGATGTCTCATTTTGTATTAACCTGCGAGGCGAAACGCGACACAGCGCGGGGCAGAACGAGACAGTATAGAAAAAAGTTCATCCCCTCAGGTTTGCCAGTAAAAGCACCTGAAATTCACTCCGTGGGCTCAACGCAGTTTTCATGAGCCCACTCCTAGCAATCCACGCCCCGAATCCAGGCAGAACCTGGCACTCTGTTGCTCCAAAAGTTCTGGCAGATTAAGCAGCCCCAGTCTTTTTTGTGCTAATGGTGTCTTTTGTTGAACGCTCGCACTTCATTATATTATTCAATGATTGGAGGCGAGATATCTTTTGACGCATTTTCTTCGTTTGTTTTGGCGTTATGATGCAAGAACTGCATGAGCATTTTGTGGCTCTTGAATTCATCAGCCGGGTTTTAGGAGGCGATAGATTTCGGATTTTCTATCACTGCTTATTTTTAAAATTCCTGTATGAAAAAAATCGCGCTAAAACACAATTTTAACACGTGTTTGTGAACGGCTTGACGTGAAGATTCTTTCAATTTTTTCATGCGCCTCTTGAAAGCATCCTTGAGAACGCGGTGCAGCCTCGATGTAGCGCGAATGAATTGACTCCTGTCCTCAACAGCAGTCAGTGCTTTTTCATTTTGGTTTCCGCTCATGAAGCTGTATATATTATTCTCCTTTACAGGCTGTTTCACACTTAAGGCAAATCTCGGAGCACGTGACAACGTGATGCCGACAGCGCTGCAACCAGGCACCGTCAGCCACTCGCGCATGCGCAGATGATTCAGGAGTGTAGTTTTGAACCGCGTCGTCTGCTACGGCGACTCTTGTTTGCCGCATTGCTGGCCAGTGCGCGGATATTCTTGTTAGTGCAGAAACTGGGCCGATAAGCTGCACTAATTGTTGTGCAACGCCAACCTCTTAGCCTTTAGTTGTGATATTGGGGGGCTACAAGCAGAATTTGACAGTATGCGTTGTTTGCTCTCTCGAAACGCCATGGTGCTGCGTGCGTTCATGACTATTTCTTCACTGTGTATGCACCGCAGTACACTTCGATGAGGAAGACCCGAAAATTAGCACGGATTGTGCCTTGTCTTGATTTGACTTTGAAGAAAAAAAGAACTCAACTGTACAAAAGGGAGAAGGTTTGCGCTTGTTGGTTATTTAGAGTTCTTCATAAAACAGAGCGCACCATACACGGGACAGAAAGAGGTCCTGACCTGTTTCCGTCCCGTGTTTCGTGCGCTATGTCTTATGATCAACTGTAAGAGTCATACACTGCTGCTCTGCCTTAACATGGTGATTGATTGATTGATTTGTGGTGTTTCACGTCCCCAAACTATCATATGATTATGAGAGACGCCGTAGTGGAAGGCTCCGGAAATATCGACCACTTGTGGTTCTTTGACGTGCACCCAAATCTGAGCACACGGGCCTACAACATTTTCGCCTCCATCGGAAATGCAGCCAACGCAGCCGGGATTAAAACCCGCGACCTGCGGGATTAACATAGTGAAACAAATGGGAACAAATTCAGGAATGTTTTAGGCGAGGTCAAAGCCTGATCGTGTTTCTGTACGACGACATTTCGTTGCCACAAGACTCGCTTACCGGCTCCGAAATGAAGTGTAGTTTTTGCAACAAAGTTTAATAATCTCAAGTTGATCTTTTTCTGGTATATACACGAAACATGCTAAACCAGGCAAACAGAGTACTGCTATTTGCAGACAAAAAAAAATGAAATCGAAAAATGTACGGCAGACAAGCTCTTGTTTTGTTCAGATTAATCTAGATCTTGTGATGCCACGCCCTGATAGTCAACGAATCGGACATGCTGCGGCAGGACACATCGCTGACACCACGCCTTCACTGCCATCTAGAATGAGCGCCATCATAGCTACCACTGGAGACATGAACTTGGAAACGTCACGAGTGCATTTTGGTGCCGGAAGCATTTTCTGCCTGTTGTGATCACATATCGTCGAGAATAAGCACATTCTTGTGGTTGTTCTAAATCATTCCTTAATTCATTCCCGTTTGTTTTGTTGTGTTAAACCCACACAGCTGCTCAGAAGTCACCGCTGAGTGCTTTGATTTATTTACAGTCAAATAGAGACCACGCACGGTGCATGCTCATTATCGTGTCTTCCTCATCCACGCTTACTGTGGCACGCAGACATTAGGGAGCTTTAGAATACCGTTTGCAAGCGCTACGGGCGTTGCGGGCGTAGCGCGCACCATATGAGTTTTAGAATAGCGTTTGCCCTACTGCGATCCGCAACGCACGATCGCAGCGACACCGTAGCCTCGACACCAGTGCTTGCGGGCCACATGCGGGCCGCCATCACCTCCCGTAGCCTCGAAACCAGCGCTTGCGGGCCACATGTGGGCCACCATCACTGCCCGCAATTTCAGATTTTTTGCGTGTGGTCCGCGAACGTGAACGCCGACTCGCGTTACGACGCATGCGCAGTGGCAGCGACTGCACTGCAAGTGCTCGGGGTGCGCTATTCTAAAACTCCCTAATATAAAAAAATCGTGAACGCACACAGTGCCACGATGTTTCGATAGAGAAAACAAGGGATGCTGTCAAATACTGTTTTTAGTGCCCGAATATCTCCAATAAAGGCCGAGAGGTTGGCATTGCACAACGTTTAATGCAGACACGCGTTGAAAATTGGGCAAGAGGGTACGGGAACATCTCATTAGACTACGCAGCTAGACGGCACATGAAGAAAGAAAGCATGCACTAGTTTGTCGTTCCTTGTTTCTTCGTATCGCATATTGCAGCGCAGATTTTTCTGAAAATGAATAATGCAAAGTCTAATCTCAATTTGTACATTAACAATGATATCCGTGCGCTGGCCGACAACACGGCATGCGCCCTGCCGTAGCAGATGACGCGGTTCAACTTTAAACGCTCGAAGTGTCTGTGCACGCGTGAGCTGCTGCCGGCGCGCGATTGCACCTCTAGTTGCATCGCGATGCCAGGCGCTCCAAGATTTCCCTGATGAAACAGCCTGCACGCCTGAACCCTCCTAAGCAAAATTATAATATGTAATTTGTATGAGTAAATGTTTTACCTAATAACACACTCCATGAGGCATTTTGATGCCTTTTTGTCGCTTTTTGCCCTCTCACATGCCCAAATTTAAAAAAATCTGCTTTGACGTCGCGCACCAGAAAAAAAACCAGCTTTTGGTGGCACGTAGGGAGTAAAATAGATAGATAGATAGATAGATAGATAGATAGATAGATAGATAGATTGATAGATAGATAGATAGATAACTTCATTCGGGTCCGGAAGAATCTTCACTCCGTTTTTATAGGGGCAAGACTGCGGGCCCCTCCCACGTTGGGACAGGGAGGCCAAGCCTCACTGCCGCATTGTGGGCCTTCAGGACAGCCTGGAGTTGATCAAACCAGTCGTGGCTCGTGAGGAAAGCAGAGAAGGCTTCCTCCGTCAAGACGTGGATTGTGTGGTGCTGCAAAGAGGGGCATGCCCAGAGCATGTGCTTAATTCGCTAACTGCCCCCCAGTCGGGACACAGAAGGGAGACCTCTGTGTACCTACTGAAGAAGGAGAGTGTGGGATACTACTTTGTCTGCAGAAGCTTGAGAGTCACGGCCTGGGGCCTCGCGAGATTTCGATGTGGCAAGGGGAAAGCCCTGCGGCTCATCTGGTAGTGGCTAGTGATCTCGTTAAAGGTAGAGAGAGTGTCCCTGAAGCGGGGTGGGTCAGCTTCCGAAAGGGTCGGACCAAGCCCGTCGCCGGTCCCACCCGGCACACCGGCTTCCCAGTGCCCAGCGCGGCCAGCAAGACCTCGCGCCTGGGCATGGGCCAACTCCCCTACCTCAGCGCCTTCGTTTGCCGGGAACCATGTAATGACGTGATGAGTCAGCACCTTACCCTCAAGTGCCCTAGCGACTTCCTCACAAACAGCCCCAGTTGAGAAAGCGCGAAGGGCTGATCTCGAGTCCGTAAATATCTCTTCTCTGTCCGACCTGAGGATTGCCAGTGCAATGGCCAGTTGCTCTGCCTTACAAGCCGACTACGTGCTGATTGACGCGGCTGATAATACGCGTCCCTTTAGGTCCACAACGTTAGCAACAAAGCGATTGGAGTCACCTTCGTACTGGGCAGCGTCTACAAAACACGACTCTGCCTCATGCGCATGCGCGTACCGCAGAAGCGCGGAGGCGCGAGCCGTCCTCCTGCCAGCGTTGAAAGTTGGATGCACGTTCCTTGGAATAGGGCAGACTGTAATAGCCTGTCGCACACTATCCGAAAGCTGAATGGCCCTATCCTTTAAAGTCGTCGGACTGAGCCCGACCTTGGTCAGGATTCCCCTTCCAGCCGTCGTAGACGAGAGTCTTGAAATATGTGCGGTCTGCGAGCTTCAATCACTTCTTCCAATGTGTTGTGTATGCCAAGTCTTGCTAGGTTTTCTGTGCGTGTGTGCATTGGGAGTCCGAGGACTCTCTTAATACACTTCCTGATTAGCGTGTTCAGCTTGTTAATCTCGTGTTTCGGCCACCTGTGCATAGGAGCGACATAATTCACATGGCTCATGAGGAACGCGTGAAATAGCCTGAGTAGATTATCTTCGCTAAGCCCCCCCTTTTTATTGGAAACCCTTGCAATGAGTCTGAGTACTCCTTCAGCATGTCCTGTAAGCTTATCTATAGTACGCCCATGCTGACCGTTAGCTTCAATAATCATGCCTAACATCCGGAGAGAACGAACCCTGGGGATCTCGCACCCGGATGAAGTTCGTACCCTAATATCTGTCTCCTCGGGAGGCCCTCTAGGCTTCGGTCCCCTTCTAGTGGGACGTTATAAAAGCAACTCTGATTTAGAAGGTGAGAGATGGAGGCCCATCTGACTAACGTGTTTCTCGACGAAATGCACTGCCTCTTGCAGTGCTCCTTCAATGCTTTCGTTCGACCCGCCAGAGCACCAGAGGGCGATGTCGTCCGCATAGATTGCGGAACCAATACTCTCCGTTTGTTCAAGCTCGACTGCCAAGCCCTGCATCGCTACGTTAAACAAGAGCGGCGAAATAACCGACCCTTGTGGCGTACCCCGTTGCCCGAGATGGTAAGCCTTTGGTGTTAGGTCACCCAATTTGATAGTGGCCTTCCTACCTCCGAGAAAGGACTGCACAAATCTGTAAAACTTTTCTGCCAGGTCAAGGCGTGAGATGGAGTTTAGAATATGCCTATGTGACACTTTGTCGAAGGCCTTTTCCAGATGGAGACCGAGAATGGCCCTTGTGTCTCGGGTGTCTCTATCTAATATATCATATTTGATGAGTAGCATAGCGTCCTGCGCAGAGAGGTGAGGCCTGAAGCCTATCATGTTGTTTGGAAAAAGATACTCGTCCTCAATGTGCTTAGAGAACCAATCATTTATCACATGCTCCGCCACCTTGCCCAAGCAAGACGTGAGGGAGATTGGCCGGAGGTTCTCAGCCCCGGGGCTGCGCCCACGCTTGGGAATAAGAACCACGGACGCAACCTTCCACTCATCTGGAAAGACACCCGATTCCCATATACAGTTGATCTCTGCCGTTATGACCTTTATCGACCTGTCGTCTAAATTGCACAGCAGTTTGTTAGTTACGCCATCGGGTCCCGGGGCTGACCGGCCATTGAGCTTTTGTAGTGTTTCGCAAACGTCCGCCTCTTGAAACGGCCTATCAATGCACATGGCTTGTTTTCCCTCATATCTTGACCAGGCCGGCCCCGGAGATCCAGCATCGCCCGCCAGAGGAAGATACCTCCGTGCTGAGCGCGTGGCGATTTCGTCATCCTCGTGGTGCTGCCTTTCCGCATGTAGAATTCTATCCGCCACCCGATTCTGTCTGGTTTTGGTCTTATTTCCATGGAGCAGGTGCTTGAGTAGGTTCCATTTCCCACCTATTCGCATCTGTACATTCACCATGTTACACACCTACTGCCATTGCTGTCTCTCAAGTACTTGGCAATGTGTCATAATTTCCTTGTTTAGCACGGCTAGCCTCTTTCTAAGCCTGCGATTGAGCTTCTGCGTTTTCCACCGAGACAGCAGAGAATCCTTGGCCTCCAGTAAGTGTGCTAATGTGCTATCTATCTGATTAACCTCGAGCTCGGTGTGTATCAACTTGGTCGCAACGTCCCCTCTGACACTAGCCATCCAATCTTCGAAGTTCTCCGATGATTCCCCCCCTCTTTCCTCCCTGACCTTTCGGAAGTGATCCCAGTCTATGTATTTGAATGTCCTGGGAGGCTTCCTGCCTACCTGCAACTCTGTACTGACAATATAGTGATCACTCCCTAATTCTACTCCCGAGTTAGCCCAGGAAAATTCCCCTGCCGACCCCACGAATGTGAGGTCGGGAGTCGAATCCTTTGACACAGAGTTGCCAATCCTAGTGGGAAAGTTGGAATCGGTTAATAATGTGAGTCCAAGGTCCGCCGCTGCCTGCCAGAGATTCGCGCCTTTGCGTGTGGTGTGAGGGTAACCACAAGCTTGATGGTGGGCATTAAAGTCCCCAGCCACCACCATGGGGGCCCTGACCCTGCCTGCTTCAGAAACTGCCTTTGCCAACAACGAAGTGAAGCGATGCTGCCCCCCTCTAGAGGAACTGTACACGTTGACGATGAATATGCTATTTTTGAGCTCGCCACTCGGGATAACCTCGCCAAAAAGGTATTCTATTTTGCACCTACCCATCTTTAGGTCATGCTCAATAAAAGTGTGTTTGTTTGAGACCAGGGTGGAGACCCCCCTACCTTCCAGCCCTTTGTTTACGTATGATGTGTAGGCCGACAGAGAAACTGTATCCGTTAATACCTCTTGTAATAAGATAATCTGCGGTCGCGATGCTCTCGATCTGAGGAACTGTTGTAAGGCCGCCCTTTTTTGAGAGAAGCCCCAACAGTTCCATTGCCAGATCGTGAAGTGCAATAAGCTGTTACTCGCAGCCATCATTAGTGATGTCGGCTGATCCAGCCTGGGTGCTACCATAGGTCGCCCACAAGGAAGTAGCCCTACTCTTAACCAGCGACTTCACGCCCTTCTTGGCTCTCAGTTTGCTCAGCTCTTCTTCAAGCTTGGAAGTCCTAGCACCAAGAGATGCCATCGCCTCGGTCATTTGCTTAAAAGTCTCCTTAATCTCCGCCAAATAATCTGTGGTTTGCACCTAAAAATCGAGCTCCTAATTCCTCATATGCTCATAGTGGCCTTTCTCTTTGCCGGCCTAACCTCAGAATGGGTGTCCATTGGAACCTCAGCTATTGGCGACTCCCCTATATTCTCAACGGGCCTGTTGAGCCGCGATGGAGGAGCGGCATTCACCATCTTAGCTCCCTTGATATCTGCTATTTCAGCCTTGAGCTGTTCGACAATGCTTTTGAGAGTAGCATTCTCCTTTTGGATACTACTAACTAGCTCGACGCTAACATGCTCTAAGTCAGCACCCCCCTTTACCTGCGGCTGTGACGTTTTCTTGGCCTTGGTGGCCCACGGTCCCTTGTCAGCCCCTGGTGTTGTGATGCGAACTGAAGACGGGATCTTGCCATGGAGGCTGATCGCCCTCTGGATCGTGATCGGTTGCCCTTAGTTCGGGAGTGACTGCGCTGTGTCGCACTGGCATTCCCTGGCTTGTCAGTGTGCAGTGGTGGGAAGTCTTCTTCCGTGGCGTAGCCTCGCTGAAAACCCAGGTTGGAGTCTTGCCTCTGTCTTTCTTTTCTCCTGTGACGCACAAGATATGGGATCTGGAAGCGCTGCTAGTATTTTCTGTCTGCTGTTACGTGGGCGCCTCCGCAAAGTTTGCACATCGGCTTGCACTCGTGTTCCTCCGATGGGGATTTCTTGCCACATCCCCTGCATATGACTTCATCTGGCGTAGGACATACGTCAGCGCGATGTCCAACCTTGCCACATGCGTAGCAAACATCGGTCTGCCTTCTGAACAATGTGCAGCGAAACATGCTCGCACCGCAAATAACATGATTGGGAACTTTGAGTCCGTCGAACAGAATCACCACCGTTTTCGAGTTTTCGATTCGCTTTGCTTCAAGAGCTGTTGGGTTCCTGTCATGAACAATCAGCACCTGAAGTTTCACCGGTCGATGTCGAGGTCTACCCCTCGCATGACCCCTCTGCAAGTGTCGTCCGCGGCAGCCATATATGCATTGACTTCGTACTCCACGCTGTCCAACGCAACACTGGATATGCTGGCATACGCCATGGCGTTCTTCTCCGTCGGAGTGCTCACCACCGCAATGTTTTGCATGACGTTGGGACAAACTACGTCCTCGGCGATTTCTTCCTCGTCCAGATTCGCCGCCTTGGCGAGGGCGAATGCAAACTTGATTTGGCTAACATGCCTCATGTCAAGGCCATCGCGTGGACGGACCATCACACGCAAATGATCTTTCGGAAGCTGTGGTATTCTTGACGCGGCTATGACTTGCTTTTTGACATTCGTGGGTAACCGACGAGGCTGCGACACCATCGCCACGCCGGGCTTCGCTCTCGGTGCCTCGCCCGTAGGGTCGGGTACGGTTTTGACTTTCCGTCGATTAACAGCCGTGGTCCAACCAGGAGATTCAAGTTCCTCGGGAGAAACATCCTCTCCGTCTGCGCTCAGTTGGCGCGAACGCCCAGGCTTAGCTCAGTGCCTGCTCGACGCTGGCAGACAAGTCGTCCCAAAATGACGAAAAAGGACGCCCACTTTGAAAACTGGGTGTCCACGGGTTCTTGGTGCTCAGGCCGATACGGTGATGATAAAAGGTCAATGGGTGGTGTCCGAACAACGCTGCACAACATTGAAAACTACGGAGCCGATAGGAGCGCGTCCGCACACCTCAGTGACCGCAGCGCCTTCCCAGGGAGTAAAATAAAGTGACAGAATAAATTCGTAAGTTGTTGCAAAAAGGTCACAGTAGCTTTATGCACGCCTCCAAAAATTTAGCCGAGCAGAATTTCGCCTCTTTTTTGACGGTTCACGAACACACCGACCCCCGCTGCGTAACTTTATCAGGCTAATACTTTGAGGAATGATGCAATTTTACACACAAATAGGAAGACAACTACCAGTACCTATTACTGAAATAGAGAAACAGATAAAAAGTACTCATTGTGTTAGCTACAGAGGTCGGCAAAGTTGATTGATATGTGGAGTTTATTGTCACAAAACCACCATATTGTTATGAGAGAAGCCGCAATGAAAGGCTTCAGAAATTTCGACCACCAGGGGTTCTTTAACGTGCACCCAAATCTGAGAACACGGGCATAAAGCATTTTCGCCTTCATTGAAAATGCAGCAGCCGAAGCTGGGATACGATCCCGTGACCTGGAAGTCAGCAAAGTCAAAATGTCGCATTTTGCCCGGTGTTTCATTTCAACCCACTTTACCCTACACAGTATTAAAAATTCGAGGTTCGCCAATGGCGTATGACATTCACGACTAGTTTTGTATGATGACACTTATAAAAGACCCTGCATGTTGAAAAAATAAGAAAAAACAAATTTAAACATAAAGTTCAGTTTTTTATTAGCATGCGTCCTTAGGTAAACAAACAGCATAACTGTGGCTTCAGTTATGTAGAAAATAAGTAGAGCTTTCAGTTACTACGACATTTAAACTTATCAACTTTTTGAAGGCTTTGTTTTTGTTGTTCTTTATTGCCTTGCGAGAACAGACTTAATAGCACTTCTATAAATAGGATATAGTAAAATAGGATATAATAAACCACCCGAATATTGGCACACACAGCGCGGTTTTGCGTAAAGATATATTTTGAGAGTATCCTGCTGTGTTTTCTCACGCCTGTTCCATACTGTGGTAAATAACTCCACGAATATTTTTGTTGCAACGCAATATTAGGAAATATTGCATTAGCAGTAGTGTGGCATGTAGCGCAATGCGCAGCGCTATCTTTTTGGTAAAATATTTTAACGAAAGCAAGCAATTCAAGTCTTATCAGGAATTTCATCCTTGGCATTATTATAGCATGACGAAGCACGCTCTTTTTTTTTCTTTGCTGATCGCTCAATAAGGGCAAGCTAAATGATCTACCTGATGAGGACAATTCAATAGCGATGCTATTTTATAAGAGGTGCTGCTACCATGTAGATAAATATAATGTAATTTTTCTGCGAGCCTGACTGCTAAATGCGGTGGACAGAGCGATCTCACCTGTATTCTAGCTCAGACAGTAGCGGTATTTAGCGCTGCCCATCCCAATTACTTGTTCGAATGTGCTTTTGTAGCTACTACGCGAGCAAATAAAAACAGAATAAGTTGCGAATAATGCCCAACTGGTCGTGAGTGAGGGCCGTTTATAAATCTGCCTTAAGATGTGCCACGGTGAAAGCATTTACGCATGCATGCAGCCATGTTCTCGTGGGCTTTTTAGCCGAGCGGATGAACTGACATGATTTTATGACACCGCGCTTGCTCTGCATTGTGCGTGGCAAGAATCTTGACACAGTGAATAAACGTTTGTCGCTTTCATCGCGACCAGGGCCACGATATCAGTTGGCACTGTGCCATCAAAATAATTTCCTCGCAAATGTCTTGTCGTCACAAGTGCGACTGTGCTCCAGGCGAAGTGTTCGAAGGTGTCACAGCTCGCGGACTGTAGGGAGGAGGGGGACTCCAGCGGGCTGCTGAGCCGGGGACGGGCGCCGCCTTGGCCAAACGGAACATTTCCTCCTGGGCACTTCGGCAAGCCGCACAGAGAAGTATCTCGCGGGAGTGCGGGTCGCCTACCGGTGGCCGCAGGTAGCGGCCCGCTCTTGGGGCCACACTGGCACCTGGGAGAACGTGAGCCTAAAAAAGAAGGTCGGGCATGGTCTCTATGAATTATGTTACAGTTGCACAATGCGTATGACGCTCTGTAAACCTATAGAAAGCGCTAGAAATCCAAGGAGGCGCACTCGAGTGGACGGTGTCTGTTCAATGCCGTTGTCGACAGACGGCAGCCATTAGAGAATCACTAAAGCGCATGAATGGCTTTCTTAACAGATATTCTGGGGCAAGATTTAAAAACCTTTTGCTCAAAGTCATTATGCATATACGTCACTGAAATTTGTGGCTACGGGTTTTTACAATGCTCTTTAAATGTAATGAAAGTTTATGTGCATATAGATATGAAATAAAGAAATGAGGACGAATGTGTAGAGTGTGATTTCAGGAGGCATTCTTGCGAATTCGGATACTATCAACTAATGACGTGAGTGAGTTGAAGATACTTGGGAAAGAATTTTTACAAGAACTCATTTCGAAATAACCATTTGTTTTCAGACAGCGCTCTCAAAGTACGACAAAAAATAGACACACAAAAAAACAGCAGTGTAAAACAAAATAAAGCGCAGATTTCACAGTCTCGTATAGAGAAGCCATTATTGCTAATGACCGAGTGCCAAAAAATACTTTGGTGTTACACTTGTTATGAAATCATGAGGCAACGTCGTAAGCTTCGACCGTCGAAATCTAAACTCAAGACAAGCGCTTACTAACAACCTAATGCTAGTCAGCGCATGTCTTTTTTTTTGTTTCTCAGCTTTCGAATCGTCTGTCTTGGTACTGATGTTCCCCACTTACAACGAAAAATATACTTTTTTACAACTTTGAATGCTCCTTTTCTTGGTTTTTCTTTATTTTCCGAGCTTTTGTTTCAACTTACAATCGCTTTATCATCTTTATACTGTGTGCGTGATGTTTCATTCGTATTTTTTGATAATTCTTTTGTGCTTGAGGGCCTGCGTCTGGTCAAGTGGATAAAGTGTAGTGTCTTCCATTAAACTTCTAATGATTGTCAGCACTGAGTTGTCCTCTCTTTTTCTTTTCATCTGCGTTAGTCGCATTGTAGCCTCTATGAAGGTTTGTCCGCCATGGTGCAACGGTCGTTACGGTGCTCGGCTGCTGACTTAAAGGTCGCAGGTTGAAGCCCGGACACGGTGGTCGCATTTCGGTGAAGGCGAAATGATAGAGACCCGTATACACGGTGTGATGTCAGCACCAGTCAAAGAACACCTTGGCGGAAATTTCCAGAGCCCTCCGCTTCCTTCATAATAATACCTTAGTTCCTAGACATAAAAACCCATATTTTATGTATGAAGCTTTACTGCCCCGCCCCGCCCCGCCCCGCGTTTCATCGTACTTTATATGAATTTTAAATGTTTTTTTTTCAGTTCACTCACCTCCACTTTTTCTGTTTACATTTTTGTTTAACATTTGTGGCTCCCCTTTTTGTTTGTTCTTGCCCCTTTCATTTAGGGCGCATCAGCTTTCTTCCTTCGTGTTGACCTTTTTACTGATGGCTCCCTGGAGACTGCCACGACCCTCTCTGGACTGTGGCAAATAGGCGTGATCCCCCCCCCCCCCCCCACACACACAAATGCACTGCCGAGGCTGTGACGTGAGCCTATGCACTTTCGTGCCGCCGCCCCGCATGGCCACGTTCTTTTTCTATCAAGTGAGCAGGTCTACACTTTCGACGTTCCAGCACACTTCTTAGACAATTTGTATCTGCCAGTTGCACAACGCTGCGGATAGAAACATTGTGTAGTTCTATGAAGAAAAAAAAAAAGGGCAGATAGCCCACGTACAGTAGGAATCGATAGTATGCGAAACACGAATGATAAAGGTTGATATGTCACTTGCTTCGCATTTAAAACTCGTGGAACGTAGTTTGAAATGTTTCGCATTTAAAACTACGTTCCACGCGTTTCCCTTACTTATATATTGCCCCCTTCCCACCCTTTTTCTCACTATCTTTCTCTTGAGGGATAGTGGCAATCTATCAGTCGTTATTTGAGAATGCTTGCCAAATATGCTCCACTATGCATACGTTTACAAAGATCATTTTGGTCGGCGTTCGTAGCCAGACGGGCTTTCATCATATTTCTACGATTGCTTATGAGCGCTGTGTTACAAAAAATGCCAAGAAGTGTTTGCAGAATGTTATTGCGCCTTTTCTGTTTCAGGAGACCGGTAAGGTTGCTTCTGCCCTGTTATTCGGTAAGAGGGGTAGAAGGAAGCGTGGGTGTGTTGATTGGAAGTGAACACCGAACAAGTTGACAGCAAACGAAGCTGTGGCGAACACGCACCTGCTCCCTTGTCGCACGGCGATGTGCGACGCGCCTAGAGCAGTAGCCGAGCAGCACAAGGAGCAGCAGCAACGTGATGCTCAGTGAGCCGAGGAGCCAGAAGGAGAGGTACTTGTTGGACGAGTGGATTCCCGCCCGCTGTGTGGGATGGTGGGACACCTCTGTTAACGGGACGCTCCAGGGAACAGGCGCCGGGGAAGCTCGACTGCCTTGGAAGGGACGAAAAAAAACTTGAACAACAATAAGGCAGCAGACTTTATCCCACAAATTAGCACAATCAACATGTTTTGCCGATCATGTTACGGGAGTAACAGAAGCGGCAAAGTAATATGAAAAAAAAAATCAAAGATGATGCCGCGAACACCGTTTCTTCGTCACTGGGTGTCAACTGGATCTTTGTGGTTGTGACACGTGTTTGCCTGTATGACCCGGGTTTACAGCCACTAGCACAAGGCTTTGTATCAACCATACCAATAAAGGCGTCATCTATTAGATAGAGATTGTTTGATAAGGCTCTCCGTTACCACCGTCTCACTTTCGTTTTCAATGCCATCTGTCTGCTATCCCTTACTTAAGCATGAACCGTAGCCCTATCAGGGTAAAATAAGTGAGCATGCATGTATAAGCAACAAGTGAATATCTGATGTTTGATCTGTGAATAAGGTACGTGTAGACATGCAGTCCTTAGATTAGATAGATATCTGGGGTTTAACGTCCCAAAACCACCATATCATTATGAGAGATGCCGTAGTGGAGGGTACCCACAATTTCGACAACTTGGGGTTCTTTGAAGTGCGGCCAAATATGAGGACACGGTTCTACAATATTTAAAATGCAGCCGCCGCAGCCGGGATTCGATTGCGCGACCTCCGAGTAAGCATCCGAGCACCTTAGCGCCAAGACCACCACGGCGGGTGGACATACAGTTGCATAAACATTTATACAAGAGTACTGAGACTGATTAAGCGAATCCACATCGGCGCTTCTCTGTCTGTTTTTTTTGTTTTTGTTGTTGACAGGTTTCCAAAAATAACAATCATGCATTAATAGTTGTTCGTGTTTTACTCTTAAAAACTACGTATACGATAATGAGAGACACCGTAGTAGAGGGCTCCAGAACCTTCGACCAGCAGGGTTTCTTTAACGCGGCTGGGATTTGATCCCGAAACCTTAGAATCAGTGGTCGAGCCCTATAACAATACTAGACAACCACTGCAAAAAACAATTATTTATTTGCTCATACAAAAAGAATGTATGCGATGTCAGTGCCCATTAAAAAACACAAGATAGTTGAAATTTTCGTAGCCCTCCACTAGAGCATCTCACATATTCATATTGTGGTTTTGGGACATAAAACACCAGATATTATTATTATAAGGTGTAACAAATAAAAACGAAAAAGTAATACCACTGCGAAATGAGAAATGGCTTTCTAGAAATCAATGATGTTGACGTGTGGAAAGCCATTTTGCTCTGACTGATGACGATCGTGAAAACGTCATCAATATTGGTTTTATTTTCGGGTCTGGACTCCAAGTGGTGCGTCAGGACAATCAATCATGTCATTTTTATTCCTTGTGCATTTCGCTCATTGCCGTTGTGTAAGAGCACTTTCGCATTAACCGGAACACGTGGCGTCCAAGGAAAAGATGTTCTCGAAGGAACCCACAGCTATTCGCTTTCGTCATCGATAAAAAAAAAAAAAAGCTGGAGTCTAGTTTTCCGTTTGCGAGCGAAAACTAGAAAAGAAACATCATCATTAAGGGCAAAAACTTCGCGTTCAGTTGTATATTTTCCTGTGCGAAATCTGTATCCCAAGCTTGTTAGAACGTAAGTTAAGGTTCCATGAATTCAGCAGTACAATAAAGTAGAGAACAACACAGTGTGGGTATAATACGGCTACTTTTCATAAATTTCACTTCTAGGATTTCTGTTTTACTGGCAGCGTGCATTTACAAATCCTTGACATTTCCTTTCGATAAATTTTACCAAGTGAAGAAAAGATATTGGCAAAATAAAGCCCACGAAAATACATTATGGACTCACGAAATATTGCTGCCTTGTCAACGCAAGTGGCTCGCCTGTAATACGTGCGCACGTACGCATGCATGCATGAACTGGTAATCTTAGAACTCATCTAAAGTACTCGTGCGTTTAGAGTATTTTTCTAAAGGCTGTTTTCGGGTGCAGTGTTAAGAGAAAGATAGCAGTAAATATTGGGCTTTAAACGTACGTGTTACCGCTGCTGAGCTTACACTGTCAGAATGATGTTGTCATAGTTATTGTACACGAGCTAATATGTATGTCGATTACTTTAATATGTGTGTAAGTCAAACGAATTGTTTTCGCACAGTATTTCCTCGCACTTTACCGAAATAAGTTATTTAACTTTCAGTAAATCAAACTAATTCCTATAAAATTAGATAAAACTTAAGTAAAGAAGGCGGACAAAGGGTGTTGGATCTAACGAGAATTATGGTATTACGTCGGCTTCATGAATGTGATCGATTGATTGATTGATTTTTGGGGTTCACCATCCCAAAACCGTCATATGATTATCAGAGACGCTGTAGTAGAGGGCTTCGAAAATTTCGGCCACCTGGGGTTCTTTACCGTGTACCTAAACCTGAGCACACGGGCCTACAGCGTTTTCCCCTCCATTGAAAATGCAGCCGCCGCAGCCGTGATTCGATCCCATGACCTGCGGATCAGCAGCCAGGTACCTTAGCCACTAGCCACCGCGTTGAGGCGGCTTCATGAATATGGTACGCGTGCCGGTTTCAGTAGCCTAGTCATTCTGTCTTTCTCGGGTATGAATGAATGAATATACTTTATTTAAAGTCCGGCAGTTTTCGCTGGGCGAGGTGGGGGAAGAGGAGATTAACCCCTGTCTCTTCCCCCCTCCCCCAGTGTCGATTATGATGGGGGTGCCTCAAATAACCGCTCGAAGACCTTGCACCCGGCGGCATCTTCAGCTTGCCGGACGGCCGAAAGCTTGTCGGTCAGCCCGTCGCTGCCGAGTGCCGCCTCCAAGCGACAGCGCAGCTGACGCCGCCGATTCGCAACAGTGACCGCAGCCACGGCGGAGGCCGGCCCCTGCCCTCGCGCGGTGTATCATAAGTCGAAGACATAAAGAATGCATAGACTACATCAATACGCTTAAATATAAAATCTGTGCCTGCAGAAAATCAGCTTTCGAAACTCACAATGTAAGATTCATTCGCATTGCGAAGGTGCTTACACATTAATCTAGTTTCAGGATAGTGCAATTTCGTATTAGAGCTGATGTTGAGCCAACTGTGTACTTACTCATGGTAGGTGACAGCAGCCGCAATCGGCGGCTTCGTTCGGAATCAACTTATCCTTACTCCACTGAGAATAATTCTTCCATGTCTGGAAGGCGAAAAACTGCGAAAAGACACATACTGTGTTGAAACAATGATGCATAATAATAATTTCACTCCGTAAAGTTTGGTTGTTGTATTATCAAGCCCCCAAAACAAACTGCCCTTTACACGCAGAATGCTGCTTGCTGAACAAAAAAAAAGAAATCATAAGATATCATTGGGGATACGCGTGTTTGGTAAACGAGTAACTGCTAGTAAGAAGCTATAGCATGGCAAACGTTTAGCTTATTGCTTAAACTGTTGCTCGTATAGATTGCAGAAGCTTGTCATTTTTCTATTTATGTCCTGGGAATATCAACACACAACTTCCAGCATTTTGGTATGCAGTGGTACAACTTTAGTGAAGCCTACCATATCCTTGGCAAGTTGATATGCCATTCTTGCTTCGGCAAAGGGTGTAGCCTTTAGAACATCGTCAGTTTTGTACACGGATTTTTACGCGACCATTTCAGAGCCTTACCTAACTAGTGTGAAGGTTTTTGCCTACACATAATTGCAGCACCAAACAAACAGTTTATTAAAACTCGTTGTTTAAAAGGCTGCTCACACTTGATACCTCAAATGAAAAAAAAAGTATCACCGCAGCAACTGCTCTGCACGCAAGGTTGTTTCTCAAAATGGATTGTCATGGTACAAAAACGCAAGCATGCTAATGCGTTCGTCTCAGTTTAACCGCTGACTTCGTTTCTTTTTTTTAACCTGTAGTCCTTGTATAGATTTTTTCATTGTGATTCCGCGATATTTATCAATCGAGACAATGCACCTTGTTTGGCTTCTAATAAGTTCAAATTATCAAACATGATATTCAACTTTGATATACATCTTACTCAAGCTATCTGTAGTCAGGGTTTTAAAGTGTGCCTATTACGCAATCTCTGACGACGCGACTAAACGCAAGCTGCTTAGTATTGTATCAATTGAGTTACGCAATTTTTTGTCGCGCTGTAATTGAATAACTAGGCAAGCTCACTCACCAATTTTTCAAGCAACAAAGCTGGCCAAAAAGTTCAATAAGAAAGTTGTACATCGGTTAAAAAAACGCCTAATTACAAGCATTAACCATTTTTACTTAATAAGCATTAGTGCTTTTCTGCTTACTACACATGCCCGCCAAATAAAAAAAAAGCTATTTGACATGCCTACTTGCACGCCTATGCTCGCCTAGAGTTACTGCATATGTTTACTACTTGCTGTGTAATATACTTGCTGTGTAAGTCAATCTATGCGGGCAGTGATTGCCGTGATCCATAACGTTTCGCAAGCAAACGACCACAGTATTTGGGCAGGTGCATTGCCTTCACAGTACAAGCAGTACAACACTGATGGTGGGTGTCTGTGGAATAATGCAATGCAAAAGATAACCACTGCTTATGCTTATCGTTGTCATGAACCACTGTAAGTGGAGCATATCTTCTGTAGGTATATCTGCAGGCAGTACTGCATCCTTGGCGTGCATTAGGCGCGCAGAGGCCCGTAAGCGAGCATGTGACATAGTTTTTCTTTTAGACGTGAACCAGCTTTTTGACTCTCATGTGTGACGCCGTATGTACTTGCGTCCGTACGACCGCAAACGTGTTCCCTTCGCCGCAGGTGCTGGAGTGGTGCCAAGTAGGTTTCACCGCAGCTGAACGTTAACGTCACACTTCCCTCGTAGGTGCGCGCGGACGTCACTCTCTCCCTTAACCCTCTTCCCCACCCGCAACGCTCAACCGCACATCAAGTTTCCGGAAGCACTCTTCCGGCTCGTTTATCTGCGATGAAACTTACTCGAACCTAACCCGCCTCTCATGTCTTCGTGTTTCAAACAAACGTTTGCTCGAGGAAATTCTACCGAGTTTCACTTCAAACCATTCCTTCAGCACCCGCGTTGACGCCTGTTTTAACCGGGTGAACGCCGTGTGCACCGTTGCTGCCACGCATGCCATCAGGGTTCGCTTCGGGAAGATGGTCCATATTTTTTTTTTTTTACGCGATAGCGTTAGAGAGTTCGTGTCGCGAAAATTCCGCCGTCAGCTTCCACACTATTAGTTGTGAGCGAAAAATTGCCCGTGAGCAAAAAGTAAAGAAAGGAGCAAATGAAATTAAGAACAAAATTTCCATTTCCATTGAGGATCGAACTCGGTCCGTCCGCGTGGCAAGCAGGTGTTCTACCACAAAGCCACGATGTTACTCGCGTATGTTTCAGGAAAAACGCTACATAAATGCCATGTAGTGGAAAGAGTCTCAACGCATTTTGTTCGACAGGTGTCACGTAGAAAACTAGCCTATTCGGCGACTTGTAGGCGCATATGGGAGGCCATCAAACTACGTCGAAAAAGGCCGAAATAGTGCAGCCATCGCCGCTAAAAATACATAGGATCTTCCAAACAGCTCTAAAAATGGAGAACTATGTCCATCTAGCAGAAAACATATCATGCCTTTCCAGAGGTGTTCATCAAGCAAACAGCAAAAGCTAGATAATGTGCTGCCATCTCTGAGGCATTGTGAGACTTTTTTGGACCTCTGAAATGGCGAGCGCGCGGCGTCTACCTTGGAGGCAATGCGACTCTTAATTTAGATAAAATAACCTGTGTGTACTATTCGCGCGCGCACTCCGGTACAATCTACTGTGTGTGTGTGTGTGTGTGTGTGTGCGTTTGTGTGTACCAAAACACATTATAAGTATGCACTTAGCAGTTGAAGGGCGCACTAGGGGCCAGATTTCGCTATCACGTTGAACTCTTAAATGCGAAGATTAAGGGTCACACAATGTTGGCGGCCATATGTAGCAAGCCGAGGAACATTGATATATAGCAAATGTAATGCTATAAACTGTCTAATCGGTTGTTTTTCATACTGATTTACAACATTACCATTGAAACTTTTTGACTTGCTTTGTTGCTTCAAATTTTGGTTAATTTACCATGCCCAAGTGTACAACTAAGCGTAGAGTAAAAAATAGTTTGTCTTACTCTCCATGATAATCAGCAACTTGCATCTGGCCTTGTCTGCATATTTTTTTAATGCGGAGCATTTATTAGCCACACAATGTCACGCTTGGGCGTCGGCGGAGGCACCATCAATACTCTTACTGTGTATGATCACGTCTCGCGTATCGCACAGAGACGCGCATGCTCGCGTGTCGTGCCGGCTCAGGAAGACACCTGCTGAACTGTCGCTCCCCTCCCCTTCTCTTGCCTTGCAAGGCCGACGCAGGCAGCATCTGCTAGTAAAAAGACGACTGGTGGCACTGCACAACCGTACACTGGCCACCCCGTATATGTAGGAACTGGATCGCACGTTAAAATTTCAGTCAAGGGCGTCTTTTATTGGCTTCGGTTTTACGTTCCAGGCAACGCTTCTCCTTCATTCAATGAATAAAAATAATAAAAACGAGATAACAATTACACATTTCCAAACCATACCCAGTTACCCAACATTCACGCCACACGTCCACCACTCTGCGACGCACGTACTCCAGTTCTCCCCGGGGTAAGTTTTTTAAGTCTGGCTAGCGAAAGCTCGAGTGCTGTGGAAAGATGCGTTCCTGGAAAAATTAAAGTAATAAGCATCTCGGCTGCTCCATTTGTTCACACTTTGATAAAGATAATATGCAGTGCTGAAGCAGTTACACACAAAGATTACAATGCATTTTGAGACAACTACGAGCGAGTATTCTCAAGCTGACCTTCATCCTAATTATGCACACCGGTGCCGGCATAAAAAATTTGGCAGAGTCCACGTACAATGAGAATCGATCATCTGCGAAGCATGAATGAGGAAAGTTGATATACCACTTTAAAATCACGACAGCGTTACGAGGCGCATGATTGTAGTACACAGTAACCAAAAGTAGAAATGTTTTGCGCACTGAGGTATCTGAATAAGATGCAAGTATGTTGTTTATAGTCGCATTACGACGGCACCACCAACATTTGCAATACCAGCCCCAGTAGTGATAGGCATGTAAATTTTGTCCTACATGACTTCCATGTCGTGCATGAAATGTTTGCGCCAGGTATTTGTGTTCGTCGTCTATTCACGTCATGTATTATTAAATTTGGTATATGTGAAGCAAGCGAAACAGACTCGAGCGTGCTATGAGCGTAGCATGTCATCATGTTTTACATGACTCGCATATAATTATTATCATGTTTAGATGTGACAATTACCTTTGTAGACCATTTACGTCACGTAATACCTAATTCGGTATATGTAAAGCTAGCGAAACGGCCACGAGCGCATCATCGCAGCTTGGTAAATAGCCATGTTCTTACATGACATGCATGTCGTGATTATCACGTTTGCACCAGTCATATACCTTCGTCATCCATTCACGTCACATAATACCAAAGTTGGTATATTTGAAGCTACCGAAACGGTTGCGAGGGCATCATGAGTGTGGCATGTAGTCATGTTCTTACATGACACGCCTCTCATGATGATTCTGTTTGCACCAGTCATATATTTTTGTCATCCACTCACGTGACGTAATACAAATTTGGTATAGATGCGAACCTAGCCAAACGACCGCGAATGCATCATGAGCGTTGCATGTAGTCATGATTTACATGGCTTGCATGTCATGATTGCCACGTTAGGGTCTGTCACCTATATTCCCCATGCAGTTGTGATATCATATACCGGCTTTACAACATGTCATGTGAACAAAACCACCGCAAGAGCAGCAAGGCCATGAAATGTAAATCATGACATTCATGGCATACATATAATGATTTTCATGTTATGACTAGTCACTTATGCTCGTCATACATTTATGTTACGCAATAAAAATTTTGGTATAGATCACATCATCGAAACGGCCAGGAGAGCTAAAAGTCGTCGGCGGCTAGATAGATAGATAGATAGATAGATAGATAGATAGATAGATAGATAGATAGATAGATAGATAGATAGATAGATAGATAGATACGGGCAATGTCACCGAAGTTCGCTAAAAAATGTTTTGCATTTAATGATCGCGCCACACAAGAAGTGAGTAAAATCGAACGTTCAAGGAATCAAGCTTTAGTGATACGAATAGCAACTTTCGTGGGATTATATAGGTAGTTTTCGTGGGCACAAATATAAGTTACGGTGCCCCGCCGCAGTGGTCTAGAGGCTAAGGTACTCGGCTGCTGACCCGCACGTCACGGGATCAAATCCCGGCTGCGGCGCCTGCATTTCGGATGGCGGCGGAAATGTTGCAGGCCCGTGTGCTAAGACTCGGGTGCACGTTAAAGAACCCCAGGTGGTCGAAATTTTCGAAGCCCTTCACTACGGCGTCTCTCAGATTCATATAGTGGTTTTGGGACGTTAAACCACACATATAAATCAATGGCTGGGGCGTTGTGACTGCCAGGAACGCAGACGTTGCACCGGTAAGGACTGTACTGTTGTCATGGGTTGTGACGTGGACGAAGGAAGCAAACTGTAATTACAAGATGAACTGTTCATTCGGCTGAGCTTGTGGCCCGTTAAGTGAAGGTCAAAATACAGCGATGCCCACTGGCACTGATAGCGGTGAACAGAGCGTCGACAGTCGATCAACTGACGAGTGGCAAAGCACGTCGGCATTTATGCACTTGATGGAATATACTAGCGTTATCGCTAGAGGTGGCATAGGTTCCAGAATAATCTGTAATGCTCATGAAGTCGACATAATCTTAACAAAACGATCTACTGCAGTCCTAAAGATTCTCAAAATTTGTAGTCTTGGTTTACACTGAAAAATACTGACAGTGAAATGAGGCGGTAACAAATCTTGAGGAGGAAATGGGGCATTACTCCCCGTAAAAAAGGCATCACCCTGATTCTGTAACAAGAGGCGAAATTACATCAATAAAGAGAATGAACAATCAGTACAAGCAATAAAACACAGCTACGACACCAAAATACAGTCCTCAGGTTCACTGATGAAAAGGCTTGAGACGCACGACATAGACGACTTCAGGTCAAGTACGGCGCCGTTGAGAGGTCGTAATGGTGTCGGGAATAACTTAGTAATCGAGTAGGCTGAGGCGTTGGACTATTCTGTACGGTCCGAAGTACCATCGTATAAGTATTTCATTGAGTTCACGCCGGCGTATCAGCGTCCACACCCAAACTTGATCGCCGGGCTGTATTCCACGAAGCTTCGTCAAAGGTTGTAAGGACGGCTGTCCATCGTCTTCTGATTTTTCATGCGCACGCGGTCGAGTTGACGAGCTTCTTCAGCATGCTTGAAGTAGACGATGATGTCGAGGTTTTCTTCGTCAGCGACTTTGATAGCATGCCGTCGAACTTCGTTGCCGGGTTTCTTCCGTAGACCAACATGTATGACGTCATCTGTGTCATCGTCTGCATGGCCATGTTGTATGCGAAGGTCATGTGCGGAAAAATGGCATGCCACGTCTTGTGCTTGACGTCGACATACATGGCCAGCATGTCGGCGATAGTCCTATTTAAAATCCGGGTCAGGCCATTGGCTTGTGCGTGGTACGTGGTTGTACGGCAGTGGCTTGGCTGGCTGTATTTCAAGATTGCCTGAGTCAAGTCAGCAGTACACGCTATACCTCTGTCGGTGATGAGAACCTCTGGAGCCCCACGTCGAAAGACAATATTCTGAACGAAGAACTGGGCTACCTCAGCGGCACTGCCTTTGGGCAGGGCTCTTGTTTCTGCGGAGCGGGTGAGGTAGTCAGTAGCTAGGACGTTCCACGTATTTCCGCAAGTCGACGTTGGGAACAGCCCCAAAAAGTCCACCCCAATTTGCTGGAATGCTCACCGAGGAGAGTCGATTGGCTGGAGGAAGCCTCCTGGTCTTGGAGGGAGGGGGTGTGTCTTCCGTCGTTGACAGTATCGGCATATTCTTACGTAACTAGTAACGTTGGCGGTAATGCGTGGCCAGTAGTACCTTTATTTTATCCTCGCGAGCGTGCGGGAAACACCACTGTCTCCTGCCGTCAGATCATTGTGCAGGGCCTGGAGGAGTTGGGATCGCTGAGCTGAAGGAAGCACAAGAAGGTACTTGGCTAGAAGTGTCGAGAAGTTTTTCTTTTAGAGAAGGCCGTTTCGCGGTGAAAACGACGTAAGTGCCCGTTTGAATACCTTCGGAAGGACGGAGCACCTGCTCTCGAGGCAATCAATTAGTCCCCTAAGTTCCGGGTCGGTCCGCTATCGTTCAGCGAAGTCGTCGGCAGTTATCATTCCCAAGAAGCAGTCATCATTCAGGTCGCCAGGTGGTGGTGGGTCAACGGGGGCTGGAAACAGGCAGCCGGCATATGAGTGTTCTCAGCCGGACTTGTAAACGACGGTAAGGTCGTATTCTGGAAATCTCAGCCTCCATCGCGCAAGGTGACCAGAATGGTCCTTCAAGTTACTGAGCCAGTACAAGGCGTGGTGGTTGCTCACAACTTTGAAAGGCCTGCCGGAGAAATAAGGACGAAAGTTTGACGTCGCCCATATGATAGCAAGGCACTCCTTTTTTTGTAGATTAATTGCTGTCTGCCGCGGATAACGACCAGCTAGCGTAACTAATAACGTTTTCCAGTTTATCAGTCCTCTGCACAAAGACGGTGCCGAGTTCTACTCTGCTTGCGTCAGTGTGCACTTCTCTTTAGGCGTTTTCATTGAATTGCACGAGTGATGGAGGCATCTGCAGGCGTCGTTTTAGTTGCTGAAATGCTTCCTCCTGTGGCGTTTTCCACTTGAACTCGACGTCGGTCCTCCCAAGGCTAGTGAGTGGCTTTGCGATGAGGGCAAAGTTTTTGACGAACTGCTTGTAATAGGCGCACAGCTCGAGATATTGACAAACGGCTTTCTTGTCAGCGGGTGGTGGTAATGTAGCGATGGCCGCTGTCTTCCGTAGACCAGGTCTTACTCTAGACTTGCTTACCACGTGGCCCAAGAATAAAAATGCCTCGCACGTGAAGGATCACTTTCCTGGATTCATGGTGAATCCAGAGGTCTTGATGGCTTGAAGTACAGCTTCAAGGCGCCGAAGACGCTCGTCGAAGCTTGAGAAAAACACCACGACGTAGTTCAAGTAAAAGAGACAAGTCAGCCTTTACAACCGTGCTAGCGCTGTGTCGATAATGCGTTGAAAAATTGCATGTGCCGAGAAAAGACCGAAGGGCATGACCTTGAGCACGAAAAGGCCATCTGGTGTTAAGAACGCCGTCTTCTCTGGGTCTCTCGTCGATCTCGATTTGCCAGTAGCCAGTCTTGATGTCCATCGACGAAAATACTTTGTGTTGTGGAGTCGATCAAAGGCGTCGTCTATCCGTGGGAGAAAATGAACATATCTTTTGTGTTATTTTGTTGAAGCGGCGATAATTGACGCAGAAGCGTAGGGTTCCATAGTTCTTCTTCACTAGCGCTACGGGTGACACCCACGGGCTCTTAGATGGTTCGAAGATGTCGTCGCGTAGCATTTCGTTGAATTGTCTCTTTTTGGGCTTGTGTTGTCGCATCTAAACTCTGCAGGGGCTCTGCCGTATATAGTGGCATGGCGCTTTCCTTGGTTATTATGTGGTGTTTCGTGACTGGGGTCTAGAGAATGTTGGACGATGACGAAAAGCAGTCCTTGTATTGAAGGGGAAGGTTTTGGAAAACTCGAATTGACGTCAAAACCTTGGTGAAGAGCTTCGTTCCTCGGAGTAGATTCTGCAGAATCAACGAGGACTGGCTTCCATAATTTGGTCGATGAGGGCAACTATTGTACAATTTTATTACGCTAGAATCTAGTGGACTTCACTAGATTCTAGGGGCGTCCACTGTATTACTGCGAGGTAGACGGGGATGTCGCGCTGTATTTCACCCAGTTATCGATGCGGCGCGTCGATGGCGAAACCACGGAGGCGCATTTGGCAGTATACAGCGGCGGTAGATGTGGGCAGCTTCTGCGAAGGATTTCATCGCGTACTCCGGGCACCTTGAGTATCTATCTATCTATCTATCTATCTATCTATCTATCTATCTATCTATCTATCTATCTATCTATCTATCTATCTATCTATCTATCTATCTATCTATCTATCTATCTATCTATCTATCTATCTATCTATCTATCTATCTATCTATCTATCTATCTATCTATCTATCTATCTATCTATCTATCTATCTATCTATCTATCTATCTATCTATCTATTGTAGGCTCAGGGCTAAGGGTCGGCTGAAGCTCTCAGAAAGCAGAGGCAGCGTAAGAAACATCAACTTTACTGACCGCAGCCCCAAGCTCGACTTCAATGCGTCCGTTCCCCGTGCGCGCGTCAGCTCGTGCTCTCGATCACCAAAAACCCAGGGTGATACCCACACTACTCCCTCCCTCTCGACGAGCGGCGGCTCATTCTTCAAATTCCACGAAATTGTCGAGTGGCACGGACAAGGCACCCTGTGCCAAGAGGTTGGGGCGGGCTGATCGAAAAAGTGTGACGGTGGCCTCGACCGTTGGAGCTGGCAGTCGTGGTGGTCGGAGGATTGCGTCTCGAATAGCAGCATAGTTTAAGCGGCGATAGTCTACGCACAGGTGTGCAGTGCTATCTTTTTTCGGCGCTAGAACAATAGGAGACGCCCAAGGGCTCTGTGACGGTCTCATTACACCGGTGTCGATCATCTCCTGTAGGGCGACATCCAGGTGTGCCCGCTTGTGGATGCTCAGGGGCCTGGGATTGCAACTCCAAGGGCGCGTGTCGCCTGTGTCGATGCGATGACACAGGACAGGAGTGTGTTCAGGTTGCTCCGTTAACAAGGCTGCGAATGACTCCAGTGCGCGCATGAGCTGTCGTTTCTGGGTATACTGAAATGAACACTTTTCGACTGCTTCGACAATATTAGATGGCAATGTAGTTTTGCCGACGAACGTGATCGATGTATGCACACGATTAAAGGAAAATGACATTGGGACAAAATGATGCAATTCTCCTGTGCAGGTAATTCGGAAGCCATCATTCGCGAAGTGCAAATTGACATTTTAACGTGCTTTGAAGTCCAAAACGTGTAGCATAGCTACTGCCAATCCCGTGTAGTAAATAAAACGCTGTCTGCAGGTCTTGCTTCCAAAAGAGAGATCGGGGCGCACTGCAGCACGCGCCGTTAATAATTCTCCGTTAGCAGTTCTCAGTCACGTGTTGCATTGAGCAAGCTTTACGTTACGTATCCACCACAGACGAAAAATTTCATCGCCAATCAGAGAGATACTGCCACCAGTGTCCAAAAGTGCGAATATTTCTGTGTACAAAGCATGTACCCTGATGGCAGGTACTTGACAAGAGCCAGCACGTTCGATGCGGCAAACGAATGAAAGATCGGTTTGCTCACCCTCGGTAGTTGCGGCGCTGGGCGTTGTGGGGGAGCTGTTTACCACCATGGGCCGTGGCCGTTTCCCTGGTTGGAAACGCGCTGGGTTGAATGCAGGAGGGGACATTCATTCCGGTAGTCTGCTCACTGACCACATCAGTAGCATAAGCCAGCCTAATTCATGTCTTCCCAATACGCTCTCGATGCCTGCGGCCTATAAGTGGCACAAGAGAGACCTCCGGCGTTCAGAGGATTTCACCGCCGGTCGCAGGGAGCGAACCGGTTTGGTGGCAGGGATCCTTGGTCAGGGAAGCTCGGGAAGTGCAGGACCCCTGCCACCGTGGAGAGTTTCTGCTGTTTCTTCTATCCGCATGCTTCTAAAGACATAGATTCCCACTGTACCTGGGAATCCATTTTTTTCACTCCTTCATTCATTTTCTCAGAACGGCGTTGCAGATAAGAAACGCATTTCGTTGGCCTTTCTGTATTTCCTTTATATCTTCCCCCTTCTCGCAAGCATTTGAGAACGTGTACCCACGCCTGGCATAAGTTTTTATTTCTTCTATTTATCATTTTTAAATTGAATGAGCAATGTTAGAGTAAGTCGCTCTAAGCTTCTGTTGCAGAATTAAACGTTGTTGCACCACGCAAAGTAAAACAAAACCTGAACGCCAGACAATGAGGACCTTACGCAAGCAACAGGCATGCCACTACGCCGTTTCCAGTGTCATAATACATTTGCACAAACTGAGTGCTTTAAAATGCAGCAGCTGCGACATCCGTATTACGTGAGTCATCGGGGATGCAGTGACGTAACGAAAGTCACGGTACGCTTGTAGTCTTGCATGTTTCTAGTTAGAAAGGAGCTGTGAAACTCTATAGTGAAAAGCACAGCTACACGAGTTAGAGAGACAGATGGAATTTTTATGGGGGCCGAATTGCGTTGTCAGAACAGTACAGGTGTATAAAACAGAATGATTTGATATTTTCGCAATAAATCGAAGCGTCTGCACCCAAATACCGACGCGCGTAGACAAATCATTGCTATAGAACATTTGCAACTAAGCGACGAGTCAGGAGACAGCACTAGGGTACACGATGGCTGCCAGAGATACAATACTGTTTAGTTCAAGGTGCTCGTTCTGGTTTTGGCTGCACACTCAGTTTATTTATTGTATTGTTGTTTTTAATAAGAATGCAAGTAAGGTGTTCACACGCTACATTGCAGAATTGGCAGGCAAGAAGCAATACCAAGTGGCTTATTCTCATTTTACTTTACAATTATTTGGGCTATGTTCTCAGTATATTCGTACACCGCAAACACTTTTCAGCTGCAACTGCGAAACTTGCAGGAGAGGCACGCACGTGAAATGGCTGTACGCGTGCGGCCACTTTCTTTTTAGGTGTAGTGCAATAAGTTAAGTACAAGCATGAAGGTAGTGAGCTGCAGGAACGTCTGATATGTCCAGTGCTAAGAACCGTTGCGACCAAGAAATAAGGCCTAATAGGGGAGTTGAGGCGCACGCACGGTGGCAAGAACCATCGTGTAAGGAAAGTGTGTGTGTGTGTGTGTGTGTGTGTGTGTGTGTGTGTGTTTGTGTGTGTGTGTGTGTACAATATGAAGTGTACACGTCCGTACACGCATATATTGCCGTGTGGGCTCACGCACACTTCGCCCTGCCCGTGCCGAGGCTGCCATAGAAATGAGCTCAGTGTTGTGGCCACTGGGACTGAAAACCATGTGAAAAACATTTCGGATACCTTTTCAACGTTGCTATACGGCGAAATAAATCTGGTTTAAACATGACCATGCAAACAATACGTTGGTATCCCCTGGAGCTGATAGTTTAAGTCGAATTCTCACGAGTGGTCGTCATCCCGAGGGCTACTTAGAGTCCTCGGGACGTTCCTTAAAGATACTTAGAGTTACTTAGAAGTCGCTTGAAGATAGAACGGGTCTGTCCCTACTAGCTGTTTTTCATTATATTTCCCACAATACTCGGACGCTCTCCGCATCCCGCCTTGTGGCCGTCGCAGCGGCGACTTCTGCAAACCCACGTGGCCAAAAGCCGGCGCGTTCAAGCTCTTCTGAGGCTCTAGGCTCATAGTCCAACACCAGCGACGGCTCAAGAGATGATCCTGTTGTCGTGCCCATGGACGAAAAGCCGACTGCTGGCCCATCTGGCTACAGCTCAACATTCATAAGCTCCTCAAGGACACGAGGCTCTTGGTGCAGCTCCAGTAAAGAAACAGACATCTACTCATTCGATAGAAAAGATGAAGAAGTGTGTTTCGAATAAGAGCTACTTCTGCTAACTCCGGCGCATTTAAGTGGCAATTTAAGTCTGTTGATCGATTTTCGCTGCTTCCTTAGAGGGTATGGATGTGGACCACCCCGGGTGCCTGCCGGCACCAGCAGCGTGAGCGGCGGCCACCTCCAGGAAGCGGATTGGACAAGCGAGTGACAGCGACAGTGAAGATACTCATTCCTACTATCTCAGCAGTGATGACTTTTCAGATGACGGTTTCCAACCTGCGAGGAGCCACAAAGCGAAGAGGAGGAATATGAGGACATCCTCATCCTCAAGTATTCAAACTGTAAGTGAAGCGCCAAAGTCGAACACTAATACCATCCTGTTTCAGCCTGCACTTCCTACCGTCAGCATGAAACAGACAGTCTGTGTCGAGGTCTCTGGAAGCGCGCGTACCAAATGAGATCACGGACATAAGAGTGGACGCCAGAAAGAATATACTGGCTGTTGACGTTTTGCACGCAAGTGCTTTGGGCGTTCTGTGCAGTGTAACTGACTTGGCCGTCAATCAGGTGCACTTTCTTGCTCCCTGGGAATGTGATGTAGTAACCAGTGTGATCTACGACATAGATGTGACTATTTCAAATAATGACTTACAATTTCTTGTCAAGTAAACAACTGATACTCCAATTGTTGATGTCACCCGACTGGGCAAGTCTCGCTGTGTGGAGATTGCGTTTAAGAGCCCATCCCTCCCCTCTCATGTGAAGGTGTGGTACTTCAGACATGCTGTGCGGCCTTTCATTCCAAAGCCTCTCCAGAGCCGAAAACGCATGAAACTTGGACATGTGAGCAGCGTCTGCGCGAATTCGGTGGTATGCCACCACTGCGCCGAGCCCCATGCAGCGGAGAAGTGCGTCGCTACAATCAAGAAATGCTCGAATTGCAATGAATCCTATGAAACCACATCGAAGGACTGCCCGCGTATTCACAAAAAAATGCCATCTTGAAGGAGATGGTGCGCGATCACTCATCTCATCGAGAAGCCGCAGCTAAAGTCAGAAGGCGTCGTTCACGTCGACGTTGGTCTTGGGGCCGCCCACTACCTTCTCGATGCATTTGCCAGCTCCCTCATCATTATCACCTCCTTTACCTCCCAGACCATATGCTGGTGGAATGACTGTAAAGGACAAAGCCAGTGAGCATACCCTAACTGTGACAGAGTGGCCTGCACTTCAAATGGAAGCAGTCTCAAGCGAAACGAAGGAGTTTTATGACAACCCGCCCGGGATCCCGGTTCGAGATCTTTCCAACCAAGACAGACAAGTGACAGTGCTTGTTAACATTGTATAAGTACAATGGATCAAGAAAATCTCATCTTCCGCACTTAAGGTAAATGTGTGACGAGGCATGAAGTCCCCTATCTTCGACTTTCGCCAATTTGTTCGGGCCAATAAATTCCCTATACTTGTCATATGTGAACCAAACGTATCAACGCCTTCGAGATTGTCCCGTTATGAAGCTTTTTGTTCAGCCTCTTGCGAAGAACGAAGCAAAGTAACTGTTTACATCCGCACGGACTTGACTTATGTTTCACACCCAATAAGTTGACATGACGACAATGAGTACGTCTGTCTTCGTGTAAAGATTAATGCTGTTTCGTTCACACTTATTGGTGAATATATATCTTCGTCATCGCGATTTGACTGCGATAGATTAAAAGACATCCTAATGAGGACCGATGGGTCTTGGATCATCACCGGTGACTTCAACGCCCATCACATACTTTGGGGGAGCACAGGATGAGTGCCAGGGGCATGAATATTGTGACATTCACTTCCGGCTACGACCTTTCCACCATAAACAATGGTACCCCAACATATCTGCGGGGTCTCACGTATGGCTGTTGCCTTGACCTGACATTGGTGTCATGGTGCTTCTCTCACAAAGTTAAATGGTTTTGCAATATTGAGACTCATTAGAGGGATCATATACCCACCTACTTGAAGATCGATGATATCAGAAAAAATTTCTCTTCCGGTGTTGTAATTGGCACTGACTGGTCGATGTTTACATCACGTGTTAAATGCGCTTGCCAATAAGACCTTGCCTGCAGCCTTGAAGATACCATCGCGGAAGCTATGCAAATCATTCTTGTCTAAAATAACACATTTCGACATCGAACTGGAAAGATTACGAGCTATACGAAAGCGTACTGAACGACGATACAGACGCACAAGAGCAATTTACGACCTGAGGGAAGCAAGACGGCTCCAAAAAAGATTCAACGACGCATTGCCAAGATGGAGAGGAAACGCTGGAAAGCATTCTGCAAATCTCTAGACCCTCATAAGCTGTTGTCATATATCTGGACAACAGTTCGTGGTCTTCGCTCCTCTCCGCAACAACGGCACCCTTTTAAAGCTTTGGCACTCCATCATAGAAAAACAGAACCCTTGGTGGCAGAAAAATTTTGCACGAGAGTTGCCGGGAATATTATAAACGAAAGCATCGACGCCGTGATCATTCCTGAGACGCGATTACCAGAAATGGACATTTCATTCACCATGGAAGAACTGGAAGGTGCGTTAGTCGCCTTTAAGCGCACGTCATCGCCAGGTCCTGATGGTATTACTTACAGTGCGTTGGGACATCTGGGACAAAAAGCTAGAAGAGAACTTTTAACATGCTTCAACAACTCCTGGCTCAGCGGCATTGTTCCCCGAGAATATAAAATAGGTCGATTAATACCACTTCTGAAATCGGGAAAATCACCATTGGACATGACTGCGTATCGCCCTATTGACCTCGCAAGCTGCTTCGGAAAAGTGATGTAAACAATAGTTCTATTTCGTCTCGAGTGGTACTTGGAACAATACACCAACTACCATGCCTGCATGGCAGGCTTCCGTCGATGCCGCTCCTCCATCGACTGTGTCTTGGACTTATCGATATTTGTTCAGCAAGAAAAAAGTCGCAATCGTATATCAATGGCACTCTTTCTTGACGTGAAAGGAGCATATGATAGTTTAGCTCACGACGCCTTCCTCACTTCTCTCGCAGCAATGGGCATTGTGGATGGATGTTTCAATGAATAAAAGATTATATAGGTGGCAAGGTTTTTCTGTGCAAACAGATGAAGGTAAAACTACTGAACATTACACCTACTGTGGAGTACCTCAGGGAGGTGTTTTAAGCCCCACCTTGTTCAATGTTGCCCTCATTGGCCTGGCGGAGGTTCTGCCAAGGTCGGTGTGCCTATCCATATACGCCGATGATATTTGCCTCTGGAGTGCTGCAGTTACTCACCCTCAGGTGCGTGCACGAATACAGCAGGCAGCAACCCTCACAACAGCTTACCTTCAGAAACAAGGCCTGACTATATCAACTTTGAAGTGCGCGTTGATACCGTTAACACGGAAACCAATGACGCCACACCCTGCTTACATCAATGGGCAGAGTGTCAAATATGCACGGACGCATCGTTTCCTGGACATAATAATCGACAGAAGTCTTTCGTCGAACCCGCATTGTGCATCCTTGTAGAAAAGACTGCTATCTATTGTGCATATATTAAAATTCATGTGCGGGAAAGCATGGGGAACTTCTGTGGCCTCCATGCTACAGCTGTACAGGGCCGTATTCCTGGGTCTATTGCGCTACAGCTTGCCGGTACTGACTAACAGTTGCAAATCCAATACTCATTCAGTGGAGAGTTCGCAGGGTGAGACGATGCGTATCTGCCTAGTACTGCCCCGATGCGCTTCTACTTATGCCACAATCGTGCTTTCCAAAGACCATTCGGTCAAGGCATATATAGTTGTGGATTGCCTCAGAGAGCACATTGGACATGCTAGCCGGGTCCCCGACCACCACTTGGCCCTTCTACCCTACGAACGACCACGTGCTACGTTTTCAGACGTCATAGCCAACCACCTAAACAGCATTCCATCAGGATATACGCCAGCTACGAGAATTGCATGTCCTTTGTGGTGCCTTGACCAGCCGCAAGTACGTCTAGAAATTCCGGTTATCAAAAAGAAAAGTGATCACTCCAGAGTAGCATTGAAGCAACACTGCTATTATTATATGAATCGTACTCGGACCGAACGCAGAAATACACTGATGGGTTCATCTCGTCAAGCAGCTCATCAGGTGCCGCTGTAATTCCGGCTGCAGCAATCACAATCAAATTTAAGTTGTCGCATATTACTACGTCTACGGCATCAGAGCTTGCTGCTATAAGAGCTGCTTTACAATATCTCGTTCAAGAGCGTCCTGGAAAATGGGTCATATTCTGTGATTCGAAGGCAGCACTTCAGAGTTTGCAGTTTGCCATGCGTAGGAGGAATCATGAACAATTGGTACATGAAATTAGACATTGCCATCATGAAGCTCTAGCACGAGGACATAATATTATATATCAATGGCTGCCTGGGCATATCGGTGTTACCGGAAATCAGTTAGCCGATGATGCAGCCCGCTCAGCCCATGAAGGAACCCGTGTGATCCCGATTCCTCTATCAAGGACTGATGCAGCAAGACAACTTTACTTGGTGGCTCGAGATCTTACACACACGTTCTGGTCGTCTACCAGCTTCCGAAGGTTTTACTTATATGAACTGTATTCTTCGCTCAAGATACAGCTACCATCACAACTTTACCGCTTTGAAGCGACACTGTTATGTCGCCTTTGGTTGGGTGTTTCATTCACAAAGGTGTACTCTTTTCGCATTGGTAAGGCAGACACCTCTACATGTGACTCCTGCGGAGCTGAAGAGACCATTGAACACGTCTTGCGCAGCTGCTCTTGCTACGACACTCTGCGATGCCAGCTATGGATGGTTCTGAATCAACTTGACTCTAGACCATTCTGTGTGCAGAAGATTCTGGGACCTTGGGCATCTGCCTCGATTGCTCAGAAAGCGACTAAAGCACTCCTACGTAACTTGAAGACAACAAACCTGAGTGACCGCCTGTAGACTGTGTGTGCTCCCCCGATTGTGCTCGTACTTGCGTGTACCTTCTTATCTCTCTGCAACCTCTTATCTCCCCTTCATTCCTTCCCCAGTGCAGGGTAGCAAACCGAATGTGCGTCTGGTTAACCTCCCTGCCTTTCCTTGCATCTTTATCTCTCTCTCTCTCTCTTTCTCTCTACTCAATCGACGGCGATGACTCGTCGGACGACAGCTCCGTGTCTGTGAGAAGTCAGAAGGCCCAATGGAGGCTCATCAAGGCGTCATCACCCGCAAGCACGTCAACCGTGATGTCAAGAAGTGTACGCTGGCCACATACCACCCTTTTCATGCCCGTGGATCCTTCCGTCAGCATTTGAATCATGAACAGGCAAGCTATGTCCACTGTTCTTGAGGGATTTGCACAGAATGAAATCAAAGAGGTTCGTCTAACTGCCCGTAAAAAAGTTTTAGCTGTGGACACAACGGGGGCAGACAGGCTGGAGAAACTTGGAACGATGGCAGAGTTAGGAGATATCAAAGTACGAGTGGTCGTACCAATGGCTGGGGCCTGCACTGCAGGTGTCATTTACGACATTCACTTGACAATCCCAAACATGGATCTGCCCATTTTGAAAAGAAACCGGCGTACAAAGGAGTGGTCATCAAGCATGTAAGCCACCTCGGGAACAGCCGCTGCGTTAAGATAGTCTTTAAGGATGACCCTATCCCTACGCACGTCAAGGTTCGGCATTTCCAGCATATGATAACGATTTTGTCCCAAAGCCGCTTCAGTGCCATACGTGTTTCAAGATCGGCCATGTCAAGGGCGTCTGTGCGAACTATACCAGATGCCCCCGGTGCGCGGAGTTGCATATGGTAGACGCCTGTACTGTATGTATATGGTATATGGTAGACGCCTGTATGTATATGTATATGGTAGACGCCTGTACGGAGTTGCATATGGTAGACGCCTGTCGAGGTACCCATGAAGCCATGGCTGAGGAATGCTCAAGACTCAAGAAATAATTTGGTATCCTAAAACAAATGGTCATAGATAACTCCACTGAGAGAGAAGCATCACAGAAAATCCGACGTTGACGTCGCTGCTGGCAGAAGCGCTCCAGTCACGGTGGTTTTCATGCACCCCTTCAGTCTACACTACCATAAACATCTAGTGAAAAGCCGAAAAGCACAAGAATACCTTCACCGTTGAAGCCTTTATCCCCCTTGAAGATTGGCTGGCGCTTGCGAAAGCACGGCCTTCTAAGCTGGCTTCCCACTCCCTAATTCCAGCGAAAGCCAGTGCTGCTGTTCACGAGACTCCGACAGCAGATCGTGAAATAATTTGTATGCTGCGATCTATTGTGACTGTCATCAAAAGTCTTGTGACAAGCATTGATACGCCAACTGCTAGAAGTGTGCTACAAGTGCTGGACGCGTTCAGCCTGGTTTCTCAAGTCTCCAGTAAAGCCATGGCCCACAATCACAAGTCGTTTCGACAAGAGCTCCGAGAATCATAGATTTTTCAGTAGAATGCGAGAGGTCTTAGATTTCGCATCTCTGATCTCCGTTAGTTCGTTAGTCTATAACTTTTTCCTATCATGACTACATGTGAACCGTACTTATCCTAACCGATCAGACTATCCAGCTACGAGTCACATTTTCATCAAGTGACATCGAGAGCAGCAAGGCTGTTGTATTTATTGGCCGGCAGCTTACTTACGTCGTCCAGCCAGTGAAACCTCACGATGACAATCAGCATGTGTGCTTGACCGTTAAGAATGGGAAGTTGACTTTTGCACTTCTGGGTGTGTATATATTCCAATCAGGTCCATTCGACGAAAAAAAAAACACTGGACGGCATCCTAAGGGCACGACCGGGTCCCTGTGTTATCACAGGGGACTTCAATGAACATCATCTCATCTGGGGAAGTTCGAGTGTTAATTGAACAGGTCGACGTCTAGCATGATTGGCTTGCAGCCATGGCCTCGTCCTTCTGTATGACGCAAGTCCCACGTTTTAGCGAGGCACCACTTATAGCAGCTGCCTTGATTTGTCTTTCGTGTCGCACCGATTAGCTACACGAGTAAAGTGGTTTTTGGACATCAAAACACACGAAAGCGACCACATCCCCACTTACCTGAAGATCGAAGATATTTCTAACACGTACTCATCTACCACGACATGAAAAATAGATTGGACTATGTTCCAAACTCAACTTTAGAACGCTTCTAAGGAAGGCCTCTTTCATGGTCTTCAGCAAGCTATTATGGAAACTGCACATGCGGCTATGCGCGCACTAATATGCTCTCCTAAGTACTCTGAATTTGACCTCGAGCAAGAGAGACTTTGTGCGATCCGCTCTCGTGCCGAAAGAAAATACCGTTACACCAATTCCATAGATAATCTACGAACATCCCGGTGCATCTAAAAGAAGATAGAATGGTGCCTCGACAAATTAGAGACCGAACATTGGAGGAAATTCTGTGCATCGCTAGATCATTATAAACCACTGTCGCAAATATGGAGAACTGTGCGAGGCCTACGTTCTGTCCGAGAACAGCGCTTTCCGTTCAAAGCCCTCGCACTTTTCCTTCAGCGACATGAAGTTGAGGTGGCAGAAGATTTCAGCGCTAAAATTGTGGGCTAGACAACGCACACAACCCTACATACATCGAACCATATTCCTAACTCACGGAAGCCTCACATGGATATACTGTTTACATCACAGGAGCTTGATGCGGCGCTCGTCCTGTGTAATATATCGTCGTCGCCTTGCCCGGATGACATTTTTACCGGATGGTGTGCCACCTTGGTGAATGGGCACGAGATGCACTCCTTAACATCTTCAACAAATTCTGCCAAGCTGGCGTCGTTCTGCAAGGTTGGAAGATTAGCCGCTTGGTACCGCTTCTTAAGACTGGTACGTCTCCCCTAGATATTACCTTTTACCGACCAATCGCGCTTTCAAGTTGCGTTAGAAATGTACTAAAGCAAATGATCCTGGCCACGCTTGAATGGTACTTTGAATACTACAAAATATATCCAAACGCCATGGCTCGTTTTTGATGTCACCGATGTTTTATCGACAATATTATCGACCTTGCCACGTATTCGTCTGACATCAAAAGGCATGTGAACGATTATCTGTTGCCATGTTTCTTGATGTGAAAGAAGCATACAACGTTTTCATGACGCCATCTTTGAAGCCATTGAGTCAGTGCGCCTAGGTGGACAACTGTATTGTTGGACACGCAGTTATTTACAAGGGCGGAACCTATTTGTGAACACTGCAGGTGGTACAACCTTCCAACACTCCATGCACCATGGAGTTCTGCAAGGTGGCGTCTTGAGTCTAACACTCTTCAACCTTGTTCTCATTGGTCTTGTGGAATGACTACGAAGTGGGGTCAAGCTATCTATGTACGCTGAAGACATTGGCGTCTGGGAATCTGGCAGTACTTGACCTCAGGTATGCGGAAGGCTTCAGGAAGCTGTGACGTTGGTATTGGTGTACATGAATGAACAGGGTCTGAAGATCTCGCCAGCGAAATGCGCATTGATTGCTTTTAGTAGAAAGCCAATGAGACTATACGCTATATCTATCGACAGCCAAATCATGCCATATGTCAGGACACACCAATTCCTAGGCGTATTAATTGATAGAGTTCTCTGATAGAATCCACACGTGGCCTACATGAAAAATAGGCTTACGGACACTGCTAACTTAATCAAGTGTCTTGGAGAAAAAACTTGGGGGACCCCAGTACATGCAGTGATACAATTGTTCAAGACGCTTTTTCTCGGCTATCTGCGATACAGCTTGCCTGCAGAACCAGCATTCACACTCCAGAAAGCGTCCAGGCTATGGCTCGGCAAGTTTTTCTGGGGCTACGGTGATGTTCGTCAACAGCTGAGACAATGGCAATCGCAAATGACTACCAGCTCAACTTCAAGGCGCATATCACATTGGAAACGCTCGGAGCACACATGAGGCATCTTAATCATACCTTGGCCCATCATCTAGCCTCATTGCCAGAAGACCGACTTCGTGCCTCATTTTGCCAGACAGCCTTGTCATATCGTACACGCATACCTACAGGATACACAACTCCTTCCATAATTGCAACTCCCCCATGGTGTATGACTCATACACAGGTTAAACTCACTGTTCCAGGCATACGGACAAAAGCCCGGCTCTCGTCTCCAGCGCTAAAGCAGCTTTCTCTTCTCTTGTTGTATTAGAAGTACAGTGAGCATAACCATCTATATTTTTATGCTTCAACTACAGTGGATGGGTCTGCAGGGTCGGTGATCTTCCCTGCAACAGCGACAACGACAAAGATTTGGTTATCCCACCACACGACATCGACAGCCGCGGAGCTTGCTGCTGTACGTAGCACAGTTAAAGTCATTCAACATCAACAAGCCGAGAAATGGAGCGTGTTCACGGACTCCAAGGCAGCACTAAAGTGTTGGGTATTCACCTTTCGCCGGGGACCTCATGAATCCCAGTGCTGGAAATTAGAGAGCTGCTTCACCACCTCATCGACGAAGGACACGAAATCACGTTTCAGTGACTTCAAAGTCACTGTGGCATATTGGGCAACGAACAAGCCTATGCAGCTCCTCGATCCGCAGACGAAGGTGGTGAAGAAGAATCTATAGTCCATTCTCAAGGACTGATACTGCAATGAAAATGCGACAAATTGCTAATGAAGGTGTAAAATCCCCGTGGAACACAGAGTGCTTACGGCACATGCGACAGCATAGGCTGGATCAGTCTCGTCAACTTCGGCCCACGTCCGGACTCTCTCGACTTGAGACAACAGTGCTTTGCCGACTGTGGCTTGGTATCGCTTTCATTAAATCTTTTGCCTGCCGAACTGGCATGGAAGACAGTGCTGCTTGTGATCATTGCGGCAGCGATGAAACGACAGAGCACGTTCTCTGTCACTGTCCTCGTTACAGCGTGCAAAGACGGCAGCTAGCTGCTTCGTGGCCCACCTTGACGACATACCCTTGTTAGAACAGTTAGTGCACGAAAGCCTACATGATCTGTCCTCGCACAGAAAATCAGATAAAATTTATTGAACTTTTTGCGTGTTAGTGGGTTATCAAATACGCTACAGCATCCCCGCTATCTTTTTTTCTTTTTCGTGCGTCTATATTGCTCATCGCTTTCTTTCTCATCTTTCTTCTCCATTCTCCTGTCTCTTAGTGCAGGGTAGCAAACCGGATGCCCACATTTCTGGTTAACCTCCCTGCATTTTTATGAATTTATTCTCTCTCTCTCAGGAGGAGTGATATATAAGGTAAAATTTGTCTGATGGTTTCCGGCCTTTTTGATTACCTCGCGTCACGAACTGAAAATGATTTTCGGTATAACTTTCTTTAGCCATCACGACTACTGAGCATCTCACAACACTCTCGAAACGACTCTCATTCTGAGATGTTGCGCTTCAAAATAGCTCGCCGACGTATTCTTTATAATAAGAGATTGTCATATACATATTATATTGGCAGCACTGTTGCAGCTATGCCAGTCCACTTTGCTTGAATGCTCTTTCATAATATTGAATAATCGATAAGCGATCGGTCGAAACTAAAAATGGAACCGAAGGCATCTTTGTGCTACGTCTACAATATGGCCCCATAATACCCTGCCGTAGTACATAAACACGCAGAAAAGCGTCTTTTTTGGAGGACGAGTTGACATAAAGACATTTTCCCAAACAGTGTTGTTCAACTGTCCTATAGGAACCATGAATGCATCACCAACTTCACCTGATTGCTTTCTACTGCACACAACACAGTTTAGAAGACCGAAAAGTTGTTTGTGGTGTCCGTCATTTAATTGAAGAAATAGACCGCATCGTACATGGTAGTTTTCTTTGATTCGGGAAGCGGGGAAGTTAATTGAAAAGAAGTATAAAACAAACGTCACAAGAACAAGGCGGCTAGCATTCGAAGGCCTTATACGAAATTGGCGACTAATTTTTAAAATCAATTTTCAGCAGAACTTGCAGTCGTATCGTTAGGAATAGATAACTAGAGCAGAGGCTTCGGCTCATGTGCTTAGATTTAGGTGCACGTTTAGGAACCCCAGGTGGTCGAAATTTTTGCAGCCCTCCACTACGGCGTCTCTCATATACATATCGCGGTGTTGGGGCGTTAAACCCCAATAATAAAAATTATCAGACCCTAAAGCTTCTCCTTTAGAAGTTGAACTCGACAGTGACATCCCTTTCTTTGTCCACACTTCAAAGACAAGTGCATAAAACCTTTTCGAATTCGCTATGCACCCACCACATAGCTTTAAAGGAATAGGTGCAGTAGCGTGTAGGCCTTTTGTAGTGGGGTACCGGCTTTCAACCACGGAGCCATTATGCTAATCACATATTTTGACGCCCGTTGGCAATGAACGCTTGTACCACGCATTATTACTGTCATATTTTTTCATGTTACAATGTGAAACATGAAAACAGGACGCGTGTGTTTGTGAAGCATGAAAGCTACTTTTATTGCATTTCCAAGTAGAGGAAGTTATTTTCACTCTTTTCACCAGCAGAGGCTTGGCCATTTCGTAGAACATCCACTTGCCACGCAAACGACCCGTGTTCGATACCCACTTGGACCCAAACAACCCTGGTTCGGTCCCCACTCTGTTTCAGCATTTTTAAATATTCATCTATTTTATTTGCGTCGCACTCGATTTCTGAGTCACGAATAAGATAATGATTTTGCGCTCACAACCATTGACTCCTACCCTGATGCCAACGCCGGAATTCCTGCTAAATGAGCTCTTTAACGCTATCGCGCTTATATTACATAGTACATGTTAAGTGCGAAGCATTTCTTAGTGAACTGCAGAGGTTTGGTCTGTCTCTATCTACGCATATATCTAGTATCTATCTAGCTGTGCATACGTCTGTGTGCTCTCGAAGTCGTCTTCTTAACTTGGCACACGCTAAATATTGCATGGCAGGGCATTAGTGTATGACGAAAACAATAAAGGGGCCATTACAAAAATAGCGTGAAATACTTCTCTCGTGCATCATTATACGCTTCTTTCAGTCCGGTGTGCCACATACCCGCTTACCACGACCCAAAGAATGAGGGTAAAAGCCACTGGTAATAGACATACCTCCCACATGCATACGTAAATTAGCCCACGGCCCTAAGTCCCCTGCGGCTGCAAAACAACTGACCATGGCGGCGGTAAGATCTGTAACGCAGCAGAGGGTGCTAAAAATCTCTGGGTCCGGACCGGCCGCCATGAAAACCTGAACTTAGGAACGTTTACCGCTAGAACCTTATCTATAAAGGCAAGTCTAGCTGTACTATTCAAGGAATTAAAGGGTGTTAAGTAGGACGTCATAGGGTTCAGTGAAGTTAGGAAGACAAATGAGGCCTATACAGTGCTACAGAATGGGCACGTCTTTTGCTATCGCGGCTTAGCTGACAAAAGAGATTTGGGCGCGAGGTTCTTTGTCCACAAAAACATAGCTGGTAACATAGAGTAATAATATAGCAGTATTGAAAGGGTGGTAGGTATTGTAATTAAACTCAATAAGAGATACAAGGTGAAGGTGGTACATGCTTACGCGCCTACATTCAGCCATGATGACGTGTTAGTTCAAAGCTTCTATGAAGGTGTGGAATCGGTAATGCGTAATGTAAAAACACAGTATACTATATTGATGGGTGACTTCAACGGAAAGGTAGTGAAGAAGTGGGCTGGAGACCAGGCAGTAAGAGATTATGGCATTGATACTTTAAATGCCAGAAAAGAATTATTAGTAGAACTCGCAGAACGCAATTATTTACGGATTTTGAATACCTTCTACCAAAAACGAGGAAACCGTAAGTGAACATGGAGGAGCCCTAATAGCAAAATTAAGAACGAAATAGACTATAATGAGGGCACACCAAGGCATCGTGCAGGATGTGGAAGTGCTTGGCAAGGTACGATGCAGTGACAACAGAATGGTACGGTCTCGAATTCACCTAGACTTGACAAAAGAACGACAGAAACTGATACACAAAGAAGACAATCAATGAGCTAGCACTGAGGGGAAAGTACAGGAATTCAGAGTCTCGCTTCAGAACAGGTACTCAGCTTTTATCGAGGAAACCAGCCTCAGCGCTGACACAATGAATGATAATCTGACGAGTATCATTACGGAGTGTGCTGTTGAAAAGGTAGGTACGATAGTGAAACAGGACACTTGCAAGCTGTCTGAGGAGATGAAGAAACTCATAATGTAGCGTCAAAGCATGAAAGCTTCAAATACAACATACAAAATAGAATTGGAAGACCTTTATAAAATTGATTATTAAGTGTAAGGTATCCGATGTGAAAATGTATGACATGGAGAGAATTGAACACACTCCGAAAAACGGAGGAAGCGTCAAAGCAGTGAAGAGGAAACTTGGGATAGGCAAAAGCCAGATGTATGCACTAAGGGACAAGGAAGGCAAAGTAACTACCAATATGGATAGGATAGTTCAAATAGTGAAGGAGTTTTACAGAGATCTGTACAGTAGCCGAGACAACCACGAGCTTATTATAAGACCTAGCAATACCTCAGACGAAATGAAAGAAGAGGTCAGAAAAGCCTTGGAAGGAATGCAAAGAATCAAAGATGCTGGTGAGGATCTGGAAGCATCAAATCATCTGAAAGATGGAGGACCGATTGTGTTAAAAAAACTGGCCACCCTACTTACGAAGTGTCTCCTGACGGGAAGGGTACCGCTCTTAGAATGCTAAAGTCATCTTAATACATAACAAAGAAGATGACAAGGAGTTAAAGAATTGCTGGCTGATCAGCTTACTCTCTGTCGTATACAAGCTATTTACAATGGTTATTGCTAACATAATCAGGACAACATTAGAATTCAGTCAACCGAAAGAACAAGCAGCATTTCAAACAGGTTACTCAACAATTGACCACATTCATACTATCAGTCAGGTAATAGAGAAATTCTAAGAATACAGCCAACTGCTATACACAGCCTTCATAGATAACGAGAAGGCCTTTGATTCAGTAAAAATATCAGCAGTCAGGCAGACACTGCGGAATCAGGGCATCGACGAAGCATATATAAACTTCATAAAAAATTTACAGAGGTTCAACTGCCGCCATTGTGCTCCATGAAGAAACCCACAGAATACCAATCAAGAAGGGTGGAAGACATGGGGATACAATCTCTTCAATGCTATTTGCCGCGTGCTTGCAGGAGGTTTTCAGAGGCCTAGAACGGGAAGAGTTAGGAATAAGAGATAATGGAGAATATCTCAGTAACCTGCGCTTCGCCGATGATGTTGCATTGCTGAGCAACTCAGGGGAGGAATTGCAACTCATGATTACTGAGTTGCAACTCAAGATTACTGAGTCTTAAACACTAGCTCTGGTTTCTCCTCTGGCGGAAATATTATCGGAAATACATTTCCTTCGCCTCCCTTCAGGTGTCCGTAAGGTCACGCTTTCCCAGTATCTTACTCTGCGCGCGAAACGTCTCGCTTTTGTGATTGTGCCCTTATAGAAGGCTGGTAGTTTCTGTTAGCGTTGTGATGCCATACCACAAACGTGAATGAACGCGAAGGAGTTGATGGCAGCAGTGAAGTTCCAGCGACTTGCCTCAGAATGGCTGAAATGGACAACCGAAAGGCACAGATGGTGCACAGTACAGCGTAAGTAAACTCGTGTTTCATGCGCTGACCATTCTCGTCGGAGTTCCTGTGTTCTGAAAAATTGATTATGGCACAGTATGGACGCATTTCAACTCATGATTTCAAAATCAGACAAGGAAAACAGAAAGATAGGTCTTAAACGTAATTATCAGAAAACGAAAGTAATGCACAACAACCTCGGAAGAGACCGGGGCTTAGAGATAGCTATTATTGCACTTTAGTTTTATAAGACTACGTCTATTTAGGACAGGTAATAACAGTGGAGCAGAACCACGAGATTGAAGTAACTAGAAGAATAAGAATGGGGTGGAGCACATTTGGCAAGTACTCTCAAATCGTAACTGGTAGATTGACGCCATCCCTCAAGAGGAAGGTATATGACAGCTGCCTCTTGCCGGTATACTTACTTACGGAGCAGAAACCGAAAGGCACAGATTGTGCCTTTCGGTTTCTGCTTACAAAGAGGGTCCTGCTTAAATTGAGGACAATGAAGTGAGTGATGAAACGGAAAATGATAGGAGTAATCTTTAGAGACAAGAAGAGAGCAGAGTGGATCAAGGAACAAACTGGGGTTGAGGATATATTTGAAATGAAGAAGATATGGACATAGCCGGGCATGTAGCACATATAGGCAGGATAACCGCTAGTCCTTAAACGTAAGTTGGTGAAACAACTTTCTTGTTGATCCGGCATAAATGGGGAAGAGATAGGAGAATGAAAAGGAGACTCTAGCATTCTCGGACGTCCCGGAGCAGCAACCTACTCGCGTCAAGCCCGTGGGGGCTCCGCTTTCAGCTGCTGGCGTTCAAGGATGTCAACCACGTGCTGGACCATGTCTCTTTGGTTGCCTGGCTCTTTGCTCATGATTTTGCTTCTGATGTCAGCTGGCATTGCTTCTTCGTTACCCGGCGGTGGCACACAGTCCCAGAGAAGATGTCTCTCTGTGGCTCGTGCCTTCTTGCAGAGTTGGCTTATATCTGTGGAGTATACCTCCGGGCAGACGTGCATTGCCCAGACGGTGGTCTATATGGCTTGTACTTGCAACCGCCGTAGTGTGGCTGCTTCGCTGCGTTCTAGAGGTTGGTGAGGCAGTGGGTAGAGGTGTCTGCTCGTTCTGTACCTCTGCAGAACGTCGCCGTAGGTTGTTATGGAATACTCTTCGTCTTCGGCATCAGGTCGTTCCGGTTCCGAGGAATGTGTTGATGAAGACCCGCGGCTAGTTAGCGCGTGTGCCTCAATATCTGCCTCCCCATTGCGGTTCGGGCTCGCGTCCAGCTCTGCATCATGCACAGAGAACCACTTGACGGTAACGTTGGTTTCCAGTCTTGTTATTGTTGAACATACTCTTGCGGTGGTTTCATGCACGTTGTTCGTAGCAAAGTTGAATAATGCCGGTTTTGAGTCGCTGAATACCATGCGGCAATCCGGGATCACCAGTGCCAGTGAGATTGCTAACTCCTCGATTTGCGTGGGTGACTTGCATCGTATGATTTCCGATGTTGCGAGTACTCCGGTGTCTGCTGCAATGTCTGCTTCGGCGTACGTGTTTGGCCGTTGCGGATACTTCGCCACGTCCACATAGTACGCGCGCGGATCATTGGCATGTCCCTTTGTGAGGACCGTGGCTCTCGCCATTCTTCTTTCTTGGTGTACTTGCTGTGCATGTGCTTCGGTAAGGGCGGTACCCGCAGTCTTTAGAGAACGTCCCGAAGTAGCTGCTTTGCTACCTCCGTAGTCGTCCTTGGCCTGTTGATCTCGATGCGTTGTAGTATCGTTCTTCCCGTCCTGGTCTCGGACAGGTGGTGATACTGCGCCGTTCTCTGGGCTTCTGCCATTTCTTCCTGCGTGTTGTGAACTCCCAACGCGAGCATGTGTCCCATGTTGGTGTGGGCGTATAGGCCAAGGGCCGTCTTGTACGCCTTTCTGATCATTTTTCAGTTGTGAAATGCCCCGTAAGAGATGTGGCTGACTGCAAACGACTGGGTGAGTCGTAGTAGACTGTCTTTTCTCATGCCCTGGTACCACGTGGCCACCTTCTAGAGTAAACGGGAGGACAGCGAGAGCTTTGCGTGGAGCTACTGTATCGTCACGTTGTTGCGGTTCAGATCCTGTAGGTGCAGACCGAAAACTGTGAGCGTCGAATTGTGTGGTATCGGCGTTCCATCTCGGGTTACCACGTTGATGTGCGGTGTTGTCGGGCGTCGCGCACGTCATGGTGAGATCACTAGCAGTTCTGACTTGGTTGGTGAACATTATAGTCCTGTGGGTCGTAGGTAACTGAATGTTTCCAGAGAAAGCTAACGGGTTTGGGGAAGACAGAAAGTTAGGTGGGCAGATGAGATTAGAAGTTTGCGGGTGTAAAGTGACAGCAGCAAGCACAGAACCGAGTTTACCGGCCGAACATGGAGATGTCTTTGTCCTGCTGTGGACGTGGTCCGGCTGATAGTGATGATGATGACGATGATCGTGATGATGATGATGATAGACACTTTGTATATAACCGTAATCGGCGATAACAAACTTACGAAAAGCTTTACACGATCGTGTCATGAAGCTTCTATCGCTAAAGGGTGCAGGTGTTGGTAGCTTTGTCAGTGAGGGAAAAATGTGAGGAATGAAAAATTAGAAAATTATGGTGACAGCCGGAATCGAACCCAGACGTTATACACACTAATCTTATATTTTACCACAGTGCTACGCCAGTGCTTCAATCCGCTGACCAGAAAGTCCCTGTTTTGGCCTCATACAGCTGCAACGTTACATGTGGGTGCTGTGTTCGCTATCGGCTTTCGTAACAGTGCCATTGTCTTTATGTGCACATCATCGCACCGTAATGTGCGGTTCATTTCAGTGAAGCTGGCATTTGGGATCTAACGTGAAAACAGACGTCCCCACCGGACACCTTTGGTCGTCAGCAAAGTCAGGGTGCCTGGTAGGTCTACGATCGATCGCGCAGCCAGTGGAGCGGAGAGGGTCCCATGAGCCTCTTCCACCTCCTGATCGTGGCTTTCTCAAATAGGCACATTTCTCAATGGTGAAGTAATGTGTGGGGTTCAGCTAGCTGGTAATCTATTATTAAACTTCTCAGCGCGAAAATTTCAGACAACGAACACAAGAGACGAGGACGAGCGTAGAGTTTCAACTGATTTATTACTACTAAGACGCGCATACGTATGTTACAGCAAAAAAGATAAGACCATATATGTAAGACATGTAACATATATATGTGCGTATTAGTAGTCATAATTCAGTTGAAAATCTACGCTCGTCCTCGTCTTTTATGTTAGTTGTCTGAAATTTTTGCGCTGAGAAGTTCTCAAACGGTTTAGGCGTTCAGCAAGTGGTTGCTACCCTTCCGAAAAACGTTCGTCGCTAAGGGCCTGCCCATGACATACACTTAATTGCTCACAATGCACAAATGAGCCAGTTTTTTTTTATCTCTTGACTCAAAACAATAAAAAATGCTGTATAAGTCGCTATATACCCACTGCTTCGTGTGACTTCAACTTCCTGAATGCGCGGGATCTGGCATATTTTTATAAGATAATGAGTTGAATGTACATCGAAAAACCACTAGAGCTACTTAGTGTTTGCTCAACGTACCCAGCAGAGAACCGCTACCCTATGCCAGCAGCAGCTGCCTACGTATACGCCATTAAGCGTTCGTAAGACGATACACCGGGTATGCTTTGTTCGAAACCCGAAGCGAGCTGAGGGTCTTGCATTGCACAGAGATGCTATTATTGTGTTCAAATTCTTTCAAAAGCAGCCCGAATTTTCGTCCTTTTTCATAAAAGTAATGGGACGAAATTCGCGGAATCACTTAAATCCACTTGCGCGTTGTATTGTCATACGTGTAAGGCCTCGTATATACAAGTGCACATCGTTCTTTTTCTATGAAGCCATATTGGGTACGCTTATAGGTTTGCAGTGAAGGTGGAGAAAATTTCTAGTCTGAGAAGTCTATGCGCTCGATCATATTCCTCACAGAACTATTTTTGCGTTTATATCATTTGCAGAGTTTCCTAGGGCTGCTTATATTAAGCGTACTTGGTTTTCTTTTTTCGCCGAGTCACTTCAAAACTTTCAAGTCAGTTGTCACGTTTTTAAGGGGCTTACTTGTGTTTTCCTAGCAAAAATATTAACTTTCGGCATCATTACGTTCAACAATGCGTGTTTGTCGTTCACTTACAGCACGCTTGTGGATAATATACTTGAGTGCGTAGGCGTGTGCAGAGTTCCTCATCAAGTGGAGAAGGGGTGAAGGTTATAAAAAATGGCGCTTGCATCTTCCCACGTGGGGAGCTCGAGTAAAGACGTTGCAGAGGGGGGGGAAATCACGTAGATGTTGCATAATTGGGTGTGGTTTGAGAATGCTTCATCGTTTTTTCGTCTTTATTATTCTTGTTTATTGAATGAAGGAGATACTTGCCTGATACAAGTGGTGGGACGCTGATGTGCGATCCAGTGCCTACATATACGGGGTGGCCTGTAAATGGTTGCGCAGCTCCAGCAGTCGGTCTTTATTAGCAGACGCTGCCTGCGTTGGCCTTGCGAGGCGAAAGATGGTTTGGGAATGCTTAAATGATATTTGGGCTTTATTATTCCTATTTATTCGATGAATGAGAAGCATTGCCTTCAACGAGTGGTAAGACGCTGATGTGCGATCCAGTGCCTACATATTGCCACGTTGCTTCCCTCAAGTTTTGTTATCGCCTCGTTACACTACGATCAGCGCAAACCACGCCTACGATGTCCGAGAAGCAGCGAGGCCGTAGTAGATCGTTTTGTTAAGATTACGCCCACTTTGTGAACATTACAGATTATTCTTGAACCGACGTCGCCACTTGCGATAACGCTAGAATATTCGATCGCAAGGGTATAAATGCCGACACGCTTCGCCAGTTGTCAGTTAATCGACGGCTGACGCTCCGTTCGACACTATCAGGGCTGCAATCTGACTTTCCGTTTTCTGGGCACAGGTTCGCCCAAATAAACAGTTTATTATTTGACTTGCAGTGTGCTCCATTTGTTCACGTCACGACCCCATGACAATATACGGGGTGGCCAGTGAACGGTTGTGCAGATTGAGCGGTCGGTTTTTCATAGCAGACGCTGCCTGCGTCGGCCCTGCGGAGCGAGAGGGGGGAGGGGGAGCAATCAGTTGGCACGTGACGCAAGCATGTTGCATCATACGCGAGGCGCAAGCATGCGCAGTGTGGGTGTGGACATCTCCACTGACGCACGACGCGTGACATCGTGCGACTAAGAAATACTCCGCACTAAAAAAATCACAGCATATCCATGGAGTGAATGATGATGAGTAGGGTGAAGCATCCGCCCGTCCGTCCATCAGTCCACCCATCTGTCTGTCTATGGATATTCTGGGATGGCTACGCCATCGGGAGAGCACCGGATTGTTGAAGACCATATGGAACTTCGCCCCTAATATAACAATAATAGGGTTCTACTTCCCAAAACCATGTTATAATTATGAAAGACACCGTAGTGGAGGGTTCCAGAAATTTGGAGAATATGGTGTTCTATAGCATGTAATGGCATTGCTTTGTACACGGGCCTCTGTATACCATTTCGCCTCTATCTTAATGAGACCTCCACGACATCAAACTCGCGATCTTCGGTTCAGTAGCCGAGCACCTTAGACACTGATCCATCGAGGCTGACGGAAGGGGGGGGGGGGTTCATCGCAGCACTACCCGTCCAGAATTGGTGCTCTTCCCCTAATTCCATTTATTATAGAAAGCAGCTATGCTCTCCTCCACTCCTGTACTTTCTTCTATATCCTCTCACGAGAGGCCGAATCCCCTCAACCAGCACGCCGTATCCTCTCCCGAAAGGCCATCATGCGGGCGCCGGCCCTCGCCGTTGTCATGTCATAAATGCTTTCACGCTGATAACTCGCGCGATGTTTTTGACCTTTTCGAGTGACGGCGCGAGAGGCGGGAAAGAAAAGTGCGAGTCGTGGCAGCTCGGTTAAAAAATCATGATACTCTCCAAAAAAATATCCAGGGACTTTACCGTCCACATTAGGCATAGAGTTTCATACAATTATACCTAGAGAGGAATCTGTCGCTGCGATCGTGTATTTTCATGAGGATTATGGAAAGTACAGGCTTCGGATTGAATAGGGTTAGCTAGCGAATTCTCTACGAACTTTTTTTAGGGGCGAAGCTCCTTAGGGCGTGGGCTGTGCGTCCCCTGTAGCCTGTATGTAGCCACCTCTAGTTTAGTTCTTGCAGTGTTCACTAGATGGCGGTACCGTCCCCTGTATGTAGCCACCTCTAGTTGAGTTCTTGCAGTGTTCACTAGATGGCGGTACCGTCTCCTGTATGTAGCCACCTCTCGTTTAGTTCTTGTAGTGTTTACTAGATGGTGGTACTTGTAGCTGATGATGAAAAGATGCAAGAAGTTATAAACTAGAAAGCGGTACTTGTAGTTGATGAAAGACGCGAGATCTTATAAAATAGGAATGATGTCACATATGGCGCGTGTCATTGGTTGAAGGCAATCGTTCGATTTAGTGCGGAGAATATGCAGCCATCAAACTCTTTGACTCTGGAATCGTCCTCATGACCATGTACCTCGCACCCAACCTGTCGACCGGGAACATCAAGACATTCATAGACACTGCGTTACGAAATTATGAGAACAAATACAAGAATGGACCATTTGTACTACTTGGAGACTTTAACGTGGCTATCATAGACAATAATTGGCTTATCCAACATATGGCTTCTAGATATGCACTCAGACGTATATAGTTTGACCATATGAAACCTACCACGATCCGAGGAACATGCATAGACCTAGTATTTGCAAATTGCCCACTGCAACCCATACAGGAACCGCTCTCCCTTCATTTCACAGACCATAAAGCCGTCATAATGAAGGGACATCGCAAGCCATCCATCGTCTAAGAACAAATAAAAGTTGATTTGTGTATATACACACACAGCGTTTCTCACGTCTTTACATGATGATCGACTGGGCGAATTACACGGAAGATTCACAGTTTACCGATGAATCCCTCCGGAGCTTCGCCCATTCATCATCATTCACCCCGTGAATATGCCGTAATTTTTTTTTTTTACAGTTTCCGCTTCGTTCTTCGCGAAGCGCGGGTAGTGGTGCAAAGCACTGAAGCAGTGGTTTGTTGTTCAATGATGCTGATGACCGCTAGGTCTCTTGATTCGCTGCAACGTTCGAGATTTAAGAATCGCATTTGACAGTTCCCATCTTGCATCCCCTGTGACACATACCCGCTCTAGAGCGGGTATGTGCTACAGGGGATACAATATGGGAGATGGCTGTATTTGGAGTGTTCACTAGAAGGATACACGTACAAACGCACAGACGGACGAATAGACAGACTAGCGGACAGACGGATGGATGAATGGACGTGCGGACGCCCGAACGGGAAGACAGACGGATGGATGGACTCACGGATGAGTGAATGGACAGACGGATGGACGCAAGGATAGACACACGGATGGTCGTGCGGACGGACGGGAGCACAGACGGACTGACGGAAGCTTCACTCCACTCATCCGCTCCGTAGGTATGCTGTGATTTTTTGTCGAGCTCTTTCTCTAGTTCTCGCACTCTGTACTCGTTCTCTCGCCCGTTAGAGTTATTGCATTCCCCACCGGAAGAATCGCAGCCCGTGTGCTGTTTTTTTTTTCTGCCGAGAATTTTTCTTTCTCTTTTTCCGTTCACATTGTCTCCCATCAACGTTACTGATTCTCACCCGGACAAATTGGCGCTCGCGTTTCGGGAGCGAAGCAGAAGACGGAGAAGAAGGGTTATAAGAAGGGAAGGGTGAGGGATGCGTGTCGTCAATGAAGGTGGCTTTTTGGCTTTGTTAGTATGGTAGCTTCATATTATATGATAGCGCAGACAAATGACATGTAGAAGAGAAGGCACATCCAAGACAACACAGTGCTCTGTGCCTTCTCTTGTTCGTGTCCTTTGTCTGCGCTACCATATATTATAGTGTATGCTGATACATGATGACATCCGTAATTTCTGTCCACGAATGGAAACCGCTCCGCTACTGAGACGAATGTGCCACGCCAATTGTGCAAACGCCAGCATTCACCACCAGTTCACTCAAAATGATGAAGGGGAGAAACTTGCGGGAAACGCCAGTTATTATTATGCACAAAACGCCAAGCGCATGTGGCAAGCCTGGCAGAACGACGCATGTCAACAAATAGAGAACACTGCAAAACGATGCACTTGGAATGCTGCTCAAGTGGAAAAAGCAGGCGCTGAATTCGAAACGAACTTTCTGGACAGGCATATCAGATTTATTTGCCGGGTGTGTAATAGGCTATGGTTAAAACACGCACATTCACAATGACGCGATGAAATTGGCCATTCATGCTGCTTGCGTAAAGCAACGCACAAAGACAATGAGTGAGCCACATGAAAAAAAAGAAAGATTACATTTCGCTTTATTCACCATGGCACTGCTGATCAATCGAAAACAAAGCGGCGAATTCATTCACGTGCATGGAGAAGCGCCCCTAGCATACTTGCTACACACACTAGGATCTTCCGCATGGCTGTTCATAGTCTAAGCTGAGACTGGCTCGCTCGGCGTGGCAGCACAGACGCCGGACAGTGCGTTATTGAAAATATTAGCACGTACGGTCGTCGACTTGCGACATGACGCGCGTGTTTTTCGCTCTCTAGGGCATGCGCAGCCTATGCATTATACACTGCGTTGCAAAAATCAGCATGGTGCAAGCAAAAAAAAAAAGGAGTGCAATATAACAAAAACGCCCACCAAGGTAAAATACACAAAAATACACAGCTCCCCTGTGTAGGGAGCTAACACGAGACGTGTCAGCTCTGTACACAGGAGCCTTTTTCACTTTTTTCCCCTCTTCTTTTTGTGAAAAAGGCACCCGTGTAGGGAGCTGAAACGTCTATTCTTTAGATTTTGTGTATTTTATCTTGGTCGGCGTTTTTGTTATATTGCACTATATGTCCCAACGAGGCGGGATTCCGTCGGACTACGAAGGGTGTGTGCAGCTTCTGGCTTTTCAAGGTCATCGTGGCTGGTCTAATTTCCAAGCCTTGCTACAACGCGCTAAAAAATGGAAGTCTGTCTGTCTGTCTGTCTGTCTGTCTGTCTGTCTGTCTGTCTGTCTGTCTGTCTGTCTGTCTGTCTGTCTGTCTGTCTGTCTGTGTGTCTGTCTGTCTGTCTTTCTGTCTGTCTGTCTGTCTGTCTGTCTGTCTGTCTGTCTGTCTGTCTGTCTATCTATCTATCTATCTATCTATCTATCTATCTATCTATCTATCTATCTATCTATCTATCTATCTATCTATCTATCTATCTATCTATCTATCTATCTATCTATCTATCTATCTATCTATCTATCTATCTATCTATCTATCTATCTATCTATCTATCTATCTATCTATCTATCTATCTATCTATCTATCTATCTATCTATCTATCTACTGAACACAGCACTGTGCTCTCAAACACATTTTCAATGACGACACCGTAAAATTAGGCATATGTTTCACTAAATGAACACAGCCCTGACGGTAGACATTAACGGCTCCTTGATGTCACTGTTGCGGATGGTATCACAAGTGACAACTCAAGCGGCAAGTTGAAGTTTAGCCTTCGGAGTTCCAATCTTATTTTTGACATATGTGCGTTTTACAATAGGTAATAAACGCCATTAAAGCCTGCCTAATCTGTTCATGAAAAGAATCTGCAATAACAACCCATACAGCTATAAAGAAAAAGCCAGAAAAGATTACTACCCCCCCCCCCCCCCCTTCCATTGCTTCCTTCGCATGCTAAAGGCTGTAAATTCCTTTGAAATGCATGTCGAACGCCCTAAAGTGTCTGCCAACCGATCTCCATCGAATATAAACAAAAAGCTAAGACAAGGGCATTTTCTCCCGTCACTTTCCCATACTCCAATTGGCGTTTGCTGGTCGTCACGCCCTCTTGCTATGTTTCGCCACTAGGAGAAATCAAGGCACTGCTGTTTAGAAATTGATTTACGTTTAAAAAAACAATATTGATTAAAAAAGTGTCGTAACATGGTTGCGATAGGTCAACTGGGCAAGTTTGTTCACTTCTGTCTTGCACAAAATAAACAGTGAGAAAAAATGATTGGTTTCATTGATATGTGGGGCTTAACGTTCCAAAACTGCGATATGATTATGAGAGATACCGTAGTGGAGGGTTCCGGAAATTGTGACACCTAGGGTTCTTTACCGTACACCCAAATCAGAGAACACGGGCCTACAGCGTTTCCGCCTCCATCGGAAATGCAGCCGCCGCAGCCGGAATTCGATCCCGCGACCTGCGAATCAGCAGCCGAGTACCTTAGCCACTATACACCTCACGGCGGGGTAGTGCGAAAAAATGAGGAGGAGCAAAGAAAGACAGAGAGGAGTGCGTTATCGCAATTGAAACTTTACTGCGAATTTAAACAAAATAAATAGCATCTGAAAGAACACTAAAACACGCAACCATCACACACAAGGTATTAAAATTTCCAAAACCCCAAAAAAGAGGCTGATGAAATATAAACATAGCACAAACCATCCGTTTAAAGGGCCCTCCAACACTGTTCAACCCATCATGTTTTTTTTATGGGTTGTGACTTAAGTGCATACAGAACAATGCAGCAAAAACGGCAGTGATAACGGCACGCAGTCTGATTTTACTCGGCATAGAAAATTCAAAATACAAGAAGAATGCCGACCCTCAACTTGATTTTCGCGAGGCCCCTTGACCACATTTCACTCGCCCGTGACGTCGGAGGGCTACCCCAATGAAATCAGCTGGAAGCGCCTACGTAGCAGAAGCTCACACCCCATTGGTACCTTTTTTTGTTCAAAGTAATACTATGGTCCCTTGACCTTGTTGTTACAGTAACAAACGAGGTGCCTGACGCATGGCTGGCCAAAATGTGAGCGGGTGCCACCACTATGTCGAAGCGAGGTATTTCCCGCGGTAGTTTAGAACATTTCGAGCCACTCCCTCCTCTTATTTTGAGAAAAGAAGTTGTGGAACAAGCAAGACAGTGAAGTACTGTTGTTGACCAACGTTTTTAGACAATATCCAAAAACATAGCTGCTGACCCTTGGCGCGTATTTCGGTGAGCCGCCCGACAAACAACGATGGTGCACTGCACCCCTTCAACTATAGTGGCTTTGCTTAAACAGCGCACGCTCGCAAACTCCCAGAAGCAAGAAATGGGAAGAAAGAGAGAGAGAGAGAGATCTTTCGTATGGACATCGGAGTCACGCAAGTGAAACATTCAGCGACGAAATGTCCTCCGGCGTCTCTTTCGTGCAGTTGTAGTCACAGTGTTAATTTTTGTTGTGGCCACGTTTGTTAAGGGTTCGATAAAACAGCACACAGACAAAGAATAAAACAGAATAGTAATCTCAGTTTTAACCCTACACCATAATTGCTTGTGACTTTATATTTGTCCAATAATTGGGCGGCAACCTGTCGGTGTCATTTCCGCCGCAAAGTTCTGACAAGCTCCACTACGGGGTGATGAAGTCGGCAGCAATGTAGTGACTTTATTGTGTGACCAGAACACTAAATCCACTAAATCATTTGGTCTCGCCGCTTAGACCTATGTTAAAATTATCTCCAGCTATCAGTGTACGCAAAGCACAAATAAAAAGTAGGTGCTTCAAGAGTGCTGGAGGGCCCCTTTAAGTACGGAACTTCTGCCTGTGATACGGATGAATAATGTTGACTTATGCACTTGTCACCTTCCGGTGACATGTAAAAACATCCATGATTTCCCTTGTGCACTGAGCTCTCTGCCGATGTACAGTTTCAACCCAATGAAATTTTACGGCCACTCTTGAAATAATGAAGACCCCATTGAGAACCCGTACAAGTAGATGTGACTGTGAAATCGCGTTAGACACCAGATTGATGGACTCTTACTGGCTAGATGCTTGTGCACGGACTATGTGGTGTGCTATCCTTTTGTCTTTCCTCTCTCTTTTAATCTTCCCCATCTTGTTCCTACGTGCAGCGTAGCAAAAAGGTTATCTTGGACTGGTTGACCTACCTACCTTTCCTTTTCGACCATTTATTCTCTTGTGATACTTAGACAACAGATTGTGATACTTAGGTACCAGCTAGTTTGTCCTACGTAGCCTATATCTTAGAAAGGCACTTGTTTGTGCTGGCTGGTGCTTAAAGGGAAATCAGACGGGCTATGTCAGCGAGTGAATGACACGACACTACAAATATTACGGGGAAGTTCCACAAACCACTTGGCAGGTGAGTTAACCATATGCGAGTTACCACATGTGAGATAACCATACTTTTCAAGCAAGCCACACCACGCACGATGCCAGTGTCCTCTTGTCTAAACTGCGGCTTTGACGCCTGGGTAGGCTCGGGCTTCGACTTTCGTTGGCCCGTCTGCGGCGGTTCTTTCTTCGGATTTGCTCCGGCATCTTCATTGTTCTTGGTGTCGTCTGGTTCTCTTGGCTTCGGCTGCTTCAGCTCACTATCTCCATTCGCGTTGGTCCGGGGCTGTTCATTTTTTCTTTGCGTCTGCTCTCCGTCACTGTTTTCCAACTATTCCGATTCTTTTCCTTTCATTTCTTCGTCTTGACTTGGCTGGTCTTCTGGATTTTTGTCTTATGCAACCTCAGTTTCTTCCTCCTTATTCCTATGTGTCGCCTTTTGTCCCTGGAGTGCTGCTTCGTCTTCTCCCTTCTTTTCTTTTACACTAATTTTTACTGTTGCTTCTTTCTTCATTCGGGGTATTTCCTCCCTGTCTTTTTCGGTAGCACCGGGTTGGGAGTTTGTCTGCTTTTCTTTACCCTCACCTTCCGCTTCGTTCCTGTCTTTTGCTTTCCGTTCGCTGCGGCAAATGTTCTGGGTTTTTATTCTTCGCCTATCTTCGAACCGGTGCCTTACTATCTCAGGAGTTCACGACGTGTGATGGGGTTCGTTCGGAAAACAGGTTCCCGTGTCTTCCGGGGGTTGTAGCAGGCGCGACTACGGGTTCTTGTAGGCTCGGGGCGTAACCTGTTTTTGCCGGGGTGCTTCCTCTTGAGAGGAGACGACGGCCTGTCACGCAGTCATCGGTCTCTGGAGTGACGTGCTGGTCAACGTGCGGTAATGGTTGGCATCGTTCCATTCCTTGATTCGCGTCGGTCGTTAATTTTCTTGCCGTGGTGGGAGGCAGGCAGCATTGTGAACCTGAAGAAGGTTTGGGGCTTTGGTTGCGTGTGCCGAAAATCTTCTGTCTTTCCCCTTCAATGCGTTTGAGCTTCAAGATGTCGTGCAGTAGGTCGTCGACATCATCATGCATTCTACCCAGGAGCATGGTGCATAGTTCACGAGACCTCAACCCCGAGATAACTTGTTCTCGCGTATCCGTAAAGTCGAGGTTGACTTCGTGGCACAGACGCACCTTAGAGTGGAAGTAGGTGGCCGTGCTCTCATTACGCTGCTGCACACGCTCTATCATCCTGTGCCACCGTTCTTCAATGGGAGTCTGGCTGACGAAGGCACGACGGAAGCGCACCTTGAATTCTTCCCACGACGTGATCTTGGAACTCCTTGAGCGGTACCAGTCCTCGGCAGCTCCTACCAATCGGGCCTTGGCTGTTTCCAGCGTGTAACCAGCTGGCCACCCATGAATATTTGACGTTTCACGAACACTTTCCATCTATTCACAATTGCAAAATCATCCTCGGAGCCGTCGAAGGCACTGATATTTTGACTCAGGTCGGTAATCCACTTCTGAATTGTTGACTTCGACCTCGTAATAAAAAGAATAGTTCACAAACACGTCATAAAACACACGTACGCTACACAGGCTACACTCAAACGCCGCACAGGCTACTAAACACCACACAGGCCAAACTCCACGAGCATCTCTCTGTCAACGTCCTCGTTTTCCTTCTCGATCTACAAAAAAGCAGGTGCACTTCCAACAGCTCAAAGTAAAAAAGAAAATGCTGCGCAGGCAGCTGCTCGGTAACTTTCTGGCATGAAATTGTTTCCAGCGATGCGTGGGGCCTACCAGAACTTTCTTTCCTTAGATCACTTTCTTTTAAAGCCTCTTCCATTTTGTGCATCAGCAAAGTGAAGTGTCTTTCAAAAATATTTGACCTTTCGTGGGGTCTTTTTGTCAAGAATGGCCGCGTGATCCACTAAGTAAGTTGAACGGAGCAAATTGATTTTTTCGACTATGTAAACATGTCGCAGAGATACTTTCGGAGGCATGCCGTGAAAAGAAATTGTTTAGTAAAAAAGTAAAGGAGAAAACGGATTAGTCTTAAGCATATTCGACCCACTGAGCAGCTTTAAGGAGATGGCCATTCTCGGTAGTAATCAACTTTTCAAAACGTCATCTTTCTTCTTTACCCTAAATAGGTTCCTTATGTTGTAAAGTATCAAAATGCCTTCTCTTATTTTTACATTATTCTACATAAAATTTGTCACCAAGTGCGAAGCATTTCTTTATTGAAAGAGAAACTCATTAAAAAAATATTTCCGCAATTTAAGTTATAAAAGAGAGAGACAGCGTATTAGATAGACGGTCGAAAGGTCGGCCTGAGCTTTTCTACTCTGGCCAACAACTCAGCACAGGGGACGAAGAAAAGCGAGCAAAAGAGTGTTAAAGATTACAATGGAGGACAAGAGGAGGTGATGCACATGCACAATAACTACGCAAAACAGTGGTCTACTTGTGTCAAGCCCAGTACTTTTGAGAAAATCTACAAATGTCCTTGTAGCAGTCTTCGATGCTGTCTGGTCGGACACTGCGGACAATAGATCATATTCACATAGCGTGGTTACAGAAATGCTGGCCAACGCTGAAGCCAGCGTCGTGCGTTGGGACTGGTGCAGATTGCAGTCGCACACTAGTTGAGTTAGTCTCAACTATTTGGCCGCACTCACCATTCGGGCTGTCAGCACGGCCTATGGGGTGCGCGTGCAGCCGTCTAGTGAAGGTGACTCCTATAGTCGAATCCTGTAGAGTAAACGGGCATGGTGTTGCTTTATTTTACGCGGGAGTGGAAAACTATTGTGGCAGTCTGTTTCGCGCAGACGCCTTTGCCAATGCATGGTCCGGATTAGAGCAGTAAGTTGTGAACGCTCGCATAAGCGGTCTCAACAATGGGTTCACATCACTTCACAAGTAGGCAATTTTTACTAGAATGGCGCTGTTATCCAACACGGCTTTTGCTAGCGTCCACTAGCACGTTATTTGATAAGCCATGGTGTCCGGGTACTTATCGGACGATTGCCGAGTAACCATTTCGCTCCGCGATTTCGAATGCATGTATGATTTCGGAAGCCAATACGTGAATTGACGCAATAGCTTTAAAGAGCTTGTTTCGCAGATATTCCGGCGTCAGCGTCGATGTCCATGTCAGCACCGGCGAGGATGTCTATGATTGTGAGCGAAAAACTATCTTGTCCATGACCGAAAAGTCAAGAAAGATGAAAATAAAGATAATACAAGTGTCCGAGTGATGATCGAATACAGGCCGCCTGCGTGACCAGCAAGTGTTCTAACACAGAGCATCGTGATTTGGGGAAACTGCTTAGAAAAAAAAGCAATCTAAGATTAGCGAGCAGGAGTTTCCCTAACGCGTCATATCGCTTGGCAGAAACGTACAATGACACTAGGCGAACAAAGATGCGAATGGAGCAATGAATCGGTGTTTGAAAGGCCAACCCATTAGAACGTGCTCAGACATATTCAGTTATGATCAGCTGCAGAACCATCAATGAAGTGAACCGCCGCGTAGGATTCACGTGGTGCCTTACAAAAGCGTAGATCGCTCTTCGCTGATTCGCCAAAGAAATAATTATGGCATAGTGCGTATTTAACAACTGTGATTGATAATACTTTTGATTCCTTACGGCACGGCTGAGGCATGCACCGAGAACCGAAGCAGGTTAGCAGTTCAGGAGGCGATGAGCATAAGGTCTGTTTTTGCTATATACTCGAAGGCAAAGCTCAAGCGCCTCCTATTGAGAATGAATTGAAAGCTAGCAACGCAGATTCTGCATCAGAAGGTATTGTCCACTTTTGTGGAGCTTGATTCAATACAATGCGAATAGGCTCACCTATAGCGACCTAGTTTGCTACTGTTGATTATGATAAATTGTGGTCTAACCTGTACTGGTGGAAAATATCCAGTTGATGGAACACAAATGCAGCAGTCGAAATTCATGGAGTCAGCGACCCATACGTTTATTCGTGTATTGCGTCGTATCACTGAGTCAAGTATGCCAAGGTGAATTGCTTTAGGCCAGCTCAAGGAACCCATTATTTCTTCAGAATCCTGGGTATTTTAAGGCACTCTGGTTGATTACGCTGTGTGCACAGTGGCACTGCAGGGATGATGGTTGGTGTAAACCCCACAGGAGCGGTACGTCTGTAAGAATTGGTGCATTTCAAGTATTCGCTACTTGGTCCATACATCTGCAGTGATTGATAATTTATTGTTATGCAGGGTTTACCGTCCCGAAAGCACCATATGAATTTGAGAGACGCTGTAGTGAAGGGCTCCAGAAATTTCGACCAAGTGGGGTTATTTAGCGTGCACCCACATTTCAGCACGCAGGCCTACAGCGTTTTCGCCTCCATCGAAAATGCAGCCGCTGCAGCAAGGATTCGATCCTACGACCTGTGGGTCAGCAGCCGAGCACCTTAGCTACTAGACCACCACGGTGGGGTGCATCTGCAATGAAGATAAAAGGGGGTTCGCATGTTGAGTCGGCAGGCGAAGGTGGATTCGAAAATTTTCAGCTGTCACTTGTCATGTAACTGGTCTTCTGGGCCTTAGTCAAGCTGTTTCATTACAGCTTTTAGTCTAAAAGACCATCCAGAATGTAATATAATGTAAGAAAGAGAAAGACAGAGAAAAGTTCACAAGACATCTAAACTTTCATATGGCAAGTGCGACTCTTCAGTGGAACCTGACGCGGGAGGCATAGGCATGTCCGGAGTGCTCGCGCTTGAAGGCTCTTGAACGTACGAATGCACGTTGTACGCATACGTGAAAAAAAAAAACAGGTGAACTATTGCGTAGATATCCCATACACAATGCCTGGTGCAACTGCTGAAAGATTCTCCAAGAGGGGCCCCATATTAGTCCAGCTATAACACTAAGCACGTCTACAAAGCTGACTAGTTTTGTCTGCAGTGCCGTGACGTGCTTCGACCATGATAGGTTGGGTGAATAACAACACCTGGATATCTGTAATGTGTGACAGCAAAATCACTGCTCCGTCAGCTAAAATCAGATACCGCGTCATTGATTTTTCCGTGAACGCCACTGCAGCACCCTTTGCCGTTGAAAATTCCAGGCCTTAATGGTGAAAGTACTGAGATGTTATTGACGTTACCTGTTGTAGTCTTGCCGCATTTGCGTACGCGTTACTCCTGAGACCCATATGCAATAATCGTCTGCGTATAGACTGGTTTTGACATTGCCAGGATGTTCTCCACTAGAATCAATGAGAGTAATGTTGAACAGTGTGTGGCTGTGGACCACGCCTTGTTACCTTAACCTCAACAAGCATTACCTCAACCATGGTTGAGGTGATGCCTCTTGGTGTTGCCATCAGACGTCAACATGAAAATGGCACGTTGAATGAAACAGTTGGCAATCCATGCGTGAAGTTTCTCCCTATTCCAACGTCTTCAATCGCGTCATTTGCGCGTTGTAAGGAAACATCTAAATTCTCTACCACTCAACTTCGGATTAGTCTGCCCATTCAAATTAAAAATGTGCCCACATTCTTGAGTTTTGAAACAGCAATAAGATCTTTCCTTTAACTGTTGATTGCTCACCTGAGTTAATACATATAATTTTTTCACTTGTCCACAGTCTTTTATTCGCCTTTATTTTTGTTTCTTGTATGAGTCTTTCTACTTGCATTCGCTCTAATTTCTCTATTGCGTTTGACTTTGCGTTGCATTGTTTTGTATACTGTATTTTTCATTTTGTTTTTCAGTTTATTGTACTGTTGTTTTATTTTGTACTTCAATTGATATTTACTAATCTGCTTTTTGGCCGTTTATATGATTATTATTATCACCTGCTAATCTTCTGCCCATTGTTTTTAATTCACTTTTATTGTACTTTTCAACCGATGGTCCCGTTTTCAGTTCTTATACTCTGGGATCCTCACCTGTTTACGAGTATTACGTAATCTATGCGTATGTAATCGATAAACTGCAACTGCAACCGTATGACCTCATAAAAGACGTTATCGTAGGCACCTATTATGACCAAAAAATTGCACGAACTAACCTCCGGTGTTGTATTTCCTGCTCCACAAACGAAACTAGGTCGATAAATCTGTCTATAGATGAATGACCCCAGCAGAAAGCATTCATAAAATCTGGCAAGATGAAAGTATTGTAAGACAGTAGCAGCGTTGGAGTCTCGACGGCGTTTATTAGGCCGAATCACCTGATCAACCTTTCGAATGAAGACGACATTTTTCGTGACGATGATTATATACAGATGAAGAAGATTAAGGTCAAAGGGTGTCAATATTGTGCTTACACTAATTTCCCCCTCGCACGGAAGCGGCCAATTAGGCCGCTGTTTATGACGGTGGTGTACGGCGCACGAATGGTTTTAAGCGCGACACGTGAACAACCTCCGTCCCACGAAAACGGCCGTCGGAAGGCATGACAACAGGGGTTAGTCGATAGTTAACAGGAGACGTCTGCTCGACTATAGCGTAGGGGCCGATGAAACGTGAGTGAAACTTATCACACAGGCCGGGAACCCGCGTTGGGGTCCACAACAGTACTTAGTCTCCAGTATTGAAGTGAACTACGCGGTAGACGCCATCGTAGCAAGTCTTCCACTCTTGTTGCCTTGCCTGTGTATTGAGGTGGGCGCGTCGGCGACAATCGGCCAGGTGAGAGATTAAGTGCTCCCTCGATGACGATGACGAGTTCACAGGGACGTCAAAAAAGGTGATGTCGAGCGGAGATGTTGGTTGACGGCCATAGACGAGAAAGAATGGGGAACAGCCCGTGGTGCGCTGCGTAGCGGTATTGTACGCAAAAGTCACGAATGACAGGATGGTATCCCAGTTGGTGTGGTCGGCGTTTATATACATAGATATCATGTCGGTCAAAGTTCGATGGAAGCGCTCTGTGAGGCCGTTAGTCTGGGGATGGTAGCTGGATGTCGTCTTATGAATCGTATTACATGCGCGGACGACTTGTTCGAGTAGTTTCGAGAGAAACGCCTTGCCGCGATCGCTCAATAAGATGCGTGGTGCACCATGTCTTAGAAATATTGCCTCCAGAAAAAATGTGGCAATATCCTCTGGTGATCCTGAAGGAAGTGCAGCTGTTTCGGCGTACCTTGTTAAGTGGTCAACTGCTGTGAGAATCCAGCGCTTGCCGCTAGCTGATATTGGTAGCGGTCCGTAGAGGTCAATGCCAATGACATCGAAGGGAGCGTCAGGACACGGAAGAGGTTGTAGAAGACCGGCCGGGCAGGAAGTGGGTCGCTTGCGGCGTTGGCATAGCGAGCATGACACAACATATCGCGCTACGCAGTTGGAAAGGCCAGGCCAGGAAAAAACGACTGCGGATGTGTTCACAGGTTTTTTGAAAACCAAGATGACCAGCCTTGGGGTCATCGTGAAACGCCTCCAAAATCTGCGCCCTTAGGTAACGAGGAGCAACAGGAAACCAGCGCTGTCCTTCGGGGTGAAATACAAAGCGGTAAAGGATTGAGTTTTCAGTCTTGAAGTTCCGCAGCTGTCGATGGGCGCGGGCGTTGGGAGGACGAGAGGAGCCTTGAAGGCGCTGCATTATAGAGCGACAGTAAGTGTCACTGCGTTGGTGGGATGCAAACGTCTCGTTGTCGAAGGTAGAAAGAAAATTGACAGCGGCGAGTGATTGAACTGACGGAGACACTTTGATGGGTTCACTCACAGTCGGTGACAGGCCAGGAGTGCCTGATGAGGATTGTAAAGGACAGCGGCTAAGGGCGTCGGCATCATTGTGTTTCTTGCCGGATTTGTAGATAACGTCAAACTCGTATTCTTGGAGACGAAGTATCCAGCGACCAAGACGTCCAGACAAATTCTTCAACGTCGACAACCAGCACAAAGCGTGGTGGTCAGTGACGACGGTAAAGTGGCGGCCGTGAACATACGGTCGAAACTTCTGGATGGCCCAGACAACGGCGAGACACTCCTGCTCGACGATGGTGTAGTTTTTCTCTGCTGCTGTGAGGGTGCGACTAGCGTATGCGATCACACATTCGTCATAACGCTCTGTTCGTTGCAACAGTACAGCGCCGAGTCCGTGTCCACTGCCATCAGTATGAAGGAGAGAGGGTGCGGCGTTATCGAAAAGACAAAGCACTGGCTCAAACGTGAGGGCACGTTTCAAGGTGTAAAAGCCATTTGGCATTCGTCCGACCATACGTATGATGCTCCGGAGGAAAGGAGTTGGTGAAGTGGCGCAGCAATGGTGGCGAAGTCTCGTATAAAGCGCCGGAAGTACGACGCAAGGCCCAGAAAGCTTCGGAGCTCGTTGACGCGTTGATGCACCGGGAAGTGAAGAACGGCGGTAATCTTGTCGGAATCAGGCCGGATTCCATCTTTGCTGACGAGATGTTCGAGTACTTTAATACTTTTGCTAGCAAAGTGGCACTTCTTGGTGTTGAGCTGAAGGCCAGCAGCTGCGAGACAAGTCAGAACTTCATCTAGGTGCTGCAAGTGCTGTTCGAATGTTGAAGAAAATATGGCGATGTCGTCAAGGTAACATAAGCATGTTTTTTACTTAAGGCCCCGCAATACAGTGTCTATCAGTCATTCAAACGTTGCTGGCGCATTGCAGAGGCCGAAAGGCATGACGTTACATTCGTAAAGTCCGTCGGGTGTGGCAAAGGCAGTTTTTCCTTGTCATCCTCGCGCATTGGAATTCACCAATAACCGGAGCGCAGGTCAAGGCTCGAAAAATATTCCGCTCCTTGTAAAGAATCTAAGGCATCATCAATGCGAGGCAAGGGATATACTTCTTTCCTGGTTACTTTGTTTAATGCGCGGTAGTCAACGCAGAATCGCACCGAACCGTCTTTTTTTCTTACGAGAACGACAGGGGACGACCAAGGGCTTGAGGAGGGGCGGATGATGTTTTGCTTGAGCATATCAGCAACGTGCTTGTCGATGATCTCGCGTTCGCTGGAAGAAACACGGTATGGTCGACGGCGGACAATAGAAGTTCCGTCGGTGTGTATGCGATGAGCCGCCGCAGAAGTCTGGCTTAGAGCAGTGGAATGTACGTCGAAAGAAAATTTATGCTTAGACAACTACGCCAGTAGTTCGTCTGCTTGCGGGGGAGTGAGATCTGTGCTGATGGCATTGACGAGAGCCGTAGAAGGTGGGGCATCTGTTGGTAATGAACGTGATTCCACCAGACTGGTATCCGAAGCCACTACAGAGATAGGTTGTGTGTCCACGTTGGAAACTACAACAGTGCCCTTGGTCAGCAGAATCGGATCATTGGTGATATTCAGTACTGCGAGAAATGCGGGGCCGTTGGAGAAGCGGACAAGACTCGATGAAAGTGCAATCCCTCTGGATAGACAACGGGCTGATGGATTGACTAGGACGTCACCGTGGTCAATGGAGTCAGACATAACCGTGATAACGTGCTCGTGGTTAGGTGGCAAAAGGAAGTCATTGGCTGTTCGTAGCCGGTCACGTGATGATTTCGGGGAAATATCATCCGTCTCTCGCATATGTATGAGTCGTTGTCGACAAGAGATGGAAGCAGCAGCATCAGAAAGAGAGTCCCATCCTAAAATAAGCATAAAAGCACAAGAAGCCAGCACAGCAAACTGAATATGATGCCGGATCCCATCAATGAAAACTCTAACGGTGCACTGTGCTGACGGCTGTATCTGCGAGTCATTTGCGCTACGTAAGAGAGTGCCAGTATAAGGTGCGGTAACCTTACGTAGACGAGTACACAAATCCGCATGAATAACAGAAATAGCAGCCCCGTGTCCACCAATGCCTGAAGTGGTACCCCTTCCACATACACTAATAACAAGTTGGCTGGGCCCTCTGGAGGTATTGGTGTTTGTTCGAGCGATGCAGCTTTTCCTCCAAAAACTGCACCAGCTAGTTTTCCGAGTGGTAGTCAGAAGTAGGTAAAGCTGGTCTCAGAGGAGATGTTGAGCGTCGCAGAGGTGAAGGGGACCGGCGGCGTCCGGGATAGCAGGGGCGAGGTGCGGCGAGTGGAGAAGTCGGAGAGAAGGAACGTGTCGTAGGGAGTCGCTGGTACTGGTTCGGGGATGGCTCCGAATCCCTTTCGTAAACATCGTAGCCACGGCGTTCGTCCTGTTGGCGCTTGCGGCAAAATCGTGAAATATGACCCCGAATGCCACAATAGTATCATATTGGGCGAGGCGAGCGCCAGGGGGCGTAGTGTGCCGGAGCTGTCACAGGCGCTGGTACTGGCGCTGGGACAGGCGAGTGTGGTGCAAATGCTGCTACGTTAGACTGCGCAGGAACAGGGTGCGCGTGCTGAACCAAGGCAGGTGGCATGGCAGCGACTTGCGCATACGTCATGGGTGGTGTTGGTGGCGCCGTAGTGTTCGATGGGAGAGCGCCAGCCATGGATGAGAGCTCTTCTTTGATGATGTCGCGCAGACCAGCAGATTGAGAGTGAAGCCGAGGGGCGGGTGCACATGGCGACCCTTGTGCTTGAAGTTCCTCGCAAATCAGAGTGCGAATCAGCGCGCGCAAATCTGTATCTGAGGAAGGCCGGCTGTCACTGGCGTCTGGGTAGTCTGGGTGCAATCGAATTGCTTGGAGTTCATCAAGATGGTGACATGTTGTGAGGACGTCCTCAACGGTGGTGGTGTTTTTAACAGCCAGAGCGTTAAACGCGACATGGCCTATCCCTTTGATGATGTGGCGAACACGATCAGCTTCTGTCATTGTCGAGTTCACGCGGTGGCAAAGGGCAAGGACGTCTTCAATGTACGAAGTGTACGTCTCCCCCGGATGTTGGGCACGCCCATCGAGCTTTCGTTTCGACACTTCGGAATGGATGTTCAGTTTCCCAAAAATCCTACGGACTTGTTGAGCAAAAGTAGGCCGATCCGGGAAGCTGCTCTCGTGGTTACCACGTCTTCGCGACTTCGGACAGGTAGAAGGCGACGTGACGAAGTTTTTGAGGCTCATCCCATTGGTTGTAAACACTGGTCATGTCGTATTATTTTAGTCATACCTCGACGTCGTCGCGTGGGAGACCACAGAAGATGGGTGGGTCGCGCCGCCGGGCGTAGACAATCCACGCAGGAATGGTTTGTTGGACAGGGATGCTGGATGTTCCGGGCAGCGGTTCTTGAGCCATGACTGCGGACGGGGGAAGCAAGCGGCGACCCGAACGAAGCTCCAGGGGAACGTGACGTCGGAGAGGACTTGGGGATCAAAGCAGCCTCCACCAGTCTGTAAGACAGTAGCAGCGTTGGAGTCTCGACGGCGTTTATTAGGCCGAATCGCCTGATCAACCCTTCGAACTAAGACGACGTTTTTCGTGACGATGAATATATACAGATGAAGAAGATGAAGGTCAAACGGTGTCAATAATGTGCTTACAGTATTATCAAAGAGCCATGCCAGTCTCGTAAGCACCATACGCTCTATTACCGTGCCGATGCAACTGAATTATGCAACAGGTCTGTAAGAAGAGAGCTCGGTAGGGCCCTTGCCTGGCTTTAATGTGGCCACAAAGCGGTTGCACTTCCTAGTTATCCGGTACTCTCACCTTGTCCCACGTAGCATTATAGAATGACAGAAGAAATTTTCATGCTTCTTGGCTTAGATTAAATAGAGCCCAATAAGAGATGTCAGCAGGTCTTGGTGTGGAGGGGCCTCAGGAGGCAGGGAGTGCAGCGTCGAGCTCGTGCAAAGTGAATGGCAAGTCGAGACGCTCCTCATAAGATGGTATTGAGGGATATTATGAAGGTGATCTCGTTGAGAAGGACATGCTTACGAGCAATCGGCAAAAACCTTTTACTTTTACTATGGAACTCTGTTCTTGCTTTAGGGTTACACTTCATATATGGAAAAACTGTAGCGCAAGTGTCGGAAGGCTTCGCATAGCCTGCCATATTCGTGATAGTGGTATCCTGGAATCCACAGAGCCACAAAACGTTCTCCACCATTGCCTGTCGAGCTCATCGAGGTGTCGGAGTACATGTCACAGTGGTTAGCGAAATGTAGACAGATTTCATGGTGATCTCGTCCTTCTGTATTTTCTTTCTGCGTGGCAATCGATTGCACGCATGTACTCGTACAGTGCTTCATTTCCTTTTTTTCTTACACAATAGATATGTGGAATAGTTTACCCAATGCGGTTGTGCAACCAACGACATCAGTAAATTTCGAAATCGCATTAGACAGTTTTTTTTGTAGTGATGCGTGCTAAATTTTGTTGTCAGCATTTATTCGTAGATTTTTACGTGTGTAGTCACTGTTGTTTGTTTCTTATTTTTCTGTTGTTGGTTATTCATCTCGTATTCGTATGTGCTTTTGAATTTTTCTTTTTTGTGTGGACGTTATGTACTTTGTGACACCCTACCTGTAATGACCCAAGAACGGGGATGACAGTATCAAATAAATAAAAAATAAAATAAATAATGCGATCAGGGTTTTGACACACTGACGAGCAAGGTATTTGCTATCAAGGCCGATGCTATAAAGCCTTTCATTTCTGAAATAAATTAAACGTTCCCACACTGGGCATTCACAGATGTTTAGAAGGCTTGCCAGGGGAGTAGAACAAAGTAATTTTTTTAGTTGTATATACACTGCGAGATGCTCACTTGTACGCGTTCGTACATATACACACCAAGAGGTCGTTTACAAGAGGTTTATTGTAACAAAACAAATGTCCAGACAGCTGCTGTATGATATTCCAAGAAAAATGTAGGAGATCCATTGTTATTGGTTATCATGCCCATATTCAGCACAATATCAGTCATGTCTTTGCTGCGAATGTTCATCGAAGCAGAGCCCCACATTGGATGGTATGTACTACTATAGCACATGATGGCTTGGACAAGCTTGGAACTCAGATGAGAGGTGAGAACAGACAACGTGGATTTTGGTGCAATGTGTCCAGCTGTGTAGATACCGAACGTAGCTGTACTTCATAGTAAGGCATATTTATTTATTTATTTATCAATCTGTTTCTTTTTAGATGGACCTTACATGATTTAGGCTTACAACTTCGCACTTGAAAGAGATAACGAGTTGTCAGCTGCAGATAACGCCTGTTCGAAATGCCCTAAATTTCCTTCGATTGCTAGTGACACTCTCGGTCTATATAACAATGATTCACGATTCAATATTGTCATGGTGTTGTGACGCTGACAAAGGTAAAGACGACTTGTCGAAACGAAAAGTGTTTATTCAAGACGATTGTCTTCTTTGGGGACCTTCGACGCAGCAATTTTTGCCTGTCTGTCTGTCTGTCTGTCTGTCTGTCTGTCTATACATTTGTATGTTTGTCCGTTCTTAACGGTACGCTAAATGGCACCAAAGTCACTAAACGATACTCCAAACGACCGACCCCATCCGCAGCGCCCACCAATTTTGCTCAAAGTTCAGCGTTCATACTTGTGCGATTGTCAATTAAAAAGCAATTATTGCGCATATCTGAGGCAGTGTAAAAACACTTCAATATTATGTATGTGTATTTTTTACTTAAAAAGGCATGCATAAATAATAATAAAGATCGTAGACTTTATAACGCTACGCTGGCCATGCAACGCTTGTATGAAACGGCAAGTGTTTCCAACGCTTTGCTAAGACGACACGATAGTGGCACCTACCCGTCGCCTTGCGTTTTTAATTTGCCGATCTTGCGGCCACGAAAAAAAGACAGATTACAGCAAGACACTGGCACACTGATAGCGGCGGGAAGAGCATTGGCCGTCGATCAACTGACAAGCAGCGAAGCGTGTCGGCATTTACACCCTTGCCAACGAATATTCTAGCGTCATCACTAGCGGTGACGTAGGTTCCATAATTGATGATATGTGGAGTTTAACATCTCAAAACCACCATATGATTATGAGAGACGCCGTAGTGGAGGGCTCCGGAAATTTTGACCACCTGGGGTTCTTTAACGTGCAGCCAAATCTGAGCACACGGGCCTAAAACATTTGATTGATTTGTGGGGTTTAACCTCCCAAAACCACCATATAATTATGAGAGACGCCGTAGTGGAGGGCTCCGGAAATTTCGACCACCTGGGGTTTTTTAACGTGCACCCAAATCTGAGAACACGGGCCTAAAACATTTCCGCCTCCATCGGAAATGCAGCCGCCGCAGCCGGGATTCGATCCCGCGACCTGCAGGTCAGCAGCCGAGTACCTTAGCCACTAGACCACCGCGGCGGGGCTAAGTTCCAGAATAAACTGTGACGTTCTCTCAGTGGGAGTAATTAAAAAAATGATCTACTAAAGCCTTAAAGCTTCTCGAACATCGTAGGTGCGGTTTGCGCTAAATGTAGTGTGACGGGGTGATAACAAAACTTGAGAAACAGAACCTGACACTGTCCCCCTCTGAAAAAGACATCGTCCCGATGCTTTATTAAAAGACGACGGTACAAAAATAGTGGAAAAAGTACAAGCAATAAACTACAATACAGCAATAACAGCAACAATAGAATACAGAGTTTCAGCTCGTTAATGCGTATAAAACGGCTTGAGGCGCGTGACATGAACGACTTCCGTTCGCGATCAGTGCCGTTGAGAGTTCGTAATTCCATCGGGGACTACCTCGTAGACGAGTGGGCCGATACGTCGTACTACCCTGTATGGTCCGAAGTACCGTCGCAGAAGTTTTTCACTGAGTCCACGTCGGCGTATCGGCATCCACACCCAAACACGTTCACTGGGCTGATATTTTAAGAAGCATCGTCGAAGGTTGTAACGGTGGCTATCCGTCGTCTGTTGGTTCTTGATGCGGAGGTGGGCGAGTTGTCGGGCCTCTTCGGCGCTCTGAAGGTACTTGCTCACATCGACGTTTTCTTCGTCTAAGATGTTGGGTAACATGGCATTGAGCGTCGTTGCCGGGGTGCTTCCGTAGACTCGTTTGTACGGTGTCATTTGCGTCGTTTCTTGAACGGTGGGGTTGTATACGAAGGTCACGTACGGAAGGATGGCATCCCACGTCTTGTGTTCGACGTCGACGTACATGGCCAGCATTTCGGCGATGGTCTTATTCAGATGGTCGGTGAGGCCATTGGTCTGTGGAGGATAGGCGGTGGTCCGGCGGTGACTTGTCTGGCTGTACCTCAGGACCGCCTGAGTTAGGTCCACCGTAAAGGCCGCAGCTCTGTCAGTAATGAGGACCTGTGGGGCTTCGGGACGCAGGACAATGCTTTCGATGACGAAATTTGCTACCTCCGTGACACTGCTTTTGGGAAGAGCCCTTATCTCGGCGTAGCGCGTGAAGTAGTCGGTAGCCACAACGATTCATTTGTTCTCGGAGTTTGATGTCGGGAATGACCCCAATAAGTCCATGCCGATTCGCTGGAACGGCCGGTGAGGTGGCTCGATGGGCTGGAGGAGTCCGGCTGACCTAGTCACTGGTGTCTTTCGTCGTTGGCAGTCCCAGCATGTCTTCACGTAATGAGTGACGTCGCGGAAAGGCATGGCCAATAATACTTCTCCTGTATTCGGGCAAGCGTATGGGAAACACCATGGTGTCCAGCCGTTGGGTCGTCGTGTAGAGCACCGAAAACTTCTGGACGTAACGCTGAAGGTACTATGACGAGGTAGTTGGCCCGAAGTGGCGAGAAGTTTTTCTTCAAGAGAATGCCATTCCGCAAGAAAAACAACTTAACTCCTCATTTGAATACTTTTGCAACAACGGCGGCCTTGCTCTCGAGGTATTCTTCAAGGCTCCTGAGTTCTGGGTCAGCTCGCTGTCGCTTGGCGAAGTCGTCGGCACTTGTGGTTCCTAGGAAGTAGTCATCGTCAGGGTCGTCCTTCGGTGGTGGTTCGATGGGGGCACGTGACAGGAAGTCGGCGTCAGAGTGTTTCCTTCTAGACTTGTAAGCCACGGTAATGTCGAATTCCTGAAGTCTCAGGCTCAACCGTGTGAGGCGTCCTGAAAGGTTTTTCAAGTTAGCTAGCCAGCACAAGGCGTGGTGGTCGTTCATAACTTTGAAAGGCCTGCTGTAAAGGTAGGGGTGGAACTTCGATGTAGCCCAGATGATTGAAAGGCACTCTTTTTCTGTTGAATAGTTGGCCTCAGCCTTTGATAGCGACCATCTTGCGTAACTGATGTCTCTTTCTAGTTCATTAGTCTTCTGCAAAATAACGGCGCCGAGTCCTACATTGTTTGCGTCGGTTTGTATTTCTGACTCAGTGAATTCGTCGAAAGGCGCTAGTACTGGAGGCGTCTGCAGATGTCGTTTCAGTTTCTGAATTGCTTCCTCTTGCGGAGTTCCCCACTTAAACTCCACGTCCATCCTGGTAAGGTTAGTGAGTGCCTCTGCAATGCGGGCGAAGTTTTCGATGAATCGCCGCTAATAGGTGCATAGGCCAAGAAAAATAGGCCTTTTTGTCGGTTGGCATTTGGAAGTTGGCAATGGAAGCTTTTTTGTGCGGGTAGGGGCAAATGCCGGACTTGCTGATCACCTGGCCCAGGAACAAGAGCTCCTCGTATGAAAATCGCATTTTTCTGCCTTCGGGGTGAGTCTGGAGTTCTTGATAGCTTGCGGTACAGCATCACGGCACCGGAGGTGTTCTTCGAAGTTTGAGGAAAACATCACAACGTCGTCCAGATACACAAGGCAAGTCTGCCACTTTAAGCAGGCCAGTACTGCACCCATAACACGTTGGAAAGTCGCAGGTGCCGAACAACAACAAAAGGGCATAACCTTGAACTCGAATATGCCATCCAGTGTAATGAAGACTGTTTTTCTCGATCTCTATTGTCGATTTCAATCTGCCAATTGCCGGTCTTGAGGTCCATCAAAAAAAATACCTCTCATTGTGAAGTCGATCCAGGGCGTCGTCTATCTTGGAAAGAAGATACAGGTCCTTCTTAGTGATCTTGTTTAGGCGGTGATCTTAGTGATCTTCTTAGTGATCTTGTTCAAGCACTTGTCTGTGTCTTCTCTGAGTGTGTGTATTTTTTGCGTTTGTCTCATCATGAAGTAATATATGGTTTTAGTTGTTACGTCACGTGAAAAAAATGACAACATATTGCTTTAAAACCAAATTTATCACCATACCCAGTTTGAACGTTGCATACGCTTAATTTATTGCCGCCTAAATTTTCTTTTTCTTCGACACATTTATGTGAACACAAAGATTTTTTTGAACAGAAATACCTGGATGAAATCACTCGCTCATTATTACCTTTCAGCTAAATTTTTTTTCAGCAGGATCGCTGATGGTCAAATTTTGGGCTGGGACGTTGCACTTCAAATGACCAAGAAATGAATGCCTTCATTTTCGCAATCCCAAATGCACGTTCTCTCCGGTTCGTTAGAGGAGGAGAGAGTAGAAGCTAAACGTACTCCTTCGAAAATATGACTTACCTACAATCACGTATTTTATTAAAGTCGCACGCAAAAACTGGAACAGAGCATAAGCACTACGTGTCCCCAATGTCGAGTGCCTCCAATTAGGTAGTGCCGTAGGGCTGACTCTACGGCTCTCTTCTGCAGTATCGAACACGAACGTGTACTTCCGTGTTCGACCCCAACAAGCCTTCTGAGAGAGCACGCAATTCATCCTAGGTGTCCCAGTGGACCACCAGCGGTAGCGCTGAGATACGAGAAGAAAAGACCTTGTGCACTTGTTGCCTTTTTTGTGAGCCTGAGCCCTTTATTAGGTTGAGAAGTGTATAGAGGATGATTGGCCAAACTGATGGTGTTCTGGTTTTTTTACGTAAACTATACTCTTTCTCCGCTGCGATGTGCACATATGCTCAAGTACAAACAAAAACGGTACAGTTCATTCCGCCTTTCTGCATGTTTCACAATACCTACTCGAGTCTGACGCTGCTTCGTAACTGGAATCATGTTGTCTGCATTCAGCAACACAATGTGCCATTTGGCGTTATGTCTCCTTTTTGTTAACCGATGTACATTAACTTCCGTTCCTTCTGTCGGTAATCATGAACTTCATTGCAATAAGCCTGATTGTATACTTTGACAGGCCAAAGACCTTTAGGGAGCACTTCAGATGTCTCGTCTCCTGCACCAGACAAGGTGTGTTTACCGAAGCAAATTTTCCCCAAAGAATCTTCTTAATTAGCTTGCGCCAAATACTGCCATACTGTGATTTTTTTTCTGTGTGGGAGACGCGCTTAACGTTTGCATCACGTCTAAAGTGTGCGGAAACAAAGAAAGTCAAATCACAAGAAACATGTTCTGAAAAAACAGTTCCTTGTTAAAGTGGGCTAAAAAAAAAGAGTGAGAGAAAATAGATGAAAGTTGCCTACCCGAACTTTAGTAAGGTGAGCCGATCGCGTACTTGTAGATATTATTGAGAAAGTGACTGACTAACGATAAGTGGTACTTATGTTTAAAAGTCTAACAAATTTAAATCTTTGATTTTTCGGAACGGACAATAAAAAATAATGATGGCGTCCCCGAAGGTGACCGACCAGCTACAAAATCTTTAGCAAAAAAAAAAAACAGATCTGACAAATGGGCATTTCAATTACAATACTTGAACATCACAAAAGTTGCGGCAAAATAAAAAAAGGCAGTTCGTGACCTCAGCAACTAGATGCAGTAGCGTATACGTCTAAGAAATCTTCATTCCTTTCGGTAAGCTGACGCCACTTGAAGCAGACTACTTATTTTATTGGGGCTTTCATTTACGGGGAACTGCGACGTTTCACAACCTCCACTCTACCAGACTATATGCCTGTCCATCGCTTATTTGTTATGCAGTGCGCATGGCAACGCAAGGTTCGAGTGGCAGGGATAATTAGTACGTATTTCAGCAAGCAGATGGTGTTAACGTACCTAATCATTGCAAAGGTCAAGTATTTGCGTAAGGTTTCGAAAGACTATTGACCTCTGTATCCCATGCATATTTATGCACTACTATAGGGAGTGGACATACGCAACAATTAGCAATTAAAAGGCCATTAGAACACTGAAGTGCCAGTGAACTAATCTAAGAAGAAGGTGCATAATTATACGAGTTTGGCATGCCTGTAAATAACTCACCACCTTTTATTTGCATCACGATGAACATAAATGAGAAAATGTTATAGTGCAGACATTAGGGGTCTTCAACTCGAGCCGCTCTGGGAGCGTTGTGCTTTCTTCGCAAAACGGGATTTCATAACAAATCATGACGGTTCGCAGTCAATAGTGATGTGCTGTTGAACATTTTGTACACATGACCCTGTAGTGTCATCACAGAGTTTTTTCTCGTCTTTTTATTTTACATCCCCTTTTCTCTTCCCAAATACAGGATAGTCAACCGGAGACTTTCTCTGAATAAAGCGGTGTCTTCCTTTATTTCTCTCTCTCTCATATGAAAGAACGTTTTGCAACTATGAGACCATATACAATCAATGCAAATACGTATCATTACAAACAGCTGCGTAATTTACAAAAATCACTCCCCCTCCATGCCTGCCTTATTTTTCCACCTGTGAGACGCTTCCTTTGTGTATTTTACTAAGTAACTGTTAATGCCATGTTGATAAGTGCTAAGTGCAAATGACTAGCAAATAATGAAGTGGAGTAGAATACTTGTTTGGCCGGTAACTTAGTGGCACAACACAGCTCTAGACATCTAGAACACGAATGGGCCGATGCAAGAGTGTTTGTATACCTCATGCTTATTCAATCTCTCACTTCTGCGCAGAACATCTGCACGTATGTAATAAAGTCGCTAAATGCAAAACAACACAAGCCCGGAAATATTTTTGCAGAACATTTCTCTAACAGCGACTACTTTTTGGCCACTAATGCTGAGTATTTTTTCTCCATTCCATTCAGTCAATAGCCAATGAGGCTTCACTTTGCGAGGCTGCGTAATCATCTATATGATGAATGCAGTAGCGCTAAATTTCACGTTATTTTGACTACTTGATGTTGCTTAATGCGCAACTAAATCCAAGTATACAAGTGTTCCTTGTTTTGCATTTCTCTCTAATACAAATTCAGCGTCCGCAGCTGTTTGGTAAACAAGCAACGCCGAGCTTCACAACGCATATTTATGCTCGTACCACCTCATGTCCGCCATTTAATATTGCATTTAAAACGGGACCATTTGCTGGAAAAAAAGAGTCATTCTGAAGTCGGCAGCTTGAGCAAAAACGTGAATGAGGGCCTTGATGAAAAGGGCAGTGGTGGCGAAGCGGTGTTTAATAGAAAATAAATGAACAAGCAACATTCGTTATAAATATTATTTATTCGCTGTTTTTACATACTTTTTGATCAAAAACTATTACCATAGGTTTTTTGACGCTGATTTTGAAAAGGCATTAGAACATACGCAGTTGCCTTTAGTATGTCTGTCTGTTTGTTGCAAACAACTATTGCCCGTGCTGTGATAAAGCTTTGTTTGTGTGTTATAGCTATTATTTACTTTGTGAGCTTTAACTGTTTCAATTTTGTTTCAACATTTTAGTTTTGCTTGAACCTATCAGGCCTGCAGTAGTTTAAAATAACTGAATAAATTAGTAAATTTGTCAATGGTTTGGTTTTGACTCTGGGTCTCTATACAAACGAAACCCAGTGTTGTAATCAAAGCTCCACCAGTTGATGGTATGCCGGGCGGAATAGGACACTTTTTTAGAATGTCCCGCGTGCAAGAAAGTTCTCGTAGGTGTTTTATAGCGACGTTTTTAAAGGCGTTTTAGAAATTATAGCGTATTCTGTAATGACAATTAGCGCTTGCGAACAGTAATTATTGCCAATTCAGCACTGGGTAGAACTTTACGATTCTTTGCATGGTTTGAACTAGTTTACTGTTCATTCTAAGAATTTTCGCCTGTGAATTTTTCGGTACATCAAAGACCAAAGTAAAAAAATCATCACACACAAAAGTACAATAATAATCAGTATTTTCTTCACGGCCACACATGAAAACTAATAGCAGCTTTTCAAATATTTTTTCAAAGACAAAATAAATAATCTGTAATTAGGTTTAGTATTTCAACTCTATACTTATGAAAAGACCTCGTCAAGGTGATCTAGTGGCTAAGGTTCTCGGTTGCTGACCCACAGGTCGCGGCATCAAATCCCGTCTGTCGTGGCTGCATTTTCGATGGAGGCGAAAGTGGTGCAGGCCCGTGTGCTCAGATTTCGGTGCACGTTAAAGAACCCCAGGTAGTCGAAATTTTCGGTGCCTTTCACTACGGCGTCTATCATAATCTTTTGATAATTTTGGAATGTGAAACTTCACATATCAATCAATTATTATACTTATGAAAAGAAAAAAAAGTAGCCATCTGTTTTGTAGCAAGAGTTATCTACGGGTATTTAACGAAAATAAAATGCTTCTAAGCTGACCAAAATTTATTGTTACTTATTGCACTTGATGAATGTCAATTTTTTTATGAATGTTTATGCACATTGCGTGATGCAGAATTGATGTGACAAATTCAGCTCTCTAATTAGAGAGCTGTCGCTGAGTAAGCACAGTAATACATGATCGGAGAATATTGAGGCTTTATCCGTGCTACTTCATTGTATTCTATGATTCTGCAGTACAGATTCAAGCAACAAACGCTGTATTTTAACAGAACCTGAAGCAATGCGCACGATAAAGTTCTTACTATAAAAGTGTTGGTAATAAAGGTGCCGCTACTCGCGAGGTTGCACATTTTACAGATTAGGCAATCGGACAATAGTGGAACACCAATCAGGAATCAAGTAATTTGAAAATTCAGCCGTTATGGGTGTTGGTGTATGTGCTATGTCTTGCCACCACCACAACATTCATTTTTATTGCTTTACGGGTCAGTAGATTTCCTGGATATTTTTTCAAATGCCTGCTACTCTCGTCAAGCAGCCCTTCCCAGTGATGACGATTACTTGCGTAATTGGTCGCGTCCTATGGCAGGGAGATGCTTTTTACTGTTGCGAAATCAAGGGCTTCTCGTGCCTTTGTGAATCTCCAACTAACTGTGTACCTATATGAAGAGGTTCACAACCATTGAACGCGCCCACTTCACCAATATCCATTAGATCCGCGTCCTTGCATGCTGGCTGATAATAGGATGAGTGACAGCGCTAGCATATATGCTTGGGTGTGAGAGGTGCAATACGTAACAGTGCGAGTCTTCCAATAACGGCAAACTTTAAATACCAGAAAGAATATGTGCCTTGGGTTTGGGAAAACAGGTTTCATGATTCATTGGTTTGTGTTGACACTTGCTGATAAATTCAGTTGGCCGCCAAACAATATGTCATGACTGCCCGCTAGTTAAGAGGTGTTCACTCGTACAAAAAGACAAAGCGTGTGGCCTAAATAGAGGAACGTTTGGTAGGTAAATCCTACGCTCCTGAAAGTTTGCTGTTCTCTTTACTGTACAAGTGTATGAGAATGAATCCACAAGATGTCCTAAAAAGTATATGGAGCTAATCAAATTTACTTCGTTAGCCGTATCAAAATTAAGTCATAACATTACACATAGTCCTAAGCATGGTTTCCATTAGGTTTGGCGCTCTAGTCAGTACACAGTTTCGCGTCGCCAACCTGCCATAGTGTATAAGAGGTTGCACTGATGCACGATATTTAAGAGTACATCTGAAAGTATGCGGGTGGTAGGTACAGTCACTCGTATCTGAAAGGTAGAAATAAATTTTGAAAAATTCTGTTATTACATAAAACTTGCAGTTTATTGGCATTTTCTGCTATCTTTCACTACAACGTTTCTGGCAGAAATACGTCATTGGTTAGTTGATTATGTCTAAATGTTAGTGAAAAGCCTCTCAAACTATTTATACAATGCCAAATCACCCGTTGAAATGCGCACTTTTCTGATAGGTGTCCGTCAAATAAAGGAAAAAAAATTGCAAGTTTTGACTGCACAAACACCATTTGAGGTGTAAAAGCAATATTGCTTGCACTCTTTAATGTTCTCTGTTTTGCCAAAGCACTAAGTAAGAAGAGGACCTCATAGAAGCATTTTAACACTACATTTGCAGGCAATAACGTCGGTGCCTTAAGACCGCAGTAAAGCACCACGATAATGATTTATAGGCCCGTGTGCCCAGATATGAGTGCACGTTAAAGAACCCCAGGGGGTCAAAATTTCCGGAGCCCTCCAGTACGTCATCTCTCATAATCATATTGGTTTTGGGGCGTTAAACCCCACATAATAATAAATAAATAAACAAATCTATCTTTCAATGATAATGATTTATCAAACTGTTATTCACGGGTGATCCACCTTGAGAAATCTCGTATGAAGAAATTCTCCAAGCGTAGTCCAAAATAATGAAGTTTCGCGAAGATTTCCGTTAGACGCAACCTAAAAGATAAATTTCAAATCGCACTAGTCCGTAACAAAGGTTCAAAATGTGCTCAATTGTACTTATCTGTTTCATTCTCCACGTTTCCTACACGCAAGCCATACATGGCATTTGCCACGAACACGTGGTAGCACACAGGTGTTCGCCTACTGAACTTCGTTCACCCGGTTTCAACAAAACACCAGACTACACAATTTCCCCATCGGCTTATTTTGAGAACTCTTTCCGCAGTTTCACTGTCAACATCCAAACGCTCCGGTGTAAGAAAATTCTGAAAAAGGTTGACTCGGTATACACGCTGGTTTCGACATACCTTAGATGCGAAACCCCGGCAGGCTTAGTAAGTGCACAGCACCTTCGCGATAAAACGAAGCAACATGGAATAAACTAAATAATTTGTAGAATAAACGCTTGGCGCGAACAAAAAAGTATTATTTGAACTGATTGATATGTGGAATTTAACGTCGAAAAAGCACCATATGATCATAAAAGACGCCGTAGTGGAGGGCTCCGGAAATCTCGACCACCTGGGGTTCTTTAACGTGCACCCAAATTTTAGCACACGGGCCTACAACATTTCCGCCTCCATCTGAAATGCAGCCGCCAACGCCGAGATTACATCCCACGACCTGCGGGTCAGCAGCCGAACACCTTAGCCACAAGACCAACATGATGGGGCTAATCATTTCAACTGATAGATGTCGGCATTTATATATGGCCTATAGTTATTGTTTTTTTAGTTTATTGCAAAACCATAGCATTTCTACGAAACACACAAAAGCAGCAGTGCTTGGAAGAAAAAGCGAGTGTCCATCTCCTACAATCATTTGATAAAATAGATGGGAAAAATTTCACGCCAAGCACATCGCGTTTCGGTGCCAAGTATAATTTATGACGTTATTATATACACAGTCAATTTTATGCTCTTTATGCATTACAGCAAAAGTATTTTTAGATTGTATTGGTACTCTTGGTGTTGAGATAAAACCGCACACTCAAGGTAATTCAAGCTTATTGTGCTGAAAAAAAGAGCGAGAGTTGAAGTAATGTGAAAATTCGAATGAATAACCTCTTGTGAATATCCGTATATATTCTGGAGTAGAGGGGCAAAACGAAAGGAAATATAAAAAAAACAGAGTCAATCAGAGAGTCATGAGACTCTACATCAAGCAGAGTACCGGTGTGAAATGAAAAGTATTCTGCTGAACGGCAGGTGTTTCCACGTGGCAGCTGTTTGAAACGAGCACACCGCCTTTTGTTTGAGCTGTCGGCGAAGCTGCTATTCGAATAACGCTCGCTTATTTGCAAAATAACGGTTATTTGTGAATAGTAGCATTGCTCGAAAGCCGCTTTGTATTTCGGTCAGTCATAGCGCCATTGTTAAAGTAACAAAAGCAATGTCCAGCCACTGTTGCGCGATTCTGATTGCCGATTACCACTTAATTAATCGGGAGAAACATTTTCAACAGGAGTTTGAACAGCACAACTTTTGAAAAATACAATAATGTAGCTCTTTTTTATTTAGGCAGTGTGCAAACTTATGCTAAGTGTACCGACAAAACATGGCTGTAAGAAAGTCGTGTGCCGTATCTACCTCAGTACAAGAACGGTTCTCAAGCCCAGACTGCCTGTGAGAATGGAATATGAATATTACGCATTATTATGCTGGTTGCTGCTTTTGTCAACGTGACGACCTCGTGACAACATTCATAACCCTTTTCGGGGTTTTCTGCGCAAAAACCACGATGTGATTTTGATGCACGCCGTAGAATGGAACTCAAGATTAACTGTGACGACGCGGGATTCTTTTTTAGCACGTATATCTAAGTACACTGGCGGCTTTGCAATTTGCTCTCATCTAAATGCGGCCAGTGCTGCTGGGAATTGAACCCGCGTCTTTGAGCGTAGCAGCGGGACATTTTACTTGCCTCCTGCTCTGCCACCTGAAACGCTTAATGTGGCTTTCGTATTGCTCGAGAGCATATACATGTATCATAAATTCACAAACGCCCTCCACAGACATACCCCCGTATTCAGAAACGCTCCTCGACTCGAATTCCGTCCTTCACTTGACTGAGTTGAGCACTGCGCCACTGCTCGACTAAAATTGGCGCTGTGCTTCTCGAAAATTGCTGCAGGATATTGCCGATACGCAGTGACTTGGGCTTCATAGAGACGGCGCTCCCATCGACTTTTTCAAGTCATAGTCAAGCATTGAGTGAAGGAACGTTCTGGAATATGGCGGATAGCTTATATAGGGGGCATTCTCGTGACGTCATCACGCGCAATTTTGATGTAAAATTCATAGCTTCCAGCTCTGCTGAAAACAGGCAGATTAAAATAAGAAAGCGTGCCTTTCTCTGTGCATTCTGTACTACGAAATGGCTGCCGAATTGACGTCAGTGCATACTCTCTGTATGTATGCGTCCTAAATAACTGCTGATTGATTCATATGTGGGGTTTAACCTCCCAAAACCACCATATAATTATGAGAGACGCCGTTGTGGAGGGCTCCGGAAAATTCGACCACCTGGGGTTCTTTAACGTGCACCCAAATCTGAGCACATGTACCTACAGCATTTACGCCTCTATCGGAAATGCAGCCGCCGCAGCCGGGATTTGAACCCGCGACCTGCTGGTCAGCAGCCGAGTACCTTAGCCACTAGACCACCGCGGCGGGGCCTAAATAACTGCTTACGTATATTAAAAAAAGCTGCTGTTAAAAAAAGCGAGAGTATGGTTTATGCCATATCGGGTGAATGGTAAGGTATCACAGAATGTTGCAGTAATAACCACTCAACGCGAAAAGAGAAAAAAATTTCGGGCTGCGTGTATGGAGCAATTTTTCGTTGCACTCTGGTCTGTTTGTTTCCTCTCATCGATATACCACAAACAGCAAGTCGCTCGTAGGGATGACCTATGAGAAGTGGAACTACAAAAAAAAAATTGACGTAATATAGTAGGACTGAGCCCGGTGCGTGACCCAGTAGCGTTCTGCAGGACAAAAATAACGTTACTTTCCTTCCTTTCTTAGTAGCAATGTCCAAACGACTATACGCAATCCTAAACTAGATAAGCGAAAGACCTTGCTAAAACTAAGCCGGACATACTTAAAATGACAAAAGTGGAATATGCTACGTCATAACGCTTTGACTTCCCTGCAAGCGGTAGCGCAGACATCGAAGCAACGAAAATTACTCCTGTTAATGCTTAAAGGCTACACTAGATTCAAAACAAACAGACAAACAAAAAAATTAGGGGACCCTCAAGCTTCGCCCTTAGGAGTTCAACGTGATAGCGACATCTTGTTCCTAGTGCGTACTAGGAACAAGATGTCGCTATGTGCATAAAACTTTGTGCATAAAACTTTTTCGAATGTTCTATGCCCCCACTACGTGGCTTTAAGAAAATAGGCGCAGTAGCGTGCGTGCCTTTTGTAGTGGGGTACTAGCTTTCAACCACGAATTCATTGTGATAATCACATATTCTGACGCCCGTTGGCAATGGATGTTTTTACCATGCCTTATCACTGCTATATTTCATGTTTCATTGTGAAGCATGCATACCGGACGCGTGCGTTTGTGAAGCATGAAAGCCACTTTCACGGCAGCAGATGCTTGGCCGTGTGGTACAACATCCGCTTGCCACGCAACAACACGCAAACAAACCGGGGTCGATCCCCACTCTGCTCCAGGATTTCGCATCATTTTACTTATCTTATTTGCATCTTTCTCGATTATTCAATCACACAGGGGATGATGAATTTTCGCTCACAACCAATGACGCCGATACTAACGCCGACGCCGGAATTTCTGTGAAAACGAACTCTTTGATGAAACAATGATCCCATCCAGCGAAGCGCGAGCATAATGGGGAACCCGAAGAGCAGAATCTTATATATGTAGCATTTTATCTAGGCACCCGCAGATGAATCTCCGAAGGCTTTATCCGCGAACAACTTCTCAAAACAAAAAAAAACAAGCAAAAAGCACGCAGATGTGGACCACCAACATGCCCAAAAGATGATGATAACTTGGGCGAGTTGGTGCTCTATACTGAACATTACGTTTGAAGGCGTCAAAAACAAACAAAAGTGACACACTCGAGAAGGATATCTACACCCCCGCCTTTAGTCAGTGAGCTTATATAGTTAAGCAATGACAAATGGTTGAATATTTATCCTCAAGTTGGAGCGAGTTTAAGTTAAGCAGCAGCATAGCCCCACTTTAAAAGTTGCACGAAGTTATATAACAGGAGTGTTTGCACCTATTCCCGAGAAATAAAGTTTCCGAGGTAAACATTTAACAAAAAAAGCACTTCCGCTTCGATGTTTTCGTTCCTGCAAGCCCGTATCAATTTTTTTAACGTTCCAGGTATTCATAGACGGACTCCCATTTTCCCTTTCATACCTTCAGATGTATGCGTGTTAGTCTTGTTGAGTGCCGGGTGCTGCTGGTATATTCTGCTCCCTAATGAAACCGACGAAAGCGGAGAAGTGTACGAACCCAAGGGACCACAGGACCTTCCCCAGATGTATTCCACGACTCGGCCCGCGCTAACTTTTCCACGTGTTGTCGAGCGCAGAAATGCGCCGATTCGCCGCGCGCCTGTCGCGGCTGCTGGGTGAGGTTCGTCGTTCCCGAACAGCTGTTGTTGTTAATGTCGGCTGAGTTTGGCGCGTGTCTGGGTGTGCTGCATGAGTGAAATAACTCTCTAGGCGGCTCTTGTCTCTCGCGTATATGTACACACACGAACGCACCAGTACCAGACACGATGAGGGAATCGTGGATAAGCTGCTATCACGACGAACTTAAACGTCATTGCTGGTCCCGAAACGACCAGACAAAAGAATCTCTGCCTTGCGCAGCGTCGACGCACGTGCATCCGCATTAAGTGACGTGCACTCAAAGGCCATTTGGCTTCCGTCATGCGGTTACACATGTGTCCGCCGCACAGGTTTAGTTCGCGCCAACTGTGCCGCGGTCAAGGATCGTAACACGTACTCCGCTTAGAAGAAGAATGCATATTTCGCGCGTGAGCGTGATACCCCGTCCTGTTTCATTTGTACTTGATAGCGCCTACAGAACACGTACCATTTATTTCAGAGCATTAAACGAGTACTGAACAACGACTTCGGATGACCAAAGGGAAGTGCTTTAGTAATGGTACTCAGGTGGTACTAGTACATTAAAAAAACGCCTACTGATATATTTTTTTTATTTTTATTTAGAACATACTGCAGACCACGACGTGGTCCTTGCAGGACGGGCATACATAATTGTACACAAAACTAAAGCATACATATGTATATACATACACAAATAAACATACAAATCTATATCCATATACATACACATACTCTATATATACACACATATATATACACAATATACACACATATACACACATACATACATACACACATATATATACATATACACACACACACACTTATATATATATATATATATATATATATATATATATATATATACACTAATATATAATTGCCCATATTAACATATTCAAAAGAACTTAACAAAATTGTGATAGTATGCACATAAAAAAAGGTACAGAAAAGTACATGTCACCCATCGTCACAAGTTGTATGGTGCGGACAAAGAATTCCATTCTGAAATAGTCCGTGGAAAAAAGGAAAACTTATATGTGTCTGTCCTAGCATAGATAGGTGTTAATGCATCAGAGTGATGGTGCCGTGTTTATATATATATATATATATATATATATATATATATATATATATATATATATATATATATATATATATATATATATATATAATTTTTTTTATTGGGAAAGTTCAGTGGTTCTGGTACGTATAAGAAAAGAAGCTGCTACACGTACGAGAAAGCAAGCAGTTCCCTTATAGATTTACCTTTCGGCCGTGCCATGGCCGAAACGTAAAGCTATTAAGGAACTGCTTGCTTTCTCGTATATATATATATATATATATATATATATATATATATATATATATATATATATATATATATATATATATATATATATATATATATATATATATATATATATATATATATAAACAAGCTTTACTCTCATATGCTCAGCATGGTGTACCTCACATAGCAGCAGGTTGCCTTTTAAACACGATAATCTTTCTTGGGGATATTCGACGCAAAAATTTTGGTCTGTCTGTCTGTACATTTGTCTGTTCGTCTGCTCGTAACGGCACCGACTTGAAACGGTCGACCCCATCCGCAGCGCCAACCAATGTTGCTCAAGATTTAGCGTTCATACTTGTGCAATTGGCAATTATTAAGCAATTTTTGCGCAAGTCTGTGGCACCATAACAACACATATATATTCTGCATGTGCATCTTTTACTAGAAAATTCATACATAAGTAATTTTTAGGACCATAGCGCTTTCCACGCTGCGCTGACCATGCAACGCTTGCACGAAAGAGTGAGTATTTCCAACGCTTTGCTAAGACGCGATGGTGGTGGCATCTACTCGTCGCCTTGCGTTCCTCACATTATCACCCCTGAGACGGGCGCGCACACCCGTCTCAGAGCCACGCGCTTCGTTTTGAAAGAAGACTGCCAGGTGGCGCTCATGTCTCACGTGTGACGTGACTTGATGCACTCGTTTGCCTCCGCTGCACGCTCGAGGCCCTCTAACGCAGCGCCTCCAAAGTACCATTCACCGATTTTCTTGCGTAGAACACCAAATAAATGTCTTTTTCACTCTCTCCACACACAGGACTATCGTCTTTCTACGACATTTGCAGATTACACGCAGATACAGGGCCGATTTTTGTCCCCTTTACTTTCTTCACACCTGTTTCTATTGCTGCAATGTATTTAAAACCGTACAATTTACCTCCCACACGCCGTCCTTGGCTTCGTTATTGGCTGGTCTTATCTAGGTTAAGTCAAATGATAGAAATGAGCCCTCGAAGTTTCTTTCCTCCGTTCACGTGCCGAATGATTACCATACCAGGAAAACTTGCTGTACTCTGAAAGTTTACTTATCTGAGGGTCAGTATAAGCTTTCCCAGCCTTCTGCTGTCAATACCAATAATTAAAATAAACTATGACTGCAACAGATTGTTGCCAAATAGCTTTTGCCGTGTGCCATTCACCGAGATTTGTTGTGTGGGAGTGATGAAATTCAGTTATATTTCCTTGCACACACGCAAAATATTGTTACGCACAAGGAGGACCAGGGCGTATACGGCTGAAGGGGGCCGTTTATTTTGGTCGCGAAGAAAGGCGCCGGAGCGGCCAACAGGTTGATGATCGCAGCGTCGTCGTCTTCTTTCTTCCTCCAGCTTGGGGCAGCCAGCATGTTCAGCCATCTTCGTTTTCTTCCCAGGCATGCGTAACAATATCAAGGCGCAGGTTTATGTAAAGTCTTCAAAAAAAGAAGGTATCGACAGCTTGCACTGACGTCAGTCAAACAGCCTCGCTGGTGTACCCACATGGTGGTACGCCAACTTAGTGGGGTTACTTTAATGTTCTCAGTGCCTCACATGCTGTTCGTTCATTATGCACGCACACAGGACCAATTACGTTCCAGTGAGGTTGTTATCACAGTGAAGCAAGTCAGCCACCTCGTGCTTACACTCTATTGATGTCGTCTAAGCTGCCATATTGGAGCCATATTGTGAGTCAATGATGTCACGCGCAAGCCACATATTAACTCGGCAGAACAAGAGGTCAACAAGAAGCGGTCAAATATCGGCTTAAAGTTCATCGCATTGTCACGTTCTTCAAAGCCAGCTCGCTGCCATTAATCGGGGCTCTTGAGTAGCGGTGTATGAACAGGTTACATGCACGTTACGTCTGACATTTCAATAAAAAAAGTTTGTTCGATAATCCTGAAGCGAAATGAAGAAAGAAACTCAAAGCTAACATCACGCTACATAGGTTATACAAGTTTGAAATCACCGACAGCTGCTTATACGTAGGTAAAAGTAATTTAGTTAAACCCTCTGAGACAAATTTTTTTCGAAGACCATCAGCCCATAACACAAGCTTGTCGAACTGCAACTTTCGTGCTCGTGAATTTCAAGTGTACCACTAGTGGTATTTTCTAAGTTGGTCTCCAAAGAAACGGTCAGGATACCGCGCTTAAGATATTGAATGCGGAGCATTTCTTCGTAGCACGATCTTCGGCGTCGGCGCCGTCCACCCTCCTACTGCGCATGCTCGGCTCGGTTCGTGCCTCATCTCGTCTGCCTCGAACGCGGGCGATGTGTATAGACAATTTTCCCACGGCCGCCTGGATCGGGCGGACCGATCCAGCCGGCCGTGATTTTCCGCAACTACTTTTTCTAAGGAAAATTAGATGGTCCCACCGAACCGAAGCGCCATGGAATTCTCTGCGGCAGCGCGGCCGCGATGTGGCATGTGGCACACGTTGCCCTGCAGCCTATGGCGAGAAACAGGCGGCGAGGCAAATCGGCCAGCTGTCGTTGACGGTGAAGTGGAAAGGAGAAGGCCATAAATCACTTGTTCAAACGTGGCAGCGCCCCTTCGCTGCTGCGGAAAACCGTGTGTATAAGTGGCGCAGCGTGCGTTCAAAATTCAGTCGAAGGCGTCTCACCTCCATCCAACACAACGATGGCATCAGTCAATACAGAAGCACATTAATTTTACACCCCTTGCCTCCACTTCTCCTTCATTCAATAAATAGCTATAATAAACACAGAATAACAATCAAACAGTCCAAAACCATACCCAATTAGGCAACATTCCCGCGATACCTGCCAGATCACTGCCAGATAGCGCTCGTGTTCAACGTGCCTCGATGCGCTCGCTCGCCTTCGCTGCACCTATCAAGACTCTCTAACGCAGCACTTCCAGAATACAATTCACCGATTTGCTCGCGCAGAACATCAAATAAACGTTTTGTTCACTCTCTCCACACGCAAGACTGTCGTTTTTCGACGACATTTGCAGTGAAACATGCAGATACGGGGCCGATTTTTTTTGCCAAGAAGTTTCCGTCGCCATATCTTTCTTTCTTACGCTCTCTTCACTCGTTTCCTCGGCCGTCGGAATTTATTGTATCCCGACCGAGACCGATCAACGCACGTTTCGTGGAACCGATGCAGGAGAAGAATAGAATGAATGGTTCATGATGATGATGATTTGTTTTTCTAACACAGACGGCGAACATGAAGCGTAGCAGCTCTGCTGTAAAAAAAAAAAAAAACAGCAGTCCCTTTCGCACGCGGTTGGTCTCAGCGTCACTCACTTGCCTGCAACTCCGGCGGTCGCCTTGAAGTAAAACCAAGATGTAGAATAGACGCGTGACCTGCGAGTGGTACAATTTTGTGACAGATGCGGTCTGCCATCCTCCCTGTTCTGAATGATGTGCTGCATGAGTATGTGCGCGGACCTGTTGATTTTCGTAGAACGTTAACAGAAGAAACGCAGTTTCGTCTACCGTTGGTTCGTAAACGTAATTAGTTCCACCAATCCTGACTGTAACGGTGTCGTTACCACATTCCTGCCAAAATGAACTATAGTTCCTGGAACGTTGTTCTTTGTAATTCCGTTTCGTACAACACTGTTCTTTGAGTACATACGAATCGCAAGTCCATGAACTAAAGGGCTTTGTCTGCCTTTTTTCACTGTCCCATGATTCGCCCGGTTTTTCTCTTCGTTAAACAAATTCATGCAATTGTTGCACTAAGCCTTTAAAACTTCAACTCCAAAAAGAAAATAAACGGGGCTAACTATCTACGTGTGTTCAACCTTTTGGGCGTGCAAAATAAAAGAAACAGCGAAAGAGTTTCTGGCGAAGGGAAGAAGAAGAAGCCGAAGTGTGCGAACGCTTCCACTACGGCTCCTGCTTTTTTCAACGTTTTTGTGACGCCACTTTGTGATTTCAACGTCATATTAGTGAAACGACTTCCAGAAGACACAAAGACTCTGCCGACACAATTTGGGTGCAGTGAGTGCTTGCTTCTTGCATTTTATTTCGCCTCCGCCATCGTCGCTCGCCCACCGACAGCTAGCCCTGACGAGTGTCTTCTTTGCTCTAACGTGGCGCGTGCTTGCTTGCGCGCCCCATAGCTGCACTGTCTCGCTGAGCGATGGAGTACCAAGTGACAGGAGAAGACATTGACCCTGAAGAAATCACGCCAGACCAAGGCTGGCAGACTGCCTCGTGTCGCAGAGCAAAAAATGAAGGCTCCAAACGTGTGCCGTCATATAGCGCTTTGAAACGCAACGAGCACAAGCCCGCAACAGAGAAAATGTGAAGAACAAGATTATTCAAGCAAGCCGAATGCCTCACCTGCCAAAGAACGACATCCGCATTATCATTATGCCCAGAGGGGGCCTTAACATCGCTAGGCTTGGCTCAACGACAATCGCTGAAGCCATTTCGTCTTCGGCAGGTATCAGCCCATCGGAACAGCAAGCAGACACGCTCTGCCCCAACATTAAACAGAATATCTTAGTAGCAAGCACGCCAAAGAGAGAAAATGCTAATCGCTACGTGTGCGTTAAAGAAATCCGCATCGCTGACAAGACCTATGAAGTTAGTGCCTACGAAGCGGCACCACATTCTACATGCAAAGGTGTCATTCGAGGGATTCCCGTTCAAGACGGTTCGGCGGACATTGATGCGAAGATTGTCAACGACCGCAATCCACTAGCTTTGGCTGCCAAGCGCATTGGAAGTACCACTGCAGTGGTCGTGGCCTTCGATGGACATCGTGTGCCCAATTTTGTGCAATACGGATCGGTGCTACTTCAATGTACACTATACCGTAGACAGATAGATATTTGCTACGCCTGTGGTCGGCTCGGCCATCGAGCGGACGTGTGCCCGAACCCTGGAGACGTTATCTGCAGAGGCTACAACGTGCCGAACCCCGAAAAAAAAAAAACACCGCTGCACACCAACATGCAAGCTTTGCGGAGGAGCCCACCTCACCGCCGACAGGGAATGTAAAGAACGCTACCACATTCTATACGTGGTGCGCCGACGACGAAGGGAGTGAGCACACTCGACGCGACACAGCAGTTACGAAACAATGAACGAGTTCAACGCAACCGCTGACGACGACCAGGCCTTGAAGCTTTCTACAGATGGTCGATCCGATGGCAGCCGATCCCTGTCCCGATCCCGGAGTCGTCCCAGGAACCGCACCATGCGTGTATCGAGGTCCCGGAGCCACCCTCGGACCCACTCCCGCAGCGCGCGAAGTGGGACCCCAACCAGATCTATATCGCGAGGCTACTCCAGGTCTCGTTCTGGTTCACGTCACGGTTCCCGTTCAGGTTCCCGGCCCGGGTCACACTCCGGCTCCCACTCAGGTTCCGGGCCTCATGCTGGTTCTAGGCCTCACCCCAGTCTCACCGGGGTCTCGCGTCCACGATCGCCTGGCCCATCGGCACCACCATCACCAGGCAACGCCAACAAGAATAAGCTGGGACCTCTCACTTGGGCGGACGCCGTCCGGAGAAAAGGAAACACTACATCACAGGTTGGGTTGGGTTCACTCCCAGAGCATGATACACACACCACATCTGAAATAGCGATCTTAAAGCACGAAAATGCGATGATGAAAGAAACAATACGCAAACTCACAGTCGCGATTGCCGAACTAAAAACTGACAGAAACACACGCGCTGCTACGCCCACAACCGACAACGACGACAATGCAGTTACTCCTTTGCAGCCGCAACCCGTAGGCGCCGGTAACGACGACGGCGAGAGCTCACCCAAGAAACGCGCGGTCACCCATGACCAGCCAGCTTTAAAGGAAGAGTTAGACGACATTAAGAGCACGCTATCGGCGATTAAGGAAAGTCTTTGCTTTCTTGGCGAAAGCATGGCTCTCGTGCAGTCTACTCTCGCGGTACACGGTAATCGTTTGGGCCAAGTGGAGCAATATCTTGATCACGTCGTCGCCCCTGCCGTTGCCGCAGGTAAGCCGTTGTCGCAACGTGCAGCCGTGCCCAGTCCACCGCATCACGCGGCCCTTATGCACCCGCCGCGTGCCCAGGCCGACTCCTAAATGCTTCAACATGGCCAGGCCAATTGACAAGTTGCGAATCTGGCAATGGAACTGCAGGAGCTTCACCAACAAGAAAGCTTTCCTGCAGCAATACCTCCGTAGCGACGAAGCCAAACCTCACATCATGCGATTACAAGAGACTGTAGTACAAACCGCCACGTTTTCCGGATACCAGTGGTTGCCCGGCCCTTCGGAAGGACGTGGTATCGCCACTCTGGTCGCTAACAAGACTACCTGCACAGCTCACAGTTTCAATGTGCCCGAAATTGAGCACGTTATGGTCGAAATTCTCCCTGGCAACATATCACAACAAAGCGTATACATGCTCAATGTATACAGTAGTCCCAGCCACCATAGACAAAGATTCACACGCTTGTTCCAGAAAGCTGTCCGTCTCGCTGGGCCTAACCCGCTAGTGATTGCAGGTGATTTTAACGCTGCGCATAGCGCCTGGGGCTACACGTACGAGATACCCAAAGGTAACGAGCTTTGGAAAACTGCGAATGACATGGGCCTTTTTCTCATTACGGACAAAACCTTCCCCACTCGCTCTGGTACGTCCACGCAAAGAGATACTACGCCGGATCTATGCTTCGTCAAGAATATCTCTGACGCCCGCTGGTCAAACCTCGCGGTAGATCTCGGTAGCGACCACTTCATATTGGCTGTACACCTCCCCACAGTAAGCAGGAAGACCAAGTCGTACACGTGGATCGACTGAGACCTCCTTCGTAAGACCCGCGCAGAACGACCTCCTCCCGATACCCCACCGAGCCTCGAGACGTGGACGGCCCAGCTCAAAGCTGATGTAAACAAGGCAACCAAAACTATCAGCACAGACCTTCCAATCGAAAAGATGGACAGTCGTCTCGCCCACCCACTAGAAGCCAAACAGTCTCTATTGGCCCGGTGGAAGAGCCATCGCCTTAATTGGAGGTTACACAAACGCATATCTCAGCTGAACAAGACCATGATGGATCACAGCCGCATCCTTTCAAAACAGCAGTGGGACGAAATTTGTAATTCGATTGATGGTCAGGTTCGAAATGGCAAAACGTGGAACTTACTCAAACACCTCCTCAATGAAACCAACACCCGCACAAATCAGCGTCATTCGATCGTGAAGATACTTCATCAGGCTAAACGGACAGTGTCACCAGAAGATGTTGTCAAGAACCTCGTGTAAAAATATCTCCCGCTTCCCACAGGCCCTGTGACCCCTCACCCTGATTACTCTGGCAGCGACAACACTAACTTAGACGCCGACTTCTCTATTGAAGATGTGCGCCGAGCTCTCCATGAGCTAAATGGCCGCTCAGCCCCTGGTCCCGATGGCATCACCAACAAGCTCCTACGCAACCTGGACGATTCCTCAGTCACATACCTCACTGACACTATCAACGAGATATGGAAAAAGGGTGAGATACCCGATGCTTGGAAACTAGCTCACACGGTTCTCATAGCCAAACCAGGAAAGGCGCCGAGCCTAGATAACCTACGCCCCATATCTCTCACGTCGTGCGTGGGCAAAGTGGCTGAGCACGTCGTCCTCAACAGGGTTGGTCGATACCTCGAAGATAACGACTGCATCCCGCACCACATGATTGGCTTCCGACCAGGGTTATCCACTCAAGACGCCATGTTACTCCTAAAGCATCAAATTCTAGATGGCGGAAACACTAGGGACACTCGTGCAATACTCGGTCTCGATTTAGAAAAGGCCTTCGATACAATAACGCACTCGTTAATCTTGAAAGCGATTGCAGCCCTCGGCCTAGGTCATCGATTTTACTACTTTATCTGCTCTTTTCTCACTCGACGCAAAGCCGTCCTCCACGTAGGAGACCTCGTGTCGAAAGAAGTGGAGCTCGGACAGCGGGGCACTCCTCAGGGATCTGTCCTCTCACCCACGCTCTTCAAACTCGTGATGATCGGGCTTTCTGAACGACTTTCAAAAATAGACGGGCTAAATCACACTATCTATGCGGATGATGTAACCATATGGTGCTCCCCAGAGTCGAATGGCTTCATTGAGTCCGCCCTGCAAGAGGCTATCGACACCACCGAGTCTTACCTCGACCACACCGGTCTCAGGTGCTCACCTGCGAAGTCGGAGCTGTTGATATATTTGCCCAAACGCCGGGGTGCCAAGCCAAAAGGGTGGAAACCTCCGGCGGAACGCAATATCACCCTCCACACCAGAGATGGCCATACTGTACCCAGGGTAGACACCATCAAGGTCCTCGGCATGATCATCGAGTCCCACGGAACCAACACCCAAACAGTACACAAGCTCAGGACTAAGACTGAGAATGCCATACGACTCGTTCGTAGAGTAGCCAACAGGCACCATGGCCTCAAAGAAGACAACCTGCTGCGTCTCGTAAACGCGTTTGTTTTGTGCCATTCTACCTACGTTGCCGCTATACACAAATGGCTACGTGCTGAGCGCGATCTACTCAATGCGCTTATTCGCAAGGTGGTCAAACGAGCCCTTGGCCTCCCTATCACCACTCCAACGTACGAACTCCTCGAGCTTGGCGTGCATAACACGCTAGAAGAGATCGCCGAAGCTCAGGAACGCGTCCAATTGACCCGACTCACTACCACCAAGGCAGGCCGCCATATTCTGCACGAGCTCGGCTTCTTCTCCTCAAGGGCCAGGGACCCCCCAGAGTTGACTCTAATTCCCCGTGAAATCCGTGATCTTATCACGATCGCTCCCATACCAGGAAATGTACACCCCGAATACAACAGAGGCAGGCGCCTTGCGCGGGCGAGCGCCATTCTCAAGCGCATAGACATGGAAGCGGACAACGTCTCGTTCGTGGATGCCGCTGCCTATCGCAACAACCAAGCCTTCGCCGCGGTCGCGGTATCATCCGCGCAGCAGACTCTTAACTCAGCCACAATCCTCACCCGAAACCCCGAATTAGCGGAGCAAGTAGCTATAGCTATAGCTATGCTCGACAGCAAACGGGAATTCATCTACAGCGACTCCAGGCCGGCCATCAAAGCCTTCGAACGCGGAGTCATCTCCGACCAGGCGTTACGTATCCTGCGCAATGTGGACCCGAGTGCCCTGAAGCACCACACTGTCATCTGGTTCCCCGCCCATCTCGGCCAGGTGCCGGGTGCCCTATCCAACCTCAACGAGATCGCCCATGATGCAGCGCGCGCACTTACCGACCGCACTGCCACAGGACAACCTCATCTTGCTGGGTTAGAAACCAATCGGGATGCACCAATTACGTACAATGAAATTACAAAGCACTTTTACCTGGAACGCCGCATTTTTCTACCCCCACATCCGAAACTTAACCGACCGCAGGCATTAACCCTACGCCTATTACAGATACACACGTACCCAAACCTTGCCACGCTTCACGTTTATTATCCCGATGCATACCCCAGCGACACATGCCCATCATGTGGACACACAGCGACACTCGCACACATGCTCTGGAAGTGTAGAACAACTCCTCCCGACTCTACCTCAAGCAAGTGGGAGAGGTCCCTCAGGAGCTCACTTCTCGCCAACCAGCAATGGGCCGTCCAGCAGGCCCACGAAGCGGCCACCAGGTACTCCCTGTCGGTCCCTACGTGGGAGACGCCCGCTACGCGCTAAGCGCGTCCTGTAGGACTGAAATAAAGTTTTTTCATTCCATTCCATTTCTGGCGAAACCAGAATGTATTCCCGCTACATCGATTCATTTCGTGAGCGGCATACACGTGCGATTGTTGCACCCGCTTCACCTAGAAAAGCGGAAAGTACAGTTACACCCCATGCCTTCCTCGTTGTTACTTCTCATAGTCATTGTTAAACGCACATATGGAGGAAGACGAAAATTCCGAGTAAGGCTCTTAAGACTTCGTTCATGAGATCACGAGTTTCAATTGAAAAGGACAAGTTACATTTCTGTAAAGTGGCCCCTGGGTTTGAATCATGGCTGCGGCGACTGCATTTCCGATTGAGGCGGAAATGTTGTAAACCCATGTGCTCAGATTTGGGTGCACGTTAAAGAACCCCAGATGGTCGAAATTTCCGGAGCGCTCCACTACGGCGTCTCTCATAATCATATGGTGGTTTTGGGACGTTAAACCCCACATATCATCAAAGTGGCCTCTAATTTGAAAGAAAAAGACATTTTTTTTAATAAAAATTTTCAGGGACCTTTTTTTAGGTCTTCAAGACCACAGATGTCCCCGGTTGTTTTCAACTTTGGACGCGCGCATGCACTCACGAATTCGTAGGCACGTTCTTCAAATGCTAAAATCATGATTGATATGTGGGGTTTAACGTCCCAAAACCACCATATGATTATGAGAGACGCCGGAGGGCTCCGGAAATTTCGACCACCTGGGGTTCTTTAACGTGCACCCAAATCTGAGCACATGGGCCTACAACATTTCCGCCTCCATCGGAAATGCAGCCGCCGCAGCCGGGATTTGAACCCGCGACCTGCGGGTCGGCAGCCGAGTACCTTAGCCATTAGACCACCACGGCGCGGCAATGCTAAAATCATGGTGATTCCTTTAACCTCTCTACGGATGAGAGCATTTCACGGCGGGGCGGCGAAAAACGTGATGCAGGTGCCGTGTAACGCCGAGATTAAGCTCAATTTGGGACGGTATACGATTAAAGTGCGACTTGCTCCTCGTCTACGGTGGCTATAGAGTACAAGGCGATGTTTTCGAAATCGAGGTCCCACTATCGAAAAGCTTTGTTCGTTTCGAAAGCCCTCGCAGAGCGGGATACAGCGACGCTCTTTAAGTTCTTAGAAGTGGCTTACAGGAGGAGGTTGCTGACAGCAGATTTAAGTTTTTTGTAAGCTGGATGAAGAAAAAAAAGCTTTACAATACAACGGTTCGGAAGGCGGTGCCCTAATGTGGCGAGTAATGGCACTGACTACAATTAAGGCAAAAAAAATAACTTAAGTTGAGCTGTCAGTGAAGTCATAACACAGGTAGCTTGGCGTATATACTCAAGCCTCCTATTTCCTAAACACCACCAACCGTCACTTACGCCAGCACTGGTGTATAAAGGTTCTGCCGATAAAGGGCGGGCACAACCTTTTCAGCTAAGGAAGCACATTGATGGCAGTTATTGAAGTTATTAAATGACGTGTTGCTTTACAGCGTCATACAAGAATAGAAAAATTAACATGAAAGTTCATTTCCTACACATTGCTCTTAATGCCCATAGGTGGGTGGCCACCTCAGTCTGAGCAGCCGTCTATCGAATATTAAAAGCAATAAGAAAAACTTGTGGCAGGAACAAGCTTGCACAAATATCTCAACAAAAGGTAAACTTTTTAAAAAGCTCACTCTTTCTGAAGGAAAAAGATTGCTCGTTATTCGCTTCAAGAATACAGGCAGGCGAAAAAGTAGGAAGCAAAGCTTTCTATGCAAATGAGGGCTGACACAGTCAAACAGTTATATTTTCAGCACTAATCATCGTCACGCTTTCTGTGTGGTCTGCGTGAATCGCCGCCTGCGTTATCCCTGACGAAGATGTATTCACAGCAAATCTGTCACACTGGAACTAATGCGTAACAGAAAATGCCATGAAATCTGAATGGTCGATAACTGTTATGCTGGGAAATTGGGATTTATCGGGGGACTTAGAAGTGTGGCAGCTTGGGCTAGTTGGTATGGCATGACGATAGTTATAGCACGAGAACAAAATGACACAGAGACAAGAAGGACACGAAAGACACGACCGCTCGTGTCTTTCGTGTCCTTCTTGTCTCTGTGTCGTCGTTTTGTTGATTGATATGTGGGGTACAACGTCCCATTGATTGATATGTGGGGTTTAACGTCCCAAAAACACCATATGATTATCAGAGACGCCGTAGTGGAGGGCTCCGGAAATTTCGACCACCTGGAATTCTTTAACGTGCACCCAAATCTGAGCACACGGGCCTACAACATTTCCACCTCCATCAGAAATGCAGCCGCCGCAGCCGGGATTCGTCGTTTTGTTCTCGCGCTATAACTATCGTTATCGGGAGAGCCGTTCATCATAAACGATGATGCCATCATGGCCATCATCATCGTTATTATTATTATTATTATTATTGTTATTATTATTATTATTATTATTAAAAGATGGCGCGCAGAAGAAGGGTAAATGTTCTCCATTAAGGAGTTCTTCGTGTCCTCGCTTAAAATTTGTGCACTTCCTGCAAAGATGTATTTATAGGAACTTGCCCGATATTAATGTTTATTAGGAAGGAAGAGTCCAGCCTTTTTTGAACTCTCTCTAAACGCCTCTATAAATGTGACCACAGTTCATACCTTGAGTTATTAGAACAAAAAAAAAACGTTTTCTATAGACTGAGTTTTGGAAGTATATACGCAACTGGTCTAGCAAAAGGGGGGAGTCCCGACCACTGAACTTAGACGGAGTTCATGCGGATGCCATCGCTGACTGTCCATTTATAGGGCCTCACACTCTACAGCAATCAGATCGGACAATAAGCTGATCTGTTCATGAACTAGGCGATTAAAACAATGCCTATCGTGTGGCCTAGATGGAATCCCATCTGCCACACAAAAAGCTTGTGGTAATATACTTACCCCAGTACTGACTGCAGTATTTAACATCTGTCTCAACACTTACTCATTTCCCAGCCTGTTGGAAGACAGCGTGTGTTCTATAGTATTTAATTTGGGCTTCGACGAAATTGATGTTTCTAATTATCACTCGATTTTTCTACTTTGTGCCACATCAACGATTTTTGATCTGGCTTTTCACAATATATTGTATTTAAACGTGAAATGTTCAATGATTCCTCATCAACACGGGTTTCTCACTGGACGCTCAACTACTGCAAATCTTGCTAGTTTCACGACGCACATCTTCCCACCTACTTCTCAGACAGGACTGGTTCACGTAGCCTACTATAACCTGAGCAAGGCTTTTGGCAAAGTCACCCACTCATTAATTCTAGTTAAACTTGCACACTTCGACGTTGACACGCCTACTGTGAATCTCCTTCATATCTGCTTAATAGGGCATGTAATGCTGCCGTAAGTGGCCAAACGTCATCTTTGTACAAAGTGACTTGTGAGGTTCCTTAAGGGTCGGTATTAGGCCCACTCTTACATTTTATTTTGCCGTCACGATGCCTATTTTGCAATTTGTTATTCTGCTTTTCTCTTGTATGCCGATGACATAGAGATATTTTGCAAATTCAATTCAGCCGACGACTGTCGCTTGCTGCAGCCAGATTTATGTTCTTTCTCTGAATGGCGTATAACAAAAATAACATTTTCCTGAATACCTAAGGAACCAAATTCATGAGTGTAACTCGCAAAAGATCCACAGTGTAATTTCCGTTCCTGTCGATACTTTGTCATTGCGTAAGGTTTATGAGATCAGGGGTCCTGGTGTACTTTTTGAAAGCATGATAAATTTTTCTGCACAGGCTAAACGTTGTAAATGAGTTCAGCGAAAACACGCAAGGTGGCGGATCGGTTAGGAAAGAAAAAAGAAAAAAAAAACACCCCTTTATATCACCAAGCCACTAAAAAATCAGTACGGATTTTTTACACAAAAAAGCATCTTAGTTACGCCATTATTCGTGCTGTCATGCGAGGCCTTTCTCCTCGCAGCTTTATTTCGCAAGAATTAAATTCTCCTTTAGACTTCCACGCATTCTTCACCGCAATATGCTATCTATTCTTGTTCAAGAAGAAGCCAATCGTACGTGTTAGCGTTAGGAATCATCCAAGCATTTGACCTAACACACAGGAGTGGTCACTTGATTACACTCCAATAGATTCCGGGACACTGCGGCCTGGTTGGAAACGAAATTACCGATAGCGAAGCAGGAGCGGCAGTATACAACGCTCCTATGTACGTCTAAGTAACGTATTCGCGAAGTGACGTCAACACATTGTTGAGATCGCTCATGCGCGAATGCGCTGCCACTTACTGGTCGCTACCAGATCATCGGAACAAGCGTATGCGGGAAACAGACTCCGGTTTGACTTTTCGTCTTCCAGCTAAAATCAGCCGAAGACATGCTAATATACTGCACCAGATTCGCCTGGGCGTCGCCTTCACTCGCCACTATACCCACCTAATCGGCCGCGCGGACAGCCTGAATTGTGAGCGCTGCCAAGTGCGCGAAACTTTAGCTCACATATTTTGTGACTGCACATTATGCGTAACGCAAAGAAAAATGCTAACTGCAACGTTGGCAAGCATCAGACGAACGCCATTGAGTGAAAGCTACATATTGTCAGCAATGAACGACCAAACCGTGTCAAAAAACTGCTACATCAAAAGCACTGGACTGGATACTAGACTGTAGGGTACTATGCTAAGTGGCTACTGTACATACGCACCACCTTTTCTTGTCCCCATCATCATGCTTCATCTCTCTTTCCTTCCCCTTCCCTTATCCCCTGTGTAGATTAGCAGGCTAGAGCGAACTAGCTCAGGCTGACCTCTCTGTCTCCTAATACATTCTCACTCACACACCACACTCACCGCAATATCTATTCTTCAGTTTGAATATGCATCTTTGATCTCAAATGGCATTGCTAAATCTGCCAGTGACATCAGTGAGTTAACTTAGAAAGCATTTAGGAGCATTTACAACCATTGTTTTACAAGTAGTCCCTCTAGATCTCGCATAACACAGCTAGATTATTATCAGTGCCATAACTTTACTGCCAACAAAAGTGCGCTGGTGCGCTGACCTCTTTTTGCAAGCTAGTTCGTGATATAATATCCTGCTAAGTATCTCTCAGTTGTAATAATTTTCGAATTCCGCGAAGTTAACAAAAGACTATCGGCCGTTTCATGTACCTGCAGTGTTCTTCCAATACTTTGACATTCACAGAATACAAAGTCTATATAATGTTACTTTCATGATCTTCCTCTTTTTCACAGTCCACTGCCATTGTTTTCATTTCATCTCTGCACTGTCTTAAAATAGTTTTACACAATGTACAGAATCGTTCTTTTTTCCATCTTTAAGGAAGCCTTTTGTGTATATTTCACATTATTTCTCACTTTCAATCAATTTTTTTGAAAGAGGAAACGATAAATCAATTTTTATCGTCTCCTCTTTTTATTCTTCGCATTTAGTGTTGACATGTTTTCGTCAGTGGATTTTCGCTTCTTGATTTAGGCTCTTTCTCTGAAGATATTTTGTGTATTGTATTTTTTTTGCTTTAGTTTTATGTTTGCGTGTGCCTGCACAAACGCTTTATGGTTGCTACCGGGCACGTAAAATAAATGTTTGATTATTATTATTATTATTATTATTATTATTATTACGTGTTACTAGAGGTGACGTTTTCATGGTTTTCATATGTCGCTCACATGCATTAGACTCGTGGACAATTCAGACATGATCCCTGAATCGATCTGACTTTCAATTACCCCTGGGTAGTCTGAATAGTTGTTTGTTTGGTCTTCCTGTATCGCCTAGCATTTACCCAATCTCTTTCAGATCAATTTTTTTCTTGCATTGGGAACGTCATGTCTTCTTATTCACACATATTTATTGTTCTTCGGCTGCGCTCTACATTTACAGCAAGGAAAAAAAAACGCGAAGACAATAGGCACCCAAATGCGCACATATGTGTGTAAACTTTTCGTTTTTCCCGGTATAAAAAGGTAGTTTACTAAAATAAAAAAATAAATAAATAAGTAATAAATAAAAAAAAACGACTTCAGATCAACTAACTACCCCTATCAAAGCCTGATTACCGAGAGTTATTATTCGTTGACTTTAAGACACCTCTGTAATTGACTCGAATACGTTTACATTTTCGAATTCTCATCATTTCATAGAAAACAATTATAACCTGTGGTTAGCAATTCCTTTTTCTAATTTCCTTCACTGGCATAGTTTTATTGCCGCTTCCCGCAGAAATGTCTGGGATATATGCATGCCAAATAACTGAATTGTTTGTCCCAATAAATTTCACCCATAAACTTACTTAACACTCTCTTTATCAGCCGAAAAACCAAGTTTTTTTCTACTGAGATCTACTGAGATACTCAAGAATATAACTGGAGCTTTCGTTGATGGAACTCATTCAGGCTAGGCGCAAAACATGAGCGTCCTCACGCCGAGAATGTCACCATGCTCCCTCACAGAGATCTTTCAGGTTAGCCCTTTCCCAAGAAATGTGCACCCTCAATATTATGGCTAGGCGCAATGCATGAGCGGCCTCACGCCTTGCGCCTAGCCACATAATATTGAGGGTTCGCATTTCTCGGGAAAGGGCTAACCTGAAAGGTCTCTGTGAGGGAGCATGGTGACATTTTCGTCGATGGTCAAAGGGGCCATTCCTGGTGACATTAGTATAGTATGTTTCTGCCTGTCTTCGAAGACAAGAGACGGACTCTTTGCGCCTTTCTTTGTGCTTCGATTACCTCCCTGGGGGTGTTGGGCACTCCCAGTTCGAGGAGCGTCTCTTTCTTAGTGCTAACAGGTATACCAATTATGTACTGACGTTCGAGCACAGACGTCAGTATCATTGAAACGAAGTTTCTTTTACGATGCAATGATGTGAATGTCACACGTATATTTTGTTACTGTTGCATGCAGCGGCACAGCGGCACAGCTATGGAAAGCAAACGCAGCCATCCGGTGGTTGGCAAAAATGATCATTTATTATTGCTTCAGTGCAAACTTATTTTGCAGCTTAACCTAGGAAGAAGGGGGGGGGGGAAGATAAATGGGTAAAAAACTTGTATCGCTTCAACGACCGACAGAAACGCGGAGGTGGGGAAAGGAGGAAGCAGTGTGGCCAAGTCTTGTTTGCAACAGTTAGCGCATTCCTCCAGCGTTGAGCAACGCTTCAATATTAATACTTGCTGAAATATAGAAACACAAAATGTATTGTTTTACAATATATAATAGCGCAGCCAATGAATGGACCACAATTTACATTAGCCCGACATGACGCCAGTAACACAAAGCACATATTGGGGAGGCGCTAGATTGCGCGAGAAAATATGAACAACTTGGGGCATGTTCGCGTTCGGGGGACGCGCTCACGGCGGACAGCAGTCAATTGAGCCCGGACTACATTGTCTTAAAGGTGTCCTTCCTCACTATTACCTCCTTGTGATCTGTGAGGGCTTCAGCAGATTACTTACCCTGAGCCTACTATATGTATAGTGTTCATTGCTTTGTTATAAAATAAGATAGCCAGCCCTGCAGCCGCAATTGACATCACAGAAACATTACGCGTGCGGAGTCTTTTTCCAAAGTACTCTCATGACCTGGTGTGGCTGAAAGGTATAGAATACTTGATTGCCACAAAGAATTCTTGGGTTAAATTTTTGCTGGGGTCCTCATTTTTATTGCAGTCATCTGGTCAACGCTGCCCATGTCGGATTTTCTGAAATCTCTTTCTATTAAATTAGCAATTGCTATTCTAGCTGTACCTGAGCAGATACAAACTGTTGATTACCAACGGCCGATACCAAGCTTCCGAAGCTCCTCATATACTGGTTTGTGCCCCATGTGTGTCGAGGAGAGGGTCTGAAGACATACCTGCCATGATAGTTATGCTATTTATATTATGCCCAGACAGTCATATTCATTCAATCCTGTCACCATCGTACGTCAATTTTGGTCTGCACCAAAAAAGGGAGCCGATCATAAGAGAACCAAGGCGTAGGTGGCTAGATAGATAGATAGATAGATAGATAGATAGATAGATAGATAGATAGATAGATAGATAGATAGATAGATAGATAGATAGATAGATAGATAGATAGATAGATAGATAGAAGTGCTCAAAAAGCCTTAGGTTCACTAAAATATGCTTCGCATTTATTGTCCCCATCTGAATCGTATCTTGATGAAGCATGAATAAAGACTGCACGAACAGGAAGTCTATAAACGTTGCCCGTCTAGTCATTGGAAGGCACAATAATAGTTCACCGAACTCTTCATTTTTAAATATATCGAATTATTTCAACAAAGAGTTATTGGCCAGCCGACTGAGTTTTGGAAACATACACGCAAACGGTCCAGAGGTGAATCGGAAGAGATGAACCTTCTTTCGGTTCACCTCTTTCGATAGAGGAGACTGCTTTACACTATATTGACTCAAATGGGATAGAGGTCAAAGGTGTCACTGGCGGTTTTGCGACTCATTTCTAATCTGCTTTAAAGGCTCAGACTCCAGCACTTGTATTGGTTTACCACCGCAGACAGTTATGCATCTAATGCTATATCGCTAGATGAAAACCTCATCTGCGAATGCGTTAAGCTATCCATTCTAAAAGATGATTGCAGAGAATTTGTTCCAGTACTGACGCCTTGTTAATGTGTTATGAGTGTTTTGATTATTTATAATTGGTTGACTGAAGAGATTCATAGAGTAATTTTTCACGACTTTATTGATTAAAAACGCAAAAACCTTACACTGGCCCTGTACAAAAAAAAACCCAGAAATATTCTATTCGACGTTTAGAAACCCGCTCAAATTCAGTGTTCACACGAAATCTAAGTGAAGAATGCTGTTATTTAGGTCGTGATCAGATTGCGTGAACTCCTGGCACGTTGCCATCGGTTGGTTTACTTCAGGATTAGTATATTTAATGTGTAGCCGTTCCTGTAAAAAAAAAAAAAACGTGTACCAACTGTTGAGGAGCGACAATTTTTGGCAGTCTTTTAGTGAAATGTGTAGAACGTGCCTGGGCATTGTATTACATTGTCTGGGCAATATAATTCGAATATTTTGGGGGACTAATATTTTAATCGTCACCTGACAGGCATCTCTAAAACCCCTAAAACAGTTTACTGAAGTCAAAGAAAATTGTTGCCAGAACAAAGTTATAACGTTTTTTTTTTTTGCCAAACTTTGAGTGCAATCTATTCGTCGTAACACTAAACCCGACACCAACGGCAGTATACTGGAAGCGCATGCAAGAATCTTGCACAAATCTCATCACTACCTAATGATCTGTAATATTTTACTTGAATGTGATCAACGAACCCGAACGGGTTTCAAAACACCGAACTAAAAAGTTTGCTTGTGACCCACCGTAGTGGTATATGTGGGTAAAATACTCGGCTGCTGACCCGCATGTCGAAGGATCAAATCAAGGCTGCGGCGGCTGCATTTTTGATGGAGGCGAAAATGTTGTAGGCCCGTGTGCTCACATTTGGGTGCACGTTTAAGAACCCCGGTGGTCGGAATTTCCGGAGCCCTCCACTACGGCTTCTCTCATAATCATATGGCGGTTTTGGGACGTTTAACCCCACATATCCAGAAACATTTTTTTTTATTTTTTAGTGCTCAGCTGCTGACCTGTAGGTCACGAGTTCAAACCCTTCAACGACAGTCGCATTTCGTTGGAAGTGAAGTGGTAGAGGCTCGTGAACTGTGCGCTGTCAGTGCACGCTAAAGGGTCAAAATTTCCGGAGCCCTCCTCCACGGCGTCCCTTATACTCATATCGGGGTTTTGGGACGTAAAGGCAGATATTACTATTTTGTGCCTTTATTTTCCGACAGCATTTTTTTCAACTTTGGTCTATGCTCACCAGGTAAATTTTTGTCAAATTCTTCATATTGCTTTTTCATAACCCTGGAAAGGAAGAGTCTTCTGGCAATGTTGTTAGGCTGAAGAATCAGTTTTATCGGGCTCGTGATGCATCTGTAGCGCTTCCCTTTGTTAGCGCGTACAATAAAATGCTCGAAAAGTGGGCTTGGTAGAGACAACGAGACACCATCTGTTTTCACTGAACTGGAAGATCAGCCACACAGTTCCAGCGCATATAACTGACGTCACTGACATGACGCCTACTATATCGCCATCTTTTTTTTTCACAGCGACTACTTCACACTTTACGCACAAAAGTATAAAAATGATAACTGTTTTGTTTTCATACGATCGTCATAACAAGTCACTGAATTAAATAATAAACTCAAGCACTCCGGAAACAGAGTTGTCCTCTCAAAACAAAAATCACCTAACAGCTGTGCAGATTTCGACACTTGTGAGGCAATTACGTGGCTTCACTTTGTGAAGAGCCTCGCGTTCATCACAACTTTATGCCAATGTTAGACTTGCTATGTGCAAGCAATTAGTCATATTTCATGCAACATATTTCCTCTGAGTCCACACCAGTAAATGGGTAAGCTTGTGCTTGGGTAGTTTTGGGTAGAAAGTAATTTCTATGGTCTCCGATAAGGGCCCCTGTAGATGCTTATCAGAATAAAAAAGAGTTGATTGTCTCTCTGTTTGTGTGAAAGTGTGCCCTGTCAAGTAGGACAGCAGCGCTACTGCAACGATGCATAAGTACTGCGCTGTGGTTATTCGCCCATAACTACCTATTTCTTTTCTCTGTACATTATTTGCACAGTGTTGAAGTATTGAAATCTTGAAATTTTTTGGTCACCTTGTTAAATACTTGTTGTTTGGGAGATAGCGTTTTCATGCACCACCAGCTGCTCCATTTCACAGAGAATAAGATACATGATAATCACAGCTAGGACAAAGAAATTCCATAAAAAAACACCTAGCGACAATACGTACATGTGAGTACAATAGCGTTGCGGCCGCCTGGCAAGCACCACACAATACAGTCTGGTCACATAACAGTATATTTCACAGAAAATGCAGTCACAGGAACACCATATGAGCTGAAAATATAGGTACGCAACGTTCAGTCACAAAACGACATTGAAATTAGGAAAATCTAGTCGCAGGGAATCATAATAGTTAACACATCAAGCGAGGCATAACGCTACACCGTGAGACCAGATGATGTGCATAAAATTATACAAAAACGTTTTCCTCGATGATTTTCAAGTATACTACTTTCTTACAGGAACTTGTTTATTGCTATATTATATAGTGCACGTTTTTTTTTCAAGCCATGCGTTGGCCTTGAACCGATATTTTTTTCTTACTCTGAAGGGCCTATGGTGCAGTACCATCAAATCTCGTATTAGCTATTGTTGTTGTCCTGGTATTGTGCTGTCCCTGTGTACAGTTGCAATTCAGTATAATTGACCTTTCAACAAGGCAGCTTATTCCTGTATTTATATCTTTTTTTCCATTCTTCTTCCTATCTCTCATTAGAAAGCGCGATTAACCTTAAATGGTCGTACAAAGAGATTGTTTTGTGTCAGTGGTGGCTATATGATTCCCCCATGAATTTTTTTCGCGCTTCTGTAGGAAAGCATTTACCCTCGTTTCCGCGGTAGTTGTGAGCGTGAGAAGCTGCAGCCCACCAGATACTTTTTCAGTTGTGTTTCAGCGCCTTCACCTCCACACTACAATCGACCGCTTATGCTAACCCGAAATTTCAATTTCAAAGATGCTTCGCTTTATAAGGAGCCTAAGCTTAAATAAAATTTAGGTGCTGCCAAATTTAAGTGATTCAAAAATTCAGACGCAGCCAGGTGCACACGCAGTGCCCATTTCCCTTTTATTTCTTAAGCTCTTTCCTGCCCTTAATCTCTTTCAAACCATCTGTTGTAGCACAGTGAATGTGAGTGTGGTTGAGCTCTCTGCTTCTAATTCGTAATTTCTCATTATTTCTTTGTAAAACACGGTGTAGCTACTTACCGAGCCCAAGTAAGCAATAGCGTGGAGCAAAAAAAGGAAGAACATTAGCGCAGCTTGCACCAAGTTTCGCAAGTCTCGTTCACAGCATAGCTGGTAGGCAAATAACTGGTCCTGGCTTGGCTAGGATTTTACCTTCTCACCCTGCGTGGCTCTGCTTGCTGTCTTTATCCTTTTTTTGTCTGTTTATTACTATACCTTTCTCTCTCGCTCTCTCTTTATTTCTCGTCCGTTGTTCCTTTGTCATTCTCTCTTTTTCTTTTTTTATAAATTTGATTTTCTGTCTTTTTTTTCTTTTTATGGGGCTTTACTCTCTTTCTTCCGCCTTTCATCTTCCTCCTCATCACATCTCTCCTCCCTTCGCTCACTTCTCTGTTTTCCCTCTTACTACCCTACACTATACAAATGCTCGGCTAGCGTGCCTGGATAGCCTAGTGGTCGGCGCTCGCTTTCGGATTATGAATACATGGGTTCGAAGCTCACCCAGAAATTTCTTTGACCGAGAATTTCTCTCGATCTCTTTCTTTCTGTACCCGTTCCCTCGCCCATTAGGGCTATTGCATGCCACCCCGGACGAGTCGGCGCACGTGTGCTGTGCGCGAAGCAGGCAAAGGAAGAAGAGAATGAAGAAAGCGCGTGACGGAACAGCTATGCTCTAGTATGATGATGATGATGGCCTAAACGAATGACTCACACCCACTCAGGGAAATTGAGCATTGATTGATTGATTGATTTGTGGGGTTTAACGTCCCAAAACCACCATTTGATTATGAGAGACGCCGTAGTGGAGGGCTCCGGGAATTTTGACCACCTGGGGTTCTTCAACGTGCACCCAAATCTGAGTACACGGGCAGGAAAATTGAGCAATAAACGATTATATAGATAGTGGACCACATATTACTTTTAAATCTTATGAATCTTAAAATGGTTAGAAGAAATGAAATTTTACAAATTCAGAGATTTGCAATCAAATCCGCCTTGATTCGATAAAGAATCTTTGTACAGCAGAACCAATATCCCGGTGACAATAACCTAATCAGAAGGCTCCCAAAAAGAGAATATTAGAAATGATGAAATACAATCGAATTTGATTAAAAGCCGCTTTAAGAATGTTTTTGTTTAGTGACTTGAAGCGACTACACGATAAAAATAATGCTCGATTGTTTCATCGTCATTACAGAGTGAGCAAAGAGGGGAAGGAGCCAGACCAACTCTATGCATTTGGTAATTTAGTTTTGGAGCTCTACAGCGTAATGTCGTAAAAGTAACTTCATTGCGTGCTAATAGAACTTTCTACGCCAAGGGAACGAAAGGTATCGTTATTCTTTTAGGTTAGTGAATAATGTTTTACCAGAGTCTTCAATTATGGCATGTTTTCTGAATCTGTGATGTAATATGAGAGCTGATGTGGGAATAATTCAAAGTACCGAATCACTGAGAGCCGCTTTCGCCAGAGCGTCCCCCCATTTCATTCATTTGTATTCCTTTGTGTCTTGGAACTCAGATCAATCGGATTAAAGATATATGAGTTGGGACCAGAAAATGAAACGTGTGTAATAAGTACGAATCACTATTGAGACGAGTGCCGAACACTTAGATAACGAATTGGTAACTATGGCCACACTTGTGTCGTGCGGGCTGAGCTTTCTTAATGCCATAATCACCGCCATAGGAAGAGGAAGCAACAAAAGGGAGAAAGCAGGGAGGTTAACCGGAAAGACATCCGGTTGGCTACCCTACACTGGGAGATTAGGGAAGGGGACAAAAAAGACGACAAAGAGGGAAAAAAGAGAGAAGAAAAAAAAAAGGTGGGGGAGAGACTGACAGTAATTTCACTGCATCGTGTAGAACTCTACCGCATGTCAGAGGCGTTGACACAAGCCTGTCTTTCTCAGGAAACACAGCAGGGCTTTCACTGCCTTGTGGGCTGTCGAGGCATGTGGACGTTGCTGTAATAGCACTTGCACAGAAAGAGGCCGATCATCCAGTCGTCGCGTTGCGTTGTCAAGTGCTTGTCTATCTGAGGCAAATCGAGGACAATGGCACAACAGGTGTTCGATATTTTTGTCAGTGCCACAAACATCGCACGCCGCACTGTCAGTAATTCTGATTAACGTAGTATAAGCTTTCGTGAAAGCAACTCCCTGCGAAAGGTGATAGAGAAGCGAAGCTGCACGTCGATGTAGGCCGGGTGGAGGCCGGAGTTGTAGTGAAGGGTCGAGCTATAAATTCTGCCGAAAATACTGACATGAAATCGGGTAGTCTTAGTGAAAAGGACCAGTTAAAGGTTTAGAGCAAATGCCAATGCCGGATTTCTCTTCAGACTGCGAGGCATCTGTAGCTATACTATTTATTATATTTATCTCTTCTAAATGCTGTTGCACCAAATTCGGGAGAACGAAAGCACCGCTATTGTAGCTGATGGTTCCAGCTTAGTTCAAAGGCCTTGCTATATTTTACTCATGGATTTCTTGTAAGCTACGGCCAAAAGCACCTAGGTTATTCTGAAGATAACACTCATAGGGAATATTTTTCACTTCCGAATATACACTTAAGCCGCCAGTTATGGATATTTCCATCCCTTTCCTTTCCACTTTTCGATCTCCCCTATCCAGTTGCATAGGTACGGTAGCAAACCAGTTGTAAACTGATTGACCTCCCTGCCTTTGCTTCCCTATTATTTATTCCATTTTTTTATGTATCTGCACGTCGCCTCTACAGAAGTGCATGCATGGTTTAAAATGCAGAAAGTAAATATATCTGATGAACAGGCGTTGTGCTCAATATTATTCTTCACGATGGTATATGTGACCTTCTTGATTACTGCTTTTTAGTAACTGACACCGAAGCCGACGTTTCACTTCCGGTGCTCTCGCAGTTTCCGGGTGCTTTCGGTGGAATGAAAGATGAAGAAAAACGACAAATAAAAACAATAAGTGCCATTGTTTCTTCTTTTTTACTAGCTGAACTCTGACGACAATCCCGTCTCATTATTTGAACACTTCCGGGAAACTGAAGTGACTACAGATGGGCGTAAGACATACATGAATGTGCCAGCAGATTTAACGAGTGGTGCACGCGTGAAAAATCAATGAACACCTCAGATTCCGGCTCACTAGAGCTGCGTGCAGCAATCGACTAGCGGTGAACTGTGACAGCCAAGATTGCGTGGCTGCTTAAACGGGAAGCAGCACAATGGTGGGGAAGGACGCTAATACACAGCGGCAGGAATCCACGAAGCTCCATCTTTTCATTCACAACTGCTGTTCATTGTCGCCAAGACGAAATGAAGATTCCCATGAAATGATGCATTTACAGTTTTTTTTCTCACCACATTATGTGCTATGTTAATTCTAGTGTGCTATGTTTATATTTGGCTGCATGGAGCAAAGCAGACGTATATATATAGCTACTTGTAATAATGAACTCAAGGTCCCGCGTTATCTTATGCTCTAATTGACTCTTTTCAAACAACATGGCGCAGCAAGATACTAGAATGTTCTTATCGTTGTTAATTACTGATGAATGGCAGTGAAAGTACGAGTCAAATAAAGAATTATCATAGCTGTGAAAGCATCGTCGCCAATGGTGCTAATCACGATTGGATTTAGGAAGGACAAGAAAAGGTGATTAATGTTTTCAAACCAAAGCCTCACGTATGGCAACAAGGGTAACAAGCCGATTCATTTCTTAGGTCCATCGGGAAATTACTGCAAAAACCGGAAATAAATTTTGCGGCCGCATTCAGAGACCGCAATTTCCCGCCATTTGCACATTGAAGTCTTTTGTCGGGCTCTTGTTATTCTTGCAGCAAATTTTAGCTTTTTTTGTTGCGCACTTTTGATTAACATGCCAAGCACATTAAGTGGTATTTATTATACCAGTTTCTCACAGTCGGTACGGGAACTGAGCTGCCAGTCTAAAGACAAACACGAACACGTAATGGCTTTGGATTGAAGTTTGGGGGACTTGTTGCTATGTGGGGTTAGGGGTTATCTGGACGAAAAAATACGCTTTTTTAGGCTCAATTAAGCCCCTGTTAGAGACGCAGATGAAGCTCAATACCATATGACTCAACCAACTTGATGGGAAATGTCAATTAGTGCACATACTTGGGTAACTTATTTTGCAACCCGATAGCGCACGTGTTGTATCGCTGGATTTGTTCTTGTTACGTAAGTTGAAATAATTATTTTTTTATTTCGTGAATTCATCGCCATACTTCAAACTAGAGCCACAGAGAGGCAAATATAAATGGCACTTGTGGGAGGAGAATTTATATTGCCCAGTACCGACGACAAATCTGCCAGTGCGAAGCTGTCGATGCCCGTTGAAATGCTATCGAATATATATATATGTATATATATATATATATATATATATATATAAATATATATATATATATATATATATATATATATATATATATATATATATATATATATATATATATATATATATATATATATATATATATATATTTCCAGCAGACGACATCATAAAGCCTCTAAGCGCGTGTATGGGTAATCTCCAGTCGCGAATATTTCCACACTCCAGCGACGCACGAGAAGAGAAATCTATTAAAATGCGCCGAAATGCGTCAGAAGAAATCAATCATAGGCTGCTTATTGCTCGGGCATCGCACGCTTCGGATGCATGTAATTTTTGTTTGTCTCTTTTTATATTTGCAGGTGTGTCAAGCGCGCTAGGTTTAATGCACGGGCGCCATCGCGTATATGGCGGGGAAAGAAACGCGACGCAATGAAGAAACGTGGCCTCGGGCATCCTCCAAAAGTGTGCGTCCTCAGCGTCGATCAATCAAGATCGCAATTCTACTCTATAGCCGATCGGTGGCGCGCCTCTGAGCTGTGGTCAGCTCCACGCTTTAACCTTTCTTCGAGGCGCTTGCCCCCATCCGCGAGAACCGCCAGCCGTGCGCTGCCTGTAGCGGAGAAAGTTTCGCCGATCGGTGCGAGGAACAGTCCCAGTGGAATCGTTAGCGTTTTTCTGCGCGTCCCGTACGTGACTCGCACGAAGCCGCTGCGGAGAGTGGTCGGCAGCATTCTGCCGTTTTTATTTAAACATCCTTCCCCACGCACAGTCGATATCAAACGTGAGCCGCTCGCGTACACAGGAAGAGGAGAAGAGAGGCCGGTGACCGGGTGGGGCAAAAGCACAACCCTTTCAAACCCCGCCTGCCCTCTCTTCTCAGAGAGACCTTGCGAGCCAAATGCACCTCGGTCGCGACGCTGTCGTCGAAGCCAACCCGCCAACCAGATAAGCGCGCAACAGCGAACTCGCCCAACCGGCGTAGTGGCGAAGATAAATGGAGGAATGTTACTCTCTGAAGCCGGTGTCTGCTTGCCTGTTTACCATATTTTTCCTGTTAAGTCTTTCTTACACATCATAAAAAATAACACGCTCGATTCAATATAGCAATATTTGTTTTGATTAGCGAAATTTCAAAATCTGAAATAATTATTATCTCTTATTATCTCTGTTGACCATAGAGGTCGAACGGCGTATGTTGGGAAGCTTTATGCTACCTTACGCGTTTGGCTGCTTGCTTTGCTTCTTGTCTATAGCACTTGAGAAATCTATTTCGGTACCGCAAAGGGACGCCAAACAACCTTCGTCAATAAAAAAATACAGAAAAGTAAGCTTATCAAAATGACTACAACCTTGTCGCCCCTGACCGCTTTAAATTTAGCTTCGATTACAGATTATAGACTCAGACTCCGAAACGCAAACACGCAGTGCTTTGCTGGCAGAGTGCTTTGCGCTCAACTGTCACGACCATACGCCAATTGGTACAACATTACTCAGGGAAGTTTTATTTTTTTTAACAGGAGAGAGATGTCTTCAGAAGACAGTTTAATAACAACAGAAGACTAATTAAGAACGCTTTAATAGTGGACTAATTGAGAACGGTGTAATAGTGATGCTGCTGTTGGATGAATAGATGGAACGATGACATTACTATTGCCTGGTTTCTGCGACAGACTCCATCATCTTTTGCTAATTGAGCCTTTGAATAACTAAAGAAACGCGCTGTTTTATACTTTCAACTCGCGCAGAGACTAAGAGAAGGCTTTTGTAGTGCATGAATTCTAGAAAGTACAAAAAAATAACGTTATAAAAATGCTACAAACAAATTTTTGAAACTGAAAAGTTTTCACGTCTGTGTTCACGGAAGTGTTCGTAGGAGGTAGGGGCCCTCTGTAAATGAGTAAGTGAGCAGAGGTAGCCGCCGCATTATTACCTATATGGTGGCTTTGTTAGTAACATAGAGATTTTACATGTGGCGCACTTGGAGTATTCTACCCTAGATTTAAATTTCGCACTACCGACATCATGACCATTGCTCAGGCTAAGCGAAAGCCAGTTTTTTTTTTCAAAATCGTACGGCTTTGCCAGTACTTTTTTTTACATTATACTGCTTCCAGGACCAGCCCACTTTCGCACTGTTTACAAAATAGGCGCGAGACCGAGAAAGGGCAAGGAGTTTGTTTCTTTGTTTCTCTCTTTCTGTCTTCTTTTGTCTTGCTTTCTTCGTCTTCATAGGTGTGGCATGGCGCGTTTCATCAGGAGCTTACATCTACATTAAGTGGCTAACTGATACGTTTCAAAATATTGGTCACTACCTCATGTTTAGTTGGTATATACTAACTTTCTGCTGTAAAAATATGGGGGGGGAGGGGGTTATACGTCCCAAAACCTTGGTATTAATATGAGAGAAGCCGTAGTGGAGGGTTCCGCAAATTTTGACCATCTGGTGTTTTGAACGTACTCTGACAGCACAGAGTACGCCGGTCCAACTTTTTCTTGTAGTCTCCTATAAGTTTCCTATTCCTGTCTTGGCTGTTCAGACTGAGCTTGTTTTTATGGCAAATATTTGTTACCAAACCCTCTAAAGCTCATACTTTTTTCGTGCTTTCTATTTTAAAGCAGCTTACGCTGGAGCTGAGTGACGCTCTGTTCTGCCGATATTTTTTTTTCTCGTGACATTTCTTGACAGTTTTTGTCCCCTTTTTTATTTTACCTCAAAGGTGCCTCGTCTTCAGACGAGTTGTTTCTCTAGTCTTCTGCTTTTCTCCTGTTTTATCGAAAATGAAATCATGAAACATATTTTTTGTATTTCTTTCTCAGTGATCATTTTCTTTACCTTAATGCAAGTTACGAACAATCCCGCTCACTCTGCGAGGCCGGGTTCTCTCAAAATGCGTGCACATATTGCCAATGAGCAATGAATCCTGCTCCTTGAAATTAATGTAGATGTGTGTTCTTGATGCGTGCTCAACTTCCTTTAACGCCTCTTTACAAACAATACAAAAGGTAGGAGTCAAAACTGCACGTTTACAGGGACCAAGCTATTCGCAGGTCAAACATATTAATTCTGCATAGTCCCACCTGGGGAACAATTATTATTTGTGGCATTCTCAATAAGTGTGAAGCACTATATAAAGCAAGCTAGCGAAAGGTTCTCTCTTGCTCGATTCACAAGAAGCCAGTCCGGGTGACGTGTAGGCGGACAGCCCTTCGGTCAGCCTAACAATACGCGAAGCAAGAGCTCAATCAGAATAGAATCATTGCATTGCACCAGCCGGGCTTCCAACCCTGCATTGCGTCTTCATGGCTTCCAAAGAACTAGGAAGACGCAATTCACCAGGTTTTTTTCTGGTGTCTTTTATCTCTGCTGTAAGCAATTACAAGTCATTTGATCAGCCTAATATCATTTGTCTGGTTTTCGATGCATCGGCGGGGTTTTTCGCGTCTGTGTTTACTTCTTGTTTACTATGGCACACGGGAATTAGTTCACGCGATAAGAGGCATCGTCAACGTTGGAATGCAGAACAGAAAAATTGCTGGCGAAACGTGCTTCAAGCAACGAAATACCAGGTAAATCAAATGGAATAAAAAATATGTACCATCCTCTCGAAAAAAACCACGATAGGATGCGAAGCAGCAGTGGTGTGCACGCCGTTGGCCCTGCTGAAACGGGCATCAAGGCGGTGTTGGAAGAACGATATGAAGCGAAACTTGTTGTAGCCTTTACTCAAGTAAACGTTTGTTTGAAACGCAGAGACGGGAAGCGGGTTGTGTCTGTGTAAGTTTCATCGCATATAAGCAAGAGAAAAGAGTAGATAGATTTAGATGAACGTTCGCAGCTGCCATACGAAGGCAGCCTCCCATTGCGAATGTGTGGCAGGCTGCGTCCGTATGGCTGCTGCGAACGCGCAACTAAATCAGTCGAGTGCTTCCACTCGACGTGTGGTCGAGCGTTGAGGGTGGTGGAGATGGTGAAGCGAGAGAGAAGTGCGTTGCGAGCGTGTGGAGGAGCAACACCACCTTTGTTGGGAGGAGCCGGCAGCTGCTGCAGGTGAGGGTGAAAGTGACGTCAACGCGCAGCTGCGAGTTGACCTGCTTAGCATCGTTCCAACAACTGCAGCGGAGAGAACGCGGTGCGGCGCGTCGGCACTGATACACGGACAGACAGCGTTACACAGGCTAGTCAAATAGCTGCTTTGCATCTAATATGGCGAAGCAGAGTGGAAAGGATGGACAGGCAGACTATTTGCAAGACTATGTTGACTCGCTTGGAGTCCTTCTGCGCATTCGCCGCCTAGGCGTGGAATGAAAGAGGAAGGAAATCCTATAGACTCCTCACATCACGTGGTACCAACTTTAACAGGCAAGCCACTATCAACGAGGTCACAATAAGAACGCACAAGGCTGGCCCATCGATTTATTCATCTTAAAGGGAAGCGAAGACACAATTCAGGATTGCTGCTCTGTCGCAATATAAAAACTACTCTGACACCTCGGCAAACTGAGCCGTAGCGAGCAAACATACAGTAGTGACAAAAGAAAAACAAGCACCGTGTTCGGAGAATTTCTGCAATTGCATAGCAAATAGCACTGCTTGCACTGGCAAGAGGCGAAGGTATAGTAATACTCTCAGCAGCTGTCACCATGTCCATCGGAGAACCAAGATGAAGGCTTCACCAAGAACCGTCGGTGCTGCAATCGCCTGAAAATTGTAATGCAGAAAAACATCTCCCTATTTTTGTCCTGAAACGATAGGCAAAGAAATGCAGTAGAAAAGAAGCACTGAACGCTAGGCCAGTTTGCGACATTACTTGAATATGTAACTCAGCGCACGACTACGTGAACACAAGAGATAAAGGAACAAACCACAGCGCTGACTCACAACTGAGTTTTTGTTGAAAAACATGAACGAAAAGGAGCAATTCAACCTTCACACCCTTGTGACCACACTAGAGCAAGTAAATGAGAAGTCAGCAGAAATTTTCGACAGTGAAGAAAAAAAACCTGATACAACCCACGCGTACTCTCTAACAGCATAAAAGTTAAGATATCATGCTATCTAAGAACCTAACCTCGCTACCATGTTGAGTTATAGAATTCCAGGTAATTATTTCGGAAAAGAGTTCTTGGCAAAAAAGTGTGGCGCTTTTTCTGCAGCAAAAGCTGAACTTTTTTCAAATTAATAAGCCGTTTCACACAATTTTGAGCAGATTGTGAACTTTTTAGCATCGAATGCCAAAGTAGTGATTAAAGCGTTGTCCATTAATGTGAAGATTTGTACTATTATTTACATCATAATATGCTTCTGGAATTTGTCGAACAGTGTATACTTGAACGTGATGCAGTGGCCTTTCAGAGCACTTGTGGAATGTCGGTGCGGGATTTTTTTTTATTTAATGGCTTTATACTTCACGTCCACATTTGTTAATCGAAATGAGAACACAAATATCTAATGACAGGGTATTCAGATTGGTTCTGCTATTGCACCCGTACTTAGTGATATTTTTATGGTCCACTTGAATGTAATAATTGATCAGAAGTTGTTAGGTACTAAGGTTTTAAATAATTTCAGGTTTGTGGACGATAATTTGATACTTTTGAAGTATGATGCTAAAGAGTTGCTAAGTTGCGCTGATTTGACACTTCAGGTATTTGAGACGGTTTTCCAGCTTTTAAAACATACACTTGACATGCCATGTGGCAACAGGCTCAGGTTCCTTGATCTTTTGTTGAAATTTCTGGGTGACCACGTTGGTTAGCTTTATGAGTCCAGGAGCCAAAAGCCATTGTTGCCTTTCTCTTCTGCCCTTACTAAAGTAGTCATGAGGTCTGTCGCACGTATGTGCCTTTTTATTCCTTTCACTTCATGAAGAAGAGCTTTGAGCAACAAGTTTGGCTAATGCAGGCAGCAGGTTACTAGCAACGACTAGTTATAGCCGCTGCAAAATCACCCTATAGGGACCTAAATAAACAAAATAGGCAGCGTAGTGACACTTTCCTGCAGCAGCGTAAAACAACTGTTGTCCCCTTTATCCATGGTGTGGCACACAATCTTAAAAAGATTGGAAATATTGTTGGTGTATGGCTGGTCATGCATGCTCTAGGTAAACTGTCAAAAATATGTTGCGAAACAGTATCCCGGTGTATTGAAAGAACAGAAATGTTCCCAAATTAAGCATAGTCATAAATTTATTGAGTGTAAACTGTCGGTTATTTATAGAGTGCTCTTGTTGTGTGGTCTCGCTTATGTTGGACATACTGAAAGATGCATTATTGAGAGGTTAAAAGAGTACCATGATGAAGTGCAAAAGGGTACTGATTGTCACTTGGCGATGCTCTGTAAGGAGTACGGTTGTGTGCCGTATTTCGATAGCACTTGCGTTTTATGTCGTGAGAGCGATTCATTAACCCGTTTGATCGTTGAATCTGCAGAAATTACACGTGATGACTTTGAGTGTGTTTGTGCACCTTCTACTTCGCTCACGAGGAAAGAACTTTGTTTTTTTGGGTGGTGTTATTTATTTATTGATTGAGTGATATATGGGATTGAATGTTCCGAAACACCATTTGATTACGAGAGATCCCGTAGTGGAGGGTTCCGGAAATTTTGGCAACCTGGGGTTCTTTAGCGTGCACCCAAATCTGAGCACAGCGATCTAAAACATTTTCGCCTCCATCGAAAATACAGCCACCGCAGCTGGGATTCGATCCAGCGACCTACGAGTCAGCAGCCGAGTACCTTAGTCACTAGACCAACGCGGCGGAGCGTGGTGTGATTGATAATAATGAATGAGTAATGTACGGCACTCCACGCGCTCTTTTTATTGTTCTGCCTTCTTCTTTAACCCGTTTATATACTCTTACGTTTGCAATAAACTTTTAGTTGAAAATAAGCGCTTGTGTTGTGTGTTCCTGTGTAAACATTGTGCGCTTCCTACCAAGATGAAATCATATCAACTGGCCAGATGTAATTGTTTATTGGGTTATAGAAGGCCCGCTACTACGTTTTTCGCCCCATTTTTGGTATTGTATGCTGCATTTATTTCTCCTGTGGTTTTATCTCTTTGTGTCACATGTGTCCCAAAATGTTGCACAATGTCATTGCGTACCTATCTTTCTTGAAGCTAAAGTTCTATTGACACACAGAGATCCAACCACAGGAGAAATAATTGAAGCATATATTATCAGAAAAATTGGCAGATCCCATGTACAGTGGGAATCGATGATATGCGAAGTGCGAAAGAGGAAGGTTGATATGTCACTTTAAAATCAGCTCAACATTACGAGGTGGACGGACGTAGTGCACAATAAACACAAACAGAAATGTTATGCGCGCTCACGTATCTAGAAAAGATGCAAGTGTGTTGTTTATAGTCACGTGATAACGGCGGCACTAATGTTTGCGATACCAGCACCAGCAGTGGTAGGCATGTAATTTATGCCATATATGACTTCCATGTAATAATTATCATGCTTGCGCCTAACAATTGTGTTCGTCGTCCATTCAGGTCATGTAATACTTTGTTTGGTATATGTGAATATAGTGAATTGGCCGCGAACGCGCTATGAGCGTAGTAGGTAGCCATGTTTTACGTGACATGTATGTCATGATTATTATATTTGGACGTGTCATTTACCTTCGTAGTCCGTTAGCGTGACGTAATACCAAATTTGATATATGTGAAGTTCGCGAAACGGCTGCCAGTTCATCATAAGTGTGGCACGTAGTCATGTTTTTATTTGACACGCATGTCATTATTATCATGTCTGCACTAGCCCTGTAGCCTCGTCATTCATACCAAATTTGATATATGTAAAGCTGGCAAAACGGCCACGAGCGTCCTATGAGCGTAGCATGTAGTCATGTTTTACAAAACACGCATGTTATGAGTCATGACCATCATGTTTGGACGTGTCATTTAGCTCGTCGTCTATTTACGTCATCTAATACCAAATTTAGTATATATGAAGCTAGCAAAAGGGCCGCGAGCGTGCTACGAACGTAGCCTGTAGTAATGTTTCACATGACACGGATATCATCACTATCATGTTTTGACGTGTCATTTATCTTCGTCATCCATTCACGTCCGATATTACCAAATTTTGTATATGTGAAGCTAGCAAAACAGCCGCAAGCGGATCATGAGCGTGCATGGAGTCACGTTATTACTAGGCACGCATATATTCAATATGATGTTTGCACCCGTCATATACCTTCGTCATCCATTACGTCACGTAATACAAAATTTGATACATGGGAAGCTAGCGAAACGACCACGAGCGCACCACAAGCATGGCGTCACGGTAGTCATGACTTATATGGCATGCATGTCATGATTTACACGTTCGGGCCTGCCACGTATGTTCGCCATGCAGTCATGTCATGCAATACCAGTTTTGTAATATGTCATGTGAATGCAACCACCACAAGAGCATCAACATCATGACATTTAAATCATGACATTCATGACATACACGTGATGGTTTCCCGTTGATTAGTCCCTTATGCTCGTCATACAGTTATGTTATGCCATATCAATTATGGCACAGATCCCAATAATGGAACAGCCACAAGAGCAAAAAGTCCCAGGCACATAGACAGACAGACAGACAGACAGACAGACAGACAGACAGACAGACAGACAGACAGACAGACAGACAGACAGACAGACAGACAGTCAGACAGACAGACAGACAGACAGATAGATAGATAGATAGATAGATAGATAGATAGGCAGACAGATAGATAGATAGATAGATAGATAGATAGATAGATAGATAGATAGATAGATAGATAGATAGATAGATAGATAAGGAAAAAGTCGCTGAAGTTTGCTAAGAAATTTTTAGTATCTTAAAGGGGTGAACATTGCATTGGCATGCCTTCTATAGCCCCAAATGATAGCGAGATTAGGTGCATAGATAGCATTGTATCTTGACTCTCATGCTGTTAGGAATGACGCATGGGGTGTTTCAGGTTTTTTTTTTTCGTTGTCTAGTTGTAAGTTGACCTACTGTTTTCTTTCTTTAGTTGGGTCACATGGGTGTGAAGCTTAAAGTGTTGCTTTTTTCGTTCACGTTTCCCAATAAATATTCAGTAGCGAGTGAGTGCTGTGAGGTGTCCCTTCTTCCATTGTGTCCGCGTAGTCGTGCGCAATGTAAAAATATGTTTATGTGCAGTAGAGAAGAACTAAGCTTTATTTTTGTGACATAAAAACATTTGCAGTCTGTTTGAGATAGTTTTATTCAGCACAACTTGGAAGTTGTTAGTTGTGCCGCAAGGCAGTGGCTCTCAAAGTGAAAGTCAAGCTGGACACTGATAAGTGACATGGAAACTCAGTTTCACCGTCTTGAGTGGCTTTGCTCAAACAATTCCTGCATCGAAAATGACACCCTGAGTTATCACCGTGCACTTGCGGTGAAACTGATAAGAATATTGCATGTGTGTTAGGAACTTGTTCACTTCATTACGAGCCAAGGTAATGAAGTGGAGAAATTCCCTTCATTACTATAGTTGCAGATGAAGTGGACTTTCGCACTTCATTCTCTGCTGTTTTTTTACTAACGGGAAATTGTGCCATCTTTTAAAAAATTATTTTGTTCTCATCCTTTTCCAGACATAAAAAGAATAGCATTATATGCATCCCTGTGCATTTTCTTCATTATTTGAAACCTATGGCTTAAAAGTAGAGTCCGTGGGCCCGATTATCTGGAGAGTATACAGAATCCAACAGTTTACCTATTTCGAACAGTTGTTCGCCACCACGTGTTCCTCTCATGGATCTCTAATTTTTTAATCAGGGACTTAAGGCAGCTCTCGTCGCGTGCAAACTCCCATCAGCCCTGGGGCCATACGGAATTTCGTACTGAGTCCTGTGTCATAAGCACTCAGGTTCTGTTCTGTTTGAGCTATGCAATGAATCTTGAGTAGAAGGCACCCTTCCTATAAGTACAAATACCAGTCATATGGTAACGCCATTGAAGCCTGGCAAGTCTCTCTTGGAGCTCTCATCAAATCGCCCAGTCGTATTGGCTGGTTGCATGGACAAAGTGTTGGTGAGGGTGATTTTAAGACTCCTGTAGTAACACTTGGAGTACGTCAACATCTATCCAGATGCTTTGGCAGGCCTTCGACGAGATTAATTATCGATTGATTGCGTCAACGACCTAATCAGCGGCACTGAACCCGAAAAAGACCCTTAATGTGTTGGTGCTTCTTCGCTCCTCGACGCCGTCATAACGTTGCTCATGAAGCTGTTCTTGCTGCTCTCGAAGAGGTAGTACTGGACGGTCGATTATTTAACTGAATACGCAGCTCTCTCTTCTACGATCTTTTTGTGTGAGCGCAAAGCATAGATACACTTCTTATCATTACTGTTATAACGTGGCGCCCCAGGGCGGTGTACCGAGCCCTGTGCAATTCAATCTCACGCTGCTTGCTCACCATGCGCACCTGCCAAGCACTGTTTGTCTATCGACATAGGCGGTTGGCATCTGCGTCTGGGCATCAGCTGTAACACTGCAGTTGCGAGTGACAGTCCAGACAGCTGCCACTCAAACTGATGTCTAGCTTCGTAATCGAGGCCTAGGAATTTGTCCCGGAAGTGTACAATTCTAGGAATTACGGGTAAACTCATGATGAATTTCAACGTATCGATCAAATGTCTTATTTTTGATCACATGAGTTGCTGGCTATGACAGAAAGATATCATGGTGTCATCCGGTATCATAGATGAAAAAGTTGTCGAGAATTGCACGTCATTTCTTCAAGTTCCTTCTTCGGGAAAAACTTGTCGATTGTTACCAAGTGCGACTGCTGTACAGGGGACTTTTTGCCGGTTTTCGATGGCACAGCTTGCTTAAGTTGACAAACACAAGTAAAATAAGTTTACGCACAAAACATTCAGGCCGAGCCGCAAGGGATTCATCTAGGTTTGCTTCATAGTTAGTGTAGAGTCTTGGGCGTGTTTTCTAAACATCAGAAGGAACGAAGTGATAAAGAAGACGGGACAAGAAAGGACGACGCACGTGGAGCACTGTGTGTGCGTCGCCCTTCCTTGTCCTCGTTTTCTATTGTGCTGTGTTCTTACCGCTTTTTCAGAGAGCCTTAACAGTGGCACCGCATCACGACGCGGGCGACGTGGGCTAGGACATGCGATGCGGGCTTGCTCTGACAAATATTAAGTACGTTGCCTTGTAGGTACACACAACACAGAGCAAATGTATTCACACGCGGACACACGAGGTGTATACAGAGTGCCTTGAGTGACCACGCATATACCTACATTTGTCCTGCCTTTTGTGTACGCTACAAGGAAACACATTGAGGTAGAAACACTGAGGACAAGCAGAAGGCCCCACGGCTGAACTCCCTCTATCATCTATCCTATGTTCCAGCTGGAAGACCACATACCTTCTTCAGGCAAAGAATAAACGCGCTTGGGAAATCGATACAAGCATTTTTGACGCCTGAGGCGGGGCCATCTGGTCCCCCATGGTAACTCACACAGCCGAACATCAAGATGATGATAAATTGAGTCCAGAAAAAGGGATATATAAATATGTGGGGTTTAACATCCCAAAACCACCATATAATTATGAGAGACGTCGTAGTGGAGGACTCCGGAAATTTCAACCACCTGGGGTTCTTTAACGTGCATGCAAGTCTGAGCACACGGGCTTACACAATTTCCGCCTCCATCGGAAATGCAGCCGCCGCAACCGGGATTCAATCTCGCGACGTGCGGGTCAGCAGCCGAGTACCTTATCCACTAGACGACCGCGGCGGGACGTTTTGAAAAAGAGAACGACATTTATCGGCAACCCCTCATAAACAGCTCGCTCAATTCATAGTACAGGAAGTACCGCGACTACACATCTACACAACGGTTCCATCCTGCGAGACAACTCAAGCGTGGTAATTGTGATAACATCGAATGCCACGAATATCAAACTGAGGACGGCTCAAATAAAAAAAAAAGTCAATATCAGGAGAACTTGCGGTGCTTTGGACCATGCTGTTTTTCATAAATTTCCCAGCGACACGTAAGTGGACAATTTTTTGTGACTACAAGTGGGTGTTGTAGTCTCAGCACTGTGCACTTCACATCTGCTTGCGCTACCTGACTGAAAACTGACATAAGATCACATTTCAATGAATGTCAAGTCCTTGTGACAGCATTGACAATGAACGGGCCGATAATGCTACCCGGTCAGTTCACAGAAAAGGCCACTAAGTAAAGATACCGCTTTCTAAGACTAACGCTTCACGGAAGATACTCCAATGAGCCACGCCACATTTGAGTGAGCCGCATTTCACACATGCATGATTACATCTCCTTGATTCCACAGTATCTATTCAACTTCACTCTAAAATTCACCTAGGTGACGCTACCGTTAAGCATATATCACGGTTGGGCGTCTCATTTAGCATACGCGTGCGTACTGCATATAGGGATGGCCAAAACCGCTTGGCAACCTTTTGGCGATGAAGAAACACTTAGACGCATGCCGTGCGACTACCAAAAATAAAAAAAAAACAGGTACAATTGTTTTTCGAAGCTATCAGCAAGTTGGGTGACCGATATCTGTCATAGTAAATAAATCATATTATGCCACCATCGTGGCCTTACGTCGCATAAGAAAGCTGCAGAAGCGTTTGTATTTTTTTCTTTTATTTTGCAATAAAGGGACGTGTCTGGATAACTCTAGAGCTGGAAAACCGTCATAGAGTGGCTATTGTTTTTCTTCTTAATTTTTCGAAAAAAAAAAATTGGCTCAGCTTGGACTATGCAAGGCTCAAGCAAGCTGTGGGGCTGGGAGGGCTCTGTTTCTTTTCACTCTTGTCTTTATTCTTTATCTCCTTCTTTCCGAAAGTTCTTATGCTCTCTTTTGCGTCTCTTTTTCTTTGTGTATTTCTCATTCTTGCTTACTTCTTGCCTTTCTTTCTTTCTATCTATGTTTCACTTCATCTTTCTTTCTCCACCTTTCTCTCTCTATCTCACTCTCTTTCTCCTATCCTCACTTTTTTTTTGTCTTGATCCCTGTTTTTTTTAATCTCTTTTTGCGTCTGTTCCTTTGTATCTCTTTCGCTATTGTTTTTTTATTTCTGGGTTCTTTGTTTTTCTTTCTTTTTCCCTCTATCTTTCAGTGCTCGCTCTCTCGCCTGTCCACGTAATTACATCCCATGCCGATTCGCGCAGTGGAAGAGCATGCGCGGGGCACAAGTGCATGTTCGGGGAGTGATGCAAAAGATGGAGAGTATGAAAGTTTTTGCAAAAGTGAACTGCGTATTCGCTGACCTTGTTAAAACTCTCTCCGTCTCTCCTTTTCCTATGCAATCCCCTATTTCCTCACCACACCCTATGCGTGGTAGCATACCGGATACTAGCATAAAAGGGGATGATTACTAGCGAAAAGAGGAAGGAGATGGAGAACCTCGTTCTCTTCGTGCGAGTACTCGTGCTGTATTATGCACAATGCCAACTAGTCCAACTTTTCGCCGTAGCTGTCTCAGTTAACTTCCTATGGGCAACTTCTCCAGGCCTCGGAAAGTCTCAAGTTTCCCTTAATGGCGAAGGGGGGCGGCTAAAAAATCAACCCCATCGCACCTAACGAAAAGCCACTGTGGCACGGTTCAAATCTACACTCGGGGACGCTAAAATTCTGCTAGAGGCGCCGTAGTAAGCACAAACTTTAAAAGCGATGAAAACCACCATTTTTGCTTAAAGAAAAAAATTGCTCGTTTCTATGCAATTCAAGGATAACATTTGAATTTTACGTTGTGCGTAGCACTTGTTAGCAGCAAAATTATTGTTTAGCGATCTCGTTGCATACGTTCACACATTCGTTAAAGAACCCCAGGTGGTTGAAATTTCCGGAGCCCTCCACTACGGCGTCTCTCATAATGATATGGTGGTTTTGGGACGTTAAACCCAACATATCAATCAATCAACCTTCACACATTCGACATCATCAACCTTCCATGTGACTTGTACACCAGATTTGTTTATCGGGGACGATGACTAAGCGAAAAAGAGGCGCCGCCTCTGTTCGGCGGGGGCAGCTGACGCGCATATATATGCTCAGTTAGATTTCACTGATGGTTGACGTTGTACTCAGTGTTGCGTTTTACTTCTAGCATTTTTTTCGCTTATATAAGTCACTGCTGTTTTGTGGGTAGTAGCTGTACTGCTGTATGGGGCAGGGGGAACGTCCAACTAGCGAAGCCATCGATTTTGCAAGTTACACGGTGATGACAGGTAAATTCGTTTTGTCAATGCGCGCATATTTGTTATTTTTTGTCGGTTATTTCACTCTTGAGTGGTTTGGCGCTGTCAATGTTGTGTATTTTCGTACAACGTTCATTTACACTGATCCTACACTTGTTCGAATTCTTGAGCTTCTCTTGACTATCGATCCAGCGTGATTTCACTGAGAAGAAAACCCACCTTCTTGTCACCTCAGCTTGACCGCAGTATATCGTAATGCTATGAAAACTGTGCGTTAAGCCGTTCTCGGCGTAATCAGGAACTGAAATTCTAAGCTTTCACTAAAGCATCTTATGCTGATATTTGTGACTGTTTTGTAATGATAGTTCTTAAAAGTGAGGAGCGCTTTTCTGTTCGTTTTGCCTCTGAAGACGAAGGTGCGCCGTTTGCGCACTCTCAATAATGATTCTAACACGATACCTTTATTTGTTTGGATTGAAACATCATTGCTAGCTGGTTTGCTGCCAATAAATATTATCGTTCGATGTACTCACTCACGAAATGTAATTACTAGTGCCAGCTGCCAATGTATGTCTTTCGGTTCTACGTAAGTTTTGTACGCACAGGTACTGCGTTCCAAAAGGTGCTCTGACGTGCTGCTGGGCGTATCGACGCGCTTGAAAGAAACGCGCGAAAGATAATGAGGCACCCGTAGCTCTACGCAAGTTCTGGTCTCTTTCGCCCACTTCTGTATAAAAAGGAAAGCCATGAATAAAGAACCAGCCAAGGCACCCACGTATTCGCATACGCAGCCAGTAAGGAATAAAAAGGGTGGCACTTAGTTTTTTTCTCCCCCCCCCCCCCCTAAAATAATATTGATTTACACTTTCTAGTTGCGCAGCGCCATCTCTTGGGTGCCCTCGGTAGTTTCGTGCGCTACCGCTGCTTCTCTTTTGATGGTTGCGAATACTACAGTTTCCCTTCATTAAACTGTTTCTTTATTCTATGACTTCCCTGCGTCCCTTTTAAATGCGAAGCATTTCTTCGCCTACTGCAAGCACTTATGGCATCTATCTATCTATCTATCTATCTATCTATCTATCTATCTATCTATCTATCTATCTATCTATCTATCTATCTATCTATCTATCTATCTATCTATCTATCTATCTATCTATCTATCTATCTATCTATCTATCTATCTATCTATCTATGTCTGGGTGCTCTCATGATCACCCCCTTACCTTGAGGTACGACAAAATTAATACGCAAAGGTAAGATTGTTATAGAAATACGACGCGCTGGTCATGACATGAACCATTTCACAATGTCGTCGCGTACGCCATCAAACACTTTCCGAAAACAGTGTAACATACCCGGGGGCGGGTATGTGCCACTGGTAGGCGAGTATATGCCACAGGTGATAGACATAGTATATCTACCCTGGAACGGTGAGAACCTGCATGGGCCATTTTAACGCTTGAGAGTTAAGAAAAATCTGACAAAGGTAGTTAGTGTTGACCGGACAAATTCATAGAATAAAAGTCAGTGTTCCAGCTAGAATCGAACCCTAGCAATGTGGCAATCAAGCATTCTACGACTGAGCCATGCCAGGTCTCGGAAATACTTTGCAAATAGACCTTAATGTTCATGAAACGCCAGTTATGGTTGCAGTACTATAAAATTTTATAAACATCACATACGTACTCCTATGATACAGCCGTCATGTGGGCTTAACGTCAGTTTTAGTTAGGGGCCATTCGCTGAGGTTGATTTTTAGTGCTGAGGGCTACGTTCCTCGTGAGCCCCAGAGCAAACACCAGCGCTTTATTTCAACTTACCGCTTCTGCTGTTGCTAATATCCTTGTTGCTGTTCGCATTGTTACGCAACTGCAAAAAAAACTGCTAATATGAAACTAATGCGGATGTTTAACGTATGTGTGTGCGTGGATTTGTACATATATAAGGCGCCACTTCGTAACGTCTCGCTCAATATAAAAATTAAAACACTTTCGCCTTGTATCCACACACTTCGTGTAACATCAATTTTCAAGGTACGTAAGATCTGCCGATTCCCCCCCCCCCCTCTCTTATCAAGCCAAAGCTTGGTTAACCTCCCTGCCTTTTCTCTTTGTTCTTCTCTCTCTTATACTAACATTATAAAAATAATGTCACCTTTTATTTATAAAAGGGTCGTATTTTCTAGCGGTATCTGTTATCCGTAATTTTTTATTCGAATTTCACTTACGTTATTTTTTATTATTGGATGGAGCTGGATTTACTCGCAGTGATCTGCCAGATACATTTTACTTTGTCGAACGCTTATCCGTTTAGAAAGCTATGAGCAATGCACTAGTGAAGGAAGTTGGGGGGATAATAATAATGCACCATTTGGATGGTGCTTCTTATATTGGCCACTGTATCAACAGGATAAGTATTGCCTAAATCAATGCCGCAAAGAATAGGTCGAGGTACTAACTCATGAGTCGACTTATTTGGACTCGCTCACGCCGAGATTGAGCCGTCAGTCTAAGCCTCAGTGAGTCCGGATGAGTAGTATTTTGGTGAGTGTGAGTCCGGGTCAGTCTGGTTGAAGAATATTTTCGTGATTGTGGAGTCCGAGTGAGTCCGGCTTCAGTAAACTTTGGGAAGCAGAGTCCCAATGAATCAAAAGCGCGAGATATTTTTTTCATTTAGTCTGAGTAAATGCCACATTTTTTGCCGACCTATGGTTCTATATACTCATCTTCAGCGATACTATTGTAGCCTTTATAATAGATAGTAATAGATAGTAATGCTTGATTCGCGTTTGTAGTCACGTATACTCACACGTTTTCCAATGTAGTATCGTTCGCACACCATTTCAATATATCCAGATCAGAGGCATGAATTACGTAGGAGCATGCCTTGACCTCCCTCCTACCAACTCTTTCATCGAAGTTTTGATAAGTTAAGTATAGCTTGTGTCATGACCTCTTTCGCTAAAAATGTCCTTAGTCAGTTGCCACCACTTGTATTCCTACCACCATCATGAGCACCGATTGCGTGAGATATTGGTGTTAAAGAGCATTGACACCATGGTCGAACAAGCGAATTCTAGGCTTACGGTATCGTAAGTCGACTCCGACTCAGCTCAGGCTCTGATTAAGCCGTGAGTGTCAGTCTGAGTGAGGCAAGGCCAGTAATAATTTTGAATCTGAGTGAGTCCAGTCGAAGAAACTTTTCTTGAGTAAGTTAAAAGAGCAAAATATTTTTCATGAGTGTGTCTGGGTGAGCTCCAACATTTTTGCCGACCGATGGCTGCAAGAGGCAGCGACGCAACTTAATAGGTGGGACGCATGCATCCATGGTGAAATCAAAATAAGTTGAGCCTCTCGACATGTTATAGGGTGCGTGTAAAACAATTTATGGGTGTTCTGTAAATTACACCACCACATTCATCCATTGGGCAAGCGGTAGTATTGAGCTTCTGTGTTAGACGCCAAATGTCCGAATGCTGTGAAACCGTATTCTGGAATTTAATATTCTTCCATTTTATTCGATTTTTTTCTAAAGTAGTTGATTGTTTCTTTTTAAGGGGACCCAGTGTTTACGGACAAATGACTCATGCACATTTTTCGCGCATAATGTGCCCTCTAATTAGGGCAAGAATAAACGTGTTCGTCTCGTTTTGTCTCTCTCAAAATAAACCGGCGTGACCTTTGTACATTTGTCGTGTTATTAACTCCATCCGCTGGATCTGCACAGCGGAACTGTTACACGCTAGTTTTCATTGGACCACGGCGTGTCTACAGATCGATATGCTAGACGCTAGTTTCTTTCGGATCGCGGGCATTACGTGTGATGTGTGTGACTGTTAGTGGTTTCTGGTTGACGAAGCAGCATTAGCAGCGTGTGGGACGTCGCTCAGCGTGAACGTGCGTTGGTGGTGTAGACAAAATGCGTATGGTCGGAGTGTGTTGACCAGGCGCGCGTATTCCGTACGTGTCGCAGTTGCTAGAGAGGGCTGCGATTCGGGTTCTTACCGTAAAACGGTATACGGTTACTCGCCCGTACTTGAAAGCTTCTCGTGCGGAGCGTCTTGTCTCAACTCGTCTTCCGTGCATTCGGTGTTTGACTCATGAGTGTAGTCAGTTCGGCATCAAGGGGCAGGTCATCGACGCACTCGTCATCGTGCTGTGCTTTTATTTAAATGAACTCAGTTGTTTTGCTCGCTAAGGCCACAGCTTTGCAGGTCTTCCAACTTCACACAGGTAAAGGGTGCAGAGTTTTTTGAACACTTTATATGTCTAAGGTTTTCACCTTAATAAAAGTGTCCCAATAAGTATAATTTTGTTGACAACAGAGTTGATATGAAGCGTTTGTAAGTATACGGTGCCTATAGCAATGATTCCAATTATCTAGATACATTGGAGAAAATTTGAATTGTGAGTAAACAAAAAGAAACTCCACAACTCTTTTATCACCTTCATCATGAAATAGATACACTGAACTTTGGAGATAGACCTATCATCATGCAAGATTAGTCTACCTGTGCAACCTGTTTCAAGTCTTTCCAGTCCAAATTACTATGTACACTGTATGCTAAATGGGGACCGAGTATTAAAATAGACGTATTTTAAAGCGCTCTGAAATCCGGATAGTCTCGGGTCCTCTGAGTTGTTTTCAGTATGAAGTGGCACACTATAAATAGGATCAGGCAATCAACTTTGTGCCTCCGGCTGCAAGTGCTCGTGGTTTTAGCCTCCTTGCAAGCCTTTGTCTTCGCGCTTCGATGCAGAATCATTCACACGTCTGTTCGGACACCGTCCGGCTAAGCTTCCACGCTCATCGCGCGTGTGTCGCACTGCATCGCAAGAATACGAGACCGCGAGCCAACGACCGTAATAGTCTTCCAAAATGTTGCAAGCGCCCGCACTGAGGTAGCCGCTTGTTCCTCATCCTCTGTCTATATGCATTCACTGGCATGCGCACCAGCCCGCTGTTCTGTATTTCGTATGCAAAGCCGCTGACTTGCTGGCAGCGAGCGAGAATGCACAGTGAACACAAGCGCAGTACATCGTGCGGTCGGTCATACTCGATTGCAAATCGATGCAAACGAGCGTCCGCAGTCCGTCCACTCCCTCTTTGTGGGCAGCCACCCGCGGAGTCTTATAGTCACGCGCAAATCTCCTCGTGGGCGCACTCCATTGGCGTTTTTGCTTCCGCATCTTCCATGCGCCTGACCGCGTGTGTGGCAACGCAGATGATTTGCACGTCCTCACTCGGTACGGACAACCGCCAGCCAGAGCGTTTTCAATGGCACAGAATAACCGTGGTTCGCGGGTCACGCTCCTAATTGCACCGCACGCCCGAGTAGCGATATATGTAGCTGCGCCTGGCTGCCCCTGTGGGCTTCGCGGCTTCTGTAAGGGCCGTACGCTAAAACAGCAGGAACAACGAATTGCGCAGCTATCTGGTATGTCGTGCGACAGGCTGTGAATTGTCTGGCTGCCCTTTGTGCACTAGTCTTTTGTTATTCTCTGGCAATCTTGTTCACGTGACTAGAATACCCGCACACTGTAGACGTACGTCTCAACCTGCACTCTCAACGTATACCTCTATACGTATAGCACGTGGAAGGGTTGTAAGTTATTTTAATCTATAAAACGTAATTAGACCACCAACTGATATTTATTGTTCTTTTTTTCATTTCTTCGTCCGTTTGTAATGAGATTGTTCGGTGTTTTGTTGCTTTTTTCACCACTAAACTTATCCCACGGTAGTTAGTATAAACAACTAATAGGAGTGAATTTCAGGTATTAAGGGACGCACCACATTCATCCGAAGCAATTAAAATTCCCTACCTGAGTGGGCAGATTGATACCTAAAAAAAAGATAACTTTTAGTATTTGCTGTGGGCTCACCCGCAATATTTTTGCACACTGGATGCAGCCTATGCATTGAAACTTGAATTTATAGACAGCCGTGCTACTCCAGCTGTGATTTTTTTCTGTGAACGCCTTTTGCTTGCAAGCTAATGAATTGAATGGGTTACCTTGCCTGTGCTTTATTAAGATCTTATTTTTATATTCTACTTCCCTGAATGAGCAAGGCTACAATCCTTCTGGCAGCCGTGTCCAACAACGCTATCTTGTAGGAAGATTAGGAGAAATTTGTACTAATCTTGCGTTCACTGCTTTGTTTTTTATTATTCTTGGGACTAGGCAAATGTTTTTGAATCCCTATTTGCTTTCACTATGGACTCAACTCGCTTACCCAGACACCTGTGTGATGTACGAGGAAGCTCGGTTAAAGCTTGCGTTCACTGATAAACGCATTCGTAATCCTGTCGTCCATCAACTCTAGCAAAACTTTGCTTATACGCCCACACAGTCCTAAACAAGAATACGAAAATTGTTTATTGATAGTGCAGTCTGAAGCAGAGACTATAGCAGGTGTTAATTTTCAATACATGATGTTCAAAAAAAGGCACAATAGTGCACAAAACATTCATGAAGTGAAAAATACAGTACTTATAGGTAAAATAAATAAGGCGAAGAAATTGGACAAGAACGCAGTGAAATATAACAGCAAATAGTAAATTTAAAATGCAAAACAACAAAAACAAAATGAAGAAAAACAAAGGACACTATAACATTAGGGTGAAAATTTGATTGATGATTGATATGTGGGGTTTAACGTCCCAAAACCACTATATGATTATGAGAGACGCCGTAGTGGAGGGCTCCGGAAATTTAGACCACCTGGGGTTCTTTAACGTGCACCCAAATCTAAGCACATGGGCCTACAACATTTCGGTGAAAATTTGTCGAATAGATAAACAAATCCAACAAGATTATGTAAAAAATATGAACGAAAAGTAAGAGAGAAATTTATACAAGGAAGCTGTATACATACTGGAATTATTTTTGGAACAAAAAAGCGAGTTTTGTGTTAGATAATTGTCGGTTAGGTTATTCCAATCAACAATAGTTATAACAAAAAACGGGTATTTAGGACAATATATTGTGGAAGTGAAGGTGTTATTGTAAAAGAATGTCTCTCCCTGGTTGTGTAACCACGAAAATTGTTGATAACTTGAGAGGAGTCTATGTTGTAATGTCCTTTAACTATTTGGTAAAATAATTAAAAGCAAACAAAAGCATTTGTATAACCAGCTGCAAAGAAATGTCGACTGTGTCCAATCCTACCAATGTTTATGATGAAGAACTTTCGTCCTATAAGTTACCTTCTGTGCTAAACTTATCAAATCATGACATTTTCAGCTTTCATATAATCAAACTCGTCTCACTCAGTCCTTCACCCAGCTCATTTATTTTCAGTATTAGGACATCGATCCGAATTTTCGTCATTGCTTTTCAAGTTCATGCCATTTTATGACCACGCAAATAGGTTCTTCTGTATCACTTAGCGCTTCGTAATTTATAGTCCTGTTACGTGATGCCTTGTCTATTTATGTTTACTTCTTCTGCATGACTGACCATTGTCTAACTAATTTGCCAGCTTGTAACGGGGTCGGTCTCCCATCAATGTGGCCTAGCATAAGTGTATGGATAGTTCTCCTTCAGCGGTTCGTCACAGCATCCTCTTGTCTATTGTTTTAGTGTATAGGGCAAAATTTGCGCCCCTTCCCTCCCCGTGCACCCTCCTATGCGCCCTAGAGTTTAATCCCGTACTCTTCCGTTCTCAAATAAATAAAACTGATCAATTGATCGATTGATCGAAGTATTATATTAACACAGCCAAAAGCAATAAACACAATAATAAAATATTATGGCATTTGAAGGCCTCCTATATGCTACTTGCTGCCGTCGTGAAGCTTTACTCAAACAATAATAGCAGAGGGAGTATTGAGACCACACGCTGGGAAAATTCTATGATACAGTAGGGAAGAAACAGAACCACAGCTTTCACTATTACACAACATTGCTGAGTCGAGTACTGGACGCTTTTGTGGGGAACGTGTCACTCCCAGTTAATGATTTGCAGGTTTTTTTCTAGGTTAATACTATTCACCAATTTATCGCCATTGTTTCTGAGTCGAACACAATGGAAATGTACACATATGCAGACAAAAAATCTCAATCAACTTTGATAAGGTAAACAGGCAGAATAATGCGTTTTTCCCAGCCTCTACATGCATTAAAGAGGGTTCTAACGTTCATATCTAGCGCTTCTGTGCATAATTATAGAAAACGAACAATATGGCAAAATAAAAATTGGCAAAAAAGATCGAACCCAGCACAAAAAAGAAAGAATGCACATGGCCTTTGTTCGCAGACAAAATATAGAGACAAAAAAAAATATGGGAGCTTCACACAAGGGCTGTCAAGTCTTAAGGAGGAAGATAGCCTTTCTTGTTTAGCTTCGTTTCCTTTCTTTTATAACATTTCCATTTCTATACATTTCTTGTATCTTTTTCTGTAAATGTTTTCTGCTGTTCAACTCTGTCTCTCATATCGATTTAATTTCCTCTAGCTCTTTCTATCTCTATTGCTCTTTCTTGCCTTTCTTTTTCCTTGTTTTCTTCTTTCTTCCCCTTTCTTTATATTAATTTCTCTCTTTATTTTTAGTTCTGCATATTAGGCCAATTTGTTGCAGAACTGCGGGTGTCCCTTTCGTGCCTTGTTTGAAGATTGCACTGCATTCAAGTGCCATAATGATCTACTAAGGCCATTTCATGACTCTCGTTAGGTGGCTTTTTATTAGAACAACTTTAGCCAGGTCCTGCGGGACACGCAGCGCTGTTTCTTTTTTCTCTTTTTCGTGAAGACATCTTCCTGTCTCTTTACTTCTTCTTGTTTTTTCTTTCTCTTTTTCTCTGTCAGTTTTACTGTCAGTTTTTTTTTCAGTTTTTAGTCTCCGTTTCTTTTTATTGCTTTCTACCTATCTTTCTGTGTCTTCCTACGTTGTCATGCCTTTTTTATCTATTTCTTTTGATTTACGCTTTCTTTTATATTGCCTTTTTATTTCTTTTCCTGTTTTTATTTCGCTATATATTCAATCTCATTACTTCCATCTCTTTTGTTCTCTCTCTTTTTGACGCGTTTCTTTTCGTTAGACACTAGAACCTGCGGTGCACGGTAGTGAGGCTTGCGCAGTTCCTGTGCCAAATACCCCCCCCCCCCCCCGAGAAGTTTTGCTGTGTCGCATGTGGCTGAGCGTGACGTTTACGAATGCGTATTCATGTCTCATCGGAATGACTAGCAGTGCGGCATGCAGCATTTGCGCCTGCGAGGAGACGCTTGAGCACTATATATGCCTCTACCCATCATACCAATCTAAAACGACGTCCTATGGAAGCTAAGCTCCATCACCTGGATTCAAAACCAGCTAAAGAAAAGAAGATTCTGGGAACTTCACCAATGGCCTCGCGTACGCGCAAGGCAACGAAAGCTCTCTTGTGCTTTCTAAGGACCACCGGACTCCACAAGCGCTTGTGAACGAACAGCGCGAGACCGTGCTGTGCAATCTCGAGCTGACTATTAACCCATCTACTTTTTGCTCTTCTTCTTTTTTCTCTATCTCTTTCGATTCTGTTGTTCCCCTTCCATGCACCCCAAGTGTAGAGTAGCCAACCAAGCCATGCTTCGTTAACATCCTTGCCATTCTTTTCCATTCGTCCCCCTCATTAAGTGACAGAGCCAGAGTTACACATAGCTTAAACAGCTTTACTCAAGAAAGAATGAAAGGGGCGTACCAGTTTATGATTATAATAGTTTTTTTTACTACTGAGCTCGAGCTACCAACAGCCTAAACAGTGTCGCTGTTAATATAGTATCACTGCAACACAGCATATAATGTATTGCCAGATTTCCTATCAACCACTGGATAAGGCAATTCATTTCATTCAAGTAGTGTTCCCGGAGGTGGGGGGGTGATTACAATCTGGACGAGCAAATATTACATGTAGTGTATAAATATGATCGACATGTGCTGGCGTGTGGCGATCATGGTTTAACTTGTATATCTGTCAATGCCGATTGCTGTGTGAACGGTGCTGTAAAATACATGAAGAATCGTTTTAACGTACGCCGCCCTTATATCTAAAAAAAGCTAGTAGTTTAGCTGCTTCACACTTAAACATCAAACGTTGTGACGTTCCTTGCCACAAGCCATCAGGTGGTGTTGTGCCTCGCTCGTCGTGTCTCGTCCGCGAAGAAATTTTCCGCAGAAATTCTGTAGCTAAGCTGAGACATGTGACGTATCCCAGATGAACCTCAAATTACTCGCTTACAGTCTCGATTACGTAATAAACGTGGCAAGGCGGCATGTAATCAACAGCATCGCAAAGTTGGATCAGTATCGCAGAGCAGAAGCTCCGTAGCTGCGAGGAGAATTTCTGTTATTCCTTGCTTATTGACGAGGGACAGGCGTCGAGGTGATTTTCGGAGGTTGGCCCTGAAGGAGAAGGAGGTGAAGGGCGGCCACGCAAGCTGCGAGCGGCTGCTCTGCGCTCGCTTTCCCGTCTAAACAAACGCTGCCGTGCCGTCATCGTCCCATTCTTGCGGCGACGGAAGAGACAGCTGCCCGTCGGCGGCACTTGGGCGAAACGCAGAAGGACCGAGCCCGGATGCTCTGAGACGGAAAGTGAGGGCGGTTACGGGGCCGCAAGACACAGCCCGTATGGCGACTCTCCCACGGCGAGCGTCGCGGAGAATTTTTTTTTTTTTTGCGGTGGCTTCCACCCACTGTTTTAGCACTCCCGCTTGGAGAGATCAAAGCTGTACTTCTATCAGCCTCCTTCAGCACTCATTTCTGATGGAGCTTCACTGTTTTTTCGGCAATATATTTCGCAATATTAATGAGTGTGAGTGAAGACGAACTGGTATTTGGTTACATTTAACATTGGCATAGATGTTGATTGATTTGATTGATTTGTGGGGTTTAACGTCCCAAAACCACCATATGATTATGAGAGACGCCGTAGTGGAGGGCTCCGGAAATTTAGACCACCTGGGGTTCTTTAACGTGCACCCAAATCTGAGCACACTTGGCGTAGATGTAGAGATGGGCCGAGCAAACCACACCTATGTACGACATTTTCGCATTGTGCTGGAAGAGAACGCTTTTAATGCTTCGCTTCTAGCAAACAGAGGTTCAGTTTCGTTCGCCCGTGAAATGAACACCCAGAATATCTCCATGGAAAAATCGATAGAGCTATGTGAGGGGTATAGACAAATAGCGAGAACACGAAGCGAGGAGTCTTTCGACTATTGTGAAATGCCAATAACAACTCTCAGAAAAGAAAGAAAGAAAGAAAGAAAGAAAGAAAGAAAGAAAGAAAGAAAGAAAGAAAGAAAGAAAGAAACTAGCCGCTATCCTCACTTTATTGTAGGCCTCCGAGTATCTTCGATTTTGTTATATCACGCGTACATTTACCACCCTAAGGCGAAACTGCCGCGCAGTAGTATGTACACCCGTTGACAAAATAAGTTGTGACGTGCGAGTGATGACCACGAACCGATAAAACTAGAGTAACTCTAGATGAAACTGCATCGCCACGCCATCTAACGTGGAAAGTGCGCATGCGCGTTCTTTCAATTTTGCAGCCATATCGTTTCGTTTTACTCTCTTGCTGATTGATTGATTGATATGTGGGGTTTAACGTCCCAAAACCACCATATGATTATGAAAGACGCCGTAGTGGAGGGCTCCGGAAATTTAGACCACCTGGGATTCTTTAACGTGCACCCTTACTCTCTTGCAGCGTACCAGTGATTACGTGTAGCGTTTCAAGCGAGGCATCGCTTTCTTCATTTCGTGACGTGCTCAATTCAACATGAGAATGGTGGTGGTGAAGTGTACGCGGTTAGCTTCACAGACAACGCTGAGCAGCCGAGCTTTTAGTTTAACGCGCTGATTTTTAAAGCTCCTTTCGCAGAAATTCCGGTGTCGGTGTCTACGTAAGCGTCGTTGGTAGTGGGATTAAAATCAGTGCATTCTGCGTGACAAAAATGTGTTCGATTTTACGCGCACAGGCTTTCTTTTCCTCACGGCACCTTGAGGCTAGTTACGGAGAAGACGATGCCAAGTAATCTCAATCAGGTTCTCGTGTTCTACTCTTGGGCACAAATCTCGAGCGTCCTTCTCGTTTTCTCGAGGTTCGAAGTGTTCACATTTAGAGTACAGATAAGCAGGGAACGTCTACGCTTTGGTTTTTTTTTGTTCAGCTGTTGCTCAGCTTTTTTTTTTAGTTCATCACTGCTCTCACGAGCTTTCGTACCTTTCTGCAGCCAAGCGGAATACGTTGTAATTTAAATGGTCTCTATAGAGGATATCGCAAGCTCCGAAGGAGCGTGATTACAGCTTATGCTTTCAAAGACTTGCCTCGTTTGTTATCCTGTCGGGAAACTTGCCGATCAGTGTCTGAGAGTGACCACGCGCGTGATGTAACAGTTTCATCGTATTTAATGACAACTCAATACGGCATAAAGTGTTTAAGCTGGCAAATTTCCTCTTCACAAACACACGTTTCGCAATAAAAAATTGCGTGGCACACCTATCTCCACTGAAACGCCGATTGAAAACTGCAGTTATCAAACTGAGCCAGCCAGAGGTGCGCCGTGTGACTGTAAATTTATCTACACAGTCAATAAGCTGATTTTCAGTGGTTCGATTACAATACTGCTGTCACGCCATTCCCTTGTCTTCACCCATTCATCATCTGTTCGGGATTTTGATTGGCTACCGATACTTGGTAAACATGTAGAAATATTGAGCGCTAGACAAAGGTCTGTCGTCCACTTAAATGGCACTTCGTGGTCCCATTGAAGATCCATGGTACATCGCCGGACTTTTTTGTGGAGGTTGTCCCGCAGAGAGAAATTGCCCGAAGAACTGGAAGGTTAAAGACAGCGATAACCAGGATTATATTCGCTTTTAGAAAAGATAGAACACTTGCGGATCTCAAGCGGTCTGGGCGGCAAGACTCACGACCCACGAGGCCTAAATTTTGATTGTGGCCGCAACTGTCGTAGATCTTTTCTCGTCCGCCAAGGAAATCTGCGATGACCGGTCACCAATATTTCTTCAAAAACAGTGAGCCGACCATTGAAGAAGGCCGGAATTTAAAATTTTGCCGCAGCCCAAAAGCCTTTTCTGTCTGAGCAACAGCGCCAACAACGTCTGGACTTCGCTTTTAACCACCAGCATAGGAAGGAAGAAGAATAGGAAAATGAAGTTTTTTTTTCTGGTGAGTTGGCTTTCTGCACACGCTGGGATCAGCAGAGGAGGGTGTGGCGGCCCTTGTATTCGAGGTAACGAATGCGTTCACTTTTCACAGTGTTAATGTTTTGTTGCTTCGCGTATGCCGAAATATTTTCGTGCATGCAATATTCGTAAGTTTTTTTTTCAAACCTATTTCAACAAATAAAAATATCTTACAATGTCAATATAAAAACAAATGCACTGCAAAAAACTGGCCCCGTAACTGCATGTTTCACGGCAAATGTCATCGAAAGCTGATAGTCTTGCGTCTGGAGAGTGCGAACATAATGTTTGTATGGTGTTCTGCGCATGAAAATCGGTGAATTGTATTCTGGACATGGTGCGTTAGAGTGCCTCGATCCGTGCAGCGTAGGCGAACGAGCGCATGGAGGCACGTGAGACACGAGTGCTATCTGACAGTTATCTGCGAAAACGAAGGAAGGCGTGCGTGCCTGTCACGGAGGCGATAAGGTGTAGAACGCAGAGCGATGGGCAGGTGCCACCACCGTGTCGTCTTAGAAAAGCGTTGGAAATACTTGCCTTTTTGAGCATAGCGTTGCATTGTCAGCGCTGCGTGATAAACACTCAATCTTTAGAATCAGAATCAGAATCAGAATCAAATTTTATTGTTACTACGAAGTGAAGTCATTACAGACAGTATACAGAAGGAGGTCCCGTAGTCGGAGACTGAATTGGGACCTCCTTATGACTTATGTATGCATTTTCTAGTATAAAGACACATATACAGAACATTGACGTGTTGTTATTGTGCCTCAGATGTGCGCAATAATTGTTTTTAATTGGCAATGACACAAGAATGAAGGCTGAAACTTGAGCAATATTGGTGGGCACTGCGAATAATGTTGAATTTGGCTGTTTGGGAATTTGGCCGTTTGGGCCGTTTGGGGTATTTGGCCATTTGGGTATAAATAAAAGGTTATATTGTTATTATTATTATTATTATTATTATTATTATTATTTCGATAGACAAACAGACAAATGTACAGATAGAGAGACAGGCAGACAGACCAAACTTTTTGCGTCGAAGTACTCCAAGAAAGATTGTTGTATTTGATAACAGAACGTCCACAAATATTTACTTGTTAGCAGCACGGTAAATACACGTGTTTCAAGTTTTTCACTTAGCGTCTTGTACACGTTCTTCGCACGATGGTTTACAGCGCACTACAGCGTTAAGCAAAACGTACGTACCCAATTCCCAAATCAATTTTATACGCCTTTTACATGCCCATTCTGTTTTTTTTTCACATTGCAGGTACTATCAAGGTATACCCTCATTATACTCAGAGAGTGTCCTCTGAAATGGCCGGCGTCCAGTGTCCGTGTGGGGTTCTATGAGCAAAGATGGGCTAGGGCCACTTGTCCTCATTGATGGCAAATTCACTGCACCCTACTACAGTTCCCTGCTACAAGACATATGCGCCTATATGCCCTAGGCAGACCTTTCCCCGACGGCATCTTCATTTTCCAGCAGGACCGAAAAGTCCCCTACACATGGCTCATCAGGTGCCCGCCATGCTGAAGACCTTTCTGTACGCACCCTGCGCGGCCTGCCTGGGGCGCGGACGCAAACCCGATCGAGAATGTGTGGGGTCGAATGAAGTAGGGTCTGTCCAGGCACAACTTGTCCAGGGCAACGTCGGACGCGCTATGGAACGCGATTCAAGAAGAGTGGGAGGCCCTTCGGTCGGATGGTGATTATGTCCCCTCGTTATATAAATTCATGCTAAAAAGTATGTCATAAAAAATTTCCGTGAACGGCCACTTCGCGCTCTATTACAATTTTTAGAAAGGGGGTGAAGGGAGCAGTGGTGATAAATTTAGCCGTTGCTATAGTTTGCCCGTCCTCAGTTGCTTTCCTTTTTTGTTCTTTGAATCCCAACCCCTGACCTCGCCTAATACGGCTATTAATTTTTTTTTTTGCTTTTTTTCTAGTTCATTCGCCTTTTTGTTGCATGTGCAAGGTCATTTGCCTGCATCTTGCTATAGTATGTTAATAAGGTGAAGCATTTAAAGCTCGACGCCTTTTTGTTTTCGATGCGCGCGTTTGTGTTTCACTATCACATGGTACGCTTGAACTACAACGAACGTGCAGAGGAGAGAATTAATGACGTGTGTGGCACCAGTTTTCCACTGAGACAAGATATGCTCTCTTTAATCGGGGCGCAGCGAGTCGCATACACTTCACCACCACCGTGCCTCCATTGAATTTAGTGCGTCACGGAATGAAGAAAGCGACGTCTAGCCCGAAACGCTACATGTAATCCCTGGCACGCTGCAAGAGAGTAAAAAGATATGGCTGTGAAATGGAAAGGGCGCACATGCGCATTCTTCACGTCAGATGGTGCGGCGATGCAGTTTTATCGGATTGCGGTCATCGCTCGCATGTCACGACTTATTTTGTCAATGGGTGTACATTTCTACCAAAATAGCGCTGCGTCAAAGCGCTTGCCTTGCATCGGATTTATTACGTTGGCGGTAGAGACACCGCCGGAGACATGAACTAGTTGGTGTCACCAGGCATAAGACAGCGTTTATTGACCGCTTGAAACTTATATCATGAAAGAGGAGAAAGGGGTGGAGAGAGAAAAGAGAGAGAGAGAGAAGAGACGCATGCACGTGCTGTTCTACGACCGCTTCGGCAACCTCTGGCGTTGCAACACTTCTTCCTCCTTAGTGACCATAACGTTCCATTGGTTTTTTCTTTCTTGAGAACCATCGTATTGGTTGTACTACTGCAGACGTGTTCTTGGCGTCCTCGGTCGTCGCTTCCTTGGCAGGTAGCGCCGATTACCGAGTGTCCTTGCTCTCAAAGAAATATTCCTTATCCCACTTTCGTACTTGGTCCATATGGCGACGGACAATCCCAGCCTCAGTCATTGCTTCCAAAAGTCGAGCACCGCTCGTGGCCCTGACCTTTTCCGGCGTCCATTTGTCACCCGTTTCGTGATTTCGCACATAGATGAATTGTTCTGGTGCAAAATTTTAGTGTCTTCCATCGGCTTGGCCGAGACGCTGTGATGGTTACTCCGCGGAAAACATAAGTCCAGCCTTGTGCGCAACCGGTAGGCCAAAAGTCTTTCCGAAAGTGAAAGGCCGGATTGTTGAGGGGTATTTCTATAGTAGCAAAGCACTCGGGCCAGGGAGGTCATCAAATCGGCGTTTCAAATCTTCTTATATGAGTCCTTCACAGTCCGCACAGCACACTCAGCGAGCATGATATGGAGATGTTTCAATGTGAACAATGCTATTCTGCTCCATTAACTGCCGAAATTTGAAACCCGTGAAAGTTGTTTCATTATCTGACACCATTGTACGTGGTATACCAAACTGGACAAACATTGTTTTCAGGGCCTCGATGGTACTGCGGGAATCGGCATGTGCTACCAGCACAGCCTCGATCCATTTACTATATAAATCAACCACACTCAACACCATCTTGCCACGCAGTGGTCCCGCATAGTCAGTATAAAGGTGCGACCACCTTTCTTTCGTCTCTGGCCAGTTTACAGGAGTTTGCGCAGATGGCATAGTCAGTGCTTGAACGCAGTTGTTACAGCTAGGGGCTACGCGTTGTATGTCTTGGTCCAACCTAGGCCACCAAAATATCGATCTTGCTCTAGCCTTCATTGAAGACACTACCTGATGGGAGTCATGCAGTAGCATGAGAAACTTCTTGTGGGCGGCCATAGGTATCACCACGCGATGACCCCAGTACAGCAGGTAACCGCTTCTTGTAATATTCTCATAGTTCGTCATCTCCTTTCACATTCCGTGGCCAACCACTGCGGGTGTATTTGCATACTTGCGAAATGACGTCGTCTTTTACCGTCAATGCTTACAAATCTTTCGTTGGCATAGCAGCGATGTCCTGCTAATCTAGGGATAGAAGGACTGGCGTGATGTCCTTCAGTTCCGATGCATTCGTGAGGTTATGGGTAAACGGCTTAGTGTGTCGGCGTTCTAGAAAAGTTTTCCGGGCTTAGGCTGCAAATGGTACCTATAGGCGCCTAGCGTGATAGCCTATCTCTGTATCCGAGCTGATGCCAAGGTAGGGGTTGGCTTGTCCGCCCTCAAGAACCGCAGCAAACGTTGATGATTGGTCTATAGAGTACACTCTCTTCCAAGTATGTAGTAGCGAAACCGTGTGACGCCACAGACCAAAGCCAGTGTCTCTCGCTCAATTTGGGAATAATTCTTCTCCGCCGAGGTCATTGTTCGTGACCGAAACCCGATCAGTCTATACTGCCTATCTACTAGATGATAAAGAGCAGCTCCTACACCATATGATGAAGCACCGCATTCTAACAACAGCTGTTTTGCCGGGTCGAAATGAGTTAGTACCAGAGTAGCACACAATGCTTCTTTAGCTTTTTTAAAAGCATCCTTTTCTGTGGCCCCCATGACCATCGGGTTGTTCTTTTCCAAAAGTCGGTACAGTGGTGCCAGTAGAGTCGACATGTTCGGTAAGAACCTGTTGTAAAAAGTTAGCATCCCCAAAAATGATCAGAACTCTGTAACATTCCGAGGGACGGGAACATGTCTGACTGCCTCAGCGTTCTTTTCTGTTGGGTGCAATCCTGCGGCGTCGATTTCGTGACCTAGATGAACCACCGAGGCCTCGTTTATCTGGCACTTGTCGGCACGAAGTTTAATGCCGTGTTCTCTAAATTGTTCCAAAACATGTCGAAGCTTTACGCAGGGCTTGTCTACAGTCTCCGCAATCAAAATATTGTTCAAGTACGCTTGCGCCCCGGGTATTTCTTGTAGTATGAACTCGATCGTTCTCTAGAATATTGCCGGTGCTGAAGCAATTCTGAAGGGCAACAAGTTTTAGCAAAACAAGCCTTTATTTGTGTTTATGACAGCCAGCTTTCGCGAGTCCTCGCCCTATACAATCTGGTTGTAAGCTTCTTGCAGATCCAAGATACCGAATTTTTCTCCGCCTCGCAAATTCGCGAAGATGTCATCAATGACTGGCAAAGGGTTTCACTCCATTTCACACATACGGTCTGATGTTGCCATAAAATCTTCACAAATGCGCACAGCGCCGTTGCTCTTCAATACCAGTATATTGGTGTGGACCATTCTGCAAATGATACCATAGATATTATGCCAGATTCTACGAGTCTATCTAGCTCAGCAGATACCTTATCTAGCAGCGCAAAAGGAACCTTTCTAGCCTTGAAAAATTTTGGGACTGCCGTTTTCTTGATGTAAAGTTCAGCTGATGGGCCTTTAACCAACCCAAGACCTTCCGTGAACACGTCTGCATATTCGGCCAATATGGCACCAGTTCCTGCTGCCTTCTGTTGGCTTGCCACGCTGGGTGGCGTAGTGACGTGCAGAACCAGCGCTCCTTCTGCTGCAAGCTTCTCCAATAAGTTTCGTCCACACAGGCTGGGGCCTTCTCGGTAAGGTTACAGTCTAACGAGGTAAGGCTACAGTCGACCTCCACTGACATATCATTTGCCTTCATTGTCAGTGTTCCTAACACAGGTAGTTTGCCCAGGTAGAAGAATGCTTTAAATGGGTATTCTGCAGCTGGGGCCAACGGTTGCGATGTGCCTTATACTTTCCTTTAGGAACTATGCAGACTAGGAGAGCCTGTGTCACGTCCATGTTTATGGTGACACCATTCCATATGATAAACTTCTTTATGGCGGAGCCACGGGCTCAGTACCAGTGATGGACCAGATTTGCAATGCGCTAGAGTCACTGTCATCACATTGGTCTGTATTTCCTGCAGTTAGAGCTAGCATTTTTCTGGTGCCACCTGTCTTTGTACACATGCGAGCCTTGGCCTACCACAACTGTAGCATCGACGGCTCTTTTGAAAGCATGTAGCAGCTTTGTGACCGTACTTGCCGCAGCATTTCCATTCTCGCGGCGCATTTCTTTGCTCCTTTCTTTATGGTATCGGACGCGCGCCGTTGACTAACGTTGAGAGCCGTCGAAGGATCAGAGTGCTTATCAACCTTCTGCGAACCGTCTTCTGCACTTTCCGCAGCCACAGAAATGGCTTCTACTTCTTCAAGAGTCAAGTTGCTTTTTTCTGGCACCTGTTTTTGGAAACTTTTCGAGCGAACACCACATACGATTCTGTCTCTCAGCTTTCGGTGTAACATGAACGAAAAATTGCGGTTATGGGCAATCTTTCTAATTTAAACGATGAACGCTTTAGTGGACTCCCCTTCCTTATGCTTACGGTGAAAAAACTTGAAGCTCTTCGAGATCTCATCAGGCGTTAGGGCATAAAAGTCATTCAGCATTGCTACCACTTCCCTGTAGCTGAGAGCATTTGGCAGACGTGGTGCCACTCTTCCGCATAGGACTTCTATCGTCTTTGTCTCCAATGCAGTGACCAACAATGCCCTCTTCTTAGCTTCATCGGTAACTTCATTGGCTTCATAATACGCTTCAACTTTTACAAGATGAACATTCCACTTATCTGTTTCCTGGTCGAACTCTATAAGCCTATATGCCATGGTCGTCATTGGGTTCCGTGTTGAGTCAGCGTTGCAGAGCTCCTGTCGTATAGTCAGCGCTGTCAACAAACGCCGTCTTCTGCCTGGTGACACCGACTAGTTCATGTCTCCGGTGGCATCTCTACCGCCAAGGTAACAGGGGCGACGAGTTTATGCGACCCACTAAAAACGCTTATGCCGACGCTAGCGCGGCATCTCATGAAAGAGGGAAAAGGGACAGAAAGGGAGAAGACGCATGCACGTGCTGTTCTGCGTCCACTTCGGCAACCGCTGGCGTTGAAACAGGATCGCTTGAGGATTCTCGCTGCCTACACATACAGCCGTCCTAATGGGAGGGAACGAAATGGATGCGCTTACGCCACATCCAGTGATTATTGCGTTCCTTTTCGTTGTTAAGGTCGCGGAACACAGTCGGTTACAGTGCAAGAAAAAAATCACAGTATATCCACGGAGTGAATGATGAAGATTGATGAGTGGGGCGAAGCGTTCATCAGTCGCTCCGTGCTTCCGTTCGTTCATTCGCTCTCGCTTTCGTCCGTGCAACCGTCAATGCGTCCCTTCACCCGCGCGTCCAGCCATCCATCCGTCTGTCTATCCGTCCGTTCCTGCGCTTATATTGCCTGTCTGTCCGTCCGTCTGTGCCTGCGTTTGTCATTCTGTGCGTCCATCCGTGCGTCGTGCGTCTGTCTGTCCTTCCGTGTGTGCGTCTGTTTGGCTGTACGTACTTCTGTTCATGCACCCATCCGTCCATCTACCTGTCTCTCTGTTCGTTCTTGCGTCCGTCCGTCCATCTGTCTGTCTCTCCATCCATCCAACCATCCGTCCATCAAGTGAGCACTCCAGGTGCCGCCTTCTCGCATCTTTAAATCATATATTGAATATATACAAGTACCGCCATCCAGTAGACATTCTAAAGACTAACCGAGGTGGCGACGACGACGAAGAGGTGAGACGTGTGACCCACGGCGTGAGGAGCTTCGCCCCAAAAAAACTATGCGCACAGCCGTTACTCTACCAGGCACATGGAATCGGGCAGATGCTCCTCCGCTCAGTGCTTTCGCTTATTTTCGTCACGCCAATATATTTGCCTGTTTATGACATTCAAATTTTGCCACAGAAACAATTTGTTTCAGTGGTTCATATAAAAAGCCTGACTACACAAACGAAGTTTATCAACTTCTTTGATATCAGTAATAATAAAAAATAATGTTGTAGTCTGACAAGATCTGTCATTTTCCCATGGGCTTGGTATTTACAATAGCGGCGAAAAATTATTTGTGATTCTACGGCTAGTACGGCTATTTTATAGAGAACAGGCGCACTACAGTTTTGAGCCTGGAGGTTAGGTTTTAATGGTGACGTTTTAACCGCCTCAAACCACCCTTTTGCAGTTAATCTCGGTACCAGTTGGTTTATATGCCGTGACTACTTTAATTTGGGTGCAGAAGTTTGTGTCAATATGCACTTTCAAGTACAAATGATGTGGGCATCTCCTAACTGTCTTTGTTGGCTGCATCAGCCTCAGTTGAGAAAGAATTCATCGCCTTGCCACTGTTTCGCATGAATGAAGCCAGCAACTGATCAGTTCTAATCCTCCGATGTCCCTTGCGCTTAGCCGCACGGGCGAGATGCGCGGTCACTAGGCCGCTTCGCGCCTTTCTTTGCTTTTCGCACCACAAATTTGAAAGGGAAGACAGTAATTAATAATTAGATATAAGGACCGACATGTTTTAGGCGCACGTTTTTCAATGCAGAGCAGAGAGCCATGTCGAGCTTTTTTATCACTTAAGCAATAATTTTTTATCATTATTCAGGCAGGAACAGCAACAAAAATTTACCAGTATGCCCTTCATTCGTCTGCTCCTTGCCGACAAAGAAACTTGCCTGCGACGCATAAAACTGGGTCAGTTCATCTCGCAACTGGTCGGCTTTCTCTCCCGAAGTACGCGTCCACTCATAGACAGCAAAGTTTGGAGAGTGCAGAGAACACATCCGGCAAAATATGTCTGTGCTTTACTTTTTTAGATCTTTTAATATTTTAAAAAAGTATTGTAAAACACTTAGCCTGTTCTTCTAAAGTGTGTGTTCTAGTAACTTGGGTTTCTCACCTATATTTGTTGCTTTTTTCGCATCGTCTCTGCGATGAATACCAAAAAAGAGGTATAGGGTAACTTAAAGTCAGCCGCTTCGCAATTCGGACGCCAGTAATTTATTCTACCAGTAAAGGCTATATGAATTCAGCAAAACCAATTTCATACAGAAAGTTGGTATGTCCCTTTTAACCGCCTTGAATTTGGTGAAGATGTGAGGCAATGCTTCTTCTGCACTTGTGCTGAACAAAAGTAAGAGACCAATGTGCTTTTATGTTATAAAAGTTAAGCACAAAATTTATGACTAAATAAACGAGTGCTTGAGCAGCTGCGCAAAAGTAGGCAATGCTGGCTGCGTTTTGACGTAGTACAGAGCAAAATTGTGTTTACATAAAATACCTACCGAAAATCGGTCGATATATGATTGATTTGTGGAGTTTAACGTCCCAAAACCACCATATGATTATGAGAGACGCCGTAGTGGAGGGCTCCGGAAATTTCGACCACCCGGGGTTCTTTAACGTGCGCCCAAATCTGAGCACACGGGCCTACAACATTTCCGCCTCCATCGAAAATGCAGCGAAATATCTCAACACTGAATGTTCAAACATGTAAACCATCTTGTTGCCAAGTTGGAAAGCCTGTTCGCTCTCAATAGGCTCAATAAAAAAAATTGTTGCACAGCAGCTATACGACACTAAATTCTACGCAAATTCAAATCGTTTGGTAGAGCGATAGATGGCTACCTGAGAGAAGTAAAAACATGTAATGCTTTGATTTTCTGCGCCAAGGTCACTGCGTCTAAACTCGGTCATATTGCTCAGAACATATCGGTCAAGAGTGCGACATATTGTCACAAGGTCGTGGTGCTGACGAAGGAAGAGACCCCTTGTCTAAAATGAAGCTGTTTGTCCCGCCGAACTTGTGGTCGGTAAAAGAGTGGTCATATTACAGCGATGCACACCATGGCATTGATAGCGGCGAGCAGAGCGTCGGCCGTCGATCAACTGACAAATGCTAAAGCGCGTCGGCATTTATACATGGGCCGTTGAATATTCTAGAACTGTATTGCTAGTGACCACGTTGGTTTCATAATAATCTGTAATGTTCGCTTTATGCGCGTAATCTTAACAAAATAATCTACTACAGCTCTGAGGGTTCTCGAACGCTGCTGGCGTGGTTTGCGCTCAGAATTACAGTAAAACGGGGCGATAACTAAACTTGAGAAAGGAATGGGGCATTGCCCCATTCCTTCGAAAAAGATATCACCCCCGATGCTTTAGGAAGGTATGAAAGTAAAATAAACAACTAGCACAAGCAATCAAATACAATAAAAAAGATACAGCGCTCATGTTCGCTAAGGCACATGATACGGCCTGAGGTGAACGGCATGGACGACCTTAGGTCGTGCGCGGCACCATTCAGAGTTTGTTATGTCATCTTCGTTGAAGGATCATCGAAGGTCGTAACAGCGGCTGTTGGTCGTCTGCTGATTCTTAATGCACAAGTGGGCGAATTGACGAGCTTGTTCACCACGGTGAAGGTAGACGGTGACGTTAAGGTTTTCTTCGTCAACGGCGTTTAGAAGCGTGCATCGCGTCGAGCGTCGTCGACGAGTTCCAGCCATGGACCAGCTTGTGTGGTGTCATCTGCATCGTCTCCTTCACGGCCGTGTTGTGTTCGGAGGACCAGTACAGAAGCATGGCGTCCGTCGTCTTGTGTTAGACGTGGACGCACAGGCTTGAGCAAAAGTGTGCATACCACGAGATCACGCGACTGAAACCATCGATGCGCTATCTGGCGCCGAGACGCCTGCCTGCGCCCGCTGCGGTGCTCGTGCAAGCGCGTCCCGTCGTATCGGTTGGTCCTTCATGTCACTTTTGTCTGACGCGGTTGATGCGCCCATAGGCGCCCCGCCATGGTGGTCTAGTAGCTAAAGTACTCAGCTGCTGACCCGCAGGTCGCGGAATTGAATCCCGGCTGCGGCGGCAGCATTTTTGATGGAGGCGAAAATGCTGTAAGCCTGTGTGCTCAGATATAGATGCACAATAAAGAACCACATGTAGGTCGTCAAAACTTCCGGAGCCTTTCGCTACGGCGTCTCTCATATTCATACGGCGGCTTTGGGACGTTAAACCCCCCATATCAATCAATCGATCGCTCGTAAATGAAACGACAATTGTTTGTCACTTTCTTTCTTCTATCAACATTGGCCCTTTTTTTTCTTTTTTTTTTACGTAGCGGCTGCGACGGCGCTGGTTCCGGCAACGCGAGCTCGCGGCGTTATTTATACCGGTTCATTAGGATAACTAAGCATAACTTACATCGGAAAGCCTGATGAAGCCATTGCAAGCACACAAAGTTGAGTTTTCTCAGCTCAGGTTGCCTTTATAGTAGCAAGCTTCATGGCGCTATAAGGAGCGTCCTCGCGTCATCATTGCCGTTTCTTGATGGCGCTTTCTTTGTAATGTTTCCCAACCAAATAATCTAGATATTTTGTTGCACGTCTTCAGATAAAAGAAAACTAGGGTTTTACAGGCTGCTCAGTTTGTGTAAGTTTACGTGAATAAGTACTCTGAATTAAACACATTCACTTCCGACGGTGCCCTACTTAGCAACAGATTTCTCAATTACACGTGGTTAGGCGTAATTTGCGTAATTTTACGGCATAAAAATCGTCTACCTCAGCCGATGGACTTCAATGTCTCACAAAAAATATTATGTAATAAGATAATTTCAAGGCCAATTAAACTTATTTAGCCTAATGAGACTATACTCGGTCAGGAGTTTTCAATATCTACCTCAGCTTGGATTCTCTAAGCTCATAAAAATTAGACTTCAAATATTTTATTTTTGTTTGATGAGAAGTTGCTTAATTACAGCTAAATATAATCAGATTATTTTCATGGTGCCATGATCAACCATACTTAGTCAAACATACCTATACCTTAGCAATGCCTAATTACTTTAGTAATGCATAACTATTCTAGGTATTTGTTGTGAAACTTCAGAATCTTGAGTGTTTGATCAGATATCAGGGTAATCAATGAACTCTAATTAGTATGTGCCTTAACTGATCTAGTTAGACGTAAATGGATCTAATGAGTATAGGTTCGCCGAGCGGTAAATAATATCTTCCTATAGGTTTCGCTTCTCTGGGCTCATAGGGAAGTTAACTTGGAATATTTAGCCGCAATGCGGTTCGGGCTATTTGGGATAATTTTGCTCGGCTAAAATAATTGATAGCATGAACAACTAAATATAGTTATATTTTACTGTGCGTGTAAATTTTTGACCCATCTGGGTGCTTCGAAGTGTTATCATACTTAACATAAAAACAACACGCTGGCCAGGGCTTAAACTTACTTACGCCTGACTTTATTAGTTGATACCGCGCTCAACTAGACTTGATTAGATTCGGCTACACTTACATTGGCTCAGTTAAGTTCAATCTGGCCTAACCCGACAAAGGCAAACTGAACTTAGAAAATATCATTTTTTTGTGCTTAGCTTTATCAGGTGTTGCGACGCTATAGCTACGCTTAGTTACGCTAATCAACCGGTAAAAATAACAACGCGAGCCCAGCACCAACAGGCCCCGTCGCAGCCTGTACGTAAAAAAAAACGCACAAACTCTATGGAGCAAAGATAGCGACACCAATTCGTTGTTTAGGCTACGAGCGCTAATACTGCGTCAGAAAAAGTGACCCGAGGGGCCAAGCTATACGACGGTATGCGCATGCGCGCCGCACAAGGTGTCTCGTCGCTAGATGGCACGTCGATGCCTTCGGCCACACAATCCCGTGGTCGGTACACTTTTGCTCACGGCTGTACATGGCCAGCATGCCGGCAATGGTCTTATTTAGACGCTTGGTCAGGTCATTGGTTTGTGGACGGTACGCGGGTGTCTGACCTCGACTTGTCTGGCTGTATCTCAGGATTGCCCGAGTCAAGTAAGCAGTAAACGCCGTCCCTTTGTCGGTGATTGGAAGCTCTAGGGCGCCATGTGAAAGGACAATGTTTTCAACAAAAAATTTGGCTACCGAAGGGGCTGTCGCGAACACCAGAATAATTGTCACTAGTCCCGTAATTAGGGAGGCAATCGCCGGGTTAATTGCAAAGGCGGATGTATCAGCCCCCAAACGGCCCCACAAAAGCACGGACAATTTAGTGTTGGTTCTTTTGGTGTGCAGCAAACGCTGGCCGCGACCCAAAGAACGAGACAGAGCTGAATGTTCATAACAAACACAAGAATATATTCTCAGATAAGGCAGACCAAACATGGCACAAACGTGCACACTCAACAGTTATCTGATATTATAGGACAGAAACAGGACTGATAGTTGGGCTAGTTGGTGATACATTATGGGGAGTACCAGCGCACAAACTCACGGGATGAAGAGAGCGCTTGTTTGTGTCTCTTCTCTTCGTCTCATGAGCTTGTGCGCTGGTACTGCCCATAATACTACAGGACACCAATAACAAGATACTCCAATGCATGCAAAACAACGGGCACAAACAACTCGCGCTACAAGGCAATCTCAAGCATTAACTATCCAAGGCACTTACAGACTAAAATGTTTGTCACGTATTCAGTCCAAAGTTCTTGGAGCAAAGCTTCCATGATTCTCTTCAATGAAACACTCACTCAAAGTCCAGCGGTATAGTTGTCGTTCCGCTGCGTACGAGGTTCCTCTTCCAGTAAAGTTTCGCGTCATCATTTGACCGCTCCTAAATGACGAAACTTCTTTGCCGGCAAACCATCGACAACTCACGCACTGCTACTGCAGGACATTAATCCACTGGCGAAATACACACACTCACTGCCTCACCTGCTTGGTCACTGTATGACAAGCCTTCATCTGTTGGGGGAAAACTCGTCATCTTGTGCCTTGCGTTCCTCCGTCGGCTTCTTATATACGCTCGCCCTGTTCTTGAAGTTTCGTCGGCGTTGCACACAGCCAAAGCTGGGGAAGGGGGCGGGACCTTTCTCGATATATGCGACCCAAAAAGTTTCGATCCGTGACTCACCCCTTTCTTCTCGATATTTCTAAAGATCACCTAGTGATACACGAGATGAGGTTGGTAGGCGTGACGGCGACATTTTTGAGGAAGAGAAGAGGCACGGGCAAAGCACCTTTTGGTGTATTGTTTTCGTTTATTACACCGGCTTCTGTCGCGTCTGAGCGGCGCCTGGTATTGTCGCAGCCGTTAGAATTAGGAGGCGCGTGCTTTTTTGAGCACTCGTTTGTGACAGCGGCACTGCCTTCGGGCAGGGCTGTTGTTTTGGCGTAGAGGGTGAGGTAGTCACTACAACGATCCACTCATTTTCGCAAGTCGACGTTGGGAATAGCCCCAGAAGGCCCATCCCAATGTGCTGTAATGGTCACCGGGGAGGATCGATTGGCTGGAAAGCCTGGTGGTCGTGTGTGCGGCGTCTTCTGTCATTGACAGAACGTACGAGTGAAGTCGGTGGTAAAACGTGACCAGTACTACCGTTTTCGTATCTTCGCCACCATGCGAAAAACACCAAGGTGTCCCGCCGTCGAATCGTCGTGCGAAGTTTGGAGGAGTTCTGGCCGCATAGCTGAATGCACTACAACAAGGTACTTAGCTCGAAGCGGCGACAAGTTCTTCTTTTGGAGAAAACTGTCGCGTAGCAAAAACAACGTAAGTGCCCGCCAGAATACCTTCGGAACAACGAAGGTCCTGCCCTCGATGTATTCGATTACGCCCCTGAGTTCCGGGTTGGCTAGCTGTCGTTGAGCGAAGTCATAGGCAGTTATCGTTCCCGATAAGCAGTCATCATTTAGGTCGTCAGGTGGTGGTGGGCCGACGGGGGCACGAGACAGGCCGTCGGCTTCGGAGTGCGCGGCTAGTAAACGATGGTAATGTCATATTCTTTAAGTCTCAGGCACCATCCTCTGACGTGACCTGAAGGGTCCTTCAAGGTAGCTAGCCAACACAAGGCGTGGTGATCACTCAAAACATTGACTGGCCTGTCGTAAAGGTAGGGGCGAAAGTTCTGGGCGTTGCCCAGATATTGGCAAGGCAGTCTTTTTTCTGTTGTTGAATATTGGCCTTTGCCCAGGATAGCGACTGACTAGCGTAACTAATAACCTTTTCTAGACTGTCAGTCTCACGCACATTGATTGATATGTGGGGTTTAACGTCTCAAAACCACCTTATGATTATGATATATCAGTCCTGTGCCTAAGAACGACACCTAGTCCTACACTGCTTCCGTCAGGGTGTACTTCTGTCTCGGCGAATTTGTCAAAGGCGCGAGTAACGAAGGCTTCTGTAGGCGTCGTTTTAGTTCCTGAAATTCCTCCACCTGCGCTGTTTCTCACTTGAACTCCGCGTCGCTCCTCGTAAGGTTAGTGAGTGACTCATAAATGCGAGTGAAATTTTTGACGAACCACCTGTAATAGGTACACCAACCAAAAGATTGGCGTACTGCCTTCATATCGGAGGGAGGTGGGAAGTTGGCAATTGCACTGTTTTTCGTGGGTAGGGATGGACTCCATATTTGCTAATCACGTGTCGGAAAAACAAGAGCTCCGCTTACGCAAATCGGCACTTTTCTGGCTTCAGGGTTAGCTCGAAGGAATTTTTAGCTTAAAGTACTGCTTGAAGGCGCCGGAGATGCTCGTCGAAGCTTGAGGAAAACACGATCACGTCGTCCAACTGTACAAGGCAAGTCTACCACTTCAATCCTGCCAGTACTCTATATATAACTCGTTGAAACCTCGCAGGCGCCGAGCACAGATCGAAGAACATGACCTTGAACTCGAAGAGGCCGTCTGGTGTTCTAAAGGAAGTCTTGTCTCAGTTTCTTTCTTCCACCAATTCGCCAATAGCCAGTATTGAGGTCCATCGACTGAAAGTACTTAGCGTCGTGGAGCCGATCCAGCGCATTGTCTATACGTAGGAGAGTGTACACGTTATTTTTTGTGATTTTGTTCAGGCGGCGATAATCAACGCAGAAACGTAAGTTTCCATCCTTCTTGTTCACTGACACCACGGAGGACACCTACGGTCGGTTGGCTGATACCAACGCATAGCATTTCGTCGACTTGTCTCCTTACGGCTTCGCACTCTCGCGTCGAAACCATGTACGCACTCTGATGAAGCAATTTGGTATTTTCCTCTGGTTTGATGCGATGTTTCGCAACTGAGCTCTGCCAAATTATTCACAACGAGAAAAAACAATCAGTGGATTGCAAGAGCAAGGTCTTTAGCTGTTCTCGCTTGTGCATTGGAACGCTCGGATTCACGTCGAAAGCTGAGGGAAGGGCTTGGTTTCTTGAAGCAGGTTCGACAGAATCAGCGAGGGTGAAACCACAGGTTGCATTCACAATTTCTTCGATGTATGCGACCGTCGTACCTTTGTTCACGTGTTTGTATACTCGTTGCGGAAATTTGCGAGCGTAACTGTTGCTTTTCCTCCACGCCGCTCAGCGATTCCTCTTGCAACGCAAAGATTGCGGTTGACCAACAGGTCAACGACGCCTTCGAAGTCTTCTGGTTTCCGAATGCTGACAGAAATAATGACGCCTGAGCGAGGAAGAATGGTAACTATTAGGGGCGAAGCTCCTTATGGCGTTGGTCTTTCGCTCCTCCGTATCTTTGTATGTATGTATGTATGTATGTATGTATGTATGTATGTATGTATGTATGTATGTATGTATGTATGTATGTATGTATGTATGTATGTATGTACGTACGTATGTATGTATGTATGTATGTGTGTATGTATGTATGTATGTATGTATGTATGTATGTATGTAGTCACTGGTTGCCCATACCCACTCTAGAGTGGGTATATGCCACCGGGGTTTTGAGATGGAAGATGGCGGTACTTGGAGTGTACACTTGATGGATGCATGGACGAACGGACAGACAATCTAGCAGACGGACGTATGGACTAATGGACGCACGAGCGGACGCACAGACGGATGGATGGACGCATGGACAGATGGATGGATGCGTGGACAGACGACGGACGTATGGACTGACGCACGGATGGTCGCGTCGATGGACGGAAGGAAGAACGAATGGACGAACGGAAGCACGGATGGTCTGATGAACGCTTCGCCTCACTCATCATCATTTACTCCGTGGATATGCTGTGATTTTTACTTCTGGCACATTCAGGGCATGGTTTCCAGATGGCGTGCTGCGGTGGTTATGCTTTTGGTGTGGCAAGTGGTATCGACTCTGTTCTCAGGTGCATGACTTCCCCATGGAGACATAAGAAGTCCATACTAAGAATGATATCTCTCTAGCAATGTTGTAGACCGACGAAGCTTGCGGGATAAATCCGGCTGCTAATGGTTACTGTGGCTGTGCAGATTCCTGCCGGTGTTAGTAGGTGACCTCCTGCTGTACAAATTTCAGGGACTTCCCAAGCGGTTCTAACTTTCTTCAACTTAGCGGTGAATGTCCCACTCATGACAGAATAGTCAGCTGCAGCGTCGACGAGAGCTCTGACCGTCAATGAGAATATCGAGGTCTCTAGTTCGTCGCCTGGCTTGGCGGTTGTATCACGGCGTCAGATCATCGACTGTTTCGACGTTGCCTCATCAGGTCAGACGTTGCTTCAGCAGGTGTTCTGACCGCGAAGTTTCAACGTCAGCACTATCTTGAGCTTGCAGCAGGTCGTTGAGTTTTTGTCGTAGTGTCGTCGTCGGTGGCGGAGGATCTTCGGTTGTTCGTCGTACAGCAACCGCCCCTGCATTGGTTGCTGCCCTTTGTTTCCTGAATATGGGCTAGGCGACCGATTTCGGGTTGGGCCAGTGTACGGCCAGTGGTGAGGAGGCATGTAGCGACCGGGTGGAGGTGAACGGGAAGATCCTCGGGGAGTCCATCGTGTGGCTGCGAGGTATTCGACAATGCCACGCGGTTTTTCACCCCACTGTGAACGCGGTGCAATGATGGCAAAACCACGGTATGGCTGGGGGCAGCAGCGGCGGTAGGTGTGGCCAGCTTCTCCGCAGTGGTAGCAGATAGGTCAGTGGTCGGTGGCACGTTATCCGACGGTTTTTCTCAGAGTGTTGTGCTGGCCCGCGGGTGGACTGGTGGTGTCTGGCGGCGAAACTGCGACGGTGTGGCTTCTTGAAAGGTGCGTGGTGGGGGAGCGTAGCGTAGGGCTGCAGCAGCGTAGCTCATGGCTTGCGGCTGTGGCGGTGCATGGGGCAGATCAATAGCTGGATTTCTTCTCTAACAATGTCATCGATGTAGTCCACTTGCGGCTGTAATGAAGGTAACAGGTTCCGCAGTTACTCCCGCACCATCACTTGTTATGTTTTCGCATAGGTCACCGGGGCCGAAAGCATAGCGACTTGGGCTGCCTTGCATCATTCGGTGATTGTATACACTGGCGGGTTCGCATTTATAGCATATTTTCAACCGCTGTTGTCTTCTACATAAATTGCTGAGCGGCGATAGGTGTGGCCAGCTTCTCCTCAGTGGTAGCAGAGAAGTCAGTGGTTGGTGGCATGTTATTCGTCTTTCTCAGAGCGTTGCGCGGGCACGCGGGTAGATATGTCACTAGTGGTGTCTGGCGGTGAAACTGCGGTGGTGTGGCTTCTTGGCAGGGGCGTGGTGGGGGAGCGTAGCGTTGGGCTGCAGCAGCGCAGCTCATGTTTTGCGGCTGTGACTATGGCGGTAAGGGGGTCATATCGATAGCTAGATTTCTTCTCTAACGATTCAGCGATGTAGTCCACTTGCGGCTGTCAAGAGGGTGACAGGTTCCGCAGTTCTTCCCGCATGACCACTCGTATCATTTCGCACAGGTCGTCGGGGCCGAAAGCATAGCTACCTGAGCTGTCTTGCATCATTCGGCAATTGTACTGGCGGGTTTGCATTTATGAGTTTTTTCGACCACTGTTGCCTCCAACATAAATTCTTGAACGGTCTTCTGTGGGCTTCGCATCGACCTGGTGAAGAATGTGGGCTTGACCCCTCGTATTAGAAAACAGACTTTCTTCTCGGGCATGTCGAGATCAGCGTGACTGAACAGCCAGATCATCTCTTCGACGAAGATTGTCCCGTTTTCGTTCGGGAGTTGTAACTTCGTCTCCAGCAACGTCGCGGCCCTTTCTTTGTGGGTGATGCTTCTGAACGTGTCCAGAAAGGTGCTACGGAAGAGATCACAGGTTTGAATTCCAGACTCTTCATTGTCGAACTAGGTCCTTGCTACGTCTTCTAGGTAGAGCTAACGCGATGCAACCTCTCTTTCATATGTCTCAGTGGTTGAGGGTGACCACTCGGCTATAGGCCTTTAGTCAGATCTCCGGGTCTTCACTGGGACATACATGGAACCTCGGTGGCTCTCTTGGTTGCTGCATCACAACGGTGGCGGGTGACAGTGCAGTGGTTATGATGGTTGCCGAAGCTGTGGTCGTGGCGTGGGTCTTAATTTTGTGAGCTATTCTGTAGAGGCCCGAACTCTGCATGTAGCCCTCGTTGCTTGCGGTTTGCGCCGAGGTTAGTGTCGGTGTTACCTTCACGGTTGGGACTCAGCTCAAGACTTGATGAGGGCATTCGGTACAGGACTGGGAAGCACATCCACCAGATGTCACGGGGTCGTGACGCTGACGAAGGAAGGGACGGCTGGTCTAAAATGAAACTGTTTTTTCGGCTGAACTTCTTGCCAGTCAACGGGTGGTCAGATTACAGCACTGCACACTGGGTCTGATTGCAGCGAACAGAAAGTCGGCCGTCGACGAACTTTCAAAGGCTGAAACGAGTCGGCATTTGTACATGCGTCGTCGAATATTTCACCACTATCGCTAGCAGCTACGCAGGTTCTAGAATAATCTGTAATGTTCCCTCTAAAAGTAAAAAAAGTGCTGGTTATTTTTTTGGGAGAGTACTTTCTTGTCCCATATTTCACTCTCTTTTCAAGAGTAAATCACCTCTTGTTGAGGCACAGTACAGTTAATCCCCCAAACAGGTGAATGCACTCCATCTCAACAGAGTAGCTTAACACTGCCCGAAGCAGAGTAGCATGACCCCACCAAAGAGAATAACAGATGCACCTCACAAAAAAAGCAGAACTTGAGCTGAAATTAGGCTTTTTACTGTTTTTGACGGATCTCCGGGCGCGTGGATTGTAAGGAAAGCTAAACATGAAAACTACGACAAAAATAGTGATAAAAAAAAACGAGATTGAGCGTAATTCGAACGTTCAACCTCTACACGTACAACAGATTGCTAGGGCGCCACGCTAACTACTACACGACTTCTAAGGCGGCAAACGGACGTTTATTTCTTTATGTCATGAGTAATTATAACAAAATGTCTGCAATTTCTTGTTTACACGCATAGATTTGAGTCTATGTGCGCTTCTCAAAACCAGCCTGACAGTATTTAATGTATTTACTGGGTTTGTATTGTGCTTCGTGAGATTAGAACGTCTATCCTACATGTTTTCGACAGTAGAAACATGAAGATTAGCGCAACCAATAATATGAATGTCATTTGCACTGACTTGCTGAGTTGTTTGTCATTTCTGTGTACGAAACATCACGCTTCTGAAGCGTACACTAACCAATTTAGTTTTTTTCACCCCCTTAGGCATATTTTCGGTCATTCTTGTTCACCTTCTACGACTAAAGCCACAATACTTCACTGTAGCTTTGTACGCGTAACCTTAACAAGAGAGAGAGGGGGGGCTCGATGAGAAAAAAAAGAAAAGCAGAGAGGCTAACCAGATGCTAAGATCCAGTATGCTACCGTACACTCAAGTTGGGGAATAGGGGGTTGAATGAGAGAGTGAGAGAAAGATACAAAATAAATAAGAACAAAAAACACAGACACTTACACACAAAATCAGTCCACTCAGGGTCGTTCCCATGGATCAGTTGTTCGCATGAGGCCCAGTAGCGTTTGCACGGCCTTCTTCTGTGATGATGAGTCTCGTTGATGGCGCATTATACTTTTCATAATCTTAACAAAATGATCTACTACAGCGCTGAGGGTTCTCGAACGCTGCAAGGCGTGGTTTGCGCTGAGAATTACTTACACTGTAATGGGGTGATAACAAAACATTAGGAAGGAATGTGGCAATATGAGGGAAATACATAAGAAAAGTATTTGCCGTACAAAATAAAAGCTTTGCTGATATCGCTATGATTTGTCAGCAGTGCACGTTGAGGTTGTTCTTTAGGTACATTAAGGTGTTCGGACGCATCATAGGTTTTAGCAGTGCAAGCTGGAATAAGCGTACGTTATTCGACGTGGTCATAATATAAGTATTATTGACACCTTTATTTCACTTTGAATAAAAGAATAGCACATTAAATATGAGAAATTTGGTGAACGCTTGTACTTAATCAAACGCATGGCTGTGTGCCTACATATAAAATATATATATTCGTGCCGATAATGACACTATTTTCAGCCCCAACTGGTATTTGTATAATTTAGGCTTTGGCTTCTTTTACTCATTCTTTCCTTGACTATTGTTTCTTTTTACGCACAAATTCTTTCTAGGAAAACAACTGACATACTTATTGATATGCAGTGAGGAAATCCGGCGTCGCACCACGTTCCCGTTTCTCGACTTGTTTAGAACCATAACTTTGTAACTTTGGAACCATAACGTGCTATGTTCTATTGCGAATCTAACTTCACGGTGGAGTGTATAGCTGTATGGTTGCAGGCGTACTCAATTGTCCAGTTTGAATGTGCTGACAAAATGCCGAGTGAGCGATCGAAAACTCTCCTCCATAGAATCTTAACCGAGGAGATGTTCGCTGAGAGCCTGATTCTGCGTATTGGCCTAGGCTGCTGTTTTCACAAGATAGAACAGGAAGGTCATCAACGGTTATCAATACAATTCTTCATCACGTGGAAAGATCGGAGCTACTGAATGTTTATGTGGAAACACCGTATTTTTACCCTAGAGCGTTTCTATGTGTTTTATTCCTATCTCTCCCTCTTTGGCCCTCTTTCTCGGCTGGTTGGTTTCTTCCACCACAGTTGTCATTTTTGGTTGTATCTACCTCAAGCTCCCTCTGCGTACTTCGCAAAATCCGATTACGCATGCGATTCATTCCTTTAAGGGGAAGTTTATCGATTTTTTACTTCTTTAACCTTCTTTTACATACAAAGAATTTTTTCGTGAACTGCCTTTGTGCGTCTGTCTGTCTATGACTTTTCGATCCCTGGCTGTATTATTTTTTAACTCATAAAATGTAGCACCGAGGGTCCAACTACATTTGGGACGCTAAACAACACACATCAAACAAGAGTCAAGCTACCAGAAAGAGAGAGCACTTATTAGATAGCCAGTGTGTGAAAGTGGGGGAGGGGGGTCTCTTATTCCAAGAACCCTCTGGCCTGGACCACCAACCGGGCCCGCTCAACAAGTTGGCGCTGGTCAATCAGGTCCGGCTGGTCACCATAGAAGCCCCAGAAAAAAGCTGCGAACAAATGGACACCACTATTATCCTTTGCAATAGCAGTAGGATATGACAAGCGGTCACATGAGCGCCAGGCGTGCTTCGCCCAACTGCTCGAGTTGCTCGCGGCCGCCACTAGGTTGGCTACGGTTTCCTGGACCGAAAAACGTGCATCGCAAGCTTTCACTTTGCTGTAAGACTGGTTACTAAAGCTATTTTGTGGCTCTAAAACGTTGTTTTTGGTGTTAATGTATTGTAGTGACTGTCTGCCAACTTTACCGACAAACGCAAGTCTACCAGTCTCTACGGAGCTTGAATATTCTAATCGGCGAGGCTAATCTCGACATGACTGACACAGTGCCAATCGCGGCAGATGCACTGCATTTTATTTTTGAGAGCGTGAGGATTCATACCAGTGAGTGTACAAAGGAAACAAAAATTTGATTTTCACGTTATCGTATGCAGAGCTGGTCATATGGACACAATAATTTCTGATCTTCTGACTGCAACAAATCTTAAGTATCGCGTTGTGAGTGTGTGTTTGTGTGTCTGACAACAGTGGATTTGGGAAGAAATGCCGTTCCTGCGTGTATTTGTACGTTTAATTAATGCTTCCCTCTTCATACTGCAACGAGGAATAACAAACAGATGTATTTGATTATGAACACAAAGGAAAGGTCTTTATTTCAAACGTGAGTAATTTGGGCATTACGGACTACTCACTGCAATTGTTCACAACCAATCCTTATCGAGAAAAATGAAAAAAATAAATGAATCTATAAAACAGAAGTTCCTGAAGTCGCACTCTCGAACAAAGGCTTCAGGCACAAACTGAGTCATCTGCTATTATTCCTTACACGTACTGCATGCGAAAATTCCCGCGAAAATTCCGTTCTAAGTGACGGCTACACTTCAGTGTCTTTCAAGGCCTGTCTGGGGGAGTTATTATCGTGGTGTCCATCTAGTGGACATGTCCACTAGAGAGCGGAGTACATACAGTTACCCAAAAAAAGTGGTCAGCCACGACGTCACAGAACTTTCGACCACGACGACGCACCCAACCCGACGGCGCATTCCTAGCGTAAAGAGAACGACAGTGGACGAAACGTACAACTTAAAGGGACACTGAAACAGAAGCAATTTAGCATTCGCCAATTTATGCCGAATTTGGTATTTGCGACCTCTTACACAATTCCTCAGACGGTTCTTTCGTGATATTCGATTGAACAATAGTGGAAGCCCCCCCCCCTTCCTCCCCCCTCTCGTACCCGGAGCGTAGGGGCGGAACGTGGGAGAGATAGATACGTGGGGGGTGACGTCATCGAAGGAGCGAGTCGCTGGGTCACCTGTGTCGCTCAGCCAGCTCAGCTTGTTTACTTCTGGATTGTGTCTTGTTTATTCTGCGATCTGCTGCCTAGCGAAGCATCAGTACTGCAAGTTCGTGGGTATTTCTTGCCACTTCACTCTTCTCCTCTTCTGACTGGAGATTTTTGCCATCCGACATCAACAAGTTGTGTTTGTGCGGTGTCGAAATGAACTCGCGGTGCCGAATTACTGCGCGGCATATTGCTACCGCAGCACTATTACTCGCGATCAGGTCGCGTTTCACAAATTTTTTCGTGATCAGAAGATGGCTACGAAATGGAGGGCTGTAGTTAAAATACTTCGAACCTGTGAAAAAATCACTGGCATTGACAATCAAGTGTGTCCAACTGAACACTGACTCGGTTCCTTTTGTGTTTCCACACCCACGGGCTGCACCTGCATGAGGGGGCCCTCGCAGGCACCGTGAGTTGCCTTCGCGAACAGAAAATCTGAGGCAAGATTGTAAGCACGGAGGAAGAAAAGATAGGAGAAGGCATGCCTAGCCGGTGCGCTACGAGAAAGTGTGGAAGAAATGACATTATGGCGGCCATAATCACTGGCCACAATGGCAGCGTTGCTATAGTTACGTGTTGCGCAGTGTAGCTGGTCTTGAAGTAAGCGTCCGCGGCTGGCGGTGGCATTTGTGCATCCACAGGTCTCGTACTGAGCCGTGGCGGACAATATCCGTGCTCTGTGCCACGTTATTGGTTACGCAGTGTTCTCCTGGCAGTTACTGTACCCTTATCAACGTTTAAAAAACCTTTCATCCACCACGGGGCCTGAACAGTGCGTAGAACTAGCGCATATATATTCATATATCGTGCGGCGGATGACGCGGATGAAGCATTTGAAGTGTTCAGCGAAATTGCGTTGGGTACCATGGCGAAACGGAGTGACGACGAACGCCTTGCAAGTCAGTGGCGATTGGGCAGTGCTCCTGCTCTTGGCAACGGACGAAACTGTTGCGCCCAGCAAGACACAATGAGGACCATGTGCACATACGTAGTTTCGTGTTCGGTATGTATACAGTAACAACTTGCATGTGCGTAATGAAATACCTTTTTGGTCCCGCTTTTTATACTCACCCCCAGCATTGTAATCTCAACAATAGGGCAACCGCGTTCAAGTGTCACTTGCACCGTGCTCAAAGTCACCACGGTCGCAGAATGCTGACGCCGGTGAGTTTCACGCGGAACACGGACACAGTGGCCGGATGCTGCGTCGGCCACGTGGCGGAATGCAACCGTAGAATAAGGCCCATAACCGATCATGTTTCCTTTACTGTTGCATGCTGAGTTAATGACGTGAAAACACTTACCGTTGTCAGTGCATCCAGCACGCGTTCTCTTGTACTTGCTTCGTTGTCGGTGAGGTGTTACTCGCTGTTAATACTAACACAAAATGATTTCGCCGAAGGTGTCGCGCTGGCCGAGAGTGTTGAGCCCCGTTCCGTTAGTTTCGGATTGTCACGACACGCACACTGCGCAGCTCACGTGCTTTCCGAGCCAGAGAGAGAGTCGATCGTGCCTTCTGCTTTACATTCGGATGTAAACAAGACAGGACAATTTGCCCAGTCAATGTGGCAGACTTCCGGCTTCACCACGGCTTCACAACGAGTGACATCAGGGCCTCTGCTAAGTTTTTTTTTCATTTCTCAATGGTTGTAAGACTACTTATGTACTATAGCAGCGCGTAGTTAGTTGGTGAGCATGTGCTTACCGCAGCCGTGTTCAAATCACTGTGCTGCCTCGCTTCCGAGACGCTTACTTCGAATGTCTATGGAACGCGTGGATCGTGAGCCTTTACACAGCTAGACAACATGCATCGTAGTTTTGCTTGATCAGGGACCCAGTAAGCCGCGATCTTCCTATTGCAGCGACAGCTCGCGATCGCGTCTTTAAAGAATATTTGTCAGGGCCGGTCTTGATCGCCAACAAAAGGGACCGTGTAACATGGGCGCCTCGTTTCGATCTAGGTTCGGGTAATACTTTGCGATCAAAAATTCAGCATCACCGATGTATTCACGCAACAATCGTTCATTTCTCCGCATAGCATTCATTCGCTACCGTAACACTCGGTCACTGCCTAATACCATTCTGTGAAGCATAATAATACTCAAAGCTGTCCATGCAGCAGCGCCGCGCTTGCATAGCTGTCCGTGTAGCAGCGCAGTATCACACTTACTCATCGCATGCTTATTGCCTGCTTTGACGGCGATACGGACTGCATCAACAACGCTGCACTCTAAGCGGTGACATACACGAGCAGCTGATGTTTCCGTACAATGCTCGCGCGTTACGTGGACCGTGCTTATACGCCGATAAAAGCGAGTGCTGAGGCAGCTGTTCTTTACCGGATTTAATATCTACGGTTGAACCTGTGAGTAATATCAGTTTACTAAAGTGATATTAGGCACTGAAATGCTTCTTATACGTACCAGCCCATGTTGCTGACGCGGGTGAGGCTGGCTGGTTTGGATTAGCTTTTCTGGGCTTCATCATCGGCGCTGACACTGTCTTCGTTCGTCGCTCTTACATTGGCGGCAACTCGAACATGTACGTGCAGATGTACGTAGTGCAGTGCACTCATTACAAATTCTACAGTTAGCCATACAAACAACAACTACCCTATTTCAAGAGATAAACTTGGCATCGCCTGCCGGCGAGAGCAGTCAGCTGTACTCACCTATTCTGTCAATGACGTCATGACTCATCACGCTTCGACCAATCACAGAGGCGGCGAGACTCGCGATGGCGGCCGTGGAGCCAGTTGCTTGTTTTCGGCTAAATAAAGTTATTTACGTTGGTTTATGCTTCACATAATGATATGTAGGGCTTAACGTCCCAAAACCACCTTATAACTATGAGAGGCGCCATAGTGAAGGGCTCCGGAAATTTCGACCGCATGGGCTTCTTTAACGTGCACTCAAATCTGAGCACACGGGCATACAGCATTTTCGCCTCCATAGAAACTGCACCGCCGGGATTGATCCCGTGACCTGCGGATCAGCAGCCGAGTCCCTTAGCCACTAGATCACCGTGGCGGGGCATGTTGGTTTGTGCGCATTTTGGACTTGATTTTCGAGTTCGCCACACGAAAGTACGCATCGCGACATTGTAGCCTCGTTTAAAAAGTGCTTCAGTGTCTCTTCAAAGGGGTACTGACACATTTCTTTACTTACCGTTTTTTGCGTGAAATGATTGGTCGAGCACCCAAAAGTGTAGAAAACGTACCGTTATCCACAAGTGCCCCCTGAAAAATTAATTACAGCATGGTTTTAAACGCCAGTTTCTGTTTCTACTGTTTCCTGACATTACGACAACAGGTTCTATAAACACGTGCCACGACGTGGTATCGGCAGCGCCACCAGGCGGTAGTATGTGTACGCGCAAGTTTTCGTGACGTATGCTCGTCAACACGTCGCTTCTTCGATCGTCTGCTTCGTCTGCTGCGCGCCGCTCGCGTGGCAACTGTCGTGGCCGGGAGGCTCAACGTTTGGATGAAATCACTCTAGTGCTAGACACATGGTGTGAATTCAGATGCGATTTGCCGTATGGCTGTTCGTGACAACAGCCGTACCCACGCGGGAGTGTAACAAGGGGCGCCACTGGTGGGCACCCGTCACCATTGGTTTCTTCGCGGCCCTGGTAGCCCTGATCACCCTGGTACTTGTGGATATCGCCATTGCCGGTGGCGTAAAGAACATTGAATAAACTGTTCATGACGTGAAATAACTCACGATTGAATAACGTGATGCTTGAAGTGTGCTATTTCTGCAAAGCAACGTTCCTTTCCGAACAATCAAGGAAACATTGAGCCATGATGGCAGGCCATTTAGCAGGCAAACAAACATTTGCAGTGACCGTCACGCCAAACCGGCCCGCTTCGTTCCCACCTTTGCTATTTACATCGAGGCTGTTGAGAAAACCAGTTGCATGTGTAAAAGCGTCATATAAGTGTACAAGTTTTTATCGTGTTGGCAAAAAGAAGCGCTTATTATTGAACTCACGTTGGAAAGCGAGCGGCACTACTGAGAACGTCGGCCTTGCTTTATACACTCTGAGTGGAGAATAAATGTGGTCCATGGTGATGTTTGTTGCTCGCGAAGGCGTAGCTTTGTTGACAATGTTATTAGACAACGAAGCATGGCTGTGTGAGGTTGTTTATGTTGTGCTTAATAAAAAAGAAACGATGTCCTCTGAGTGTGCGAACTGAAGTGCCGTAAGTGGGCAGAGACCAAGCGCTGATGCCTCGTTCTCCTCATGCGTCGTGAATCGTCGTAAGCCGCGTCAGCCGTCACATGCCGAATCGAATGGCAAGTCGCACGATGTGTACAGCGCTTTTTGAGGCGCAGGTTCTTCGTCGACAATCCGAAGTAGGTCAGCAACTGCATGTTGTGCGTGTTGTCCGAAATCCTTGGAGATGTGAAGGCAATCTTCGAGCACGCTGCAGGCGTAGAAAGCAAACGCACACTCGACTCGCCGCAAGAAGTGCTTCGTTCTGACTCTTGCGGGGCTCCACGATAAGAGAATATTTTTTCTTTAAGGCTCTTCAAGAACACATTTCAACTTTCGCAAACACGAGGAGGAACTAAACGAAATGCGTTGTTAGGCACATTGGTTTGTTTGCCGCAACACACTGGTACAATTGGCAAAGCATTCGAAGAAGACGCAACAAGTTCAACACGAACTACTAATCATCGGACATGTAGCTGTTCCCCAAGAGCTCACCAGCGTGTTGAAAATGGGACCGAAGTATTTCATTGAGCCAAATATTCCAGCGCTTGAAATGCTCGCTATGAACAAAATAGTTGCCAACCAGACTGAAAAAACAACAGGAATATTGCTTACTGGAGGGAGTCAACAGTATTTCTACTGCTGCCTTGAATAAGCCTGTTCAATGAACAAAAGTGCTGACAGCCCGACTAGTAAAGTTCTTCCCTGAAAACAGCGTGTGCCTGCTTCAAGCTCACAAGCAGAGGAATTTTGTTGGCCTGTCCTCAGACTGTTTAAAAAATGCAGCCGTAGCTTCATCTAAGAACATCGTTTCGGTGAAAACTAACTTGTCTAAAACAAAACTGCAGCCATGAAAAGAAGCAACCAGCTTGAGCTGATCAAACTGGCAAGAAACGTTTCCGCATGTAAAGGTCAATAATTTTCTCTTGGAAGACCCGCAAACACGGGTTGACCTTTAGATATACTGTCAGCGAAAAAGATCCTGGTAGTTCTACCTTAACCGGTACTTTCGAAAGCGTTTAGGTATTTTTTGTATTGATGACCCTTGGCAACTAAAAATTGATTTGAGGTCAGCGCTCGTGAAGTCGTCTTCTTTTTTTGTTCGTTGTCCGTTTGCGCAGAAATTCATTCCACAAACTGGAAGCTTGCTTTCCAAGCACTACGAGACACCCCTTCCTTTTTTTTTTTTTATTAATGGCTGAGAGAAACCAAAGGACTAAGGCGTAGCGTAATCAGCATGTTTCTTGAACGTGAGTGCAAAAAGACAAGGACGAAGTTAAAAACATACACACACACTGCCTCTACCAACAACAAACACAATTCTTTCAATCACCAAGCAGACTAATATATCAATGAACATGGCTGATTAGGCGAGATGGTGATTCATGATTGCTTGCAAAACGCTTGTTCGTGTCTTAGTTGTCTTTGTCTACGCTACGCGCTCGTTTTTAAAGGAATATAGCCTTCATTACACATGACAGCCACAGGACCACTTGAACAAACATGAAAACATTTTCAAAAAGTCAGCAACATAACAGGATGACCGGGCTGCAAATTTTGTACGACGAAGTTGAATGCAATGAATAGCTGACAAGACACGTCTTAGCACATGTGAAAGTAGTCTAATTCTTTTTTGCTCAACGATCGTGACGTTTCGGTAACACAACTTTCACCGAAATAGTCTATCTAATCAGCTTCTGTTACTAATCTAGTTATTTCACACTCACTTCCGCCCGCTACGACAGTTTCATGAAAGTTGGGTTGCCCCGTGCAACTATGGCAGTGTAACTATGGCAGTGTAACAACCCGTCAGGGGGCGATTAGCCCACTTTGTTAAGTGTTATCTGAGCTTATAATTGAGGCAGCGGCCGGTCTGCCCAACGTAAAACTGGCTGCAACACAAAGGAATACGGTAAATGATGGAAGCTTTGAGTCAGCGTTATTGCTTTTATCTTGTTCAGAAATCAGCTTTATTAATAGGTTAATGGATCTTTGTCGAGAAGTGCCCGGGCGCAGAAAAATTCATTTTTACGGTAGAGGCAGCTCTTTCTTTTAAAACAGAGAGCTTTGCGGAAGTGGAAATTTTTGTCTTCATATGCTTCAATATGTGAGAGCAAGGACAGAAGTAAGTGAAGTGAATAAATAAATAAATAAATAAATAAATAAATACGAAATAGAGTTTTTTATACTAATAAGTACTACAAACATCTACTTCGAGTGGGTGCCGAATATTCCAAGCCGGCCACTCTAAAGAAACCCCTAAGCTTTATTGGGCTGCATGTGTTCATTCTTTCAGCGTTTCATCTTCAATTTCGCCTCCATTATATCCCCTTTGACACAGCTTCTAGCCGGCAGCAACGACCTCTCAGCTTGGAATTCCGATTGCGATGAGTCATTTACGACGCTCCACCTACTCCTCACGCCTCCTCCAATTCTGCGCCATTATGATCCCAACGCGTGTACAGAAATACACAAGGACGCTAGCGGTGTCGGCCTTGGCGCAGTACTCGCTCAGTGATAACCAGACATTGGCGAGTATGTTGTAGCATATGCCAGTCGTACCCTTACACAGGCGGAGTCAAATTACTCTATCACACAGAATGAGTGTTGGGCAATTGTTTGGGTTATTGGTGAATTTCGCACCTATCTCTATGGGCGTCAGCTTGATGTTGTCACCAACCACCATGCACTATGCTGGCTGTAGTCTTTAAAAGACCCGACTGGACGCCTGGCTCGATGGGCTTTACGATTAGAGGAGTATGATATCCGTTTGATTCATCGCTCTGGACGAAAACACTCGGACGCTGACACCCTATCTCGATCGCCACTGCCTTCTGACTCTGGTGGCTCACCAGCTTCCACTTGTTATTCATCATCTCTTACTATCAACGACATGCCGGAAGAACTGCGCAAAGATACCTGGATCGCTTCCCTGCTTGACATTTTGTCTCAACGGGGCCCAAACTCCGCCTCACGCACCCTACGTCGTCAAGTCCAACACTTCGCACTTCGTGGAGGCTTGCTGTATTGTCGTAATCACCTGACCGACGGCCGCAGGTGACTCCTCGTTATCCCCCGTCGTTTGCACGCGCACATTTGCAGTGCCTTCCACGACGACCCTCAGTGCGGTCATGTTGGCACATTCAAGACGTACTCGCATCTTCGCATGAGGTACTACTGGCGAGGCATGTATCGATACGTTCGCCGGTACGTTCAGTCGTGCCCTGCGTGCCAACGTCGCAAGGTTCCTACTCACAGCACCGCTGGTCCTTTACAGCCATTGCCCTGCCCTACCCGACCATTCAACCACGTCGGAGTTGATCTCTTCGATCCACTCCCGACCACTATTGACGGCAACCGCTGGATAATAGTTGCCATCAACCACCTCACGCGGTACGCAGAAACATCTGCGCTACCAGCCGCCACCGCGAAGGACGTCGCCTGGTTCCTACTTCGTCATCTCATTCTGCGCCATGGGGCCCCATGTGAATTACTTAGTGACCGTGGCTGCGTCTTCTTCTCAAATTCCATCGAGACTCTGCTCAAACAAAGCCGCATTGTAAACCGTACCGCTTCCGCATACCATCCTCAGGCTAACGGCATGACGAAACGCTTCAATCGTACCCTCGCTGACATGGTGGCGATGTACATGGCGGAAGACCACACAAACTAAGACCACGTACTCCCTTGCGCCACCTACGCTTACAACTCTGCGTCCCAAACTACCCCTCGCTTCTCTGCCTTCTTTCTACTGTATGGACTTGAACCTTCATGTTCTATATGAACACCATTCTGCCGTACCAACCAGACGTTTCTGAGGGCAAACCTATCTTTCAAGCTGCTGATTACGCTGAAGAATGCCGTAAACTAGCTCGTTCATTCACCACGCAAGTTCAGTCGCGCCAAAAATTCCGTCATGACACCTCTGCATCTGATGCTCATTACTCCCCGGGAAAGCTGGTTTGACTTCGAGTCCCATCCGCAATTCCAGGACTTTCCACCAAGCTTTTGTCACGGTACTACAGTCCTTACCGCATACTGGAGCAGACATCTCCCGTAAACTACATCGTCGAGCCAGTCGACCCATCGCGCGATCATCGCTGCCGAGGACGCGAAACAGTTCACGTCACGCGACCTATACCCTGCTACGACCCACCTATAGCGTCTTTTCCTGAAGTCGCTGTCGCCAGGATGACTCCTCTTTGTGCGGGGAGGAAGTTGTACCCGTGCACATTGGCGCTTGCTCTGTGCCACTTAAAGAAAAGACGACGACGTGACGACGTTCGTGTGTCGTGCTCTCGGCCTCCTGTTTTCGGTGCTGCAGCTGGCGAGTTTCTTGCTGAAACTCCTCCGAAGAACACGCTTGTATATATATATATACTCTTTTCGGGTGTCCACAGCAACGAGATCAACACTAATACATATTACATAAAATTCAGAGGCTGTCCAAACGGCGTTTTGCAAATTGATCTAGAACTGTGTAATTGAAAACTCTGTTCCCCTTCATTTCATCAATAGTTAGTTCGCTAATATTGTCCAGAAAGAGCATAACTTATTCCATAAAATAGTCACCAACAGGAACTTGCTCGGGTCGTAATCAAGTACATTAGCACATTTTCAAGCCGGCTAGAATTAGCTGGGGCACCCTGTAATATATGAAGTTAATCTACGATTAAACACGATTGGTTTAATTGCAAAAGCTTTCCTGTGTTTTTTTTAAACATTCGGATGTATAGCTCACGTAGTGTCATATAAAAGCCACCGCTCTCCATCTTAAATTATAGTCAGGGGTAGCACTTTTCAAAGTTGCCACAGCACTGGTTTAGCAGTAAACGTGAAAGTGCTTAACTGCTCCGTTTATACAGTAACTGGCGCCTTTATTATGACGGTGCACTTTCTTTCGCGTTGTGAGTAATTTACACGCAGGTTTTACACGACTTTGTTGGGGCGGTATGCTTCTTTTTGCTCTATGTTAGGGCCATTTTTTCGTTTTGAATTTTCTCTGCATTTTCTAAATCGAAGCCAGTACACTTGAGGCAAATTCGCTTTCAGCACATTTTGTTGGTGCCTCCCCCCCGGCTCGCCAACATGCTGTTACAAGTTTTCATGAACATTATTTATGAATGAGAGTTCTCTATGCATTGGACGCAGAATAAACAACTCACCGAAACGAAAGCAGATTGTATAATGCCAGTGGTCGCAGCTTTTACTATCCTAAATGTGGGAGTGTCTATTGCACTGGGAAACGGACTGGGACGAGACGCCGCAAAATGTATCTCTTCTGCGCGAATACGATATGGTATCGCAGAGCTCACATATGCATTTATGAAGACATATGTTGGCGAAGGTGGCCACTCTGGAACCTTGCAGCCACATAGCGATTCGCGCCATTCGGTCCTCGACCTATGTAGCGTGTATTTACAACTTTGTACATTTGGCTGAGGCAGTGCGCGCTACAGAGAGTGTGAAGACACTACGAGTTTTGACGCAAAAATGAATAAATAGATAACTTATTTGTGAATTCGCTCGAGCACAATATTCGCACGAAGTAAACAACCTTTCGCGGTTGTTTGTTTTTGCTTTTCATGCCTCTTTATCTTCAACTCCGCCTTTTTTATGGCAACGCCGTAATATATTTTCATAAGACATCAAGCTGCAAAGTAGAATGAGCATACAGTGAAATTAAGGAAGCTGAGAGAGTTTTTTTTTTATTTTAACGCAGCACATGCCCCTTTTGTGTTCCAGGTACAACACATTTTTTTCTGCTGAGAAGAGATGTTCACGTCATCTGTGAGATAGGAGCCCTTCGCGGAAAGATCAGCCTAAATATTGTTTGTGAAAAAATATAGTGAGTCAGAAAAGTACGCTACTGGGATCACGAGTAAATTCACAAAATTTCTCCAGCAAAATAAATCAATGCCGTTGGCCCACGTTCTCAGGTATTACAGCGTGAGGACTGACAAGAATTTATTCCTTAAAATATTTGTGGAGTAGGAGCGTTTTGTGAATGGTGATTTGTGCGCCCAGAGCTCGTCGTCAAGGTACACGAAGGTATCAGCAGATCGCGATGTTGTACATGCGAATTAGTGAATTATAAAAGTCACGAAACAGGTTTTACAAACAAAGTAATTTATGAATATCTCCCAAGTAATATAAGCAATCGATATCTAGACATGCTATGGGAAAAGGTAGCCTACTTCATGCGTCTACTTACTATAGACGACATATAGAAGACACATGACTTCAAAGTATATAAGTATTTACTCGATGTAGTATAATACGCGGAAAGTACGTCATCATTTCAAGTCCCGCTGCCGTGTTCTAGTGGCTTAGGTACTCGGCTGCTCATCCTCAGGTCGCGGGATTGATTGTCCGCGGCGGCGGCTGCATTTTCGATGTAGGCGAGAGTGCTGTAGGTCCATGCACGCAGACTTGGGTGCAAGTTAAAGAACCCCAGGTGGTCGAAATTTGCGGAGCTCTCCACTACGGCGTCCTTCATAATCGTATGGTGGTTTTGGGGCCTTAGACCCCGCATATCAATCAATCATCAAATCGTCATTAGCTCCCAATAGGCACCATCATTCACAATTATTAAGAAGTATGAGATTGAACTGCCCGCAACATCAGATATTGAAAATTGCATATGGGAGATTGATTGACTGATTGATTGATTGATTGATATGTGGGGTTTAACGTCCGAAAACCACTATATGATTATGAGAGACGCCGTAGTGGAGGGCTCCGGAAATTTAGACCACCTGGGGTTCTTTAACGTGCACCCAAATCTGAGCACACGGGCCTACAACATTTCCGCCTCCATCGGAAATGCAGCCGCCGCAGCCAGGATTCGAACCCGCGCCCTGCGGGTCAGCAGCCGAGTACTTTAGCCACTAGACCACCGCGGCGGCGCCATATGGGAGATACCATTTGTTGAGGTGAATGTTGAATCTATTAATAATGAAAATTTTTTTTAATGTTCTGCCACTGTACTATCAATAGAGAAAAGAATGGCTGTAACGCAAAGATTGCTGTCATTCCAGCAATTAGCAACAAAGGAACGAATTATTATCAAAATTTTCCTCACAATCAAAGTTTCTTATTAATTTGGAAAGAATTTTTCGCAAGTAATGTGCTCTGAAATTATCCGACGGACTTCAAATAAGTGCACTTATGAATGAATATTTTTGAGGAGTTCATTTTTTTCGATGAAGCCAAAAAATCTTTGTCTATAATTCTTCCCTATGGTCCACCGTGTTATATTTTGATATGTGGACACCAGAGTGAGCTAGAATCGGCACTCATTGTGACGTATAACCTGAGAGATGTTTATGAATATGGGCCCAGATCAGCGCGTATCAGCGGCGATGGTCAATCGGTCAGGGAACCCCCCTTAATAGAAGATTTGCCAGCCTCAAAATGGGGCTGACCCCATGCCTTGTGCGAATTGTTATCATGCGAAGCAGTCCGCGAGCAGTTGTCCATGCTGATTTTTTTTTACTTGGAACCAACTGTTACAAGATAGATCGACGCCTTTTTGAAAGTGTAGTACTTGAGTGCCCATTGTGGGCTTACAAGAAACGTCGACTACTCTGGCGTTTAAAGGGCAACTTACGATCTGATGTAACGTCAGTACTCACACAATAGCAAAGACGTCATGCAGTTTATAGAAACGAAATGGATTTTGCCGTATGATGATTGAATTCCATAAAGAAATTTTGTGAGAGTAATGCAATTAGGTCGGGTGACGCTTCAATATTGCTTGCTGATTCGTAAGAATGTACTTGTAATATTTATGAGACTACTGCAGAGCTAACACTGGAGCCATAATTGGCGTTTACTCTATATGACGCCTGTATCGTAGGAGTATATATGCAATGTTCATTGCTTTGTTATCGAATAAAAAAGTCATAACTGCAACAGTTATTGACGTCGCCCTCAAGTTTCGCCTACATAGGGTCTTTTTTAAGCTGCTTTAAGGTGAGGCGTGGTTCTGCGGTAGAATACCATCCTGCCACGCAAAGTGCATAGGTTTAGTTTCTGCGAATGCTACGATTCTATTTTTATTCTTTGCATTCGTCGAGTCAACGCTGCTGATATTGGCTTTTTTTAAAGATCTGGCATTTATATTACCAGTGTCAGTTGTAGTCGTTCCTGGGTAGATATAAATTATCAATCACCCATGGCGCATACCCGCATACCGTGGGTCCTGGCATCCGGGTAAGCGCCACACGTGTCTCGAGGGGAGAGTTTGGTGCATGACGTTTGCGACAGGATTGTCACGTTATTTATGCCATGACCAGACAGTCGTATTTGTCAAACTCTCTTTCTTATCTTTCCATACCGATTTGGTGTGCGGCAACCTAAGTACGCGATCGCGGGAGTACCCATGAAGACGTAAGCGGATGAGTAGATAGATAGATAGATAGATAGATAGATAGATAGATAGATAGATAGATAGATAGATAGATAGATAGATAGATGGATAGATAGATAGATAGATAGATAGATAGATAGATAGATAGATAGATAGATAGATAGATAGATAGATAGATAGATAGATAGATAGATGGATGGATGGATGGATGGATGGATGGATGGATGGATGGATGGATGGATGGATGGACGGATGGATGGATGGATGAATGGATGAATGGATAGATAGATAGATAGATAGATAGATAGATAGATAGATGGATAGATGGATAGATGGATAGATAGATGGATAGATAGATGGACGGATGGATGGATGGATGGATGGATGGATGGATAGATGGATAGATAGATGGATAGATAGATGGATAGATAGATAGATGGATGGACGGATGGATGAATGGATGGATGGATGGATGGATGGATGGATGGATAGATAGATAGATAGATAGATAGATAGATAGATAGATAGATAGATAGATAGATAGATAGATAGATAGATAGATAGATAGATAGATAGATAGATAGACGGACGGACGGACGGATAGTATTGTTTTGGTTTCCTAATAAAGCACGGGCTAATAAATATAGGACGGAATATTCGGAAAAATGATCTCCTAGAAAACATACAGGTGAAAGTGACGGAGAGAGATGAATAAGTCAGCAGCTGCTCATCTAGAACATTGATGAAACAGTGAAGCTGGTGGCCTTCCTGTGGTCAATCTATCGCATTTTTATGTTTTACGAATCTTTCAGATATGTTATACTATTGCTCTTTAGTATTGACTTTTTGTTCAGCTAAGTAACAGTATAGTTTGTTTCATCTTTTTCAAATTCTTTACTTTGCTTGAATCACACGAAGAAAGGTACAGAAGCTGAAATTATAGCAGTACCGACGAAGGCTTCCTTACTGTTCTTATGAAAATACAAGCAAAAACACAATCCACAATACATAGTGACCGAAATAAAACAGGTTCTTCTGCACAGAAGTAAAGAAAAATGTACAATAGCATACCTACAACTACATCAGCATATTTGCACAGTGCAAGACTACGAGTAGTTACGGCGTAACTACGGAAGAAGAAACAAAGACCGAAATGAGCGTTGACTTCAATTAATTTTTATTAGCGAAAACGCAGAAAATGTATACTCGTGAGAGAAAGCAGCACATCATAGCCCACCGCTCAACCTATTGTGTGACACTCAGACAATCAATGTCTAATTAGAGAGGGTACACCACCACACGTACGTGCAAACTCACAATCTATTTCGTCAAAGCCAGATACTCGATTTCCTTTTTAGAGAGTGCAACCGAAGGCATGCTGATATGTAGATCACCCAGCATTCGCATTTGATTTGCCTCAATAATCTTTAGTGCCAGCTGCTGACAGTGTTTTGCGACAACGGTGCACTTTTGAAATTCCCGTCTTCAACCACAATCTCTACAATGAATACCCAGATGGCCTTGAACAGCTGAGTATACAGGGTAATTATGCTCCTTTAAACGCTCATTCAGGTATTATTGTGCATTGTTTTGCCACAAAGCCGAAGGAATGAACGCTACAGCAGCAAATGGTAATGCCACCTGAGTTACGGCAAGCAGCCCCAAACTTGCAACGTACGCCTCAAGCATAAATCACACATAAAATGAGCATACACAGGATGAGGGCGGACTAGCAACTGTCAAACAGTATAGAAAGACGAACGAAACGAATGCACAAGTATGCAGAGGACGAGCGCGAACAAATATCGCAAATTCTACTGCGTGTGTGAGCATCAAGCTCCTTACGTAAACGTGAGTGGGAAAGCGAGCGAAGTGACATTCGTGCTTTCCTGAATCACAAGTTGAGCACGTGGGCACCACATTGCGAGAAGCGACGACCTTTAGAGCTCGCCTAACGCAAGCCCACCACGCCATCTTGGTATACTGGTGAGGAAAGCTTGCTGAAGTTGCTGAGCTCTCGAGCCCACCAATGGTACATAATGTATATAAATGTATATGAATAGCTTGACGTTAAAAATCGAAGCAACGTACGCTCCGTGGCTTAGTGGTTTTGCGCCACGTGCTGTAAACCCAGAGGTTGTAGGTTCGACGCTCGGTGTTGATAATTTGTCCCCTGTTTTTCTTTTTTTGCAATCTGTGAGCATATATTTTACATCGTAATATTTATGATGAAGATAAGTTATCGGAGCCTTGGTTCATCTCGGTGTAGAACAGTTTCATGTAAAATACGAAAATTGATGCACAAAGTGGTAATGGATTTCTCAGCTGAAATGGCACCGAATTCAGAAAGCTAATTCATTCGTAATTGTATAAATATTTTTCGTAAGCTAACCGCCTTCTTTAAAACTCACAGGGTCCCTTACGCATTCATCTAAGACAGCTCGAAAGCGAAAGTCATACGGTGTGGTTGTTTTTACCATGCACGCGAGCATCGTTTTTTTTTTCTCACCGTCTCCTGGACGTGAGGCCGACAACAGTGTTCCAGTGAATGAAAATACCGTCTCGCACAGGCAACTACTGCAACAGATTTGCAGCTCTGAGCTATTACTTCAGTCTTTGATGCGTTGAAAACGAACGTTTCACTTCAGTGCTGATGGGCGAAGTCACCTGAATGTGCGGCAAGCAGAAAGAGGGGGGGGGGGGGATACAAAGCTTTCGCGTAACGGTTAGCTGCCTGTATAACGAGGAGGCTGGGTGAACAAAGCTGTTCTTATCCTCCTTTTTCCATACAGGAACTTCACGGACATCTCATTAAACGGAATAAACTTACGTAGAAAGTGACAAAACTTCGAAGTTTTCCCGACACCGAAACACCCCCATTCCCCTCCTTTCCCCGGACTACGCTCCTGCAACTGCATGGTAATGGAAATCATTAGGTAGAGGGTATAGCGACGCACGCGTCCTTATCTCGCAATAAACGAAAATATATAGAGCCACTGCATGTCTCGGCTTAAACTGCCTTCTTACTTGAGCTCCTAGGGCGAAGACTTATTCGACCGAAAACAAATGGGCAAGTGGTTCCAGGCGCCCCCTTTCAGGTGCCTTCTCAACGTCAGTTTGTGGTTCAGCCGCCACTCCAGCGATTCGTAAGCCCTCATTTCCAATCATCGCATGAGCGCGGAACCAGAAAGCCCTAACAGCACCACGGGGACAGGTTGATACAGGAAAGCGTCAACCTAAAATAATTCTTTATTATACATAGGGCATCTGGCGGTGCTTCGGCTAACTGGCGTCGTTAAGCGTGAACCCTATAGTTTGCGAGCGCCAGATACTCGATAGATCACCTTTCGAAGAAACTTCTCCCAAAGCTCTGCATGCGTGACCTGCACCCACAAGGCCGAAGTAATCTAGCTGGGGATTCGCGAACGACATTTGACCACCACGAATTACTCACGCTTTCATTGATCGGCCCAGCTGCTTCGCCATCAGCAGGGTAGCTCCAACAACGCCTGCATACGTCTTCATTTTGGCGACGACACACGCTCTCATCGGCAGTGGCACAGGCGATCGTTCAGCGCCTGTGTGGCGTATGGGCAAACCATTGCGCGAACGATTCATTCAATGAAGTCTGCCAGGTCTGTAGCCCAAGGAGAATGGGGGGGGGGGGGGAAGGGAGAAGCTTTCTGAAATTAAGATGAAGGATTATCAAAGACAAATCATAAAAATAGCTATTTTTCAAGGTTTTGAACAAGTGTCAGCTGCCCCCCTCCGAAAATCCTGGCTATGGGCCTGGAGTCTGCACTATCAGTTTGGAAGACGCTACTACCTTGAATGGTTTCCCTGGATTGAACATGTGGTCAAAGTCTTATTGTGTCATTGTGCAGCCTGTCCTTATATATTTTCAAGAAAATAAAAAACACAATAAACACACACAAGCACACACAGACTTACCCCAGTTGAACCAGTGTGAAACTTGCATTAACAAAGGAGTGGTAGTTCTGCTGTGCTCACCCTGTGATTTTCGGTCATCTTGAGTTACGTTTTATGACCACGTGGGTGTCTATGATTGCATTATTGGTAGAGTAGCCACACACGGGAAGATAAGTGTGGCCGCCACGGCCCCACCCACCTATGCTACAGTGACTTTAGGCTCGATTCACGTTCGAGCCACCCTTCTTCGCTTCTTGCGTTTGCCACTTCCTCCACGACAAAAGCAAAAAGTGTGAATGCATCTAGAAATCCGAGCATGCCATGGGAGATGGATAGTCATCTGTCGTAAAACCAAGCTCTAAAATAGGCCCACTGTTTAAAAAACACACTTGTGGGAATAAATGAGGGGCCGTTTTTACGGCCGAATAAATTGCAGTTGTGTGGGCTGACAATAAGCTCAGGTGTAATTAGCAGTTATTTGAAATTAGTCAAAACGTTTTGTACGATGTTTGCAGGTTGGGTCTCTACCAGCAACAAGTTGTCTTTTTGTCGACTTTAAGTTCTTCACATTTATATCATAATTATTGCAATAGAGTGAATACAAACAATGATGCCCATCTTTTTAACATACTGTGTACACATTTGCGTGACCTGTTATTTTTGCTAGTTGTACTGACTGGGGGCCAAGAAAGAGCCAGGTAGATTGAGATTTGATTGAATTTGAGTCTCCTGCATAATTATTTTGTCTTCATTTATTTTCATCTTGCATAGTAATGTCGCATACGATCACTTTGCTGCAGGCACTACCATGTTCATTGAGTCGTTTGACTTTAAAGCACAATTTTTCTTTGTTCCAAATTTGCACTGTATCTTTAGCCTGAAATCGCACTCTATATATGTAAAAATGGAGCATGAATTACTGCAAAGTAATAAAAATGTTCGTAAACAGTGCCTGTGTGCTCCAGTCACACAACCTTTGTTTACAGATTTTTTCCACGCAAACTTCCGTCCTGCCCTTCCTGCGATTTCTTGGATTTCAAATAAATAGGTATTTAATTATATATCAATTAGGTTTAATCTCGCTAACAAACATTGCCGTATTGTGACATTATTATTGTTGCAACAGCAGATCGAAGGCCTTGAAAAACTTTGTATCGATTTGACACATTTGGAGACAGATCTCCGTAGGTGGTGCGTTCAAGGGCTATACCTTATTTTGCTTCATTTTGAGTTGGTTTTTATCGAGGTTGTGCCTAACAATACGTTCTTTGACACATAAATAACAAGTGGAAGTGCGACAAGACAAAACAATTTGTGAAACTTGTCAAGCCTGCGGGCAGCAGTTTCCGTTGAGAAACGAGAAAAAAATGCGCTGTTTCTACTGTTGCGCTGTTTCAGTGGAGTACTACTACCTTCGTATGAAAAAAAGACGTTTTAAAAATTTCATTGTGGAACTCTTTGGATTTTCCTGCACAACATTTGACGATAAAAGACGAACGGCTTGGAAGAGCAAGTACTGCACTCTCCTTAACCATGCAGTCATTAGATCGCCCCGAACACGCTGTGAGAGGCAGTGAGCTCGATTTAAACTGAAGAAATCCACTCAAAAATTTATTCTTAAAGAAAGAGAGAAAATTCACAGGGCCTCCATCGAACTCGCTCTATTGATTTTCAAAAACTAAGACTTCCGCGGAGATCCGATGGCGTGCCGAATAATATCAAGGTTTGTGGCAGCTGACGGCTACAGGGTTGCAATTTCTCTTTTCGTAGTAAAAGTTGCCTTCAATATGATAAATAAACTGAGTGTTTCGACAACTACGTCGATGCTTCATACGCTTTTAGCAGTGACGAGTGTGTACTTGGTAGTGTGATGAGCGACGTGCATGCCTAATTTTTAGGAATGTTACAAATGTAAATGAATTGGTACTGCAGCATTATCTGAAGTGAAAGGATGAAATATAGAAATATGGGCTTCAACCCACTCTGTGAAGTTGTGGTGCCACCTGATAAAGAGACCAGTATGACGTAAGGTGAAAAGATTGAGCAATAAACTACATTAGCTAATAAAAAGCACGACCCAATTGTGTGAACTTCACTTAGGCTCATCACGCATACTTCTACGCAACCACAAGAAAATTTTCAGCTCAACTCCATGCACTGGCCACAGAACATTGATTTATTGCTAGTACTCCAAGTACCACCAAACATATATCCACGTGATGATGAAAGGCTGTGTTGTCTTTGGGCTGGTGCAGCGTTCAGCAGCTCATTCAGCAATGGCATTGGTATGGCAGGTTCATTCGTGTGTGTGATAACTGCAACTGCAATCTGGCAACTATTAATCATTCCTTGTGCAGCTACCCCTAATTTGCACAATGACACCATACTCTGCAGTGTGTCTTGGGGAAACTATAGATGATTGGCCTTTCACCGCAGGAAAGATCTTAGGCACCTGACCTCACAGTAAACCAGCCCACAAAGCCATAGAAGCCGTCATGGAGTATTTGAAGCCAACAGAATTAAGCGACCGCCTGTCATACGTTGCAGAGTGCGTGAGTTGTCAAATGTGTCTCTATTTCTCTTTTGCTTTCTTATTTCTTTCTCTATGCGCAGTATAGAAAACTGGGTGTAGTCTAGTTAACGTGCACAAGTATGCATACATTGAACCGTATTCAGTACTCACGGGACACGCGCATGAACCTCCGTTTACAATGCAAGAATTTCATGCGGAGCTCACACTATAAAATAGGCTATTATCACTTTGCTCGGACTACTTGTCTTTCCGGATACTATGCCACTTTTGTGATCGGGCACGAGATGCGCTCCCTAACATCTTCAACGAGTCCTGGCAGGGTGGCAAGGTTGCCGCAAGATCGGAAGATCTACCTCTTAATTGGTACCGCTTCTTGAAGGAACATTAAAGAACAAAGCGATTTTTGGCGCATTATGAAAGCACCATTTCACAATTGCCAAAACACTACTTTTACGGCAACCCACTGCTTCGTGAGCGAGAAAACAAGCGAAAAGAAAATACGGGTGGAGACGCCACTTTGAGAGAGCTGCAGCAAACACCATGACGTCATGAATTATGAAGGCTTCTCCTTGACCTCGCGTAGCTTGTAATCGATAAATATAAAGTACTTTGTCATTTGTGCATGAGTGGCATAGGCCTAGCATACGAAGCTTCAGAAAACTTTACTGAGCTAATGCCGCGAAAACACGAAAAATACATTTTGAAATCCGGGCGTAGGATTCGGGCACGAAAATAAATAATAAAGCTTCGACTTTGATTTTCTCCGCCTAAAATGTGCTCATCATAGTCAAATATATGACATTAGAGTTCTCAGAGTACCAGGGTGGGAGTCAGCTCTGTCCAGCTCGGATCCGAAGGACCAAGAGGCCTTCATGACAAGTGCGAGGTTAGCGGCCCACGCCAATGGAATCCCGGACTAAGGATCCTACTCATCTAACTACTCGCGCAGAAAAACACAATAAACGTATTATTCTCTCTCTCACAGAGTGCAGTTCATCAATCTAAACCAAGTTATTGTTTCTTTTTAGTGTTCCTTTATGCCTGGCAGGTTTCTTCGAGAAATTACTTCTTAGCGACCAACTGCTCTTGAAAGTTGCGTGAGAAAGGTAATGGAGCAAAATAACCCGGAAAGACTTGAATGGTGCCTAAAACACAACAATATATAGCCTAACGTTATGGCTGGTTTAGACGTCACCGACATTAGATCAGCAATTTTATTGATGTTGTCACGCATGTGAAGCATATCAAAGAAACATGTAAATTACTCACGCATGTGAAGCATATCAAAGAAACATGTAAATTACTATCTGTTAGCCTGCTCCTCGATGTAAAAAGAACGCGCGACAACGTTTTTCTTATGGCAATCTCGAAACCATAGGGTTATTTGGCCTAGGTGACCAAATATATTGTATAAAACGCAGTTATTTACGACGGTCGATTCCATTTGTAAACACTCAAGATGGCTCAACTTCCACACATCACACGCACCATAAAATTCCGCAAGGGGTAGTTTTGAGTTTAGCTCTCTTCAACCTCGTTTTCATTAATCTTTTGAACCAACTATCGAGTGTGGACAAGCTATCAATTTAGGCTTACCATATATCCGTATGGAAATCTGGAGTGACGCGCAAGACTTCAGAAAGCTGTGATGTTGGTATCGGTGTACCCTAATGAACTAGGTGTGGAAATTTCGCGAGCGGAAATTACATTGAAAGGTTTAAGCCAAAAGCTAATGACACCCTGCACTATGTCTTTCGGTTGCCTTGTCACACCTTATGTCAGTATGCACAAATGTCTAGGCATAATCATCGATGGGGACCTCTGCTGAATCACCACGTGTCCAACCTTGATGCATGACGGAAACCGCTAACTTATTCAAACATAGAGTAGGAAAAAATAGGGGTACCTCAGTACATGCAATGATCAAACAGCACAAAGCGACTTTCTCGGTTATTTGCGATACAGCTTGCCTGTGCTGACCAGTGTAAGTAGAACCAACATTCACACTCTCGAAAGCGTTCAGGCTCTGACTCTTAGAGTTTGGGGCTTCTGTGACGTTCGTCAAAAGCTGAAAACATTGTGATTTCAAACGACTATACCTAGCGAAGACATATTGTAATGAAAGCACTCAAACAACACGTGAGGCATCATGCACACCATTTAGCCTCGCTGTCAGAAAACCATTTTAGGGCCTTATTTTGTCAGACAGTCATTTCCTACCACACCCGCCTACCAACAAGATATACAGCTCCAGCTAGTGCTTCATCTACCCCTTCGTGAATGACTCATCTACTGGTTAGCCTCATGATTCCAGGTATATGTTCAAATACCCATCTTTGGCCTTCAGCGCTCAAGACGTTTTCTCTCGTTTTGTTGCATGAGTCGTAGAGCAAGCATAGCCATCTGTATACTGACGCCTCGATTACTGTAGATGAGCCTGAAGGGCCGGTGATCTCTTCAGCAAGAAGAACGACGTGAAGATTAGGCTATGAACTAGACGACATCGATGACGGTAGAACTTTCTGCTGTGTGTAGAAAATCATCCAGCAACCGAGAAATGGAGCGTGTTCCCATAATCAAAGGCAGCTCTGCAGTGATTGATATTCGCCTTACGCTGGGGACCTTGGGAACAACTAGTGTCGGAAACCAGAGAGTTGCTCCATTACATCTTCGTACAAGGACATGACAACGCTTCATTGGCTTCCAAGTCACTGCGACATATTGGGCAAGGAACGTGTCGACGCAGCTGCTCGATCTGCACATGAAGGCCGTGTAAAAAAACATTCGGTTTTCAAGGACAGGTGCTGAAATGAAAATACGACAGATCGCTTATGAAGAAAAAGACTTTGTGGAGCACACTATGTTTACAGCACACTCTACTGCATAGACTGGACCCGTTTCATCGACTTCTATCTGCGTACAGACTTTCTCGACTCGAGACAACAGTGATTTGCCGACTGCGGCATACTTTAACTTTCACCAAAGATTTTGCCTTCCCAATCGATATGTAATACTGCTTCTTGCGACCAATGTGGCAGCGATGAAACAATAGACCACGTTTTTTGTCGCAACGCTTGACACATTGCGAACAGACTGTCGCTAACTGCTGTCTTGGGCCACTTTTATGACAGACAGTTGTGAGAACCGTCAGTGCTCGAATACCAATGAGAACTGCTTTCACACCAAAAATTAATGAAGGTATTATAAACTTTCTGCATGCCAGTCGTCTATTGTATGTACTCCTACTTCACGCTTGCCTCCGATTAATTTGTTGTTGTTTTTTCGTGCGTCTACTTTTCTGCTTACCTTCCCATTTACTTTCTTTTTTCCCCTCCCCTTAATGTAACGTAGCTAACCATATGCTACTCTTATAGTTGACCACCTTGCTTAATTCTCTAATTTTTTCTCTCTCTATTTCCCCCTACCTCTACCATAATCTTTCAGATGCGAAGCCGCTTAGGGTTCAGCTTACTCTCCTGTGTGGCGTGAACACTTTTACTGCGCATGCACACCCACTTACCCTCTCCTCTCCTACGCCACCCTGCTACCCTACGCTCGCTCCACCCTCTTTCTCTTTTAGGCATTATCTCCTCATCCTTGTGGCGTTTACACCGCCATTGCGCATGCGCGTCCCCTTCCCCTCTCTCTCCTCTCCTAAGCTCCCTCCGCTCTCACCTCGCAACGCCGATGCAGGCAGGGCCTGCTAGCGAGTGTCTTGATTGCAAAAACTGACTGATTGCGCTGAACAACCGTTCACTAGCCACCCCGTATACATAAAGAACCAGGAATTGAGTTTTCACGATGCCCTGGCGGTCAAATTGTGCACTTCTCAGCCGCTCCTGCAGACGAGAGTGGCGGCTGGTAAAGGCGGTGCGGGCACGTATCGCTGACACAAAACGAAAGGGCGCTGGCGCTACTGTTGCGTATTCAAGTGCCATCATATGTAGAAATGACGGTGAACGTATCCCTGTGCGTTCTTCATTCTTAATCTTATCAATAAGAAAATAGACGGCGCTGCATTCAAGCAGTCAGATTAGCTTAGTATGTTGCACGCTTGCTCTACTGTCAACAAGTTGCGGGCTGGTTTCTAAACACACTCGCGGGTGTCTGCTAGATTTACTCGATAGCGAAGATGGCCACTGGGGAAAAACAAGGCTAGAGAGCCGAATTTAAACAGTGTTTTTACAGAAATAAAACGAGCGTATTATGCAGCATGCGGCATACACGTAATTTTTTTTTATTTGACCGCCTCTACGAAACACCATCTGATGCCCCCGCGTGAACTGAATACGATTGGCAGGTAGTCGACATTATTTGGAAACAGTTACATCGAAAAAAGGCTGCCTTGTCCACAAGACATGCGCAATATCACATTCGCCTAAGCCACTGAACTGTTATAAAAAATACACTCGCGATGAATATTCGGTACTGAGATACCTCTGTTTAGCTTACTTTGAGCTAAAGGCAGTGTTCTTGTTAGGAATAAAGCAGCAGGCTACTCGAATCTTGGCCTCAGCCGATGCTCTAAGCTTTTTTTCATTGGCGGCCGTCACTAAGCAGCATGGGGATTTGTGCCTTGCTTGAAAAATATCAAAAATGTCTTCGATTTTCACGCATCATCTAGCTGACCTAACGCAGTTCTAGTTTTTCCGCTTGCCTGTGTCTGCATGAAAGAAAAGTGTCTGTTCAACATGGGAAATTGCTAGGCTTTCATGAAACAAGATATAATTTTGAGGCACGCTGTCGTGTTGGGGTCAAGATTGATTGTGACAGCTTGGGGTTCTTCAATACGGACACACATGTTGATTCACGAGGGTTCCTTGCTTTTTGCCCCCATTAAAATGCGTCTGCCATGGTCGGAAATCTATCCCACGCCTTCGAGAATAGCAGCGAGACACCACCCGTGCTATGCTGCCACAATGGTTTGCTTCATCAACGTCGATGTGCACACATACCATGGGCAGAGCGTACATAAGACGCCAAGAAAAAAAAATTACGCTGCTACCACTTCCTGTTTTTGTTTTGTTTTTTGTTTCACTGCAGAAGTGGGCAGCATAGTACTCTTGCAGTAAGGACTCATCAAAGGTGGGGGGGGGGGGGGGGCATGTCAGCCTGCACTAGCTTAATCAATACAAAACCGAGCACGCAACGAGAAAATTATGAGGAGGAAGTCGCCATTACGACACAGCGTGACTGTCCCTTTGATGTCAGACGCAATTCGCTTTGCATAGCTTCCCTCCGTTTTCCAATGCTCTTTATATGAGAGTAGCTTTCGCACAGTTTTTTCTGTAAACCACGATGCAGTAGTACCAGTGCAATGACTTTTCGAGGTTTTCGTTCTAAAATTAAGCACGGCAGCGGCACACGCGCGTGCTTTCCGAATGGTACTTTGCGGCCGCTCGTCTGGGCGTGAGTGGCTCAGCTGTGTCGCGACTCTTCACCAGGTGATTTTTTTTTCGGTGTGCCACCTATCCAATGCTAGTCTCCCGTAGGCACTGAATCTTGACCTCCAAGGTAGTGCCGGTGAGTACTTTCTCAGGTGCGTTGTTAAACAATAAACACTCACCACGTGTGCGTTACCTAAATCCGGACTGTGCATTGTGTTCAATCTCTTCTGTTTCTCATTGCCAATTGGCAGCGATTGGCATGTTACAGTAGGAAACACTGGTTCATCACTGCGTGCTTTGCGCCTCCCGAGGTTTTTCTCCTGCGCAACACCGCAATAAGCGCAGCGTCAACGCCACCGCCAGAATAAGGGTTAGCACACGCTGCTTCGCATCTATACTCATGGTTCTACTTAGCGGGAGATGGTGTTATTATTTTATTGTATCTATATTAACAGAGATGCAGAATGTAACCAAAATAAAAAGCTTAAGTACCCCTGAGCTTTACATTAAAGAGTTGAAGGTGATATCTGGTACTTAGTGCCTACTTCAACCACTTAATGCGTACTTTTTATTGTTTGGCGATACTAGAGAAGTTTGAAATGTAGATTAATAGAATAAATTGATAAAGTTGAAAGTGACTTCTACCTGTGCAATTTTCGCATACGACTGAATTATGTGTAATAAGTAGTATACTTCAACCACGAGCAATTATGCGCGGAAAATCTTTTCGAACTTCCTATGAACCCACTATACGTGGTCTTAATGGAATACGTGTGGTAACGTGTATGCTTTTGTAATGGGTGGATGGCTTTGAACCACGAAGTCATTATGATAATCACACGTTCTGGCACCCGATGGTTATTTACATGCTTGTATCACGCAATATTACTGCGATGTTACATGTTTTATTGTGCAGCCTGTATAAAGGATTCTTGTGTCCGAAAGGCATGAACGTTATATTCACTGCATTTGCAAGCAGGAGAAGTTATTTGAACTGTATCTTCAAGCAGACGCGTGGATTTTTAGGAAAACGCCTGCTTGCCACGCAAACAGCTTAGGCTCGATCACCATTCAGGCCCGGAAGTTTTTACTATTTGTATTTTTTTGTCAATCTCGCACAAGATAGCTTTGCGCTCGCAACCAACGACGTGTTAACGCTGACACCGACGCTGGAATTTCTGTGAAACCAGCCCTTTAACACTATCACGTTAAAACCTTAAAACACAGCAACGCCACAAAGCCATAATTTGCCCTGGCCCTTAATGTTTGAACGTTAATTAAAAACTTTCTGCCATTCGGAAATCGCGGTTTACATTCCACATGCTCCTCTGTCTTATGTCATGTATGCTTGTTCTATCAGCGCGTAGTTATTCAGAACTGGGTTACACTAGACGCTGTCTGGTTTTTACCAACACCACACCAGACGCAATAATGCATCTTGTTCAAGCTCAGTAAGCACGATTCCGCTATTAAAGCCTAAAATATATGGGGATCTTTGAGCTGCGCCTGGAATATTTGCACGCAATTGTGATATCCTGCCACTATACTGCGTATTTCCAACACATATATAGTGCATGAAATCTTTTCGAAGTTACTATGCCCCACTACGTGGCTAAAAGAAATAGGCGCATTAACGTGTGTGCCTTTTGTAGTGGGTGACTGGCTTAAAACGATCAAGTTAGGATAATAATCACGTGTTCTGACGCCCGATGGTGATATACGCTTGCATCACGCATTATTACTGCAATATTTGATCTTGTATTGTGAAGCATGCACGTGTACAAGACGCGTGTGTTTGTGAAGCAGGATTGTTACTTTCACTGTATTTCCAAGTAGAGGAAGTTATTTTCACTATATTCACAAAGAGACGCGTGGCCGTTTTGACGGGTAGTGTTTTAGAATGAAGTTTAGAAAAGAATATTTTTGAATTGGGAGGTATACAGGGTGTTTTAAGAAATGTGTGCAATATTTCTTAAAAACCTCCAGAAGGTGCTATTTGCTTGCTGTCTTCAGCGTTGCTTTTTTTGGAGCGGCCGGCATCTTCAAATGATTGAAGACATTATAAAAAACAGTTATAAGGAAAGTTAATATATTTAACTTTCAATTAGTAGAGTTAGGCAGTCAAGACAAATAAAAAATTGAAGTCCTCCTTGGGAAGAACCTATTGTCGCGTTGAGATTAATGAAAATTGGCCTCTAGTAATAACGGCCAAATTCTCCTAAATTCTGCCGTGAAACCGATGCCAAAACGCGAAAGAGCGCAGCTGCCATTATTCGTATGAGACGTCCGAAATGAGAGAAAGTCGTTATATCAACCGTCAACCAACTTCGTAGAGTGGGTGTGTGTGCTGCGTTCGCCATCACAGCACGCATGACGCACATACGTTAATGAAAGAGGAAGAACTGCAGCCCCTGTCACCACTGTTTTGAACCGTGATGTAATTGTAGTAGTCTGCTTGTTTCACTCATCGCCCCGCCGCGGTTGTCTAGTGGCTAAGGTACTCGGCTGCTGACCCGCAGGTCGCGGGATGGAGTCCCGGCTGCGGCGGCTGCATTTCTGATGGAGGCGGAAATGCTGTAGGCCCGTGTGCACAGATTTGGGCACACGTTAAAGAACCCCAGGGGGTCGAAATTTCCGGAGCCCTCCACTACGGCGTCTCTCATAATCATGGTTTCGGGACGTTACACCCTACATATAAATCAATCAATTAATCAATCAATCAATTGTTTCACTCATCGGTCTTTTGCTTTCGGTTTCACCACAGAATTTAGGAGAACTTCATTATTTCGATGTTATTACTAGAGGCCGTTTTTCCTAAATTCAAAATCAATTGGTTCTTTGCATGACTGTCTCCTATTGTCCTTTTTACGTAACTGCCTAGCCTCACTAATTAAAAACTTATTTAAATACCTTTCCTAAATATTGTTCTTAATGATGTACTCAACACTCTCAAGATGTATGCCGCTACAGAAAAAAAGCAACTGTGAAGAGAGCAAGCAAATAGTAACTTTTGCTGATCTTTAAAGAAAATTGGACATATTTCTTGAAACACCCTGTACAAATTTTGCCCACCTATTCCAATACATCATGGCCTGAAAGATATAAGTATAAGGAATGGTATAGCAAATGAGGGAAGACCTTATATAGTAAATCTTCATGTAGCATCTTGTGTGAAACTGTATAAAAGTATTCCATTGAAAAACGCGTTTCATGAAACCAAGCTGCAACGTAAACTTTTTCCATAAATCCCCACAAACACGGGCGTGCGGAGAAGTTTCACGAAACAAAAAGGTCAGGTAATAAATGAACAAGTGTAACCTGCAAGAACGAACGAATGATGGGAGCTATCACGGAAAAAGAAAAAAACGCGAAACTTGCTTACAAAGAAATGGTATTTTGTTTCGACGGTTACTTGACGTCTCTGTGATATACCTGAAGCAATAGAGCATTGCTTCGTGAGATGCAAGGAGAGCATTCTATTCTGGGATGTCTTCTAATCAACTACGAAGAAAAACTTTGGAATTACTTTGTACACTGTTCGTTATCTATATGTCAACATTTCTTGATAAAGTACCGTACGATATGGTTTTCCTTATCGGTGTGCGCAGTCTGTGGAACACGTGTATGCATAACCACAACGCAGAGCCCATCACTTCTTCACGCACACATTTCATCCAAATGGCTATTGTTTTGAAGGATTTCCGTGATGAACTTGTCTTTCGACCAGACTACCTCATTCTGGTGAGGTGCTTAGCCTCACCACTTTTCTTGTGCAACGCATGACGATGAATTCTCTCAAGACTATATGACTTTAACCTTCAGGAATCTTAATAATAAATGCTTGTGCGCTTATGATCGTTGTATAACTTCAACAGCTCAACTTGGTGTAATATGATGTAGTATTTTAATATGTATTATATAATACGTCTAAAATGGCGTGGCTCTGTAGTATAACACCCACTTGTTGAGCAAACGACTCGGGTTTGATGCACGCTCGCACCCAGAATCATTTAAAATTTATTTTGTTTCCATATTTCTTCATTTTTCTGTCAGGCACAAGATGGCGATTTTCCTCTGACAACCAACAGCGCCGGTATTTCTGTGAAACGAGCTCTTTAACGCTATCGCGTTAAAACTGCCATGCCAGATTCCCCACTCTTCATTATGCGTGATTCATTGTAAAGTTGGAAGCCAACACAAGAAAACACAAAGTGCAATAAAAGTTATTTATACATAGGTAAAGCGACTCATACTAGCTCAGGCACCTTACATCTGTTGAAGCAGCTTTTATTGTTCTTTCCATAGGTAGTGCTGCAACATCGGGGTAAACGAGGTCGCGAATCCTTGCCTAATGTCACATATAATTTATGCTTACATGACACACAGTTTTTGAAGGTGCTCCTAATCTTGATAAAGCGGCAAATCCTAGAGGCTGCGCAGGCATCCTTGACAATATTTTTCTTTGCTTGAACACAAACGCGAAAAAGGTTTGGACATATACATGCACAAATGTTTTTCTATAGTTGACCAGGCACTCTTATGAAACCATTAATCACTTTTGCAAAGCTTAATTAGGCCCTTTCACACCAGCGCCTGCATTATTTTTGCAATCTTTCGCAATCCGGCTACGGCGGCCCAACTATACCCAGAGCAATTTCTCGTTCCAGTCTAAACTATCTGTTCGTCGTGAAAGCGAAAAACATCCCTGTTAGAATGGGCTGTCCTAGTGCGCAAGCCCATCGCACTGTCATACGCGTAGGGGTTCAGCGTGCATCTCCGGTATTTCGGACTTTGACCGCTAATGTCGCTCGGTGGAAAAGTGTAGCGTTTACTGTCCAAGTCCAACAATAAATGGCCGCTGGCTTTGTGCAGCGGAGATTGTTATCCATCGCGCGTACGCTCTCGCACACCACATTACAAAGCAAATTGCTGTGAAATCTTCGGAGAACCGGTTGCGTTGCAATTTGTCTGGCAGCGCATTAGTCATTAATAAGCTTAGTTTGCACAGTGCTGCAATTATTTATTGCGAAACAGTGTGGTGAACGTGACATAAAATTTAATGTTACTGTATTTGTCTCCCGCATGCCTCCCGCCTTTTTTTTTTTTTTACTTTTCTGTGTTAACAGTACAAAACGTCGGGCAAGATGGAGTGTTGAGCAATGTAAGGTGGTCACTAAAGGAGTATCCTGCGTTTTATTGCAGCTTATCTCACTACACCCCCACCCCTAAACACGCAATTGGAAATGATGATGAGAATAACCTCAATGTTACTTCAAATAACATAATGATGCAGGACTACTGTGTAATATTTGAACAGTATGAATATAAGCTACACTAACTAGCATGCTGTCACTTGAATCGTAGCACGCCGTTACTACTGTTGCATTTTTCGCGGTTTTTATTTCTAGTTTACGAAGAATGTACGTTACCTGTTTAGCAAAAAAAAATTTTTCTGTATCTGCCGAGTCTGAATGCAAAACGACTTGCGTACACTCGTTGTCATCTCCCGAGATTTACTTCATTGCCTGGTGACAGCATGATACGTGGTTTGCATCTTTTTTCGACTATGTATGTGTCATCGTCTGTCCTTTATTGCCGATCTCTCCGACAACCAAGCCGTTAACCTCGCCATTTGTGATTGGCTGTTTCACTCGGACAACTACGCTCTCAAAGGAAGTGTATGGCTATTGCTTATTACCCGCTGATTAACACCCCAAATACTTTCGTTTCTTGACGATCCGAAATGTGGCCATGCCAGAGTTTTCAAGTCACGTGAACGTTTTCGACATAACTATACTGCTGGCTCGAAAAGCATAACTTCATGTGACAGTTTGTCCAATGCTAGCTGACGGTTAACGCCGCAATGACCTAATTTACGGACGCCTAGCGCTGCGCAGCCGCTTCCGTGCACTGTCAAATCCTTCAATTGAGTCAGCGTTGACTTCTATACGGCCTTTTGCAATGACACTGAATCATAATACCAGCGCGAAAAGTAATCTTTTTCGTCCTACGCTGCTTTATCCGTCCGTCGACATGGAGCACCTCGAGAACACCATAATGATAGAGGAGGAGCTTTTTCTTTTGGAAGTCGTCGAAGCTTTGATTTAGGAATTCCACATTGTTCATCGAACAAGCACGGCATACTACCTGTAGACTAACGGAGTCAGAGAAATGCAACCGCACTCTCAGTGATATTCTCCCGGTGTACATGGCATCCTGTAATTGTAAATAGGAGCGTGTACTTTTGTTCGTAATTTTCGTATACGAAAAACTGCGACGCAAGCTACAACGGGATTTTCACTTTTTGCTTTGTATACATTCGAGCCTCTGCATGCCAGCTTCTGCAGGCCTAAACCCGAGCTTTCGCAGGCATAATTAGGTTTGCATATTACTACCTTGCATTAACTAGACACAGCTATGCTTCAAATGGCTTGGCGTGGCCGCGCCGGCATGATGATGATGTTTTCTTGTCTACATAATGAACCTGCCAAAGAGCGGGCATATATAAAAACTCCCTTTTAAAAGTCTGAAACAGACGTTTTGATCTTGTCCTGCTCTCCTGATTGTGCGAACCGTTGCACCTATACAAAAATGCGTTGTTTAACGCGTTCTGTAGATCATTGAGGAGAAGTTACATCTCCTATAAAATATATGTGACAACAATACATACACATAATGGAAGAAAGGAAGGAAGGAAGGAAGGAAGGAGGAAGGAAGGAAGGAAGGAAGGAAGGAAGGAAGGAAGGAAGGAAGGAAGGAAGGAAGGAAGGAAGGAAGGAAGGAAGGAAGGAAGGAAGGAAGGAAGGAAGGAAGGAACGAGACAAATGGAGAAGGCAGGGAGGTCAACCAGAAAAAGATCCGGTTGGCCACCCTACACTGGAGGATTAGGGAATAGGGCAAGAAGCTGAGAAAGAGGGAAGAGAAGGAAAAGAAAAAGGCAGAGACAGACAATAAATTCACTGCAGCGTGTAGAACTCCACCGCAAGTCCGAGGAGTTCTCAGAAACCCGTCGTCTTCAAAATACACAAGAGGGCTTTCACTGCCTTGTGGGCTATCGAAGGATGTGGACGAGACTGTAATATCACCTGCACAGCCGATCATCGAGGCGCCGCAATGCGTTGGCAAGAACTTGTCTTTCTGAGGCCAATCGAGGACAGCAGGTGTTCGATATTTTCATCGGTGCCGCAAGCATCACATGTCGCACTGTCACGTTCATATTAAGAGGTATATTCTTTCGTGAAAGCAACTTCCAGATAAAAGCGATAGAGAAGTGAAGCTTCACGTTGATGTAGGCTGGGTGGAGGCCGTATAGTTGCAGTGAAGGGTCAAGCTCATGCAGTCTGGTACGTCGTATGCTTGGTGTGTTCCACTCTGTGAATGTGAGACGAATCTGCATCGTTAACAAATCTGTATCGCAGCGTCCGCTCTTCAAAGCAGAATAGGAGTGCTGTTTGTTTCCTGATGTGACGCGCCAGCAAGATGATCTGCGGAATCATTTCCGCTGATACCACAATGCCCAGATAACCGCTGAAAGATGATGTCGTGGCCTTTTCGTATCAAGAGGTAGTGAAGTTTCACAGTTTGATACATCAACTGGCTCGCAGGTGGTGAGAAGCTGTCCTGGAATAACGCCTTAGGTGCATACCCATTGTCTCGGTGATAATATGCGTAATTATTGAGTAATTTATGTGATAGCAATGGTTTCAACCATTGAAGCACCGAGGGGTAACTTAAATGGCTCATTATAAGTCCTTGGGCTTCAATGCATTGAATTGGGCGAAGGTGAGTCTTGCCGGTGTTAGATATTACAGGTAAACCACGATAACCCGATAAACAACACCGTGTACACTGGTAGCATTGATGGTACGGGAACTCTCCATTTTGTTTCCCGCAAGAAAATTAAAGATGTGACTTGTTGCGATCAGCCGCTTCTTTACGTAGTTCACGTGTGGTGTCAATGAGAGGTTTACCTAATTTATTATTCCTAACAACCAGCGGCTTCTGCTGAACGCTATATTTTTACGTCAATTGATATGCTGTAAGCAAACATGGGCTTCCGCGTGCATGCTACCACAGCACATTTTCCGCAGGAGACCTGGAGACCTTGTTTACGAAGCTAGCACGGCGTCATTGTGGCAGCATTGAAGCATTAAAGGATCCCTATCTTTGGGGTCCGCAGTAACTATACAGTGCGTGTGAATTTCCATTGAGAGAACGAAAAAAAGGCGTGCCTTGAGTCAGCATTTTTTGCAAAAAGGCAATCGAGGCTCATCGCCATAAAATGTCATGCCGCACACTCGCTGTTGTTTCGCTTTTGTAGAACAAACATACCTATAACCCAGTATACACGTAAAGTAAATGCTACGAACCTTTCTGCAAACTCAAGTCAGCCACTAGACAACTTTGGACAAGTATGTATTGTATATAGTGCTGCCGTCAATAATTAAAACTGTTCAAGGAAGCTACGCTTCATTTCCTAAATCAAGAATCACGTTAGTGCGGGCGAATTAACAAAATACTTCATTCGTAAACAAGCTGCAGTGGTCATCCGCTTTCACTATAATTCAGTGGCAAGACTGGTTAAAATCTGCTTTTCTATGAATTTGGGCCTTGATCTCCACCTCTGAATGTACAGCCCAGTGTTTCCAACCGTTGTGCTGTTATACCATACTTGTAGGTTATTTTCAGAATTTCACCAGCAGCGTAGGTTAGTAGGGCGGTAATACAATTTTCTTATAATACGTGACCTTTTTTTTTTTACAGGCGAAAGTTGTTATGAGATCACAACTCGGATCACGCGCAGTTGTCCGCTGCCGCTGCTGCCGGTGTCCGTAAGCACAGCGCACGAAATTAGAAGAAAAAACCTAGCATCAAACACACAGTGGGGATCGACAACCGCGTCTGCTTGGTGCCAGCCGAGTATTCTGCCACTGAGCTACGCTGGTGCTTGCGACTTGTTGGTAAACTTGCCTTACACAGACTTGATGTCGGGAAAGCAATCGTGTTAATACGATTTATAAAGCGTTTTAAAACAGCGATAGAACAACGAGACGTCACACAATGCGAAAAGCGTAATGAGTTGGCCGTCCAATGCTACAACCCACTACGAAAGCTTGTTCTTGGTTCTCCTATCAACTGTGGCGCATGCCCACTTCACCGATCATTCCTCATCGTCATCAGCCACTGCATGAACAATTGGCCCAAAATTCCTTGCAAGTGTTTAGCGGATACCACAATTCTCAGAAGAATGATGAAAAACAGCATAGCCAATGCCAGTCTACTACCCCAAAGTTTTTTTATTGATGCCCCAGAGGGTATCAAGCAAGTGTGTTTGCAGTGGTTACCCAATGAGTGTTTTGAAAAGGCTATGAAAGGCCGTTTTTCTAGGTTTCGCTGTGACTGTGCTGCGCCTTCCGTGCAGGCCTGGTGTTTATTTTTCCTTTGCCTCTCGTCATTATTCAGAGAAAATTGTAGAGAATTGAAAGGACATCCAAGATGTGGACATTCCTAAAATGTTCCCAAACCTAAACATTTCTTTGAATAAAACTGCATGCTGCAGCTGTCACCAGCAATGGGCGTCAGAAATGCCTTCCCTGACATTGTTGTTCTCTCTCGTGGACGTTTCCTTGCCTCTTCCGCCGTCACCCATACGGTTGTTGCGTGGAAGGGCATTTAATTTTAAAACGAACATAATTGAGATCACGCACTCCCCCCCCCCCCCCCCCTTTTTTTTTACAGAAATGAACCCTTTAACACGGCAGCGCTAAAGGGCTCGTTTTGCCAAAATTGCGGCGTCAATGTAGGCGTCGTTGGTTGTGAGTGAAAAGCCAGCGTCGTCAGTGACGAGAAATTGAGAAAAGTGCAAATGAAATTAATAATAAATATATCAGCTTCGAGTTAGAATCGAAGCCTGGCCTTTCACGTGGCGAGCACGTATTCCATCACAGAGCCTTGTTAGTGCTCGAAACTACTGTGTAAAAGAAACGTTGTAAGAATGTCATAAACCCATCCTTATTGCACTAACAGATCAACCTAAAGCTTGCAATTGATGAGAGTCATTACGCTGCTTCGGTATCTGTAGACTTCACTAAGGCTTTTGAGAAAATGAATCATAAAAATATTGTTCCATGAGCTCCAACATTACAAATTACTGGACCAGCCCTACTTCTGCTGCAGAAGTACTTAAAAGACAGAATGGATGTAATAAATACTTCAGGTTTTAATTCCAAAACCATGTTAACCAATATTGGAGTGCCCCAAGGTTCCATATTAGTTCCTCTCTTGTTCTTATCACATGAAAATGATTTGCCGAAATATGTCTCCATTTCTAAATCTATACTTTATGCAGAAGACACCGCTATCATAAACTCAGACTTCCAGAACAATCACATCTAACCTCAACACAGACGTGCGAAATATGTTGGAACAGTAATAGAGAAACATATAAAGTTAAGAGAGGACACTCCCATAGGTCCCTGTGGCTGATTTAGGTTCGCAGCGCTCCAAACAGTCATTGGGAACCTTTGCACCCTCAGAAATACAGTACCACAGAAAAGGATGTCTCGAAGGTCATTTTGTAGTGACTAGGAATATTATACAGCCTCCGAGACCACTTCTACGTGTGTGCTCGTCTCTGCGGCCATACTTTAACTTTTTTTAACGTGTGCTTTGCATGCATCGATGAGCTTCCTGTAAGCTGCACCACTAGAGCAGCAAGCACACGATGTCAGTGCGTGTTTATGCACACATTTTGACTAAAACATGAGAATCATAGGAGGAGCGAGAACTTTTATTTTCAAGTGATATTGTTGGTAAGCACGTGCCCACTTTGTAATGTTGGATAAACGCAGGCACAAAAAGAGGTTCATTTCACTGCGAGACACTAAAATACAGTTGCCATATGAGTATAAAATACAAACAGAAAATAAACAAAGAGGCAACAATATAAAAAGAACCACAGCAGAGTACTTCATTGGGTACGACTCTGCCACTGCGCAGAGTAAAACTGCCATAAACGCCACAGCTACACATACAGTGCACAATGCAACACGGCAGTTGCCTCAGCACTTGACTCTGGTACGAACCTAAAAAAAAAAAATGTTGGCTAAATTTTCTTACCCACCTTCGCACTAACGTTTCCCTACACACGTAACATCGCAAAAAAAAAACAGTCACAGGCAGTTGCCGCAGCAAAATAAAAAAAAATTTAGGTGTCATGCAACTCGTTAAAGACGCAGAATTGCTTACTCAAAGATTACGTCCTAGCTTTAGCTACCAAACGTTTTTCTAGATTCCCCACTTATCTTTGCTTAAAGCTTTAATTTGTAATTTGCTTAAAGCAAATTGCAAACGGCAAAGATAACAATACTGATTGATTTGTGGGGTTTAACGTCCCAAAACCACCATTGTATTATGAGAGACGCCGTAGTGGAGGGCTCCGGAAATTTTGACCACCTGGGGTTCTTTAACGTGCACCCAAATCTGAGTACACGGGCCTACAACATTTCCGCCTCCATCGGAAATGCAGCCGCCGCAGCCGGGATACAAACCCGCGACCTGCGGGTCAGCAGCCGTGTACCTTAGCCACTAGACCACCGCGGCGGGGCAAGATAACAATACTAAGATAGATAACAATACTAAGCATAGCTGCACTTTTCACAAAATCTCACTCATGCAGGGAATTCAAATACATGTATTGCGGCACAAAGAAAACTTAACAACGGCAGCGGCGTCTCATTATCTTGAGAAAAAAACAATTTTCTCGCAAACCTTCTGCGAAGCATTCCAAACAGTTTTCTTTTGTGTCAACCAATCCCCGATAACAATACGTGAAGTGAAGAGCACAAAAAAGATCTCTGCGCCGAACCGCACAATCGCAGAAATGTTAGGTTAAGGCTTCAGTGACAAATGCAATACGCACCTAACAAAGTATTGATGGCGTTCGTACCAAGCAGCAGACAAGCTGAGAGGCCCGACCCAAGCCGGGCACGTTATAGCACATCTTTTGTGGCGCCTCCCTGCTGCTGCCCGTATACTTCGTCATTGCCCTAAATGCTCATGAACACAGAGCGTGACAACGTTGCCGTCGCGTCGACGCCATGTGCACTTCTCTCGCATCCGATTCATGCCTGATCCCAGCCCGACGATATCGCATCGTACAATCGCAGATGGTAAAGACGGATTCAGATCATAGTGGCAAAAACACATGCACAGGACAAGATACTCAGTAGTAAATAAGTAGTAGGCGTGTTTCCTTGAAGCCATAAACGGTGCATTGCCATGTTACGGCTGGCGTGGAGCTGCGTAGTTCCGCCACTTTTGGCCCGATGGACCACTCTTGTCATTTTTATGTTACTCTATGGAACAATGCTGAACTAATCATACATAAACACCACAAACGCCTTTAAGTAATATCCTGAATTGAGCTTTTTAGGGTAACGATATAAATGATGATGATGACGATGATAATGATGATTATGATAGAAACAAAATTTTGTTACATCCCTGTCTAGCCACCAGACACTTCTCTCAATTCCTTGTAAATTTCTCGGAGTCACCTGTATTCCAGCAAGTTCCTCTTGTAACTATCTAGGCGTACAACTACACAAGCGTCTAAAATTTAGTATTTGCATATCCAAAACAAAACAAAAATTGACTACGGAATCCGAGTACTGAAGCCGCGATACGTATTCAAGCATAACATTTTATTATTGTTGTACTTTGAATTTGTTCATTCTCACATTCAGTACTGCATTGCGTGTTTGGGGAATATTTTTGCCATATATTCATTACAAGTACCTCAATATCAAGCTCTTTCAATAATTGTGGTCCACAAATATAATCTCAAAGCCACGTATTTTTACAATCGAACCATATTTTTTCATGTTCAAAACTCGTTATGTATAACCTTACTGATTTCTTGATGAAAACAGTGTTTTTCAGACTATTGAATGGATTTATACACCAATATTATGTAAAAAATATTTGTAATACAAGGTCTGCACTCAATGTCAACTTTGTCTAAACCAAAAAAAATAATAATTATGGGAAGCTGAGCATCGTTTTCTAATGCCTCACTGTTTAAAATTTCATTCCCACCAAAATAAATCCACAAGATGGATCAATTAAAAAACAAACAGACAATATTCTATCAGCATTTCATTTTCAAGTAACTTTGTAATCGTATTCATTGTGCATTGTTATTTGGCGACCCTGTTTTGCTACTTTATATGCTTCTTTTTTTAGTCTGATTTGTTTCTGTTGAACTTTAACCACTTCTATTGACACATTTTGTAACGCGTACGTTTTTTTTACGCTGTAATTTATATTTTTTATTTATTTCGAAAAAGAGGTCCCATTGCAGTCTTTGACTTCGGGACCTCCTTCTGCATTTTATCACTATTTAGCCTTTGTACTAACTCCAATAAAACTAATTTGACTCTAATTTAGTCAGGGGAGCCTCCTTAACACATGTATAGGGGTGGTATAAACGTGGATTTGCATCAGCATATGTGTGGCGCAACAAGCGGGCGTTTTAACAACCCCCCAAAAAGAAGTCTCGCAGGCCTATTTAATAAACCACAGCAGCAGCAACACAAGGAACAGCTGCGCGTAGGTCTGCGTGTTCCCTAACGAATTCGTCACCATGGGTCCTGCACTGATTCGCTAAAGTAACAACTAGGGCGCGTTTACACTCAGCATTCCGGCCCGAAAGTGCGCCGAATCCGATTCGGCGGCGGCGAGATCCGCCGGAAGGGCCCTGTCTGCGCCGATTGCTCTCGGACCGATTTTTGCGCTGCCTGCCGCCGAATCGGTCACCGCAGACCCATACGAGCGCTAGTCAAGGAATTTCTAAAAATGGCGGCCAAGCCCTACTCTCTTGTCATGTCGCAGTGCACGTAACTGAATGTAGTAACCAGCGGGAGTTCAATCCTTTCTGGGCCTACTTCATGTCCCTATTTCGTGGAAGAGGTGACCGAGCTTCTCGTTGGTGCGCCGGAGCTTGTCGTGGTCTTGCAGAACAAGATGAACCCACCAACGCCGCTAGCATATGCAGTTCTTTCTGCTCTTTATGCAAGTTAAGACAGCGACTTGCCAGCAAAGTAAGCAGTGCTGCTTCTTCTTGCTTTCTGCGTACGAGAATCGTCGAAGTCTGGACCACCGGATAGCGTAGTGGCATTTGCGAGCCGCGACAACAAGCGGGTGACAGCGCATTCATTGCGTGTTTGCCGCGTGGTAGATGGCACACTCGGTGGCACGGGGCGCGTCCTTTGCGAACGACGCTGTGTTTGGGCAGCGGGAGAATTTCGCTCGCTGTACAGAGCAGATCCTTCTGTGTGAACTAGGCATTATGACGTAGTGGGCACTTAGCAGCTGTACCTGCTGTAGGCATTATGGCATAGTTTGAAAGAGCCAATGTTACGCCCAGTGACGCTATAGTTTCCTTGCGGCATAGATGAGTCATCCACCGAGAACCAAAGCTCTGCTTCAGAGGTGATGCGTATGGGGCGTGATTACGCTGTCGCGTTGTATACTCATGAAGGCGAAGCTCAAGAGATCTCCTTTTTTGTGTGTGACAGCGCTTGCCTTCACTAATTTGGAAGCATTAGATGTCTCATCAAACTTGAAACGTGAGAATCGGCATCGAAGCGAGGGCTGCTAGAAATTATGCATATATGACGACGTCATCACATGAAGTAATCGTACCTATATCACCAGAGTTGGTGACATTATAATAGACTCATAGTGACGGCACTGCGACATCACAAAATCATGGCAAATAATTTTTACCAGAATAGAAGCTTTTGGGCTAGTTATTCTGAGTTTATGATGGTGACTATTACCGTGCGAGAACCTGGGAAAAGCTGGGACAGAGTAGCGAAAACGCTTGCTTTCCCAAGACAGAGTTTATCTCTGTCTCGTTTTTTCAGGTGTTCTCGCGCAATGAAATTTCTCATCATGAAGTCAAATGATAGCGTCCTCACATGACTTCGTCGCTTGGTCATGAATGGGCCAATGCCAGAGGCACGTGATGTAGAGAAGATTTGCAATGCTTTTCATCCTGAAAACAGATGGAAACCACGCTAGGCAGACAAATCTTTCCTAAATGCAGTCGAGTGAAAAAAATAGGGTGGCTTTCGTTTTCGAGCCACCTTCGGCGAACGCATGAGCGATTATGCGTATTTTTTCAGGAACAGTTAAGACATAGACGAAACAGCGTTTTCTTTATAAAAAGGCAGTGATCTGTGCTCCACCAGGTTGAAGATATTATTATAATTATTATTTAATTAATATAACGCTATTACGCTGTGGCCAAATCTTGTCCCGCTGAATTAAGGTTCCCTTTTTTATGAAAAACTGCAAATCAAAATCGTAGTGAAAATTTTCACGTCTTACCGCTGATTGAATTTAAGATTGCTGCTCCACAGTCTATATCTCCACATTAAATTGAAACATGCTCTATCGTTTCCTCAACTGATACCCACGTCTGTGCGTTTCTTTTCTTTACTGACTCTCGTTTTATAACCAAGCGTAGTTAAGCAGCCTGGCCTGGCTTCAAACAGCATATATCCCCTTCACTTATCATGCCCTATATCCTTGCTAATTTCGAGTTCATGTTTATGTTTGTGTTTTTAGTTACTCGGAGTTTTTTCATCGCATTATAACCAATACATATTTTCCGCCTCTCAACGTTTCACTTAAAAATTTTCGTCACCGTATCGCTTACGCAGCCAGCCATATGGTTACTATTGCGTCTCCTAGTTCTCCACAATAAGCAAACGCTTTCCCCGTGCAAATGACGGAACGGTTTTTCTTCCTATGTGCTGTATCATGTTATTGAGTCACCCTTCGAAACTAACTATCCAACCGATTTTCGATGTCACTACAGACTTCAGCGCCTTTACGCGTCTGCTATTCAGGCGTATAAGATAAACTGTAGGGTTACAAAAAAATTTTGTATAATAAAGTAGGATTCATTTTATCGTAATGTAGAGTATTTTTCAATAATGGTGTTGCTTTATAGTAAAAGTACTTCTTTCTATCTCGGTGCATTTATTATGTAGCGTAGCAAATTGGTTGAGAAACCTGCTGTAGGCTCGAACAAGTTGCGACCAAGCTGAGTTAAACTACTTAGTACATCTCACAGAGCAAGTCCCACCGTGGAACATGCCACGCCATACTACATAGGCCATGCGAGCACAAATATAACCAACCACCAGCACTGCCGTAAAGTAGATATCTGGAAAGCATAGAGCAATGACTGACTCTAACATCGCAGTAAAAGAAGACGGCGCATCGATAATGCCAATACTAGCAATTTGCTATCCTGGTGTGGTCAGATGAAGAATGACTTCCATCTATCTCGGTGAACTTGTTATGTAGTGTAGCGAAATCCTTCCACACATTTGAACCGAGCTTGCTTTTCCGGCGCACGTTCATGTTTTATTGAAAACAAGCAGACCGAAACAACACGGATTGTGTGTCTTGCGCACTTGTAAAATTTCTCTACGCAAGATATCCTTTAAAAAATTTTACGCTTTGATGTACTTATGGTAAATATAACAAATCACTTGTGACAAGTTATAATAAATTATACTTCAAATTTTTGCTAGCTTGATAATGTCTGCTCAGCAGACATGAGGAATTCTTACTTGAAAGAAACTAAAATGAAAAAGTTGGGCTTTTCGTATCGCTATCTCTGTATTGTGATTCTTTCTCTCAGTTATGCTTAGAAAATTCAGCTGAACATGCTGAATTGCGCACATTCTCCATATGACATAAAACTACCATCAAAAGGCCACTCACCAGGCTCTCAAAATAAAAACAACTATTGCAATCTTCTCTTTTTACTTTTTTTGCACCTCTGTGACGCAGGCAGTAGTTCCCGTGACGTCTTTTGTGTACATACGCTCGATTGGTTCATATACGGAATATATCAAATGTGATTTGTCTCCTGCACTGCTTTGCAATGCAGCCGTCCATCTAACCCTCCGTGTCTCGCTTGAATACCGTTTACGATCAACCGATCATGCTTCATCTTGTGTGTTTACAACTGCGCGAGCAGTGATAACAACGCGTAGCCGAAAAGCGTGAAACCCTGATAGGCTCTAGCGCTTAGTTCTGGCATTGTTCACGTCCTCTTGAGAACTAAAGGGCAAGGAGGTTGCATCGCGTGTGCAGAAGAGAGGAGAAAGTTACCCTCTCATCTTTGATTGCAGACTGGTGAGTAGCCCTTTAAAAAGTTATAGGATGTTTGAGTTTTGCCTTCGAGAAGAATGCGATAGCTTAATCGAGCCTTTCTCGCGTCGTCTTCTCCCTCGTTGGCTCGCACCTTCACTTCGTTATAATCGGTAGACGCCTCAACCGTGTCACTAGAAAACTAACATCCCCATGCAAAACATTGGCAGATTCAAACCATTCTAGAATGTTTACTGCAAGTACTGATCGCAACTGCCATATACGCGTTCTTAAGGTGCCACGTCAATCCACCTGCGCAGCTGCACACTTTGTTGATGCTGTTGCCCATAATGACAATCATTTACGCCTGACTGCTTTGTAATGGATGGGCGTTTAGAGCACTGACTCATTGTGCAATTCACATGTTTTGACACTTGGTGCAATTCTACGCTTCTGTCATGCAATATTAGATGCGTTAAGGAGAGAATTCCCCCTACATGGCAGTCAAATAGTGCTTTTTTCGAAGCAGTTTTATATCATAGTACGACTGTGTTCTATAACACCTATTGGCCATGAAAACAGCCTGGGTTTGATTACCACTGAAACCGAAGCTTTTTATCAATCGCGAAGCACTTCAGTAAATCGATTCTTGTTCACTCTGTTCTAAAAAAAAGCTACCAAAATCATAAATGCGTATGCGCCACGGAAATCGGCTAAGTCTCACCACTGAAAACTAGTCCACAACAAGTTAGAAATGCACCAATTAAGTCAACAAACAAGTATGTGTTACAAACAAATATGTAGCCTATCAAAAAACTATCATGGTTGAAATTGTATAAGTGCCGCAGAAATTGGATAAGTACGAGAATCCACAACTTCCACTAAAACGGCAGAAGACAAATGTCAGGCCAACAAATGGCTGCGAAGCGTCGGCGGCGAGATTAAGACACCGAGTACAAGAGAATACAACGACAGCATACTATAGCAAAAGGGAATAGATGCACCTGCGAGAAGACCCCGAAGAGACGGAAGACTTACGCCAATGACGACATAAGCTTACCAAGTGTCTGAATGTCTTAAGTCACAGAGTCACAGAGAACAGAGAAGTGGTCACAAAGAACAGCCTCTGCTTCGAGCTCTGTGAGTTTTCTGATTCTTTTGCAAAGATTTTTCAATAATCGACACACCGCGGAGAGACGTTCTCTCCTAGAATGGCGGACCAAAACCTCATCCATCAACCGAAACTGGGCCGACCACATCATAGTGCGTCTGACGCAAGTTCTCACCTAGGCCCAAGCGTGGTCCGCATTGACAATTCTGATGACTCCTCCGTTGAAGATATGGCTCCGGACAGCGACTACGTGGTCGTACCAAGCCGACGCCTAAATAGGAAAATCAGCCGGACATCACCGACTGGCCGGCAAGCACAGACAAAGCGAGTAGCATGCGGTCGTACACCATTTATATGTGCCGACATCGAAGACAGGCATCTTGAACTTTCTGAATAGGCAGAGCCTGTCGGAGTACTTTAAGCTCATCGCCCCAGGGAAAGTCATAGAAATACGCATAAATACTCGAAAGAACATCCTGTCTGTGGAGGTCACTGCGAAGGCCTTATTGGACACGCTTAAAGCGATTCTTCAATTAGGAAACATTCCGGTTCGTGCATTCTCCGTGTACGACGAAGAAACGACAACAGGAGTTATATACGATGTGAATTAGGAGATAACAGATTCGAGTCTCGAGAAACTGCTGTCATCGTCGGCTCCCGTGCTTGGTTTCCACTGCTTTGGACGGACGCGATGCGTTAAAGTAGTGTTTCAGTCGAAGACGTTACCCGCACATGTAAGAGTTGGGTACGTGAGGCACTCGGTACGTCCTTACGCACCAAAACCTCTGCAATGTCATATATGCATGAAATTTGGGCACGTTAGTGCAATTTGAAAGGGTGCAGTAACCTGCAAGCATTGCGGTGGCCTTCATGATAGTTATAACTGCAATGCTGCGGCCAAATGCCCAAACTGCTCAGGCGCCCACGACGCAACATAAAGAAATGTCCCAAAATGAGGAATGAAATGAGTATCCTGAAGATGGTTCGAGACCACTCCACTCACAGAGAAGCTGCAAGGGCTGTACGGCGCCGTAAACATCGTTCGCGACACCGACGCAAACGAAGCACCAGTGCTCATAGCTTATCAAATTCGACACACAAAGCTCTGCCCTCACCACCTCCTAACCTACATTTGTCGGCCAGAAAGGAGGATACAGATGCTCAAGTGCCAATACAGTCCACGCAAGTACAAGGCAACGAGTCATTGGCTCTCACCACGTCGGAGACTCAGTGCCCTTCACTATCGTCAAGAGCTACCGTAGCGCCATCATCACATAGTGCCCCTACCCCCAATGAAGAAAACAAGAAGGTGAACAACGCAGATGTCAAGGCTATGCTTGATAATTTGATGGGTTTGATGCGTAAGATCCTCAGCAGCCTAAACACTCCCGCTGTTAAGGCGGCTGTGCAGCTACTTCAGGTTTTGGAGCCTCTTCTAATAGTTCTTCAATGAGTGAATATGGCATTGATGTTTGAAGAACGCATGCGCCAGTCGCTTGTTATGCAATGGAATGCTCGCGGTCTACGTGCTCGTCTGTCAAACTTCAGACAATGGGTTTTTAAATATCAATTTCCTGTTATTGTTATATGTGAAACGAATGTGGTTTCAACTTTTTGTATATCTGGATATATCCAGATTTGGTCCCGCAGTGATCAACGTACGAGAAAAGTTCTCATTTGTATACGCCGTGATTTGACGTTCTTGAGACATGCATTCACATCACATACCAGCAATGATTACGTGAGCCTGACTATAACACATAAAAAGCGGATATTCTCAGTAATAAGAGGATACATACACCCAAGCACACAGATAGACTGCTTCCACCTGGGGACCATTCTTCAAGCAACACATAGGCCACACATTGTGATTGGCGATCTTAATGCACATCGTCCTTTCTGGGGTAGCACTATAAATATTTATCGCGGAAGAGATTTGGCCAATTTTACATGCAAATATGGACTAAGCGTGCTCAACGACAGATCACCTACATTTATTAGTGGCACGTCCTACAGCACCTGCCTCGACCTCTGTTTCGTTTCCAGAAGCCTTCTGTCTTCCGCATGTTGGTGCACAGATTTGGACACGCACGGCAGTCACCACCTTTCAACCTTTCAGTTGAGGTGGTTTCGCCGCACACACACACACACACTACATCCGTCAAACCGACTAGACCTTGTTCAAGGCATCTGTCAAGTCCGGCTGTGAGCACACGACTGATCCATCCGAGGTAGACAACATCATTGCTTCTTCACTGCGTGACACGACCAAACAGGTTAACCTACCGATGCAGAGATCAGCATTTGACTCCCACTACGAGGCCCATCGTGCAATTTGTTGCCGTGATGAACGCCGATACGTACAAACGAAGTCGCCTTCAGACCTTTCCGCCTGTCGTCGTGCTCAACGACATGTTCTTCGGCATCTCTACAAGATTGACAGGCAGCGTTGGAGAAAATTCTGTGGATCTCCGGACCCTAGGCAACCTCTATCTAAGATCTGGCGTGTGGTACAAGGTTTGCAGACAACTCTTCAACAACGTCAACCATTTCAAGCTGTTGCTCTACATCAAGCGTAGACAGAAGTTGAGATAGCCAGCGACTACTGTAGCCTCATCGTGGACACCACTGATGGTCTATCCACTAATGAGCCTCTTACTACCATTGCGCCTCCATCGTCTGACGAGCGCCTTGATGTGCGTTTTACAATGCATGAGCTTGACGCTGCGATTTCTGCCTCTCGACACTCATCGGCACCAGGACCTTACGGACTCACGTATGCTACACTCAACCATCTTGGTACAGAAGCACGACATATCCTGTTATCTCATTATAACACCTCATGGGAGTCAGGAGAAGTCTCAGCTAATTGGAAATGCAGTCGCATTATTGCATTGCTTAAGCTGGGGAACGGTCTTTATGCAATTTCCTCCAATAGACCCAATCGCCTTAGCCAGCTGCGTCGGGAAAGTAATGGAAAGAATGGTACTGCCAAGATTAGAGTGGCTTCTAGAGAGCAACAACTACTTTTCTGCATTTATAAGCGGCTTCAAAAGAGGCCGATCTGCCATTGACAGTGTGGTCGACTTGATCACCAGCGTTGAAGAGGAAAGAAGCCGACGCAGACTAGCGGCGGCGGTCTTCCTAGACATTAAGGGTGCACACGATAGTGTGCTGCATTATGCGATTCTTGACGCACTGGAAGATTTCAACATCGGTGGGCGACTGTATGCTTGGATTTTCAGCTACCTTAGGGACCGCACCATTTACATGACGACAAATAACGGAGCCACCGAATGGTATAAGGTTCATCGTGGTGTTCCCCAAGGAGGAGTTCTCAGCCCGATTATATTTAATGTCACAATGATAGACCTAGCAGCAGAACTTCCCAGCACGGTGAAGATCAGTGCATACGCTGACGACATATGCGTATGGTCATCCGGAATTACTCGTCCGCAATTGCGAGCTCGACTACAGCGTGCAGTGACGATCACATACAAATATCTAAGATGTCAGGGGCTCTTTCTTTCAATAGAGAAATGGGCAATGCTTGCGTTCATGCGCAAGCATACGTCGCAATACCCGATATTTATTAATGGTACAGCGATACCTGCTGTAACGCACCACAAGTTTCTTGGGGATGTCGTACACAGATATCTATAGTTGGACGAGACACGTCACAGTACTTAAATATAAATTGATGAGCTTTTCTCTCGTTCTTTGCCACGTGGAAGGAGCAAGATTGGGCCCATCAGAATTATCACTACTTCAATTGTACAATGCTCTATTTGTGAGATACATTCGATACAGCATGCCGGTGCTCTCCATTATGAGACCTAGTTTTGTGAAGTCACTAGAGAGTGTTCAAGCTCAATGCTTACGAAGATGCTTGTGTCTACAGCGCTGTAGTTCCACAAATGGGACAATCGCAGAGACTCGGGCTTGTCCCATCAGTGTATACATTCTCTGCGAGCCACTTAGAGTTCACCTTCGATTGCTGAGCCGACACAGACAGCACCCACTATCAGTACTATCCGCCACTCACCCAGAGTGCAGTTTCTGAAGGGTAATATCGGGGCACGAGAATATTATTCCATCAAGGTTTTCCCCGCCAAATGTCCCTGCAGTGCCTCCATGGGTCCTGCCTAAACCACCTGTTCGTTTTAAGATACCTGGAGTTACGAAGAAGTCGCTCGTTTCTTCTGTTGGCTTCAGACAAATGACACTATATCACAATTTTAAAACTTACGGTGATTCTCTGCACGTGTACACCGACGGTTCCACCACACTAAACACCTCCGCCGCAGCCTTTGTCATCCCAGACATGGATATCGCTCGACGATTCAAAGTGGACCATAAAACCACATAATCTGCCGCAAAGCTTGTCGCTATCCGGGAGGCATTAAGATTTATTTTTGCAGAGCGACCTCGTGCCCGGACGATTTTATGTGATGCCAAACCCGCTTTGCTAACCATACTTTGCGTCATGAAGCAAGGTCCGTATTACAGCCTGGCAATAGAAATCACAAAACTTATTCAGGTTGCTTCAATAAATAGCCATCTTATCGCTTTCCAGTGGACTCCCGCGCATTGCGGCATCATGGGAAACAAAGAGGCAGACGCTGATGATAAAAATGTTTTAAACAGTGCCCCTGAAGTACGCATTGCGTTTTCACGAGCTGGCACGAACGCCCTGCTTCGCTGCAAGATGCGCAGCTGCACACTTAAGCACTGGACCAAACCAGAACGGTGACACCGGCGACTTCACAAAATGGACCCGCGAATGACGTTCTGCATGCGCCCTAAATTGAAACAGCAACTCACAAGTATGATCCACCGTATTCGTCTTGGTGTGGCGTACACCTTACGTTACGCACATATCCTCGGTCGCAGTGAAACCGGTCCTAATTGTGAACACTGTGACGTGCCAGAAACACTTGAGCACATATTTCGTGTCTGCCCAGCATACGCACGTGAACGACAAACACTGATTTCTTCCACTGAATGATATTGCAGTAGGTCATTAACTAATGAGACCGTGTTGGGCCCTTGGCAAGACACCAACAATGCAATTGTAGTCATAAGAGCGTGTATAACCTTTTTGGAAGCAACTGCACTATATGCACGCCTATAAAGTTTGTCTCAGTTAGAAAGAATACTACATACTCACCTCTCTATCTCACTATCGTCATCGATTAATCTTTATTTGCCCCTGTCCCCTCCCCCAGTGTAGAGTATACAGGCTAGAGCAAGCTATGGCTCATGCCGAGCTCTCTGCCTTTCTGTAAATAAACCTCTCTCTCTCTCAGCACTGAGAAGTAATGTAGAAACAACCCTTATATATATATATATATATATATATATATATATATATATATATATATATATATATATATGACGAGTGCTACTCAGAAAGGCAGGGGGTATATTGACTCAGTCGGTGAAGAAGACGACGTTTGGTTGGCTGGGGACTCAGACTGGTTCCGCCATTACCACTTGACGTGTCGTGACCCCTCTCCTGTTTTATAAAAAAGTGCCACTCTAAAACGCCTCATGTAAATTGGTGGAGAGTGCTGGGTAACGCCTAATCCTGGAATTGCGAAACCGCACGTTGCCTCCAGTTGCTAAAATGTCCACGGACAACGATCAGCAGGCGGCCGCCTCGGCTCCAACTACTGCAGCTCCTGTCTGTCTCGGCTCCTTTCGGCAACGCGATCCGCCTACATTCAGTGGAACCGATGAGAAAGACGTGGAAGACTGGCTCGACGAATACGACCGGGTGAGCAAGCACAACAAGTGGGACGATGCGCACAAGCTTACTGTCGCCCAATTTAATTTGACTGACGTAGCCAGTCTGTGGTACCGTAATCACGAGAGAGACCTCCCCACCTGGTCGGCCTTCCGAACGGCGTTCGCGGACTTGTTTGGCCGTCCAGCGCTTCGCAAACTACAGGCCGAACAGCGCTTGTGTACTAGGGCTCAGTAGAATGGTGAGAATTACACCAGTTATATCGAAGATGTGGCCGACCTTTGCCGGCGTGTCAACTCGGCCATGACAGAAGCCGAGAAGATCAAACACATCTTGAAAGGCGTGACTGACGACGCATTCTGATGCTTGTCGCCAAAAGCCCGCAAACGGTAGCGGAAGTGATCCAACTTTGTCAGAGCTATGATGAGCTCTGGAAACAGCATGACACCACTCGTCGTGCCAACGTGCCATGTGCAACAATCTCCGCTTTAACGTCGACTGGCACTACTTTGACCACAACACTTTGCTTCTCGAGATCAAGCAATTTGTACGATAGGAGGTCGCACGCCAGTTGTCCTTCGTACCTTGTGCCTTCGAAGGTGCCCCATCTACTTTAGCGCCATCAATACAGTGAGCAGTCCAAGAGCAAGTGTCCGAGGCTCTACCAGCAGCTCACGCACCAACTGTGGCTGGCTGCTCCATTGACCAATGCCGAAGCACTGAACGGAACCCGACGTCCACCTGTCGCGAACGGTCACGTGTCTTTGTCACGAACGCCAATGTCCATGCGCCCCTTTGTCGTACCGACTGAGCCTATGTACCAGGCTGCTCGTCCTTTCTCCCGACCACCACCTCCGCGCTTTCAGAACCATTGGTGCACTCAAGACAGCCGCCACATATGCTTCGCCTGTGGAATTACGGGGCACGTAGCACAATTTTGTCGACGGCGAGAGTTTTTCCTGCATGACGACGTCAGGCCCAACAATTATGATTTCCCACAACGACCAGAGCCTGCTGTATCTGGCGAGACTGTGACCATTGACACATTTTCACCTCGCCGGAACTTCAACAGACACCGGTCGCCTTCACCTCAACGCCGTTGCCTTTCCCCTACGCTACGTCGACCTCGCTCTGTCCCTGAGGAAAACTAGGAGCCGCAGTTCCGGGGCCAAGAACTGCGGATCTTTCGAACTCCACAAGGCCTTGTTTTTCGCCATCCAACGTTGTTGCTGTCTCCGTTGAAGGTATACCTGTTTTTGCATTGGTCGATAGTGGCGCCGCAGTGTCTGTAATGACTGAAAAACTTTGCCGTCGACTAAAAAAAGTCACAATGCCTCTTCACGACTTCTTTTTGAGCACTGTGATCGAGCATCGAATTCGCCCTTTTTGCATGCACAGCACGTGTCGCTATTGCTGACGATATTTATGTCGTCGAGTTTGTAGTACTCCCGCAGTGTTCCCATGACATTATATTAGGCTGGGACCTTCTCTGCCCTCATCATGCCATCATCGACTGTGCTCGCGCCGAAGTGGAGTTCGCGCCGTTATGCGACGCTGCTTCAGTCGACTCGTCCCTTTCACATGCAAAAGTTTTCGTTGCCGTCGACACTTCGATACCCCCGTTCTCATCCGCCCTAGTTCCGCTTTCCTGTGACGTCTATAGCGGCTCAACTGTTCTTTTTACGCCTTCTGAAACCGCTGTTTGCCGCAAGTGCTTCCTGATTCCTTTCGCCATTCTGAATGTTCACGATGACTCAAGTGCAATTTATGTTTCAAATCCGTTTCCCTCGCCTTCCAAGTTACTGTACGGAGAGTGCTTGGGCTTTGCCGATGACATTGATCCCTCGAGTGCACGTGTAGTTCCTGACCACTCGACTGCGCTACCTATTGACGCTGTTGATTGCTGCGCGTCATCTTCTTCCCCATCATTCACCGACGCAATTTCGCGCTGCATCGACACCAACCTTACGGCCCAGCAGCGCACCGACATAATCGCCCTCCTCGAGCGCTTCCGCGCATGCTTCAACCACCAGCAACTGACTTTGGGCCGTGCTTCCACAGTATCTCACGAAATCGACACTGGCCTTCATGCTCCTTTACGTCAGCGTCCATATCGGGTATCGGCATCTGAGCGTCGCATAATCGCGGAACAAGTTGATGACATGTTGAAGCGAGGTGTTATTGAGCCCTCTAACAGCCCGTGGGCATCCCCAGTTGTTCTAGTCAAGAAAAAGTATGGCTCAATAAGATTCTGCGTCGACTACCGCCGGTTGACTAAGATCACACGCAAAGATGTTTACCCGCTACCCCGCATAGACGATGCCCTTGACTGCTTACAAGGCGCGGAGTTCTTCTCGTCACTAGATCTGCGTTCAGGTTATTGGCAGGGTCCCATGGCTGAGGCTGATCGCCCCAAGACGGCTTTTGTTACCCTTGATGGCTTATACGAATTTAACGTCATGCCATTCGGGCCACGCAATGGGCCTGCCACTTTCGAGCGCATGATCGACAACATCCTCCGTGGCCTGAAATGGCAGACATGTCTATGTTATTTAGACGATGTCGTGATATCTTCAAGCGACTTTTCAACGCATTTTCAGCGGCTAGAGACAGTGCTTATTTGTTTCACCTCCGCCGGTCTACAGCTCAACTTGAAGAAGTGCTGCTTCGGCGCTTGAAAACTCCTAATTTTTGGCCATGTTGTATCTAGAGATGGCCTTCTTCCGGATCCGACGAAACTCCGTGCCGTTGCCGAATTTCCTAAACCGTAGACCTTAAAAGAACTTGTTCATATTTTCGTCGTTTTATTCGCAACTTCGCCTCTATCATATTGCCCTTGACTGACTTTTTTGGCGGCAACAACGACCTTTCTAGTTGGTCGTCAGCTTGTGATGATGCATTTACCACACTCCGCCACCTTCTTACGTCACCTCCGATACTGCGACATTTTGATACTCTTGCCCCGACGAAAATTCACACGGATGCTAGCGGAGTTGGCCTCGGTGCTGTGCTCGCCCAGCGTAAACCTGGATTTGATGATCACGTCGTCTCTTACTCCAGCCGTGCACTCACAAAAGCAGAAGCCAACTATTCAGTCACCAAAAAAGAGTGTCTAGCCATCACATGGGCCATAGGCCAGTTTCGACCCTATCTTTACGGGCGCCTATTCAGCGTGGTTACAGATCATCACGCATTATGTTGACTCTCCTTGTTAAAAGATCCCACCAGCCGGCTCACCCGTTGGGAGCTTCGGCTACAAGAGTACGACATTCACGTCGTTTACCGATCTGGCCGAAAACATTCCGACGCAGACGCTTTTTCCCGATCACCTCTACGATGTAGTTACAAGTCGCCGTCTTCGCCTGCCCCCGACGTATCTGCACTTAGTGTCAGCGACAAGCTACAGGAGCAACGAAAAGATCCTTGGATCGCTTCACTTATCAACTTGTTGAGTCGAGCTCCCTCGCAAAATATCCCTAGAAGTATGCGCCGTCAAATACAGCGCTTCGTTACAGAGATGGTTTGTTATACAGACGGAATTATCTCTCCGAAGGACGCCAATGGCTCCTAGTCATTCCCAGTCGTCTCCGCTCAGAAATATGCGCCTCCTTTCACGCGGACTCACAATGCGCTCATGCTGGAGTGTTAAAAACGTACACCCGGCTGTCCCACCGCTACTACTGGCGTGGAATGTATAGCTTCGTTCGTCGCTACGTACGTTCCTGTCTCGCTTGCCAACGCTGGAAGAATCCTACTCCAAGTTCTCCAGCTCCACTACAACCCTTACCTTGTCCTGTCCGACCGTTTGGCCGTGTTGGTATCAATCTGTATGGACCTCTTCAGATTACACCGACTGGAAATAACTGGGTAATCGTCGCTATCGATCACCTTACGCGCTACGCAGAAACTTCACCACTCTCTTCTGCGTCAGACAGTGATGTCGGTCGTTTCATACTGCATCAGATCATTTTACGTCACGGTGCACCACGTGAACTCCTGAGTGACCAAGGGCGTGTGTTTTTGTCGGACGCCGTCGAATTGCCTCTCAAGGAATGCCAAGTCCTTCATCGCACCACCAACGCATATCATCCTCAAACTAATGGCATTACAGAGCGATTCAACCATACATTAGGAGATATGCTGTCAATTTACGTCGCAACCGATCACACCAACTGAGACAGTATTCTCCCTTTTGTAACATACGCACATAATACTGCTGTCCAGACAACCACTCGTTTCTCTCCATACTTCCTCCTTTATGGTCGCGAGCCCTCTTGCACGCTAGACACCATCCTTCCTTACCATCGGGATGTTGCTGAGTCGACGACGATGTCACAAGCTGCTAAATACGCGGAAGAGTGTCGTCAGCTTGCCCGCTCCTTCACAAGTGCTGAACAGCAACGACAGAAACACCACCGCGATAGCCCGACGCCTCCGGCTTCTTATGCATAAGATGACCTTGTCTGGCTTCGCATCCCTTCAACCAGCCCTGGTCTCTCAACGAAACTGACGTACAAGTATGACGGTCCTTACCGTGTGGTTAAGCAAACTTCACCCGTCAATTACCTCGTCGACGAGCCGCTAGAGCAGCCCCATGATCAACGACGCCGTGGACGTGACACCGTCCACATAGACCGCCTAAAACCGTATTATGATCCCTCTATTGTCCTCTGCCCATGAGTCGCCAGGATGGTTCTTTTCCGGAGGGGAGGAAAATGTAGTCAAGAAGATGAGTGCTACTCAGAAAGGCAGGGGGTAGGACTCAGTTGGTGAAGAAGACGACGTTTGGTTGGCTGGGTACTCAGACTGGTTCCGCCATTACCACTTGACGTGTCGTGACCGCTCTCCTGTTTTATAAAAGAGTGCCACTCTAAAACGCGTAATTTTAATATATATATATATATATATATATATATATATATATATATATATATATATATATATATATATATATATATATATACATATTAAAATGACGCGTTGTTAAAAGCTCTTTAACACTATCGCGTTATATATATATATATATATATATATATATATATATATATATATATATATATATATATATATATATATATATATATACTAGGGAAAGAAGTGTATACTCAAGGGCTCATTTTTCTGTGTTTTAATACAATATTATTGAGATCTAACAGACAATAATGCCGAGCAAAGTGTAAGGCAAGTTATATGGCCGAATTGTAATGCAAGTGTGAAGAACGAAAACTGGGTAAAAAGATAACTTGCCACGGGCGCTGACTGGAGGCTCTGACTGACACTCCCAAGTTTAAACTTCACTTATATACCCCATAAAAGTGGCTGGGGGATAGGCGCCGTGGTAGTTCAGCCAGAGAGCATCTTACGCGTTATTCGAAGGTTGCAGGTTCGGTTCCCGCCAATGGCAAATTATCTTTTCACTCACTTTTATTTCTTCACATTTGCATTACAATTCGGTCTAATAATTTTTTTAGATTTTTCTAGATTTTTTAGATTTTCTAGATTTTCTAGATTTTTCGCTTCCAACTTGCGACATCAACACTGACAATGGAATTTTCGCGAAAAAAGCTCTTAAACACTATCGCGTGATATCAACAGAGAAATGCCACTTGACAGTATTAGTCTGTCAAGAAAGTATGGTTTTGTGGCATCATTGCCATCCTTTTTCTACGGAACTAAACTAGTGGGTATAACCGGTATTTTATTTCACACAGCCATTTTGAATGTTTTAGTGCGTCATAGTCAGGTTTGTTTGACGCTTGAAATGAAAATCTTGGGAATGGCGTATGCAAGCTCTACGTACGGACTTACCAGTTCGTTTTTACCTGTCAAGACCAGCCAACAGCGAAGTTCGTAGATATGAGCGTATTATATGAAGAACGAGGCATTGCGAGAAAAGTCGTACAATCATCAAGTGCACTACGTGCACGTCAAGCAAGTGGGCTGAATTTTCGTGTATGTTCTCACATCTGTTCGACAAATAATGCAACAGGATGTCGGGCCGCCGAAAATTGGAAATTGTGCAGGTGACGTGCTGTTTCTTTTACACTGAAAAGAAACTGACGAAGAGAAAGAAAAGAAACTCTGCACATCTAAGAAAATTGCAACTCAGAGATTCCTTGAAAAGAGGAATGAACAGGACAAGCAGAGCCACCAATTTTTAAAACTGCAACGCGTGAGCATGGACCGTCGATTCTGTAAGCGCCTGTTCCGGAGGTTTTGGTGTCCGGTTCCCGGAACAAGCTCAACTGAATACAGCTGCGCAGGACTGTTTATCGCAGGAATGCACGTATTTTCACTATTGCGACCGCAAATATATGAACACTCTCAGCTGATGTTCCCCGTCTCCGTCACGTCCATATATATATATTTGGCATTATTGCCTGTTAGATCTCATTAATATTGTGTCAAAACACGGAAAAATGAGCCCTTAGGTATACACTTCTTTCTCCTATTCATTTACCAGGGTCTCGTACTGGCAGACTTGGTGCCGTTAGGTTGTATACGAGGGACTATTGGTCAGCTGCCAGCTTGTAATAAGTTCACGTGCTACGTGACGCCACACAGGCTCATAAAAAGAGTGTTCTACACTCGCCACCATGGCTACAGATGGCGCTGACCGACACTCCCACGTTTAAATTCACATATAAAGCCAATAAAGTGGCTGGGGGAATGGTCGACGCCATAGCTCAGTGGTAGAGCATTGAACGTGTAATTCGAAGGTCGTATGATCTATTCCTGCTCACGGCAGGTTAATTTTTCACCCACTTTTCTTTTTTCTTATTTACATTACATTGGTTCTAATAACTTCCCCTATGCATTCCTTGGCAACATTGTCTGTTATATCTGATTATTATTGTGTCAAGACATAGAAAAAGGAGCCCTTAGCTGTACACTTCTTTCCCTTATATATATATATATATATATATATATATATATATATATATATATATATATATATATATATATGTGTGTGTGTGTGTGTGTGTGTGTGTGTGAAGCACCATGAAAATTAATAAGAAGAAATATATTCAAACGCACCCACAGAGGATTCAAACCAGTAGCTCCTCGCTCCTCAGCGCGCTGCATTAACTAACAATACAAAGCCGCTGATATTTATCATCGCACTAACTGCGAGCATTGTATATACACTATTTGCCACGTACTGGCTTACCGTGAATTGACATAAAAGAAACATTCTTGAACAAAGCATGCACTTTGTTTGGACAAGCCATACATGCTTTCCCAAAACATCGACGTGTCCAACGGCTAGATCAATGGAGGGGTGGGTTGACTGAAGAACCTACAGTTGGATGAAAGGAGCCTTCCAAAACGTCTCTGGCTCCACTTTCACTCTGAAGCAACAGAAAAAATTGCTTGCATCAAGTCGAGGACTAATCTGGAAGTTGCTGGTCCTGTCAGGCCTGTGAATTCGGTTGCCATCAAAATTCACACAACAATAACATCGAAATTCGGTTGCTATCGCTGCTCCAGATGAGTTGTAGTGACGCTCACGCTCTTAAAACAAGACCCTAGCGAAATATACACAGGTTCGACGACTTCTTCGTCACGACAGTGTACACTTTACCAGGAACCTTGCGGACTGACGTCATGAACTTCTTGCTGCACAACTTCCGTGTGTTGTGCCTACAGGTTGTGCCAGTGACAATCACTGGAGCCTTCAACGTTAATGTACTTTGACGTGAAAACCAGTGACTTATCGCGTTTCTCGATGCTTAATTGGGGCTTTTCCTCGTGTACGTCACGCAGACTACTATTCACAACGCCTTTTCAGATAATATGGTCACTTCATTACTGTAAATTTAAGTACAATCGACCTTGTTCACTACATTTCGTATGGTTCCCAAATCTATGACTTCTCTTATTTTGGTTTTGTGCTCCGTTAAATGCCATTTACTTATTTAGTGATTCTGCCGACCTCCAAAGGGTGGTCGACTGGGTAGTTGACGGTTCGCACGTTCAAGTTTAAAAAATTGACGGTTGTACATTAAGTAGCTCTTTGAGAGGTGGTTATGTTGCATGTGCTGACGTCGAATTTCATGTACCAATTAGAAGACTAAAAGGTAATGCAGTCAAGATAAAATTGAAGCTGAGAATAATCATGCGGGTTAGTTATTACGTGGTGGAGAACACAATCACGGACAAATATTTTGGTTGTTCGTGAAACGCTGGTTGGAAGGTAAATTAGAAAAAAAAATAAAGGTCAGAGTAGAGGGCCTTGCGACACACCGAATAGGCACCGTAGAATACGTTTTCGATCTCAGAGAAAATCCAGCCGATAATAAAAACATGGTCAAAGATGTAAAGACAGTAAAACAATGGATTTTCATGCATTAATATCCAAAGTTAAAATTTACATGTTTAACCTCGAGGGAAACTGGTTTCGTTAGCAGGTTTCAGCAAACGACTGGCAAGCAAAATAAAAATAACATCCTGATTGTTCTCATCGAAGCAACATCGCTCAGACTAAGCAAGCATTTTTTAAACACATGTAAAAAATTTTTTGTTGTTTAATTTCCGCTGGTAGTTTATTCCCAATTTTTACTTCTGGAAACAACAGCAAGCGTTGCCCGTATGTATTTCTGGTTGGGGGAGATTAAAAGTTCCGTATGCTTGATTTCTTGCCACACGAGAGGATGTGCAAAATACAGAAATATGTAATGGTAGTTTGTTTTTAACTGTATTGAAACACACGTGGCAATTTTTAATTTATGTATTCTGTCATAGGGCAAGATATTCATTTTTATAAACAGAGGTAAACTAAGTTGATCATGACGTGAATGGGTGATTATTCTGAGTGCTATAGAGCCCCTACTGAGAAATTCTGTTTCCTCGTCGTCTATATATACTGAATTGATTACCTGCGGCTGCATTTGCTTAACGAGAAACAAATGAAATTTCCGCCTTTCAAATTATCTGAATATTCCCGATCATAGAATAAACAAGTGCCACTAGGAAGCAAGATCCTCTAATAGTTAAGAGACCGTCCACTAGATAAAACTATAAACGGCATGCACCAAATGAAAAGCGGGCTACTAGGTAGCACCGCTGACGCTAATTGCATGACATTAGATCATTCTCTATCATAAGAACAAATTTTATTTCTGGACTAGAAGTCCTACTATTTACATGAAACAAATATAGTTTAAAACAAAAAAAAATACGGAGAAATGATTTTCAGCCGTTTGTATTTTAAAGACGCAACGCTCTCACTTAACCACCTCCACCATATCAATGTTAGGTGATTTGAAGTGTAAAGTGTGACGACAACTATGGACAGAGCGTCTACACACACACACACACACACACACACACACACACACACACACACACACACACACACACACACACACACACACACACACACACACACGCACGCACACGCACACACACATACACACATACATACATACACACACATACACACACGTACACATACACACATACACACACATACATACACATACATACACACACATACATACACATACACATACACACACACACCTACACATACACACACATACACACGCATACACACACACATACACACACACATACACACACATACACACACACATAAACACACACACACACATACACATACACACACATACACACGCATACACACACACATACATACACATACACACACACACATACACACAGAGAGCGCCACGCTTATAGTCGCGGGTGTCCTCGTGCCCCTTAGCGTATAAACACGCAGTACACGCGCTGGGTCACACGTGTGCTATGTGTCGTCGCAGGCTGAGTCGCACGTGTGCTCTGTTCGTCGTCGTTGTCGAGCCGTAGACACTTCAGGTATAGAAAATAAACGCTGCAAGTCTTACTTATGTTAAGTGAGCTTGTGGGAGGAGCTTAAAGTTCTGAAGATTCAGTGGTAATGTAAAATATTTTGTCGTTACACGCGAGGTGGAATGACATCGACAGTTAGACGGAAACCCGTTTGGTAGGCAAGAGACATGAAGATAATTAAAACAAACAACGACCGCAAATAAAAGTAAGACGTTTCAGCTCCCTCATGAAAGCCCCGAACTTTTCGCTGTTATTCGTAAAAGACATTTATTTTAACTGTATTCGGAGGTAGAATGAGGTCAAATTGTTGACGAGTACCTATCATGAAATCAAGATCATGATGCGAAACGGGGGCAAATTTTGCGCACCACCGTTTCTGAATAAATACGAGATTTGCAATGCTGCCGATTTGCCTTCATCAATGGGCAAATAAAATGGCGCAAGAAATGAGGAATGGGAACAACGGTGCCTGCATGTACTACCAGAGCAATATCTGCAACGTTCTTGTGCCTTTTGTATTCTCACTTTGCTGCATCTTGTTTTACATGATACCTTTCCATGCATGATGGTAGGCGCTTCTGTTGTTTCCCTTTTCTATATCTCAATCTTTCTCTCTCAAATTGGCAACTATGCCAAAGCGACGACGTCAGTTTCTCCTCCAAGGCTGCTTGGGAACTTTTTCTTCTTTCACCGTTTTTTTTTTGTGTTAGCGAGTACGTGAGTGCTTGTGTGTGGCCTGACAAAAACAACAACTGAAATATTCACCCTAGGCGGAGTTGCGTTCTAACAACTGCAACCGCAACAAGGTGGGCAGATGCTAATGCGCAATGAAAAATACAAAATCTTCGCAAGGCACTTTGAGAAAGCTTTCTCTTTGAACCTCTTCTTTGATACGTCGCAAAAGTTTGATTCAATTCCGCAATTGATTGATTTATATGTGGAGTTTACCATCCAAAAACCACCATATAAATATGAGAGATGCCGTAGTGGAGGGCCCCGGAAATTTCGACCACCTGGGGTTCTTTAACGTGCACCCAAATCTGAGCACACGGGCCTACAACATTTCCGCCTCGATCGTAAATGCAGCTGCCACAGCCGGGATTCGATCCCGCGACCTGCGGGTTAGCAGCCGAGTACCTTAGCCACTAGACCACCGCGGCGGGGCTCAATTTCGCAATCTTCTCTACTGTCTGTAATGACTACACTTTTGTTAAAGGGTACCTTTTTACTTTCTTTTAGGAAGCATATCTGAAGCCGAAAAATGAACGAACACAACAAATAGTGAAGAGAGCCGCTTTTTTGTTTTCTTCGCCGTTTTCTGTGTTGGTTCATTTTCACGTTAATATATATTTCTTCCAATACATGAGCCAATATGCTATCTAGCTAAACAACGTATTATGCTAGAAAATATTTTTTTATTTCGAGCAACAAGCGGTGTTCAAAAAGTATTCTCGATCATTATTTCGAAAAATGATTCTTCAAAGGAGGAAATGTGAAAACAGTGTTTCATTTTTTCCCCATTCTTCAACTCGCCAGCTCCTCCGGTGAGGCAGACACCAATCTTCGCTCTTTTTTTTTTTCTTGTTTTCCCGGTGCCTTAACGACTGCTCGTTCTTCCAGTTTAAAGCCATAAAAATGACTGGTAAAAAGACAAAGAAGCAGCAAGAAAACGTGTGAGTCAAACTAACAATCACCTTTCCTATGTTTCGTAGAAAATGTGGAAAGGCGCGTATACTTTATAATAGAAGCTTTTTTTTTCCGAGTAACAAGTGATTACAATCGATCGATGGATCGCTTGAAAATAACAGGCCTGCATTAAGAGAGCGATTACACAAGACGGTCAGCTTCCTGCCGCATATATATATATAGGGCTGTATCTTTCAAGACTTGCTTCACAGCCACTTCAAACATCCTGCTCTTCAACGCGTCGCACTCTGCCGTTAGCAGAGGTAGAGGAGGAAGGAGAAATTGCTGGCCAGCTATGCAGCTAGAATCATACGAATAAAAATGTGCTCTGTGCTTGCCATGCGAAGAGTGTGGAAATTTTGTCCTCTGTATTGCAACAGACTTCAGCGACTCCCTCCAACTACCCTCTTTGTATTCCCAATGCACATCTCCGTCACTTGTTCCAACACGCAAAAACACAAATGGCATGGGAAAAGATAGTCCTTCTTTGTGATTTGTATTATATTTATCAAGAACAACCTAATTAGTGACCTTTGCAGGCACCAGACTGCATTTTGCGATTCTTCATTTACCCAATAGTTTGCTAGCTGAATCCATTTAATTTCTGCAACAATTCGTCTTTTAACCAATCCACCAGATATTCAGTTGCTTTTACAACAAATTGTATCTCCTGCCTATTACATGGACATGTCCAGTAGTTTATTTTAATAGCGAAGTTGTTAAGGGAGTGACTTTAAAGAACCCTAGATGGTCGAAATTTCCGGAGCCCTCCACAACGGCGTCTCTCATAATCATATAATTGTTTTGGGACGTTAAACCCCACAAATCAATCAAATTGTTAAAACTAGGCGTAATTTGTGAGGCCTATCAGAAAATTGATATGTACCAGAGTGGCCTACTGGAAGACTATCATTATCACAAAGAGGGTATGTGCCAGAGAATTTTGACAAATCCAACTAAACTCGCCACTGGTCCACGAAATGCGAGGGCCACAGTTCGCCCAACCACAAGCGGCGGTGTCGGTGAGCCGAAGTCCTCGAAGCGATGGATGGCCTGCACCACGTGACGACATCCCGTAGTTTTACGGGATGTGCGAATGCCACGTTTCAGCGTGAGTTTCTGCCTCTGGGTCTGAACAACCGTCGCGGGTCTGTGACTGCCTGTGGTTGAACTCGAACTTCCCTGCACTCATAATCAACGTAGAAAAAACTCATCATCTCCATAGCTAGAGCCTATAGCAACGGCCTAGAAGCAACCTGGAAACAGAAACAGACTAGAAGCAACCATATTAGCTTTGAAGATCAAGAAGTTTCGGTGTTTGAAGCCTTGAACGGCTTAGTGCAAACTTTTGTCATTTTTTCATAGCTTAGCATCCACTAAATATCGGCTACCTCGGTTTGTTCTCGGAGGCGTAATGTTGTCTCATTATCTCTTACACCTATCACTTTCATCTCTATCGCACACCATGCGGTCCTTAAAGTTTTCTCGAATCTTAGCTTCCAGTTTCGAACCAAAAACTTGCAATTTTCTATATTCAATCACTGTACACTTTTGGGTTTAAAGATAACAGAAGATTGCCTGGCGTTTTTTTGGAGTGCCTATGCGCTATAGCACATTATTACTTTTCAATGAACCTATATTTTATGATTCATTTCGCTTGTGATCGACCTAATATTTTTATTCGAATGAATTGAAAATTTAGATTTTCAGAATTGTCAACAATATTTAACTATCGACGTATATCGGCAATCGAAGAAACTCGACCTATATTTGTGATCAAAGATAGCGAAAATGTCGAGCTAATGCAGTTCCACTGTCGCGCCCACCGTTCTTCAAGCAGCATCAACTATGCGGCTACACGTTACACATCTATACACATGTATAATTTAAGTAAAGAAACTTACTTCGAAAGTTTTAAACAGAAAAATAGGACCGATTATTTTAATGCAAATTTTTTGATACTTCCGTAAATTCTGCCGACTATGCAGTTCCCACTCCGCCACTGCAGCTGTAAACGCCGGAACACGCAGCCAATATCTTTTGTTGGTAGATAACACCTTGGAAATGAGAACGCTGCCATTCACAGAACCATGGTCACTCTATGTGATTCCGTTATCACCACTATTTTGAGTCGATAGAAAACTAAACAAACACTGCTCACTTTTACGGCAACTCACAAATACAAGAAATAGCGGACTCGTCATATATACCCCAGGAAGTATGCTAGCCACTCTGATGGTGATGAACCCACATCAGCGTGATAGCTCTGGAGAGCAGACATGAATCTCAAAAGACTGACTTCTGTTGAAATACGTCATAAAACTCATCTTTGAATAGAAAACACAAATCACAATGAGCCTTCTTTCTCGCACGGATATGTGGCACATCATTGGTTTTGTGCGTTCTTATAAGCGAAGCTTCCCTGAGCTACACATTTCGATGGCGCAGGTGGTTTGGTTCCCGGAAAACCCAGCTGTACAGGGAGCGTACGGAAATGCAGTAGTACCTATATCACTCGAAGGTGCGCTGGTCACATGCGTATATATGATTACTACAATGGTCAATATTTGATGGTATTCCGATCGTGATCTTGTCGGTGATCATGCGTTGCTGATATTGACACGTGCATGACGGCGGACTGGCCGGCGCTCAGATATAAACTCAGACTACATCGGCAGTAACCTTTAGCATAGTTCATTGGCTGAACTCGTACGTTACAAGTAATTGAAGAAACTACTCGAGGATGACAGACGAGCGTGTGCACGACCAGCGGACGTCAGACTGCGTCGGGACGAATGCGGTTATCCTTTATCTTGTTCTTAGACTCTAAAAAGAAACGGGGTCTTTTGACTTCCCTTTTTGCATGTGACATTCAGATGTGTAGACCTTCCTTTAGAGTGGCATGCTGACTCTTTCTAGAAGAGTCAGGCACTGGCTCTCTTTTGGCTAGTCGTGTGTCCTACGACTCTCCCAAAGATAGTCAACGTGCCTCAAGTGAGTCATTAGAAGAAAAAAGTGAAGTGGGTTAGAAAAATGTAAATATTTTTAAAATTCATATAAAATTAGCTCTTGAAAATTACATAGATATCAAGGTTGGAGCATGTATTCATTGCGAGTACTCCGAGTAGAAATTCAGTATTTTGGCATGCAGTCGTGACATTGGTTGAAACCGTTTTGGAAAATGACTATAAGTTTGTCATGTCGGCCATAGAGTCGCGGTAACAGACGTAGTATTGCCTATAGTAGAAGCGTAGAATCACACCAGGCATCACCATATGAATGGCGTAATAAGTGAGTGGTTGAAAGCTGTGAACCTATTATTACAAAAGACCGAGCTAAAATTCATTCTAACCGTAGTCGTCGTCATCATCATCATACACAGCACCACCTGAGTGTGTGCCTACTCAAGGAATCTCTCACGACCCAGGGATGAATACGATTATGATTAAGCTGATGATCATGATAGAATAGCCACATGGAACTGCTTACGTCTTCGAGTTGTCTACAGCGAATGCATGAAAAACGCTGCGCCTTTTTTGTGCTTTTTTTAAGGGGGGGGAGTCATGTTATTTATGCTGTAGCTCACAGCCTTCGTGGTTCGTGACTGTGTTGCTGTGGTGGTAATCCTACTGCAACCAAGATATCAAATTCACATAATTTGGTACCCAGTGATACCCAGTGGTACACCTTGTCCCAGTGATACTTGTCCCAGTGATACTTGGTATCACTGGGTACCACTTGTCGCATTGATACCCAGTTATACCACTTGTCCATGAAGGGAGCAAAAAGCTTAACCGATGACATTGACGTGCGCCCTTGGTATCAAAAAATGTCTTTAAAAAGCATGCTCAAGATAGTTTTGCATAAAATTTGAGTTCGGTTCTTCACCGTTTTTAGGAGAGGGTGCAAAGAATGTTTGGTGTGTCCCTATATTCTTAGCAGGGGTCAAAGTGTATAGCTGCATAGTCTACTGTGGATAATCATCTTCTTTATTCAATGTTGCCGGAGACGAAGCCCACGTAGTCGTAGATCCTAAGCATAGGAGGCGTACCTGAAGACTTTGAACGTTAAGCCTGTGGGTGATTGTTAAAGATTACAAGTTTAACAATCTCTTTTGCTGTATTTGCATGGAACTGGACTACATGCTCATATTTATGTTACTTTGTCTATTATGCTGCGACGCAACTAAATGTTTACAAAAAAAAGGAAGTCACCACATACAGAAAAAAAAACAAAGCAGAAATGACATGGCCCTCAGCAATGCGAAAGACAACGGTAAAATATTCATTTTTTGAGCCCATACATTATAATATGTGTATATGTTCTAAGTATATTCCAATAATTTCTCAATTTGTACAAGCGCTGGAACCGGCGGAAATACTAGTCACCCGTTCCGTACTTTATCGTACAAGTGTTTCATTCATCAGGGTCCATATTAAAGAAATTTCTACAATCGCAAAATTTCTTAAGATGCTGTTTGAGCCAGTCTAAATGCGGCCTGTATGATGAGCAAAGCGGGCTCGTCAGTGGAAAAGCGCTCTTACAAAAAAGAAGTGCTGTGAAATTGATCACAAAATATTTCCTGTGCATGTTTACATTTATAGACTGTAGAATGTTTTTTTTTTGCACAATGGGCATCGTTATTGTGTTTTTCTGCATGTATTTCCTATAACAACCTCCATTTTAAATATAAACAGCCTGCTGTGTTGGTTGCAGTGGTGATGTGGTCTACAATCCAAAACGCTCGCTTCTTATACCTACGAAATCATGCGCTTGCGTCGCCAAAGTAATAACCGTCATCCAGTCGTTATTTTTGAAATACTTTAACATGTCTACTTGTTGTGTTTGGTATAAGAGTTTCACAAATACTGCATATACATATATATTTTGTGTGCTGATTATGTCACTTGAAACTTATGTATTCATTGAAATCTCCCCCCCCCCCCCATATGCAATGCCTGATTGGGCCTTAAGTGTATTGAAATAAACAAACAAATAAATAAATAAATAAATAAATAAATACGTCACGTAGTACACAGACTGGAATTTACAACTATTTATCGAAATGAGCTAGAAACCCTTCCCTCTTCTCTCGACAGATCATGCCGTGAACCAGAATGACCACGCCATAAACCCAAGGTTAACGGCTGTTGGCTGATTTGAGCATCGTGAGCTGCATAATTAACGCGGCCCATGTGTGAGGCCGCGTGTGTCCATGCACGCGTGCATGCACGCGATCACACTGAAAGCAAGCTGCGTGTTCTATAAGAAAATGAAAGCAAAATGCTATATATCATGACGCCCACTGACGAACGGATGCACCTTATTGCTGCCTCGTCATCTAAACCACTCTCTAACCTCCCCCTTCGCCCGCTGTGTTGTTTTCAGCGTGCTCGCTTAGACGATATCAGTGAGAAAACAACTGCAGCGTGTGATAAATATCTGTAACTCAGTTTGTACTTCATTGATTTTAAAATATTTGTATATGTAAAATAAATGAAAATATTGTTACGAGGTTGGTTGCTTCTGAGCGAGATGTATTTGCAGAGTAAAAACTACAGGCAAGAGACACAATGGCTGATTGGCCCAGTCGCGCCTGTCAGTCGCACCTCTTCCTTTTCTTCCTCTCCGTAGCAGGACCCCCGGGCGTTGGAGCGCCGTCTCGGCGAGAGTCCGGAGAAGTTCGACAGAAGTAGGGTTTCAAGCGCGAAACATGGACAATGTCAACTAGTGACGAACTTGGTGACGTATTGGAGTGCAATGGCGCTATCTCGTAGGTTACGTCGCTAACTTGACGTAAGACTAGGTAGGGTCCGGCGTATCGGGACAAAAGTTTTTCGGAGAGACCTACACGGCGACACGGTGACCAGAGGAGCACGTGGTCACCTGGGGCAAACGTTATATTTCGATGCCGGTGGTCGTAGCGGGCTTTTTGCATATCCTGTGACCTGGTGAGGCGAGACTGGGCAACTTGACGAGCCATGTGAGCCCGATCAATGGCTTCGCGCGCGTACTCGGAAGGAGATGGCACGAGAGGCAAGGTGGTTTCAAATGGCAATATGGGGTCGCGACCATATAAAAGATAAAAAGGCGAGAATCCCGCAGTGTCATGTCGAGAGGAGTTATATGCGAAGGTCACATAGGCCAACGTTGTATCCCAGTCTCGATGATCATCGGAGACGTACATCGAAAGCATCTCTGTGAGCGTGCGGTTGAGACGTTCAGTTAGGCCATTAGTTTGTGGGTGGTAGGCGGTAGATAGCTTGTGGGCTGTAGCACACGATCGAAGGAGGTCATCGACAACTTTGGACAGGAAAGAGCGGCCGCGGTCCGTAAGCAGCTGTCGGGGTGCACCATGGTGTAAGATGACGTCATGAAGAAGAAAATCCGCGACGTCAGTGGCGCAACTGGTTGGCATGGCCTTTGTTATCGCGTAACGGGTCGCATAATCTGTGGCGACGGCAATCCATTTATTTCCTAGTGTCGTCGTCGGAAAAGGGCCAAGAAGGTCGAGTCCCACGCGATGAAATGGTTCAGAGGGGACTTCAATTGGGTGAAGATATCCAGCTGGCAGCAAAGAAGGTCTTTTCCGGCGCTGGCAGAGGTCGCAAGTGGCGACATATCGACGTACGCTGCGGTACAATCCAGGCCAGAAAAATCGACGTCGCACGCGGTCGTATGTGCGGGAAACGCCGAGGTGTCCCGCTGTTGGTGCGTCGTGAAGTTGTTGAAGTATGGCAGGCCGTAGATGACGAGGGATGACAAGCAGAAGCTCAGGGCCTTCAGTGGTGACGTTGCGGCGGTAGAGGATGCCGTCATGCAGCACGAACATACGGGATTCAGCGTCATGGCTGTCAGACTGGATGGCGTCGATGATAGTGCGCAATGACTCATCCCGTCGTTGTTCGATGCGCATATCGCTGACGTCTGTAAACGCCATTACTCTGCTCTCCAGGTCAGGCGCAACGGGATCAGGAGGATCTACCGGATATCGAGAAAGACAGTCTGCGTCCTTGTGCAAACGGCCAGACTTGTAGCTGACGCTAAACGAAAATTCCTGAAGCCTCAGAGCCCAGCGAGCCAGACGTCCAGTCGGGTCCTTCAGAGAAGTCAGCCAACAGAGGGCGTGGTGGTCCGTAACGACAGTGAAAATGCGACCATATAAATATGGCCGAAACTTGGCGACGGCCCAAACTAAAGCTAGACACTCTCTCTCGGTGATGGAATAATTCATCTCCTGGGGAGAAAGCAGGCGACTGGCGTAAGCTATCACGCACTGTCTACCGTGGTGCCGCTGAGCGAGAACTGCGCCGATACCGTGGCCACTGGCGTCGGTGCGAACCTCTGTGGCAGCAGAAGGATTAAAGTGGGCAAGTATGGGGGGCGTAGTTAGGTAGCCGATGAGAGCGGCGAACGCTTGAGCCTGCTCAGGGCCCCATGAGAATGTGGTATCCTTCTTCAGCAAATCTGTCAGTGGCCGGGCAACGTCAGCGAAGTTTTTCACAAAACGGCGAAAGTAGGAACATAAGCCGACGAAGCTACGGACGTCGGATGTAGAACGGGGCACTGGAAAGCTACGGACGACGCGGATCTTTTCGGGATCTGGTTGGACACCATCGGCGTTTACAATATGGCCCAGAATGGCAATCTGACGGTGACCAAATTGACACTTCTTGGAATTGAGTTGTAGCCCAGCTGTTCTGAAGACTGCGAGAATTGCAGCGAGACGGGTCAGGTGGCTATCGAAAGTAGATGAAAAGACTATCACATCGTCTAGGTAACAAAGACAAGTAGACCACTTGTAACCACGCAGGAGAGAGTCCATCATTCGTTCGAATGTGGCAGGGGCGTTACATAGTCCAAAAGGCATGACCTTAAACTGGTATAAACCATCTGGTGTAATGAAGGCCGTCTTCTCGCGGTCCATTTCATCGACAGAAATCTGCCAGTAGCCGGACCGGAGATCTATAGACGAGAAGTATGTAGCCCCGTGTAGGCAGTCCAACGCGTCATCGATGCGTGGTAGCGGGTACACGTCTTTTCGTGTGATCTTGTTTAGGTGGCGATAGTCAACGCAGAAGCGCCAGGTACCATCTTTTTTCTTCACAAGGACGACAGGGGAGGCCCAAGGACTACTTGATGGTTCTATGACACCTTTGTTGAGCATTTTGTCCACTTCTGCTTGGATAACTCTACGCTCAGTGGGGGAGACACGATAGGGGCGTCGGCGAATAGGACTGGCGTCACCAGTATTTATACGGTGCTGAACAGTTGATGTTTGCCCTAGAGGTCTGTCGTCGAAAGAAAAAATGTCGGTATATGACGCGAGAAGGCGATGGATGTCATTGGCTTGCGCAGGGTTGAGGTCGGGTGCAATCATCTTCGAGAAACGATCTGGCCGAGAACAGGTGCTGTTCGCTACTGGAGACTGAAGTAAATCAATCTCGGTGGTGAGCGCTGCTATTTCGAATTCGTCAGCATTAGATACGCTGGCCAAGAACATGCCACGAGGAAGCACTTGAGGGCACAAGCTGAAATTGAGAAGTGGAAGCGAGGTACAATTGTCAGTAACAGTCACAAGCGTATGGGGAATGGCAATGTTGCGGCTCAAGAGGACGTCGGCGAGAGGAAGGAGGACATATTGACCATCGGGAACTTGGGGCTGTGCGGTCAAAACGACGAAGGTGGCTGCCTGAGCTGACAGCCGCACATCCTGAAGAGAGCACAGGCGCGGCGGGGCAGTGGGGGGGTCAGCGACTATCTGAGGCAACTCTAGCTGAAGAACGCCTGTAGCACAATCGATCAGAGCAGAATGATTCGACAAGAAGTCCAGGCCTAGGATAATGTCATAAGGGCAGTGGTCAATCACGGCTAAAATGACAGAAGTAGTGTGGTCCTTTATACGTAAGCGGGCAGTGCACAGACCGAGAACCATCGGCGTGCCGCCATCGGCCACACGGAGCATTTGTGCAGCCGCTGGTGTCAGAACTTTCTTTAAACGTGTGCGTAGGCTTGAACTCATGACCGAAATGCTTGCGCCGGTGTCGACAAGTGCTTGTACAGGTTCGCCGTCTACTTTAACGTCTATTACACTTCGTCTGGTGGGAACGGAAAGAGGATTTGCTGCGGAAGTCGTCAATGCAGCACCACCTCCGGGGGCTGCATTTCTCAGTTTTCCGAGACAACGCGGCCGGAAGCCACGGGGGACGAGAAGCGCCGTGGCTGCGGCGAACGGGACGATGGGCGACGTGTTTGCGGCGATCGAGACTGGTGCCCACGTGGTGAAGGCGAGCGGCTGTACCAAGTGTTCCGAGAATGGTCAATGGCATTGGGCTCTTCGGCAGGTGGAAAGGTGCGGGCGGTATCGTCGAAACGGGTCATATTGGTCGTTGCGCGATGTGCCGAGGACCATGTGTTGCGGCAGTAACGGGCAATATGTCCAACGCGGTGGCAGTTGAAACATATAGGGCGGTCATCTGCAGTTCGCCACTCAGCCGGGTTGCGAGTACGTGGAGAAGACCGTCGGTCGGAGAAGGGCATCACGAAAGGGCGTTCGCTGACTCTAGGCGCGGTGACATGGCACACGGAATGCACTCCGATGTTTTCAAGCTCCCGGCGCACGATGGCTTGAACAAGAGGAACAGTAACAGGAGTGGCATCGGTACTGCGCGAATAGAACGCCGAGGGCGCCATAGCTTCCAGTTCACGACGAACAATGCGTGTAAGGTCTCCCGGCGGCGATGCACGTTGTGGTGTTGACTGGTCCTCGCAAGTAGATGTTGCAGCGGTGTTTGGGAGTCGAGCGAATGTTTGTAGAATGCGGCGACTTTTCACTTGCTCGAACTGACGACACTCTTTGATGATCGCGTCTACGGTGGAACAGCCCTTGCACATCAGGAGATTGAACGCGTCGTCGGCAATCCCTTTCAGAACATGTCCCACCTTGTCACCTTCTGTCATGTCGCTTTCGGCCTTTCGGCAGAGGGCCAGCACGTCTTGAATGTAAGCGAGGTATGACTCCGTAGGGGATTGGGCACGGCAGGCCAATTCCTTTTTGGCGGCGATCTTCCGACTGGCGGTTTTGCCAAACACCTCCCGCATCTTTGCTTTGCATTGGTCCCAGCTTGTGAGTTCTTCTTCATTGTTCTCATACCACACCTTGGCCGTGCCTCTCAAATAGAACAGCACATTAGCCAACTGAAGTGTGGGATCCCATCTGTTCGGCACACTCACTCGTTCAAACATGGCCAGCCAATCGTCAACGTCGACGCCATCGGTTCCGCAGAATGTACCGGGATCCTTGAGAGGCGTGAAAACGTACGGTTGCGACGCCATGTTCGTCGGAGACGCTGACGTTGACGCGGAGGGCTGAGCATTGGCCATGGCTGGAAGGGCGATGCGACGTCCGCTGCGGAGCTCCGTTGCCTGATGGTTACCCAGCACCTCTCACCAATATGTTACGAGGTTGGTTGCTTCTGAGCGAGATGTATTTGCAGAGTAAAAACTACAGGCAAGAGACACAATGGCTGATTGGCCCAGTCGCGCCTGTCAGTCGCACCTCTTCCTTTTCTTCCTCTCCGTAGCAATATAATAAAATAACTATGCAATGACTCCAATTTCTTGCCTATTGTTGCTAACTGAACATCATGTCAACCAATTGAAATTACGTGCTAAATAGCATACCTTGTGATGCAGATTCTTGCTCAGTGGAGACATAATCAGTCTTGGAGGCACTGCTTCTGTACTGCAAACATATCTAAATAGGTAAGCCGAAATTTGCGAAAGCTGGCACACAAAACACAAAAGCGACCACACAAAAACCGAAAGCCTCAGTGAAAAAAAGTTCTTTTCACATCTCGTTATGCTTTGGTGTAACCACTGACGCACCACTGTCACTTCGAAATGTTTTTTGTCGTAACACGCGCATCGTATACCGTGAATTCGCCTTTGTGAAAAAACTTTGTGGACTCAGCAACAAAGTTTTAGTTCGTGCTGTTGCACTTCAGACGGGCGCGCTCGCTGATGTTTCCTGTATCAGGATTTCTTTTCCGTATACGAAGCACTTCTTAGGGAATCAGTCACTTAGAATCTATCTATCTATCTATCTATCTATCTATCTATCTATCTATCTATCTATCTATCTATCTATCTATCTATCTATCTATCTATCTATCTATCTATCTATCTATCTATCTATCTATCTATCTATCTATCTATCTATCTGGGTATTGACACTTTTGCAAAGGTCCCCTTAGTTTGGTACATACCAAAATCAGCAAAATAAAGGAAGCGAATGTATGACGAACATTATTCGCAAATCCTGACGTGAATAACGTGACTAGCCTGTCACAACTCCCGTATGATATGAAATAATTTCCACAAGCCACTGCGGCCTGTGGCGTGCGGGCATGCACCATGGGAGATTCTTAGTTAATATCTGCCCAGGCTTCAGTAACCATAGCCCGACAGTGCAAGGAAGCCCGTATCACAAAAAAAATGTTGCGGCTGGCTCGGCATTCTTGTCGATGATTAAAAGTCACGATGACAGCAAAGAATAAAAGTCCCGCCACAAGCCGGAATCGAACTCGGGCATTTTAGATGACAGTCAGATATTTTACTGCAGAGTCACGTCAGAGCTTCAAACTATTTCAGAAAGAGACTCTAGGTATGCGTCATGTAGGGAAAACACAAAATTTAAGGGCAGTATGGGCTATCCGATTTTATATAAATGTAACAAATAATTAAATTCTATGACTCATCATAATATATAGTCAATCGTCGCAGAGATAAGCTTTATACGCATGATATCCACATCATCACCCTATAGAGTACTCTTTGTTCTCGTGAATTTGACGTCTCTTCTCTAACAACGCTGAGTGGTTATGTATAAGGCTTCCCCATTTACATGCCAGTGAACTCGGCGTGCCTGGTAGAAACACGCTTTGAGGATGCTTGCTAAATTAACACGAAGACTACGAATCACCCCGAAGACTTCCAAACGTTTCGAAGTGAGGGGGCTTGCTCCATGTACCCTTTGTCTTTTTTTACTGACGATAGCAGCAGTATTTCCTTCTACAATGAGCAAATTGTTATGCCTTAGTGAATAAGAAAATCTTATGACTGGAGTTTTACATACGAGTAGTGTTAACGACCTAATTTATATTCACGAAAACAAAGAATTTATCATGCACGTGACAGAATCTGCGAAGAAATCCACCTAATGTATTCCCCAGAAATAACGATTTCCAATCGCAGAAAACGTTGTCGTGTTCCGGTAATCAAGCGCGTAACGAACGCCGTGTTGCTTTTCTGAGAGACCTATCGTATTTTCCTGGAAGCCTTCCACTGGGTACGTTCATTCTCCATGCCCGTGAATGGCAGTTTATTTGTCCTCACGGACTTCTATGGCACTAATTTGCTATATAAGCCTTACGTATTTTTTACCCTTTCTTGTAATTGGCAGACATGACATCGACATTCTCTTCTTTTTACGATTCAAATCGTAGCATTGTACAGATGAATATTAATTGACATGTGAGGTTTAACGTCCCAAAACCACCCAATATGATTATGAGAGACGCCGTAGTGGTGGGCTCCGGAACTTTTGACCAACTGTGGTTCTTTAACGTGCACCCAAATCGGAGCACATGGACCTACACTCTTAAAAAAAAGGTTAGTAAACAGGTAGCAACTGCAAGCAAGTAGGTAGTAACTGCAGCGGTTGCTACCTTTCATCGACCGTTACTACCTTTTTGCAACCTCTTTAGTACCTACGTTAGTAAACTGCTAGTAACTGAAACTAAAGAGGTAACTTCAGCCATTACAACCTTTCATGCCCCGTTACTACCTCATAGCTACCCGGCTTTTGACTATCTAATACAAAATAGTGTGTGAATGCTATTGTGATAACTTATGAGAGGAATTGTCTCGACGTATTATCATTAAACTGAAAAATGACGCAGAAGGTATTTATAGATTAAGAAAATATATTTTGTTTCAAAATATGCAACCGAGATATGTAAACGTCATTCTGATATTGTCGAAACGAATAAGTACAAGTTAACGAACCATAAGCAAGTGCTACACGCGTCGTAATAGACAATTACAACAAACTTAGTTAATACAGCACATATTAACAAGACCGGCAGATCAAAATAACCAGACAGTCACATATAGCCTCAAGGGCAGTCACAGTTAATCCACTGCGGCGTGTCTCCAAATATTATCATTGTTTTGGCACGTCAAACCCCCAAAACGATTATTACCTTTTAAACGCTGATATATTAGTCATGTGAAGCATTCAAATGCACTGAGAATAAATTCGGTACTTCGTCCGGCCACTGTACATAATGCCTTTTTGTGGCCGTTTTATAATGAATAAATATAACATATATTTTCTATAAGTGAGGCTTATTAAAAGTCTTGTGCTACGTCACCAAACAAATGTAACCAGTTAGTATATTATAGAGCTAACGATTTATATTTGTTAAACTTCATCCTGAAACGGAAGTGCTCCCCTGTGCCAGACATGCCCTTGCGAAGTAGGGGCTATAGATGCTCCACGCTTACTTCTTTCTACAAGTATACGTAAAAAATAGTGAACTTGTTTGGTCTATGTATTCTTCGCATTCATGGCACACCCAGCTTCTTTCCCGAATTTGTGTAGTTATAAGACATTGATTAGCCAAAACTAGCAGTGGAGAAGCAATATGCCATAATGAATGAACTGGGTAGTATCGGTTACTACTTTTTTTCTTGAAACCTTCAAAGGTACTACCCATAGGTGGTAACAGCTAGGGCAGTAACAGTTACTAACTCCTGGTAGTAACAACAGAGGTAGTAACTATTACCACCCTTGCCGTTACTAACTGCACTTACTACCAGGGTTGTAACATATGTGACAAACCATTACTACCCCAAAGTTAGCAAGTACTACCACCTTTTTTCCAAGAGTGTACAGCATTTCGCCTCCATCTAAAATGCAGCCGCCGCAGCCGGCATTTGATACCGCAACCTACAGGTCAGCAGCCGAGTACCTTAGCGACTAGACCATCGCGGTAGGGCAGCATTGTACTGCAGGAAAGGCAAGAGGGCGAGAGGAGCTTGTATTGAGAAATTCGTAAGCAGGAGAAGGCTGCGCGAGTGGACGTTTTGACAAGTCTCTTTCAAGGTTGCAACTGATTTTTTTAGCTCTGCAGGTGTGTGTGCGCTTCGTATCCTCTCCTTTGGTTTAAACAACGAAGGAGCGGAGGGCTACTGCTGAAAAGGGGAGGGCTGGAGGACAATGAGACGCCACCAAGGCGCATTCTGTTAACCAGAAGGCACGAAGTAATAAAAAAAATGAAGTGTGAGTTGCAGTGGTGGAAGTACGAGCTTGCCCACGTCGCTTAACAAAGCCTGGCCGCACGTACGCGTGGTGTTGCAGCGAGTCAGAGCATGGCTTTTTGATGCGACGTCGCACCTTTTGATCTCCACGGAGAGAAAGAACGTGCCGCTGCGCGAAGTTACATACTCTCTCTCTCTCTCCCTAGAAAAGGGTCACGGGGTCCCGTCAGAAAGACCACGCGCTGACGCGCTTCAAGGGGTACGTGTGGTGAGGCCTTACCATGTTTATTTCATTGTGATAGCAATTATGTTGATTCTTGAGGCGCCCAACGCAGGCCGTCCAGACATAGGCCATCCCGTGGATCTTGGCTACCCTCAAAAAGCTGCACCCGAAAGAAAGCGCCAGGTGCTCGCCATCACTCCAGCACGGGGGTGGACGCGACTGCCAGAAGAAGGTGCGAGTAGCGAGGGCTGGTCGCCGAGTAGAGGACGTCACGCCGAGGTGATGCGTGGCCGCATCGCGATGACCCTCCCCTGGCGGGACTAGCATAGTATTCCACGGGGTAATCGAATCAAGTATTTTCTCTTTCTCTCAAGCGTATATCTGCCGTAGGTGATACCGTCATGTTCTCCATAAAGTGCAAGTAGATAACATTGTGCCACACATCGTAAGTTTCATGTTTAAGTGAAGCATGCGAGGGTAGTGTGAGATGGCGGCTGTATATAGCAGGAAAAAATGTGCCTACCGTCTGCGCATGGAGGAGTGTCGTAGGGGGCCGGTGTGCTTCCGGCAAGAGATGGGCTTCATGACCAGCCGACGTATAGTCGCCAGCAGTCGAGAGTACAGCGTATCTTTTCTGGGGAAGAGCCACCAACTCATAACCGTTATGAGTCGTTGCTGAGAAGTTACTTAAGAATAAACCGCCATTATGAGACGGTACATAGGAAAGTCCCGCTGTTATGAGACGGTGCAACCCTCCTTCTGCTGCCACGAACCGTTGGCTCAGTATGATCAGTGACGACCTTGTCTTGAAGGGCGCTGCGGGCGTTTTCCTATAGTAATTCGGAACAGGCACCAGCTAAATGATGGCATACGTCTGTCTGCCTTGGCGTTTTCGTAAAAATAAAGACAGACGTTAAGCGATTCATGGTTACCGTTTTTTCTTGAACACTTCGTAGGCACCGAAAGTCGTCTGCGATATACACATGTAGAAATCGAAACCGTTGGCAATCTGCATCACTGCACACGTGTGTGTGGTTTCATTTAGGAGACTAGTGAGCCCATATCTGGAGGAGAAAATGCTTGAGGCCCGGGCCTACCCACGGGCGCACGTTGAAGAACCTCGGGGGGTCAAAATTTCCGGAGCCCTCACTATGGACTCTCTTATCATCACATGGCGCTTTTGGGACGTTAAACCCGGCAGTTAATATTACATCACTGTATATGCAATTCCCGTGTGCGAATTTGCCGCTTCCCATCAAGATTTTACCTTGCTCATAAAATTAAATGTGGTTTAAAAATTGAAAAGTAATGGCACGCAACTCAACACTCTCGCTATAGGGCAAGTGTTGAATGTGTGGTACACATAGTTTCATTCCAGTTCGGCAAAGTAACTTAGAATGATCAGCATCATGACTTGCAAGCGCTTAAAAGAACGCATATTTACAGCGTTTAATGCATATAAATTGGGTACCGCTTCTAAAGCACTAGTTAGGTGACATGTGTTCATGGAATGTCACACAATTTCTGCGTTCTCAAGAGAAGGGGAGCTGGGCCATCACTTTTGACAATTTCAAAGCGCACTTGCGTACAAGCTCCTTTAAACTGAATCCAATGATATTTATACATCTTTATTCATAGATACTGCGATCTTCATTATTTTGGCAGCGTGGTACATAACAGGTGAACGAAAAAGAAAAGTGACCGCGGGGAACGGACATATGAATAAGAAAAAAAAAGGCAAGTGACATTATTCTAACAAATTTCAAATAGAACAAAGACTCCGTTTGCACGATTAAAAAAAAGCACATGAAACGTGTCAGCTAGAGAAGAAAACAGCTTGCTACTGGAGGTGCGATTCATATTGTGATAGTGAGCCATGAGTAACGGTATTATCGGGCAGTTTGTTGCAATCGACTATTCTAGGAAAGAAAGAGTACTTGAAACAGTCTACACGTGTAGTGATTGGAGTAACAGCTAGTGAGTGCATGTGCCTGGTAGCGTAACCTGTCTTATATGCAAGATATGACGTGTCTATCTTGTACTCACCTTTTATCAACTGAAGAAAAAAATTTTAGAAGACATACACGATTTCGATTACTTTGTGAAGGTAGGCAGGCCACTTTGAGATACGAGGTTAGTAACTGAGGTGCCACCATAAATATTGTAGATGAAACTAACTGTTTTTTTTTCTGCAAGCTTTCTAATTTTGCTATGTAGGTTTATTGAACGGGTCCCAAATGATAACGGCGTTTTCTCAAATAGGACGTACGAGTGTTTTATAGACCAAGAAACGTACTGCTGGTGAGGACGATTTTAATACACGCCTTAAAAAGAACAAATTACGCCTGCAGTTTGCTAGCACTTTCTCAAGGTGTTTGGGCCACGAGACGTAACTTGCTATGTGGAGGCGTAAGTATTATATTGTGTAACTTATAATAATACAAGGTGTTCCGTTCAATAGCAATTATTAGTCGTTTCTTTTTAATGTTCCACTGCATTTCCGATAGAGGCGGAAATGTTGTAGGCCCATGTACTCAGATTTGGGTGCACGTTAAAGAACCCCAGGTGGTCGAAATTTCCGGAGCCCTCCACTACGGCATCTCTCATAATCATACGGTGATTTTTGGACGTTAAACTCCACATATCAATCAATCAATCTTTTTTAATGTTACCCCCAAGTACACAGTCTTTTCAAAATTTATGTGCGTTTGCCATTGCATACACCAATAAACTAACTTATTAAAATCGCTATTTATGCTAACCTGGTCTTTTCGAGTTGTTATTTCTTTATATTGCACACAGTCATCCGTGTAAAGCCCGATTTTTACGGATAAGCTAGCGACAATATTGTTGATATATAACAAAAAAATGGTCCCAGAACGAATCCCTGTCGGACGCCAGACTTGACAGGAACTATATCTGACACTGTTTCATTCACATCAACAAACTGACGGCAGCCAGTTAGGTAGGCTTTAATCCATCTTATCAGTTAGTGATATTTAGGGGCGAAACTTCTTATAGCGGCACCCGTTCGTCCCCCGTAGTATGTAACAAGTATAACATTTTGACCTTCAAGGGGGTGCCGGTGACAGACTTCTTCTGTGCGTTGTTAAACAATAAAAATAGTGCTCAATGTACATGTCAATGGCTGCTAATGGGGAATGAGAGACAGGAGCATTCGGCTTTTAGTTAACGCGCAGGCTGCGATCACCATTAGCAGCCATTGGCATGTACATTGAGCACTATCTGACAAGAAAGGGTTGCTACGTTATACTCGCTGGGTGTAACCTCAGCTTTAGAAAGGTTTAGCGAGCGTTGAGCCGCAGTGCCATGAATACAATGAACTTGTATATACCATGAATGAACTCGAGGTGGTTAAAAGTGGAAAGTAGATACGAAGCGCAAGCCGTAAGAAAGTAAAAGCCGAATTCTCCGCCTCTCATTTTCCATTAGCAGCCATTGACATGTACATTGAGCACTATCTGACTGGAAAAGTTTGCTACGTCATACTCGCTGTGCGTAACCTCCTTGGTTTTCGAAAGGTTTAGCGAGCGTTCGGCCGCAGTGCCATGAATACAGTGAACTAGTACATACCATGAACTCAAGGTGGTTAAAGGTGGGAAGTGGATCCGAAGCGCAAGCCGTAAGAAAGTGTGCGGGTGCCACCTCTCGTTTAGTCCTTGGAATGTCCGCTGGATGGCGGTGCTTCTATATGGGGAATATATGAAGAAAAGATGCGAGATGGTGGTACTTGGAGTGTTGAATATATGGATGAACGCACACATAGATGCATGGATGGACGCATGAACGGACCCAGGGGCGGCTGCATGGACGAACGCAGGATGAACTCACGAACAGACGCACGCACGGACGGGCTGATGGACGCATGGACGGTCACACTGGCGGACGCATGGACGGACGGAAGCAAGAACGAATGGACGGACGAATTCTTCACCACACTCTCCATCATTCACTCCGTGGATATGCTGCCATTTTTTAAACACATCGCGCACACCTTAACGAATGCTCTGCTGAAATCAATAAATATAGCATTTGTTTGTTTTCTTTTGTTCACAGTGCTAGCGAAGTCGTGTACAATATTAGCGAGCCATTTCCAAAACCACGCGGCATATTTGTTAACACGTTATGTTCATCGAGAAAACTTTTCCCATGTTTGTAAATGATGTGCTGTTAGAGCTTACAGGAAGTTGAAGTTAATAAATATTGACTTAATTTTTTATGCAAGCTTTATCCCAATATAAGTTCTGTAAAGGCTTCAGAATAGCAACTTTCTCATCTTCCGGTGAAATTCCTTGTAATTTCGTTAATAGACCTTGTAAACAGAACATGCAAGCAATTTGCACACCATTCTGCGTAACGCTTGAAAAAACTGTTCAGGATACCGTTAGGTCTTTGGGATTTCTTTACACCAAGCTTTAATAGTAAATTTAGAATGTATTCCTCCGAAGTAGCAAGGTGAGGGCAGGAAGGCAGTTTTGTGGAGAAATATGGCAGACAACCATCATCATTTGTAAATACACTATTGAAATGATCAATAAATTCAGCACACATTATTTTCTTGTCCCGCACACTTTTACCACTTGCAAAAAAAAAAAGTTAGAAGATGAAGAAGCCAACGTCACAGCCCCCCCCCCTCCCCTAAGCTTTTCGGGAGATGATCTAATAAAGTATGGCCGTACATGTTGTGGTAGGGGCGTTTATCTTCGAGATTTTTGTGTAACTTTTGCAAGCAGCTTATCGATCGCTTCTTGCAACTGCTCATAAGTATGCCTTTTCACTCATTTTTTTTCAACCACTGAAGTTTCCGCCTCATTTGTAAACAATTTCGTGCGTAATCCAGAGATTTTGCGCTCAGACGTCTTCACAATTTTAGAAACGAAACGCTCTACAAACTCAAGAACTAAACCCCTGAGAAAATGCCAGAGGCCATCCACATAACTAAGCCTCACCACAGGTTCGTAACTGAAAGCTGGCATATACGTTATCTTGTGCTCGTGAGAAATTAGAAAACGATTGAACCTTAATGCCTTGTTTTGAAAAGACATTGTTAGGTGTGAGAACAACCACTTTATGGTCTGAAATACTCGATACTACTGAACATGAGATGTTTTCTTCTATGCTACCGCTAACAAGGAATAGATCAAGAATGGTTCTTGAATACGTTTACATTCTGGTGAATTCATTAACAACTTGTAGCAAATCAAAGTTATAGGCTAGATCAACCACGACGTTTTCAGCACTTTGAGCTGAATACAAGGAAAACCTTCCCCAGTTCAGATTTCAAAGGTTAAAATCACCAGCTAGATTAAGTTCGTCATCTTGTTTTATGTATGAATTCATAGAGGTTGACCAGTGATTCAAGTAAAGAAGAGTATAATTCGGAAGCCTGTAGATAATGGTTTAATATCCAGTCTTCTGAACTGATTCACTTGAAACTAGTAAACTATCTAGTCGATAATTCTTATTACTCGCTAAAAACACGTTTAATTGACACGAAAAACGAAATTTGTGTGGCGGCCATTGTCCTTGTAAAACTTGATAAAAACGTTATTAAATGGTTATCATAAAGACAGATGATTCTATGTAGAAAAGTCACTACGGTGTTAAATAAATTTCTGTAGCGTTTTCATATGGGCTGAATATTTCGCCTATACTCGGCGAAAAACTTTTTTGGCACTGAACGGAAAACTATGGAGCCGAATTTCGCGCATCCTACCGCCAGTGAATGTATTAAGCAACCTTATTTTAAACGTGAAATATAAATGTTCCTCCTTTATTTTATCCGTTGAGCTATTCGAGGCAGGACGCAGCTCACACCAGATATTTGTCTTTTTTTAATTTATCTTTTGTGACTTCGAGTTTTTGAAGGCGTAAGAAAACACCGCCTGCTTACGTGCACCTCAAAGGCTAAGCGGCGTCTGCGTCTACGTGAAATGCTGACGGTGCGCCACCGTCACATTCCACGGCGTTGCGAGACGCGCACCACAACAGACTACTTCGTGTAGTGCTACATGTGCAGAAGGTCCACCTCCGTAGCTTTCCCTTCAGTGCGAACAAAAGTTGTCGCTGAGTATAGTAAGTATAATATAGTGTGTTAGTAAAATTGCTGATAGTTCTGCAACGTGATTTTAGCTCTCACTATAGTTGTGCTTCAACTCACGAGTTCGAGAGGATTTACTTTATCTTTTTGGAGCTGGTTCCAAGAACGTAGGTGATCCCGATCTCGTTTTGAGATCGCAGAGATAAGCAACGATCTGCGGCGCAACCGCTGGTTTGAAAGGTTCCCTGCCATGAAAAAAAAAATGTCGGCCTCTGCTTGCTGTACGTCATTGCACTTGAGCGACTGCAAACACCTGGGAAATACATATATATTAAACAGCGATTCAGAGTAGAATGATAGAGCAATGTTATTTTTACACTCTTACTCATATCAATGAAGATGATGCGATTGTTCTCAACAAATTCTCGCACATGACTGATGATGACGCCTGCTACGGGGCCTTCAATAATGTGTATGCGAGCGAGACTCACCGGTCTTCGACCATACTGTTTTGGACAAATAAATGTTTTTGAGCATAAACTGAACTCTCTCTCTCTTTTTTCCAATTCACATTCATGCATGCAGTATTGAACAAAGCACGGGTGACCTAAGCTGTACGCCGTGTCAGTCTGGTGAGGATGGCCAAATATTTCACTGACGAATGCTAGTCCGTTCAAAATTTGTTCAAGTTGATTCAAAGTTGATTCCGAAGGAGTACCTTTCGCTCTCCTAGAGATTATTTCTCAGAATCAACAGTTATTCATGAGGGAGGAAAAATTACTCTCCCAAGGTCCATTTCTGAGATCAACTGTTAGTCCTTGCAGCAACCGCTAGGTGGTCCTTACAGGAGTAACATTTTCTCTGTCAGGGAACATTACCCAAAAACCACTACTAGTCCTTCCAGAAGCAAACGAAAGTCCTTACATGATTTCCATTTGCTCTGTCAGGCACCTTTTATTGCTGCAGCGACAATCAACTGTTAGGACACCCGCTACACATTCGCAATGAATTTTATGCAATTTTTGCGCTTTGGTTGACGACGATAAAGAATTATGCCTGAAATTTTTGTAAAAGGTGGGAACATTTGTAACGACCCACTTGTCACGCAATTCGCATTGTGTACGGCCTGGTGATTCTTTCGCTGTTCTGAAACGCTTTATTACTCATATTCCCAATTCCATATTACGCCAGTTTGCAACGGACTTTCAGGCATCGGTGGGGCTGTCTGGTAGAATACTGGGCTATCGTGCAAGGACCCCAGCTTTGAATCACATTCTTTCCTTTTTTGTTATTTACTTTATTTATATTGCGTGATAGTGGTTACGAACATCGGTGGCTGCGCCGACGGCGGCGGCGGACAACTATACGGCGCACGTGACCCTCAATGCAATCTCATAACAGCTTTTGCTGTAAAACAAGCAAACCGTTGAAGCCGATGACAGGAGCTGAAGACAGTGCTTCAGACAGACAGACAGACAGACAGACAGACAGACAGACAGACAGACAGACAGACAGACAGACAGACAGACAGACAGACAGACAGACGGACGGACGGACGGACGGACGGACGGATGGACGGATGGACGCTTGGCCCCACCAGTCGTCATCATTCACTCAGTGGTTATGCTTTGATCTTCTTGTTTTTCTAACCGCGGAGCGCGCCGCAAACAGAACAATGCACATGAGCGTGTACAAGCACCTGAGCATGCCATAATTATTGAGTGGCCAACGAAGATGACAATGCCTGCAAAAGATTAGTTAAAAGATGTAGCGTAAACTTAATGTATTTTTTCTCGCGGTGTCTTTTTCTGTTCAGATTATGGCAAATCTTTTTGAATCAGAAGTAAAACTTTCTTGTAAAACCAGATTCAGCATGGAGGTTATTTGGGATGACGGCGCGGAATAGTCTAATTATTCGTATTCAGCAACGCAACAATGCTTTAGCTCTATGAGTGCGTTCCTTGTTAACAAAGCCTCATCAAGGCCCTCGAGACGGCTGGGTGCTCTCCCATAGCAGAGTACGAAGTACTTTCAATCATTACCCATTTTTTATAAAAGCGACCGGGACGACTTATGGCTCTCCAATAGTGTATTGCGCTGAAGCGTTGACATCGGGATCCAAACACGGCCTGCTTCTTGACCGGGATAGCCTGTGGCTCTCCCCAACGTTGCCATGAAATGAACTCAGTTTGAAAGATCCGCCGGAGAGGCGGGCCGCGTGGCGGTCGCAGATTGTGATCCCGCAGACTGCGAATGCTGCATGCGGTGATCGGCGCCGCGTCCGCGGTTACCGCAAAAGGGGCGCTACTTCGGGAACTTTTTTTGGGACTGCATAGTTTCCTCTGCGGAAGGGCGTTTGTGATGTACGAAGCGCAGCGAGGAGGAGCAGATTTGTCTGTAGTGAGGTACGCCGACTTGCTTTGCGCCCGTCTCCAACAGCAGCGACCGCAATGACGGACGACTCCATTTCACACAACCTATTTCATTGTTTATTTTATATGATTACACAGCTGCAGGGGCCATAGTAAAAGCTGCTATAAAGAGCTAGAGAAGCATATATATATATAGCCATATATTATTATTATTATTATTATCATTATTATTATCATTATTATTATTATTATTCCATATTCCAAAAACCAGCGCCTCACAGCGCAGGTACTGCCAGCGCAGGTACTGGGACGCTGCCAGCGTCCCAGTACCTGCGCTGTGGGCGTAGTACTCTACGCAAAATGGCTTCACAGGGTTAAAACGGGGTTGCCAATTCGCTATAAATAAATAAATATATAAGTAAAATAGCGCGCATTCACATTGAAAATAAAAAAATTAAAATTTAAAAAGCTCCAAGGCAAGATTCGAACTTGCCACTTCTTGATTTTGAATTGAGTACACTACCCACTACGCCACGGCGGAACGTAAAGCGACCTTGTAAAATGGCTATTTGTCCGAAGAACGCGCCGTTTAACAACATGTTTAAGTCGCACAGTCAACCCTGACAAGACCTTCCTTTCCAAATAACAATTGCGTCTTGATTCGACAGTGAAGAACGGCTTCCGGGCAGCGAATGGCGTGCGGATATCAGCAAGAGCGCAAATTATATTGAAGCATTCACATCTTAACTCTGAAAAATCTCAAATGGACTGACTGGAGGAGCAGCCCCAGATTGTCAGCTGTTGCTGCCGATAGTTTTTTTTTTCCTTTGATAGTCGGTTCTCGCACTTTGCTAATGGTCAACATGTTCAGTTGATTTAAATGTTTTGTTTGGTAGATATCCGCGCACACGAGTGAATATTGAGCTGTTTTTTTTTTCGCGGAATCGACAATGTAGCAGTAGACATCCGGCGTGCCAGATTACATATTTGCAGTTATATCAATACGTGCAAGCAAGAAACCGCCGAAGAAATGACTAATGCATTCCTCTGAAAAAGTATGGCAGTATGTTAGTTCACTAACGCGTACAAAATTACCAACTCAAATTTGCGTGTTCTTGCGTACGAGTCAGAGAAGTACCGGCTCCTGCGCTCAGCACCTGCGCACGGCAAGTTATCTTTTCACCCACTTTTCTTCATATTTACATTATAATTTGGTCGAATATCTTCCCCTATACTTTCCTTGGCATTATTGTCTGTTTTATCTCATTATTATTGTGTAAAAACACGGAAAGACGAGCCCTTACGTATACACTTCTTTTCTTATTCATTAACGAGGATCTCGTACTGGCAGACTTGGTGCCTTTAGGTTGTATACGAGGGTCTATTGGTCAGCTACCCACTCGTAACAAGTTCACGTGCTACGTGATGCCAAAAACAGGCTCAAAAGAGTGTGCCACACTTGCCGCAGTGGCTACTGGTGGCGCTGACTGACACTCCCACGTTTAATTCACATATAAACCTTATAGAGTGGCTGGGGGAATAGCTGTCGTGGCAACTCAGTGGTAAAGCATCGAACGTGTCATTCGAAGGTCGCAGGTTCGGATCCTGCCCACGGCAAGTTATCTTTTCACCCACTTTTTTCATATTTACATTACAATTTGGTCTAATATCTTCCGCTATACTTCCCTTGGCATTATTGTCGGTTAGATCTCATATATATATATATATATATATATATATATATATATATATATATATATATATATATATATATATATATATATATATATATAGATTTGCTTGTGTGTGTGTACATATTTGCACGCACACGCGCATATACGCATGAACACACACACAGATGCATGCACACGCACATATCCACAGTCCACAGGCACGCACAACTGTTTTTTTGCTAGCACTGAGCCTGCATATAATTGCGGAAATAAATAGCAAACAAATCACGAATCTCTTTCACAGACGAAAGGCTCTGTGAAATAGGCCCCAACACTTTAAAACTACATGGCGAGACGGAAAAATGAAAGCAACGGAAAGGTTTAACACAGGCTGTAGTAAAAAATAAAAAAAAAGTGAAGGAGCACAGTGTGGCCGAGATTCTGGGGAATTATTATGACGCAAATCATTAAGAATCCACGTTGTTGGACACTGGCATCACAGACATTGTTAACACGTTGATCACAGAACTATCCTCTGAACAGGGCAAAAGAGGCGAAACAATAACAGACCGGTAGTGCTTCGGTATAGTTGATCATCGCGAAAAAAATTTTGTGCTTAGAAAATGCTTCACACTGAGCGGAAGAGATACCTCAATTGGTGAAGATTTCTCACTGGAGACTACATAGACCAGAGGGCACTTATGGGAAAGCACTGCAAATGTCAGACAAAAGGGCGGGAGGGGGAAAGTTGTACGCGGCAAAGTGATCATAAATGAAGATATGTACGCTTGGTATGCTACTACGATGAAACAGTTCCCGTTCCAGCCGCCAAAAAAATCTAGGAAGAAGCAGTGAACTAATTTCGCCAATAAAAAAAAATTGCATCATTAATTTGAATGCTCGCAGCATATTAAACCAACTTATAGCGACTTGCAAAATATTTTACAGGTGCATGAGCCTCATGTCATAATAATAGAAACTTGGCTACACTGCGGTATCTTAGGCTTCGAGATAACACCACCAAGCTACAAATTATGTAAGAAGGACCGAGATGCCCGAGGTGTTGGAGTTGCTGATTTGTTTCAAGAATGTTTGCATGTTCCAAAATTGAGGTGGCTGCATTTTCGATGGAGGCGAATATGATGTAGGCTCGTGTGCTGAGATTGGGGTGTGCGTTAAAGAACCCCAGGTGGTCGTCGAAATTTTTGGAGCCCTCAACTGTACGACCTCTCCCATATCTATATGGTGGTTCTGGGAGGCTAAACTCCACATAGCGGAGTGTGCAAAGATTGCGCGACAATAGCTGACACTGAATGCGTCATTGCGAAAGTCTTTTTCAACGACTTTCATCGTTTAATCACTGGTTTCTACCGCCCTCCCGACTATGACATGTTTTTTTTTTGACAATTTGAATGAATTTTTGTGTACAGCTGGCACTCAGTGCAAGAACCTTTTGCTTGCTGGTGATTTGAACGTCCCGTCAATTGACAGGTCAATTAATAATCATTGTGCTTTTTGCACTGCAGCTGAACCTTTAACCGATATTTTTTTTTTCATTGTCTGGCGCAACTGGTAAGGCAACAAACCTGCGCTTTAAACACATTAGACCTTTTCCTGGTAAACGAACACGTCCTCAAGCGTAATCCGAGAGTAGACATATTTGAGGGAATTTCAGATCACAGAATGACATGTGTTACGTTAGATGTACACTTCCAATTAAAACCGCCTGAAAGCCAATATTTAATTCCTGTGTTTTCACATGCTAGCGTTGTAGACATAAATAATGCTTTAGATAATGAATTTTTTAAATTTGCATGTCTTTCGGAATCACACCATGTCTCGCTGGACAGCCAAGGCCAGATTGATACAACATTCTTAAATTTTGAAAAGGCTTTCAACCACATCTCCCACCCAAATTTCTTATTAAAACTAAAACCTGTTCTCAAAAAACGACCACGATACTGCATCAACCGATAAAGGCGTTTCTGATGTACAGGCGACAAACAGTATAGTGGTTCACAACGGAAAATCGGTGTCAATTGAAGTGTTGTCTGGAATACCTCTATGATAAGTCTTGGGCCCCCTTCTTTTTTTTTTTGCTGTTCAATAATGATGTAGTTGAAAACATTCGAGTTAAAATACGGCTTTTCGCAGATGACTGCATGCTATACCATGATATCCACTTTGATGCAGATCAGGCTATCCTAAATTCATCTTCATCAATTTTAGCTACTTGGTGCTTTGAATAGAAAATGAGCATTAATCCCAGAAAAACAGTATTGATGACCATAACACGCAAACGGAAGTCATTACCCTTTGTCTACAGCATTATTGGTCAGGATTTATTGTATGTTATGCAGCACAAATACTTTTGTTTAGTTAACACATTGGACCCTAGGTAAAATAACCATGTAGCTCACATGAAAAAAAGTCAGTGAAGAAATTTTGATACCTGGGAAGAACCTTAGCTAGGCTTACGAGTAAGATAAATTTATTGCCCTACTAGACATACATACGACCACTCCTGGAATACGCTACTGCTAACCGGGGCCCTAACACCCAATCAAACATAAGCGAAATCTAAAACATACAGAGAAAGGCAGTTAGATTTAACTTTCATTCCTACCATCGTCACACATCCATGAGTGCTCTTTTACAGGACGCGAACCTCGAAACTCTAGAAGTACGACGTTATTAGGAGAGACTCAAGATTTTATATTTAATGTATCATGAAAATTCCAAAATAGATACAAAATAGTATGTTAAACTGCGCAACCGACGCCCGATTCATTCAAGTTAATCGATTAATCGTGCCAAGCCAATGTATTAAACAATCGTTTTTGCCCCGTGCAATCCATGAATAGAATGCCCTGCCAGAAAATGTTCTGCAGAGGCCAGCCATGTCGTCAATCGTGAACTCTTTCGCTCATTTATGACGCGAGGAGTTTCACATATCATCTGTCGCTTTCAGATGGCGTGAGATATTGAAAAAAAAAACTAATAGTGACACTGACTTTTTCGTTTTCTAGAAGCCACCGTTTAACGATGCGCTCTTTTGCACTATATATATCTTGTCATTTTTTTTTCTTGTCGTAAATTATATTTGCCTTAAGCTGTCAATATCGTTTTGCGATCCCTGTATTTTGCGATGTTTTTGCGATCTCCGTATTTGCGATTTCTGTTTTGTATTTTATTGCCAATGTTTTTCACGTGAATTATCGTGTGTTTTTCTGCGTTTCATTGCATTCTGTGTTTTCGCATAGTGTCATCATTGTTGAAAACTGTTACTAGCTACATTCCACAGTTATGTTCAGAGATTGTTCAAACTTTTCTTTTGTGCCATCCACTTCTGCGTACGGCTTGTAACACAAGCTGGCAATGTAAAATAAATAAATGAATAAACAAACACTGAAAGTGATGTAAGCGCAAAATTTATTTATTGTGACAACCAGGAAGAGTGACTATTTACTGATTATGTTGCAGTAACTTGACCAATTGCACTCTTCGAAAGTCTTGCCGCTCTCGCTCGAATCACGGAAGCTGCCAACGCCATCTTCGTCTCGGGGAGAGCTTTTCACTCCAGACAACCCGCATGACAAAGCGCGGCACGACGACAGCATAAACATTAGCATTACGTATTACAAGGAGCACATGTTTGCGGGGAGCAAGCCCGCACGGCGAGCTCCAAGACTGACGAGGAGAAGGCACGACGGACAGCGGAAGGAGAGGGAGCTCGAGAGGAGACGGCTGCCAGCATACCAGCGCCATCCCGACTGCTCAGGGATGCCGACAACCCGAGTCACCGCACGCGTTGAGTGTTCTGCGTGCTTACTATTACTATATTCTGCCACACGTAAGATGATCTTGGTTTCCGTGCCGCTGCGACTTGCTTCGCATTTGGAGCACAATTCATTACACTGTAATTTAATTAAATACAGCATCAAAAAGCAAAGAAAAAGTGAAGGAATGACACGGCTGCAGCATATAAGCATTTGACTGTACACAACAGTGGTTGTTGCTTGGACACTGTCAAAACTATTTGAAACATATTTCGTTAAACTAGGGTCCTAAGACAAGCCTACAGTGGCTTGAAACATTTAATTTCTTTTTTTTTACCTTTTATTCTGAATTCTTGGATGTTCCATGGCGATTCTACTACAAGCTGAGACGCACTGTGTGCTTATCGGTTTCTCAAAGGGCAATATCCAACTGCCTTATTTTCTTAACCCACAGAAAATTTATTTTTTTGCAAAACCAACCTCTGCACGTGCCATGTCGTTTTCATTGATGTGCCCATTTCTATTCCATTGATTTTATTATTTATTCTTTTATGTACATACACACACGCACAAGGACACAGAGAAATGAGGAGGATTGATGGGTGGATGCTAAGAGCGTACCCTTTATAACGGGCCTGTGACATGTGTTGCATCAGGCTAGCAAGAAAAAAAATGAAAAGACAACTTTCTTTTTATGTTGGCCTAATGTATTATCTATTTCGAATAAATCGATCTTATTATAACAAAGAAAAATGCAAATTTATGTTCCATCTCTCTGCCTCTTCAGGCAGAATGACCTAGTTTTCCTGCTATTTCTGACCTTTAACTCTACTTTTCTGCCAGCAATACTCTAACCGTCTCTTACTTGCTTCTATCGCAGACGTGTTCAGCTTTCCATGTTTGCCCCAAAAACCCAAAGACTCATGTAGGCTTGTTCGAGGGACCAGGTTGGCTACTGCCATCTAAAGGGCACAACGCCTGCCTACTCCTTCTTGACACTGCTCGACTTGACCAGGCCCATCGACCGTAGCTGACTTTCATGGCCACATTCGATTTCCTAGTGCGTTTGTAGACGTTATACCGTATCATTTTATATTTTCGGGCCCATTCATGTAACTAGTTTACTTTCCGATTTTATTTCCTGTTTTCTTCCTGCTATGTTCATTTCCTCTATCTATTCTAGTGAACCTTCCAGTACATTGCAAAAACACATTAATATAAACCAAAGCTTCACGATTCTGTGACTGCTGTCTGATGCGGAAACAGTCTGTGACGCGAAACATGTACCATGCAACGTGAAGAAGAATAAAGATTACAGTAGCCCCGCCGTGGTGGTCTAGTGGCTAAGGTACTCGGCTGCTGACTCGCAGGTTGCGGGATAGAATCCCGGCTGCGGTGGCTGCATTTCCGGTGGAGGCGGAATTGTTGTAGGCCCGTGTGCTCAGATTTGGGTGCACGTTAAAGAACCCCTGGTAGTCAAAATTGCTGGAGCCCTCCACTGTGGCGCCTCTAGTAATCATATGGTAGTTTTGGGACGCTAAGCCCCACGTATCCATCGATAAAGATTACAGCAATGCCAGCTATAGATTACTCTAACAAACGTCAGCAGTTAAAGGGACCCTGAAGCAGTTTTGCATTCACGAATATATTGCGAAGTCAGTATCTGTGACTTCTTACTACAACATGCTTATGACTGCCTTTCTCGCAATTTTCGATTGAACGACGGCACCATAAGCAAGCAAACTTTGACCGAAGTGACCCCCCCCCCCCTCCTTGTCGTGCGTGAAGTGCAGAGGCGGAGCACTGGAGATAGACTGAGATAGTGAGGATAATGAGATATCAGAGGAGGTGATGTCATCGAAGGAGCGAGTCGCCGGGCAGCCTGCGTCGCTCACTCCGCTCAGCTTGCTTACTTCGCGATTGTGTCTTATATTCTGGCGCGATGTGCTGCCTAGCAAGGCATAAAACTCTCAGTTTGTAGGGAGTTTTCGCCATTGCGCCATTTTCTTATGACTAGAGATTTCTGCCATCCGAAATTCACTAGATGTGTTAGAGCGGGGTCGAATTGGACTCACTGTGCTGAATAACTGAGCAGCATACTGCTACCGCAGCACTTTGGGTCGCGGTAAGGTCGCGTTTCAGAAGTTTTCTCTGCATCTGAAGATGGCCGCAAAACGGGCCCCTGTACTTGAAGTAAAAGACTTCAAACCTGCGAGAAATTCACTGGAAGAGACAGTCAAGTGTGCGCGACTGAACAGCTACACGGTTTCTTCTGTGTTTCCGCACCTGAGGGGGCCCTTGCAGCCACAACGAGTTGCTTTCGCAAAAAAAAAAAAGAAAAACTGAGGCAAGGTTGTAAGACTACTTATGTGCCGTAGCAGCGCGTGGTTAGTTGGTGAGCACGCGCTTACCGCAGCCGCGATCAGCTCGCTGTGCGGCCCCGCCTCCACGACGCTCACTTCGAATCTCTATGGAACGTGCGAATCACCAGCCGTTGCGCAGACACCGTTCATCGTAGTTTTGCTCGATCAGGTACCCAGTAGGCCTCGATCTCCCTATTGCAGTGACAGCTCGTGATCGCGCCTTTAAAGAATATTTGCCAGGGCCAGTCTTGATCACCAATGAAAGAGACCATAGGTGTAACGCGGATGCTTTATTTCGATTCCGGCTCGGGTATCATTTTTTATCAAAATCCAAAATCATTGTTGAATAGACGCAACATTCACTCATTAGATGATCCGGACAACAATTATTCACTATTGTAACAATCCATAACTGCCCAAAGCCCACCACATGAATCATAATCGTAGTCCAAGCTGTCCGCATTGCAGCACTCGATCTAAATAAAGGCTTTCTGGATTTTAATCATCGCATGTCGGAAGGGTTTCATAAAAGTGAATCCTTCCAAATGCGCAGATTGCAAGCCAACATACCGATAGCACCTAGAGTGTTCATGCACCTTGCTTCCTCGCTCAGAAGTTAGGCCTGTACAACATTGTTCTGCTGCTTACAATCTGCACTGTGCTGAATTGGGCTCGTCATGACAGTACAGCTATGTAGTGCTGAGATTTATTTATACGTGCGCGCTTCATATCAGTATTTTTCGGGCCTTCAATTACTAGCCGTTGGTTTTCCCATGTGTAACATTTTAGTGCATATGCATCTCAGTGTGGGTGATACCCTGATTGGTGTAACCATTTTTTTTGAAGCGCTTATTCCTGTTCGTTTGTGTGCAGTAGCTCATATGTATACTTTTTATTATCAGTCTTTCTTTTACCGGTGCATCTTTTTTTTTGTAAATTGACACTATTTGCACTTTTGTATGTTTCAGTATTGCCTCGTCGTTTCTCTTTTTCTTGTTTGTAGCGTTCCCATGTTTTTCGAATACAATAGTGTTTCTTTGTTTAGTTGTTAGCGTGCATATATTTTTTAATTGCATATTTTTGTTATCGCAATAGAATTGCGATACTTTGGTGTGTTGTGTCTATTACTGTAAATTGTTGTGTCTATTACTGTAAATTTCTACAGCATGCATATCTGCCGTCTGCTGCTGACGTTTGAATTGGGCTGACGGGCCTGTCAAGCTGCTTGTATGCAGCTTTTTTCGTCAGCCTTTCAATGTATTTACGATAAATAAATAAAGAATACCTCACAAAAAAAATGAAGGGGATGGCATTTTTATTATACTGCACAAAAAAAATGTGGGACTGCAAAATGGTGTTCCAGCAAGAATCTACAGCACGTCATGTTTTGCATGCATCCTCCTCTTTCCCCATATGGACGCAGTGCGTACATGAGCACCTGTGGCAAAAACACATTTGCACGCGTGAGTGAACATGGAGGCATCGGCGAGTGGTCATGGATCCATCGGCAGAGGGATGTGGTTATTCATGCTTCCCTATGTTTTTCAGTTTCTCGTTGAGTGCCTGAGTAAAGTCGAGGCCGGAACATCGCTGCCGCTCAGCCCACAATCCAGCGTGACTTCCCCGGTGGCTGCCAACAGCACCTACCTGGATAGAAGCCAGCGCACGATGCTCGGCAGTTTATCTCATCGGAGCTGGCCATTCGAAAAAAAAAATGGTTTTGTACGTCCCGCAGCTAGATCGACATCGACCGTGACATCAGCAACAACAGTGTCTCCTTTAAAACTGTGTCACACGCATACCTCCGGCAGTGGGCATGGAAGCATCAGCAGAGGCATGTACTCATCCGTTCTTCTTTATGTTTTTCAGGTGAGTTATTTTAACAGACTACCATGTAGGAGCTTTCCGTCTGACAACCTTTGTATTGTGGTGCTTCAATGCCCAGAAGTCCTCTGTGTGCCTTTTTGTGAACTGCTCTGGTTAATATGTGGGGATATCCAACAGAACTCGAGACCCAAAGTTGATCAGCTTACTGAAATACATAAACTGATTAAAGATACACATGAACGCTCGATTCGCATTGAAACCATGCGATTGGCTATGTCAGGTGACATCCAGGAGCTCAAGCAACAACAGCTTTCGCTTACTAAGGACATTTCTGAAATATTCACACGTCTGGAAATAGTTGAAAGTCAGACATCTACTATAGATAACGTCCAGCGCGGCTAAGAACAACAAATCAATTTACAAAGCAAGTGCCAATGGACAGCCCCGCCGTGGTGGTCTAGTGGCTAAGGTACTCGGCTGCTGACCCGCAGGTCGCGGGATCAAATCCCGGCTGCGGCGGCTGCATTTGCGATGGAGGCAGAAATACTGTAGGCCCGTGTGCTCAGATTTGTGTGCAAGTTAAAGAACCCCAGGTGGTCGAAATTTTCGGAGCCCTCCGCTACGGCGTCTCTCATAATCATATGGTTGTTTTGGGACGTTGAACCCTACATATTAATCAAGTGCAAAAGGACATGTTTGGGCTACGTGCGCGTCTCGATGAGGCCGAGGATCGCTCTCGGAGGGACAATCTATTATTTTTTTAGTATTGCAGACAACGCCTCTGAAACTACGCAGCAGACTGAATAAACGCTCTTGCGCGTATTTCACCAGTCCCCGGACATAACCTTGTCTGGTGATAACATTGCGCGTGCATATAGAATTGGCCGTTTCTCTGCTAATAAAGGTCGTCCGAAAATAGTCAAATTTTCTACGTACAAAGTGAAAGAAATGTTTTTTTTTTTCAAAACGTCACAACCTCAAAGTAAGCAAAGTGGTTATGCAAGAAGATTTTTCTGTCAATACTCGCCGTGCTAGAGTGATGCTGACCAACTTCGCCAAAGAGCTTCATTTACCTTTTCATCTGCGTTACAACAAACTTCCTGCTAATGAGAAATGCTATGGCTATGACTACATTACTGATGGTGTGCATGAAATCGGGCCATCCAGATGCTTAACTATTACCACTAGTATCGCAAACTTCTTTTCGTGGCAGCTTCGTTCGGGTCGTCAATTATTTGCTTCCTCGGGGAGTTAGGTAAAAGCAAGGGGTGGGGGCAATTGCGATGACCACAGAAAATTTATCATGCTTTCTACCAACGTTCGAAGCCTCCTATCCAAGAAAAGTTAAGTTTGTGCAGCAGTTAATGATTCTAACGCCAATAATACTGCGTTAACTGAAACGTGGCTTTGCGGCAAAATGCGGAACGAAAACTGCTCGGCTGCGAAAAAAAATACAAAATATATCGTTGTGACAGACGTGATAGATGTGACGGTGGTGTTCTTCTTGCAGTGAATGAGAGAATTGAAAGCTACGCTGTTGAAATGGACTCGGTATTAGAGGCAACTTGGTGTGTCCTCAGCGTGGCTTTTTAAAAAGTTCCCATTGTGGTATGTTACCGCCCACCATCCGGTTGTTCAAGTTTTTGCGACGACTTGCATGATTGTCTGAGTCACCTGAAAGTATTGTTTCCCCGCGCAGCTGTAATTCTACTTGGTGATTTCAATTTAGCTTTGTGGTCTTTTTTTATTCATATTCGTTGCCTAACTCAGCTGAACCACAGATTTCATTCGCATCTGTTCTTATTTTGGTCTCACACAATTTGTTAATTTTTCTACACGCGTTACGAATACTACATCATCCATTCTTGACCTTATCTTGACATCAAAACCAGGTATCGTATCTTTTGTGACCAATGTACCTGGTATCAGCGATCACAACATTATTCAAGCGCATATCTTACTACCATTCTCACGCATGCGTAAGTAGCTTAAAACAATACGCGATTACAAAAAGGCTGACTTTTACTCAATAAATATTGATTTGGGCACTTATTTAGATGAGTTCTTACCCAACTACACCGAAAGATCGGTGCAGAGCAACTGGGACTTATTCAAAGCTAAAGTAGACGAGCTAACTATTAAGTGTATCCCCATCAACAGTGTTTTGTAATACTGGTGCTCCATGATACAACAGATACGTTAACCATCTTTCTAACCGTGAGAAAAAATTTTATTGTCATGCTGTCAAATTCCCGTATGATCAGCGTTTTCAACTTACAAATCTGCTGCTGCAACTTATTTATTTGCACTGAAACACGCAAAGTTTTCCTTTTTCAGTGAAACTCTACCAACTATGCTGAAAAATAACCCTAGACAGTTTTGGAATTTCATGCTTGGCAGCAAGAATCTCCCTATAGCCTTGCTGACGGCTGATGGGCATCCTGTGCCCGACGTAGAATGCGCATCTCTACTGAACGACACATTCATAAAAGCTTTCTCACACCAGGTGACCATCAACAACCAAATCACTTTGCCGTCACCCCATTACCTACCCATGGATGCTATTTTCCTTACCTCCGAAGGTATTCGTGCGGTCATTAAAAACTTAATACTCGTCATCATATTGAGTTATTGGAATCAATACGAAATTCCTGAAAAACACTGTTGAATACTGCTCTTTTATCCTGTCATGCATTTTTGGCACAGTCCTTCCAGCACTCTATCTTTCCGGAAGAGTGGCTCGTTGGTAAGATAGTACCACTTCACAAATAAGGCGTGACACACACACAATTCATTAAATTTCCGTCCAATATCACTCACATCCGCCCCGTGCAAAATACTTGAACATATCATTTTCGCTCACTTTGTTAAGTTTCTCGAGTCTAACCAGTTTTTCACCTTTCCCAGCATGGCTCCCATAAAAACTTCTCCTGTGAAACGCAGCTCTTAGTCTCTACTAACGACCTGCATGTCCTACTCGACTCTGGATTTACCATTGACTTTTTTTTATATTGTTCGAAGGCGTTTGACAAGGTTAGTTATGAACTACTACTGCTTAAGCTGAAAAATTCAAATCTAGATCCTAACGTGCTTAACTAGATTCGAGGCTTTCTTTCTAACCGAAAACAATTTGTTTCTCCTAACAATGTTTGCTCCCCCACCCAACCGGTGCTCTCGGGCGTTCCCAAAGGCTCTGTGTTGGGACCCTTCCTGTGCTTAATTTTCATGAATGACTTGCCAACTAACGTCTCATCAAAGGTATGCCTATTCGCTGATGACTGCGTAATTTATCAAAAAATAAGTAACGAAGACGACGTTATTTCGCTTCAGAAGGATCTAAATAACATATTTACCTGGTGCCGGTTGGGGAACATGGATCTGAACATTTCAAAATTCAAAGCAATGCATGTGTGCCGCACTTCACTTGTTTGTCCACAGCATCATCTTAACAATACCTACCTCAAGGCTGTTTCATCTTACAATTATCTAGGTGATCACATTTTAAATAACCTAACATGGAAACATCGTCTGAAGCACATCATCGCCAAAGCTAACCGTCAACTCGGGTATTTTAGCAGAAACTTCTATATGGCACCTTCATCTCTTAAGAAGCTTCTTTACAGTACCTACATTCGTCCATCGCTTGAATACGCATCATCCAGCTAGGATCCTGGTTACACTACACTAACACTTGAACTAGAAGCAGCCCAGAATCGTTCCATTTACTTTATCTGGTCCAATTATACCCGCACGGCGAGTGTTACACAAATGAAATTTCAGCTCGACCTTCCTGAACTCGCCATTCGGCGTAAAATAGCCCGGCTCAGTCTCTTTTATAAGCTTTAATAACAATAGCCTTCGCGAACATTTTGCTAACCCCCTCCATTCATATCATCCAGAATCAATCATCCACAAAAAGTTCATGTTCCTCAATGCAGAACCACAACCCATTTGCATGTTTTCATTCCACGAACTACATCTCAATAGAATATGCTCCCTCGATCAGCTACCGCCATCACCGACACAACACGTTTTAAGGTTTTTTTTTTTTTTACAAAACATGTTTGGCGCTGCTTCATTTCTGCTTCGTGTTATATATATATATATATATATATATATATATATATATATATATATATATATATATATATATATATATATATATATATATATATATATATATATATATATATATATATATATATGCATACATGTGTGTCATGTCCTTTTTTGTTTTGTTTTTTGTTTTTATTTAGGATTGTTTGTTGTTTTTTGCTTGGTTCTTGAACATGTACTACCTGCAATAGCGCTACTGCTACGTTGTTTTTGTTGACGCAGTTGATTTATAACGTATTTCTGTATTATTCTTATTCTACCAATTATTGAAGTTTCGCTCTTTTATATATTTATCAAGTATTGTTTCCCATTTTTGACGTGTAACATGCCGCTACCCTCAGTATTGTGAAAACCCTAGGGGTAAATAAATAAATAAATAAATTAAACAGATATCAGTACGCAGCATCGAAATCGGGCACTCTACACTACAGTCGCATGCTTGTAACGCAGCTATTACACCACTTGCATTTTCGCACACCATCACTGTAGTTCTGGCCAGAATTTGAAAAAATATCACCGCATATCCGAGGAATGAATGATTATGAGTGGGCCGAAGCGTCCATCCATCCGTCCGGACACACGGATGAACAGAGGTACGGACGGACGGATGGAAGCATGCACGGGCGCACGGATAGACAGACAAACGGAGAGATGCATGAATGGACGAACGGAAGGACGGACTGACACACAGACGGACGGACAGAAGCATGGACGCACAGACGGATACACAGACGGACGGAAGCATGGATGGACATACAGATGGACGTACGGAAGAATGGATGGACGGACGGAAGCATAGACGGGTGAACTCTAAGACGAACGGACAGAAACACGGACGCGCGGACGGATGGATGGGAGCATGAATGGTAGGACGGATGGTCGGACGCTTCGTCCCACTCATCATCATTTACTCCGTGGGTATGCTGTTAAAACCACTAACGTCATCTATAGTCAGGTACAACATTTAGAAGACAGGAGAGGCTAAGCCAAGATGAGCGAAGCGCAGCAGCCAATTTGTTTCACGACTAAAGAAATAGTCCCAATCAACAAAATTGTGACTGCTTTTAAAACACGTATTTGTCGGTATAAATATGATTTGTGTATCGCGAAGAGTGCTTTGACAAAACTGTTATGATCGAAATGCTACAGCACATGTTGAATCACGCATGCCAATAAACAACGTCTCTCACACATAATCCTCCATTCGAGAAGTAACATAAAAACACATTTCAATGCTGGTATAAGTGAATTCAAACACTGCTGCTCCCTGATAATCGTTGGCGAGCTCAAAATGCTCATTCAGGGAGCTAGACGCTTAGCTATTTTATCACACTACTGCCAACGATCGGTTGTTTGTGCACTGAGCTGGAAACTACGAAGGGAGCATGTTCTCCGTCGGCGGGGTCACTGGCCGTCCGGATAATCACGTCACCTGAAGTGCGCGCCTGTTGGTAGAGGCTCATGTGCATCCGCCTTTGAGAGAAAATGCTGATGCCTTCTAAAGTTGTACGCGACTATAGTTATATTATTCCCTAGGACATATACACACAACGCCTTCTATTGAGCAAGTCATAAGCTAGAGGTGGCTACATACATACATACGGAGCAGGGAACGACCCGTGGCCCAAGGAGCATCGCCCCTGAGAAGCAAAGGTGCTGTAAACAGAACTGCAATATATGAGCCACACAATCTATGCGCAAGCTTTAGTGAAGTTACGAGCAAATGTCACCACTGCCGCAAAGCGTGCCCCTCGTGTGTTTTTTTTTTTCTCTCGCTGTAGCACACTGACTTATCGCATATGCTTCTTGCCCTCTGCGAAGAGCGATACTGACCAGTGTTGCGGAATGGGCGCATGAATGCCACTCTGATTCCATTCACCTTAAATAAAACTTGCCGCAATTCTATTTCTTTCAATTCCTCAGAATTAAAAAAAAAATCAAGAAACTCACCTCATTTCTGCTCTGGTAACGACCGGGCAGTTCAGTTCTATTTCTGTAATTTCTCAACGTAGCAAAGGCATCTCGGTACTTTGTTGAGTTCAAAACGACCACCCCATAAAATCTAAAGACGTTACCAAGGTCAAGGGATAGTAGTTCGGTGACATATCTCGTGCATGCAGTAAAATCACGCCATACTTAGTCCCGTGGGGGCAGTTACACCGCTGCCTATAGTATTTGCATGGTCAGATTGTTTAAACAAATGGCGATTACTTATTATCGTTTAAGCTTAAACTTGTTAATGCAAGCAAGATGGCATCGTTTTTTTCTTGATGACAAAAGTAGTGTTCAGGAAGACTAAGCAGTTTTGCCACGCGCTTGGAGCAGTCGTGAACGGGGAGAAACCTAAATTTGGTTAATTGGATAACAAAATCATCTAGATCTCTTTCGAAGAAAAACAATTACAAGACGTTAGGAGGGGTGGGTGGTATGCCGCCGCCAGGGACCCTCACGACGAATTCTAACGGCATAGAGCCACAGTTACGCGAAAAATAGAGAGAAACTTCAGAACAACATAGTCTATGTAAGGACAGAATACAATTCTGTCCTTACATCCTTGTCTGTTGAGGCACGTTACTTACAAATGTACCGAACTTGTTTACGAGGCATGCCATCTTAAAAGTACTGCATTATTGTTAAATTCGAGGCTCTGGCTCAGTGGCGTAAGCAGGAGGTAGCACACCACACCGGGCCCTTGCCCTCCCCCCCCCCTTTCCGAAAAGACATTTCTGCCTACGCCTCTGCCCTAACTTACTAATGTTTGCAGTTGGCAAAACAGCGCGTAGAGGAAACCAAGCTCTGATTTCCTAACGACGCAATTGCATTCCCATTTCATTCCGTGCAAAAGGCACTTACTTCCATTCTCACTCCATTCTTTTAAGCGTTGTTCACATGCTGATTGCCCCGCCGCGGTGGTCTAGTGGCTAAGGTACTCGGCTGCTGACCCGCAGGTCGCGGCTGCGTTTCCGATGGAGGCGGAGATGCTGTAGGCCCGTGTGCTCAGATTTGGCTGCGCGTTAAAAAACACCGAGTGGTCAAAATTTTCGGAGCCCTCCACTACGGCGTCTCTCATAATCATATGGTGGTTTTGGGACGTTAAACCCCACAAATCAATCAATCAATCAATCATTCGCATGCCAATCCAAGTCCTGAAAATGGGGAATGATTCTTGAGTCATTCCGATTCCGGCGTGGCTACTCCGCAACGCTAATACTGACTGCATCAACAACGCTGCACTCTGGGTAGTGAAATCTACGAATACCTGATGTTTTAGCACGATGCCCGCGCGTAGCGCGGACCGTGCCGATACACGGCTAAAAGTGAGTCTTCATGCTGCTATTCCTAGTCGGATTTAATATCTACGGTGGAACGTATACCTTGCATTTGTTTTCCAAAGTGAAATTCAGCACTGACATGCATCTTATACGTATCAGTATATGTTCCTGACGCGGGTGAAAGTGGCTGGTTGGCATTCGCTTTCCTGTGCCACATCAACGGCGCTGACATCGTCTTTGGTCGTCGCTCTTGCATTGGCGACCGGTCTAACATGTACAGATGTACAAACTCGTTACGACTTTCATAGTTCGCCACACTAACAACAGCTACCCGATTTCAACAGATGGACCCGGAATCGCCTGCCGGCGAGCGCAGTCGGCTGGACTCACCTTTCTGTCAATTATGTCATGGAGTTTCGACCAATCACAGCAGTGGCGAGGCTCGCGATGGCGGCCGCGGCCCCTGTTGCTCGTTTTCGCCAAAATAAAGTTATTTGTGTTAGTTTATGCCAATTTTCGACGTGATTCTTCAGTTCGCTGCACGAAATAACGTATCATGACACTATAACCCCGTTTCGTTTAGGGCTACTACGCTGAACGCCCTCAAAGGAGCTGCTTTAGTTTAGATAGAACTTTCCACATTGAAGTGGTCACTGCCCAGATTTTCTTGCTTATTGTGCCAACGAACGCCGCTAGCATTCTTAACAAAGGTCAGATGCGCATTCGAGTTTCAGCCTAACCAATGTTTCATAGGCTAGTAGTTTTACATGTTAAAGAACGTTTTGAAGTTTTATTCGCAGTTGATGTGATGTTAGTAACAATTGAGCACCATTTGTGGTCATTTGTGGTCCAGGTACTATTTGATTCTTGGGTGTTGTTGGCCGGCTATGTTATTATTTGGAAAAGACGAGCGATCTAATTTGCGGTTGCAGAAAATTGACCTATATGTATTTATTAGGGTTCAGGATAATAATAATAATAATAATAATAATAATAATAATAATAATAATAATAATAATAATAATAATAATAATAATAATAATAATAATATAATAATAATAATAATAATGTTAATAATAATAATAATAATAATAATAATAATAATAATAATAATAATAATAATAATAATAATAATAATAATAATAATAATTTATCATTTCTGTGATTTTTGCTCATTCAAACAATCACCATCTTCACTTACAGAGTAGGGTGTAGACATGTAAGGAACAGAGTGGGCAAAAAGGCGAATTAGCGCCTGCAAAGTGCCGTGACCCGTCCCAGTCAATAAGGCACACAAGGAGCAGTATTATGTATACATGTCAAAACAACTTTAACATTGAAGTAGCGGCAGTTTCACGAATTTCATAACACTTAATAAAACATCGTTAGAAAAACACTTATGCTTCGAGAACCTGTCTGTAAGACTTAGTTCATTGTAATCGTGTTGTGTATTATTCTTTCTTTCAATTACGAATGAACAAGTAATGTGTAGAAAGACCCAAACTCTTTAAATAACAATCATGCCATTACAACTCATTAACTTAAAATGCGACATATGTTTTTACGCGTCAGCTTCAACAAAAACTTCTGCGATTTGATAACGAGAGTAAAAAATATTTTTGAAGAAGTTACTATATTTGTGTGTTTTTTGTTTGTTTTTTTTTAAATTGTGGAGCGACTCTCTTTCACTGTGGTGGTAATTACGGAGATGTCCATTCAACAGTTCAGGGATTATATGCTGTAGCCTTGGTGTACTGTAATTTGTTCGTATTCATTCGCTGCAGTATGTTATGCGTTTAAAGTTGTATGTATTCTCTATTCAATAAAATGCATGGCGAAATGCGGCCACGTAAGATTTGAATTTATCACTTATGATCATTGACATTTTTTGTTTGGATGTTCTCAAACGTTCATCTTTTGTGTTTGTGAAAAGTGGACTGGAATGCGTTCTGCAATTCACCCCTTCAATTATTCGTAATATTATTTTCTGCAGTATATGAACGCATTCGTTTTTTGTTTTAGTAGTCTTATACCACACTAATAAAAATTCATAGATACGCTAATATACTAAAAAATAATACAGTTGCTTCGTTACCCACGTAGGTTAAAAACATCTCGTATTTCTGATTACACTAATCGAGCGTAAAGATCAGTGCAAAATTTGTCTACGTGAGATGTCCTCTCCAGTGTTACATGAAAAATAATACCAAGAAACTTTTGGCATGTGACCCATTCAATCAAGTTCTCTCTAAAGTTTACCTGAATGTCATAGGGTATATATTTCTTTTTTGGCAAAAAATAACATATTTTTGTGTTTAATTCAAGGTTGTGTGCTGTTAACCATACTCGTAGGTGCTTAAGCCATCTGTCTGCTTGTTCTTCTAAACTGTCAACATCTCTACCAGAGAAAAAAAGTTTGTGTGGTCAGCGCATAAAACAATGCCAGAAGTTTGTGGTGTATTCACAATATCATTAACATTCAAGATGAACAGAAGGGGGCCTAATATAGATCCCTGAGAAATGCCATACTTAATTTGTATCTATTTTTCATATTGAAGAATGTTGCGTGCCATAATACTGATATTGATTTCCTAGATAACTGCCTATTAATTTGAGGGAAATACCTATTAAGGCGTATGGAATTAATTTCACCAGAATAAGTTCTCATTTGATTCAATCGAAAGGATTTTTAAAATCTAGAATTATTTTACGCATGTAATATTTTTATATTATCTTTTATTTTGTCCTTTATAGACAGAAAAGCCTTCTCTGCACTTTTATTTCTTCTGAAAGCTATATTGCGGTTTTCTTATCATGTTTTCTTATTTTCTTGGCTTCAAAAGTGAGATTTGAATGTATAAGACTCGCTGTATAATTTTAGAAAGTATGGACAAGACAGACATGAGCCTATAGTTATTTATGTCTTTTTTATTACCATCTTTGTGAATGATTGAGACCCGGGCTATCTTTAGCATATCAGGATATATTCCAGTGCATAAAGTCAAGTTACATATATGTGAGAGTGGCCGCCTAAAATACTGCGCGATTGCTTTTATTGGCCCTGCAGTAATACTGTCAACACCTGCCTGAGATTTCACATCACCATCATCGTCATCATCATCATCATTATCATCAGCCTGACTATGTCCGCTGCAGGACAAAGGCCTCTCGGAAGTTCCGCCAGTGAACTCGGTCCTTTGCTTGCGGCTGCCACTTTATACCCGCAAGCTTCCTAATCTCATCTGCCCACCTAACTTTCTGTCTCCCCCTAACTTGCTTGCCTTCTCTGGGAATCCAGTCAGTTATCCTGAATGACCAGGGGGTATCCTGCCTACGCGCTACATGCCCGGCCTATGTCCATTTCTTCTTCTTGATTTCAATTGTGATATCTTTAACACCGGTTTGTTCCCTGATCCACTCTGCTCTCTCCTTGTCTCTGAAGGTGTAACGGTAAGAGACAACTTTAAGGTGTAACCTTAATCATTTTCCTTTCCATCGCTCGCTGCATCGTCCTCAATTTAAGCTGAACCCTCTTTGTAACCCTCCAGGTCTCTGGTTCGTAGGTAAGTACTGGCAAGATGCAGCTGATATATACCTCTTCTTGGGGGAGAGTAGAAATCTTCCAGTCATAATTTTAGATTGCTTGCCAAATGTGCTCCACCCCATCCTTATTCTTCTTCTTACTTCATTGTCTTGGTTCAGCTCCGCAGTACAGATACACCAATGGGGGCAAAAATTGATTTTGTAATATATTTGATAATGTATGATTCATAGTCTGTTCCTGTTGCGGTGCTATAGCAGAGATTTCGCAAGCCCCAGACGTCAAGAAATGGTTGTTGAACATGTCAGCGAGTAATGTACCAGAGGAAGATCTGCCTTCTATCATAAGCTCGGTGATAGTCTTTTTATTGGATGAAAATAAAAGATCATTCAAAATGTTTCAAACTGCTTTCTGGACAACTATAATATCTGCAAAAGCGACATGATTATGCGAAAGTGCGCGGAATGGCGCTCTATATTAATTCAGACCATTTGAGGTTCTTTAATGTGCACCCAAATCTGATCACACAAGCGTTCTTTGCTTTTCTCCCCGATCATGGCCGGGAGCCTTACCCGCCTCTTTGAGCATGGCAGCGTGTCATCTTACTTGCTAAGTCAGTACAGTGGCTAGTGCTTAGGGGGAATAACCAGGGATCCCACCAGTCTTCAACGTTATTCAGGTCATTTTTCAAAGAAACACAATTGTTACTGTTAGTGATAGATCGATATATAACAAAATCGTAATCAAACATTCGAATGTGTACTTTGTACACATTCGAAACAGATAGGAACCTAAAACTCAGCCTTTGGGGACACACTATGTGACGGCTCAAAATACTGAAATAGTATAGCTAATACTGACAGATATTCATCGGCTAACAAATCCTTCTACCTTTGTCAGCACGTTAGGGTGGAAGTTCAATTGAGAAAGTTTACACTCTGGTATTAAGATGGAAGTGAGGTTTGTAGCTAGCTGATTTTCATACGAATATCCTTCCGCAAGTTATACTGCTACGGATATAATAAGTAATGGTGGTCTAGCAAATTCAATAAGTGTGGGTGCGTTATGTGTTTCATGATTTCGCAAGAGAAACTAGGGATGGATATACTAATAAAATTCAAGAGTGGTCCACAGTTACCATATAGATGCACTGGACCAACTTTAATTTTTTTTTTTCACTTTTCCGTAAAGATGCCTGATGATAGCGATTGTGAAAACAGCAGGGTTGGATCAAGGTGAGAATTATCACCAAGGTATACGCCTAATATATATTTTTAAGAGGCGTTCCCATCACAACCGGTTCACGGGGATCATTTCTGATTTTTAGTGTGATTTTGTGACAAAATAATATTCGTCATTGAAGACATTACCGTAATAGTGATTCTAAGAAGTATCTTACATGTATTGTATGATTGCGAACAAGACAATAAAAATGAACTATTAAACACATTGGCCCAGTCAAGGTGAGATCAAAGTTCATCTTTTTTTTTAATTTGCTACCTTATAATGCCCGTGACTAAGACTTTTGAGGGGTTTTTTTAGTATTCTTAAGCATATGAGCTATAGATAAAGAAACTCATCAACAACTAACTTTGAGCGTAACCTGGGGGTGGCCAATACGGGGGATATAATGCGTCATCATCCGAGTAGCACGCACGGGCTAGCGTCACAGTGAGCCCTTTCCGCTATTCACCAAACGCCACGAGCACGACGCCGAAATATCCCTTGTGGCTGGTCACACGCACAAGCTGTAACCAGTAGCGCCTCGGTGGTCTCGAGTTTCACAGTCGAAGCGTCATGTGCAGCCTGTTGACCTGGGAATGCGTGTGAAGGAGTCTCAGTTGCGTGCGTGCAGCACCAACAAGGCCATGCCTACACTGCAAGACATGGTAAATGCAGCAAGCACATATTTTAGGGCCTTCAAGTGTCGTCCAGAAAAATACCCGGAAAGAGAAAAACTTCCCCGCTGAACAAGAACTGCATCGCATCGACACTTCCCAAGCAGCCTATACGTGGCCGGTGTTTTCACGTTATCCCTCTTAAGCGTCACGTGGATGGTGACGCCATATTTTACAGTTGCGGAACGGTGGACCCGGTCTAGATGGGTATTACGAGAACGCAGAAGCAAGCAAACCTATTTTGTTAATTTTATAAAATTAGCATGCATAAGCGATGTAAAAGTGTGACATTACTCCATCCTAAAATATCATCATGTTCGCTTGTCTTACCAAGTGTTTAAAGCTTAGTGAGGCTTTTGGGTTGAACGTAACCAAGTGACTGAGGCTATGAGACGCCTTAATGAGGGACTCCGGCTGGTATAGCGTCAGGGTTTTTTTAACGTGCGCTGACATGGCACCGCATAGATCTGTAGCTTTCCGCCTCCCTCGAAATGCGACCACTGCGGCGCGGATCAGACCCGAATATTTCGGGTCATTTCCCGAAAACCATGACCACTACACCAGCACAGCGGTTACTCACTAAAACTAAAGTGGGCAAATGATTGAAGCCATATTCATCGCGTAAGCCATCATGGAAATGAAACAGACACTGACAGCTGAATGTTTTCTTCACTTTTTTGTTGTAATTTTATTCTTGCAAATTGCGTCTTTAGAACATTGAGCGAGTTACAGACACTGTTTAACTTCCTTGACATCTCAAGTAATATAGAAAAACATATACACTTTAAAAAGCGACCTTCCCTGCAGTCTGTAGTTGTCCGCGGGAGTATACGGCACTTCTCGTCGGCCGCGTGCGGGAGGAAAACACGCGAGCCCCTGCGGCCACGTGGTGCGCGACTTCCCTTGTTCCGGCGGGTCCCGGCCCGCGGCGCTGGCTCGGCGCCCAAGCGCCGAGGAGTTTGGCGGGCTCGCGCGCTAGCAGTCCGGCCGCAGACAGCCGCGCCGTCGGACACATGGCGCACAACGGGAGCGGCGAGCCGCGGCCGGCCCACTCGGCGCCGGCCTTCCGCCACTCGGACGTGCTCCTCAAGCTCAACCTGGGCTCACCGAAGACGCCCAGGCCCGCCTCCACGGCCAAGCCAGCCTCGGCCGCACTCTACGAAGGACAAGGTAACTGTCACCTCCATTTGCACGTTTGATAACTTTCGTGCGACTGAGTCCGATTTTATATTCTTACACGTGATATTTTTTTTCTGGTAGCAGGAAAATATATGGCAAGACAATTAGGTCAGCGCAGAATGAGCAGCCAGCCTTTCCTATGGGATGCTAGCTGCTCCTTGCGCTGGAATTATATTTTTAGAACACCTTTTTGCAACCAAAAAGACAGTATAGTTACTTTCTAGGCAAAAAAAAAAAGAAAGAAAGCGAGATGTCATTGCAGCAGAACTGCATGTTTGCTTATACAGACAAATGTTCCGATAAACTTGCAAACAAAAACCCAAGATTGCAAGAAAACGTTCACCGGGTGTGAACGTGGTGAAACTGGTATATAAAAGTGTGACATGAAGCGACAGCACGTGTGGTCGCCCGTCTATCAGGAGACGCTTCCTTCCGGCATCGCCGCGCCTGAAAACTTTTTTCTACTACGAAGTACTAGTAAACAGGGCATCCAATGAAAGTCTGATAGATTCTTACTTGATGTTGTTTCTCGTCTTTCGCGTGAAGTCTATGGACTATGGAGGTAGCCTGACACTTCTTTCAAGAAAATATAAAGTATAACACAGACAAATTTATTAATGGAAGTATGCAAACCTTTCAGCCTACCTCTTCATCTCAGAACGTTTATGATCCTACGGGCAAAACTTTTTACTGCGCTTGCAGTCAGAACGTCAACTTGTTCCTACCGCTGCATTGCCTTCGTGAAAAAACAAATATTTGTAGTCTTCTGTTTTAGTGACGCGCAGGTTGAAAAAAAATGGCTGTCATTTAAATGTCACAAACTTCTACAAGGTGTGCTTAAGCTTACGAGAAACCTATTTCTTTCAAATTATCTTTGTTTTTTTCGACGACATTGTTTTACGGCTATATAAGCACAGCGCAATAAAGAAGACCGCCATGGTACTTTCTATAGTATTTTTACCCCGCCTTATCAGAGCCACTGGCAACACTCCGCCTTTCTTACATCCTGATGACTAACCTGGCTTTCTCATTCTTGTATGCGAAAAGATTTGACTGTCATTGCTATATACTCTTCAACGCCACGCGTTGACAACCTTATCTTGGCTTGTTTCAAACATTTATTAAAACACGATCTTTCATGAAGTATACACTGTCGCATTAAGTTTCGTTTCTTTCCTAGATTGTATATAGTAGCTTCAAATGCTACATCTGAGAAACTGGGTCATGGGCACTAGCGAATTCTTCCACGCTTTTAAGTGCGCTTTTGTACAGATGTTATGAAACGCTAGTTTAGCACACCATGAATAACTAAGGATGGCGGCTTTTATTGATGTTGTCGGCTCCTGCGGAACAACTTCATATTTCAAAGCCATCGTACGAAACGTGGTGTAACCAAGAAAATGATTCATTGGCTGTATTATTACTAAGCTATGCTGTTTGTCTTATGTAGCTCTGGAAAAAAGACATGGTGACTAACCATTACAGATATCGTCACAACTTTTCTCGGATTAGCTAGAAAGTGTAATATGCCTGTCATTGCAGTGAGGCAACTTACTTTAGTCCATCTTTACAGAAGTTATGCTGATGATATTGACATTCACATGAGTGAGTCATGTTGGAAACAAACTTCTACGTCGGCTTTTTGTATACCGCAATACCAAGAGAGAAAAGTTTGTCGGTTCCGTCACTTAATGACGTTCACAACGGCAGAACTACAGCTATGCCTTCTGCTATGCCTTCTGCTTTACGCTTCATGTGTAGACAAACGGGGGTACTTCACTGGTTAATTTCAAGTGATTCGCAAGCCTCTTGAGTGTGTATAAACGACATCCGTTTAAAAAAGAACAGATAACAAGTTAACATTTGAAATTCAGATGACAGATGCCATAGCAAATTATTTACGACATGATAATGTTTTCCAGTAGATCCCAAGTCACTGTGACATCCCCGTAAATATCACAGCTGATTGGCACATCTAGCGTGTTGAAAGAACGATTTATCTCTACTACCTCTCGCAGTGAGCAATGTACGATGTTTATTGAAAAAAAAAACTGGCTGGTCTATTGTGCAAAGAGACTTGGTTTACCAACAGAACGTGAATTTCTAAATTATATAAAATCAATTTAGGAATGAAGTTTGAAATCCTGAATAAAATTACCCATTCTGTAGAAACATTAATTCAAAATCTTTGTCTCGGCATTGCCTGCAGTAAGAGCTTTCTATATGTATGATAAGAAAAACTCCCTGTGCTACTGGCACATGTGAAGAGATATATAGAATGCTTCCTTCTACAATGCGAAAATTATGCTGTGCCCCATCAAAATGTTTTAGAGAAGTTAAATTGATTGAACCGGCCGCTATCACTAGTAAAGGTTTTGCATTCATTGCCAACAGAAACTCTTCAAAACATTGCAGCACGCAGACTAGCACAGTTTTTAGAATAGTCGGAAGTATAAAAAAGATACTGATTCACATTTATAAACATTTACGCATTTAAATAGTCTGGTTAAATGTTGCGCGTCGCCTCTCATGTTTCAAGACAGCTGTGTTAAAAGCGAGGTCAAGTGCCTTGAGACTGTTGTGTGATCGCATTACATAAAGGACAGCGAGATGAACTATTCTGCGAAGTGCGAACGTTTCTTGCATGTTTTGTGTGGGAACATTGTTGTTGACGCGTGAACATTGATCATTACGTGAGAGCATTAATTTGAAATGACATTTTCGAGCATGAATTTTTAGTGTACATGCATAGCAGAGCGAAAGTGACCGGGGCATACGAAGGAACCGTCCGGACGCTTCGTATTCTGCCATATTGCTGAAACGAGGAAGATTCCTTATATTGAACTTGATACTTCTGTGTTTGATCAGTAATCAATCGGTGATGACCTTTGTGAAAATGTAAAATGCGTTGAATGGGTACTTCTGCGCGTGTGCTTCGAGTGCACTTGCGTGCTTGATAAGTGCATGTATATATAAATGTTCACATATAAGTTGCCGTCGCTGTGTGAAGCTTCCTAGTACAGAGCGCGGTTGGTTACGTCGTTCAGTGAAAATGTCTGTTTAGGGACAAAGAAAAATTGAAAAAGTTTAAAGAAACAACCTAGTTTATTAAGCGGCTCGTGTCCATTCTGCAAAATCGTGCGCGCACATCAATTCAGCAACTTTTATGATTACAAAAAACAGGATGGCTTCCCTGAACTCTAGTAGAGACAATAAGCCATGCAGCGTTTTATTGGAATGAATGTTGTCTAGGCGACTTGAGGAAGTGCATGCACCCGAACCATCGACAGCTGCTGATAGCGCGCTTGTAGTTTCAAGATGTTGAATTTTCTTGGAAGGCACAGCGTCCTTAGTCATCTATTTCCTGAAAAATCAATTGCAGACGCATTCATTATTTCCGACAGAACTGTTCTTGCGCTTGTAGTTGCGTCCCATCGCGCCAGTTGAAAATGGCGCTTGCGTAAAAAATTACAGGAAAACTGCTTTTTCACAGAACCTGTCGTAATGCAGTCGAACAGTACAGAACGTGTTACGAAGTTCAAAAAGCCCGTTCTCGAGTTTAAAGCTTCAAGCTTTCTCTGCAATACGCTTGAGGGCCCTCTTATTTATGAATGAAGCTTGCGCTTCATTTTAGAGATATAAAATTAAGACATACCTAGCATCGCTACAGACAGTTGAACTCGCCGATGTAGTCACCGATCGTCTGTGTTAGCGGTGTCAAGCCAAGCTAGACATGCAATGTCAACAGCCAACTTTCCTAGTAAAGTACTTGTTTACCTTGCAAAAGATAACATTGTGCGAAGTTTGAGTGATTTTTTTTTTCAAAAGCCGCGAAAATTTCTGATGAACAATGTTTATTTGTGCTCCACTGAAAAGAAAACAAATTTTGAACAGCTGAAGTTGCTACAGGCAATGTTGAGCCCTCATTGAGGCTAACAAGTCTCGATGGCTCAGCCATCACGCTTGTAACTTTATAGCAGACGGAGCAGCCTGCGCAAATCTGTGTAGTGAGAACTCATCAACCATTCGGGTTTTGTTCGTTAAGAACGTGAGGGGTAAACAAGTGGTGATCGCTACATATCCACAGCACACAGGTAAAATCTCGCGGAGTGATGACAGCCTTTTTTACACTCACTTCTCAGGTGACACCTCTGTCGGCGCGTAGCATTTCGATAGGGCAACCCTTCATTCCAGTAGCGGACTTCCTTTGCCACAGCGGAAACATGATTCAGTGCAGTACAAGAAACAGCAATCACAACCACATAACGAAAACACATCCATAACACACCGTCACACCAACGAAGGTTAGCTTGCCGAGAACACCACGCCGCGCATGAATACAGCTTGAGCGTGAGCATTTTTTTTTGTTTAGGAGAGAGGGCTTACCTATCACATTTGCTTATTTTTATGCTATATGCTACTCCCATCTTGGTTAAGCTCCCTGCCTTTCCTCTCTATTTATCTCTCCCTCTCCTCCCATAGTCACCGTAGTTTTCACCACCATTTAGACTAAATTAAACTGTAAACAGCTGATTTCTTTAGAGAACTATTTGCTTACGCGCATGCTGACCATTCCTTCGAGACCTCCACTGCGCCAGAAAGTTCCATGGGAGTAAACGTTGCTCTGTGTGGCCTAGCAGTTCCTCCCTTACTTTGCACACGGCACCTTCGTCTTACAGTTAATTCCTCCAGGGACCAACTGTTGGTTGCGGAGACGAAATGCAGCACTTATTCCTGTTTCGCTTCGTTGCGGCTTAGAGTGTACTTTATAGTCATTCGTAAGTTTGTGACGCATATTACGTAAAGAAAGCGGAGTAGCCGAAGCTATGTAGAGGCACCAACCTTTCCTTAAAATCATATAATAAAAATGAAAATCAAGAGATAAATTTTCATTACTCTAAGCTACATTTTAAGAGCCAGCAAAGGGCTCGAGTAAATCAAACACTGGTTTAGCATTGAATATAACTTCACGTCTAATACTGGCACGGCAAAGAAACGCCGATGTCAACGTGTGAGTCACAGGAACATAAACATAAAAAATTCAGTTTTTTGAGAGAGACCCGTCACTTTATTTATATTTCCCCTTTCCAATCTTCGTAAGCTGTCTCCTTTCATGTTTACGCTTTATCACTCTCTGATACCTTGATATGGAAGCTTAAGCAGCCACCTAACACATAAGGTTTTCCGGGGAATAACACCATCGTAAAAGAGCATAGGAGACACTAAGCAACTTTTCTGAACGCATTTTTACGTGCGCCGTTAGCAAACTCAGTCCTGGGATGCACGTTGAGAACACGTCAAGCGTGACCTTGTGAATACAACTCTAAAATATTTGGACCACTAATACCTTGACGCCGCCACACTGCTTTTCGATGAATAGTTCCTCATGAAAGCGCAGGACTATAGATCAGATATGGTCATGCTTAATGACAATATCTCATGGTTTGCTACATGTACATAGAGTATATCTTTGCTGGCTGTTTGGCGCGCGCACATGGACGCGGACAAAAATTTGCTTATCAATTCACGCGCAGGCAACACACATCTCCGTGTGGCTTTTCTGTCGTTGTATGAACTGCAAATTTAAGTTCGTCCTAGCTAACTTAATTTTTATGAAAAGCATGCTTAATAAAAACTTAATTTTTATGAAGAGCAGGCGAGATGTTTTGGTCACCATTTTGGATGCACACTTCTTTTTTATGTATGTACGACTTGTTCCTTTCCCCAACAACAAAAGTCTGATATCGAATTCGGGAGCTTCTGTGACTAGATTTATTGCCTAACTAAATCCGAATCAAAATAGGTTGAAAACATGTCCTAACGGGAACGGTGTAAATGTAGACAGTGTCAACGTTCTCAGCATTGGCATGCGCAGGGCTTTCTATCAAGGAGGTTGGGGGTTGGAGAAAGTTTGTCGCAACGCCCTCCTCCCCATTAAGTCAATATATGGGGCAGACTTCTCCCCCCCCCCTTTCTTAGATGACTAAGGCACGCCTCCCCCCCCCCTCCTTCCGGGTGCACGCCTGTGGTTCCCAGGAATGAGATGGACACTGGTACTTGACTCCTTCTGACAGGACACTATATATACCCCCCATTTCTTTAACTTCCCTTGTTTCAACACGTCTAACAGCAGGAGCAGAAGCAAAAATTTGGGAAGTTTTGGAATTGTTTCCTTCAGTCGAGGGTTTTCTGACGAGATGACGAAACTTCTCTGTGTAAATTTACTTTCCAGCGCACACAGTACCTCCCCCTCCTCGAAATTTTACGATCAACCACGACACCGTGCCGGTGGCTTCTCCAAAGGAGACGCTCACTTTCTTAGAAATGTTCTAGATGCGTTTCTTTTTACTGCCGTCACTGGTTCACACATCCCAAATGTCAATCGTGTACGTTGTATCTGCACACGACAATGCAATCTCCCCTGTTCCGTCTAACGTGAGTAGCGTGCGAAGAGGAAAAAGAAAAGAAGATAAACGAAAAAAGAAACTGTTCTCGCGCCGAGTCTGAGCTGTCGCCAGGTTCAGCGGAAGGGTAAATCGTTGACCCTTCCCAAATGTGACGACGCGAAGTGAGAGCGGTGACCACCGGTTGCGAATAGCACTTGCACACCACGATCTTAACCAGGCGGCTCAGGTGCACGGGCGGGTGGAATGAATTTAGATTCCAGTCGTGTATACACCAATCCCGCAGAGCCATAGTAGGCCTTCGCATTCGTCGTACCTCGTTATTGATACATACATCTCTACATTCATTCCACATAAGTTGTAGTTCCACGGGCCGTATAGTTTTGATGTTAATTAACCAAGAATCTGCAAGTAAAAGGGAATGTCAGGCATAACCCTGCTTAAGCTTGCTTGACAACAGGTTATTGAACAGCGGTAATTGAGATGCCTTCTTAGCTGAGAGCCCAAACAAAAAGATATATTGAGCCTTGAAATATACGTGAATGCTTTCAATTGTGTGAGCAGCGTCCCACATATAGAAGAAAAAAACGGGAACGTTAAACAAAGTAAATGCGAAAATAACCCGGATCACATCGAAAGACAGCAGTAATGTGATGCATTGAAAGTTGAGGTTATTTACATGGCCGGAATGCATATTATATTTAGACCTAGCGGTCATGAGAGCGACTGCGATAATTTCACTAAACAGTATGACCCACCTAAGAAAGGCGACTGCATTTGAATAAAGCATCAAACCGTCCATTTTGACTATACGCCTGACTCTCTTTTGACGTAGCGCACGTGGCTTGAATGAAAAAAAAAGTACGTAGCCGATCTAAGCGAATTCGGTTCATGTTCCAGGGTGTTTGCGATGTGTGCCGTGCGCGATATGAGAGGTTGACTTTCTAAGTGGTCGCAAATTAGAATGTAAGTCTCATAAAAAGATGATCGAGCAATTATGAATGTAAGCGAGCACATGCGCTTGCGCTGGCATCTTTAGAGGTGATCGTCAACAGAGCTGGTAGTCATAACTAATACTTCTCGCAAGCTGTAAAGTCAACCAGAGGTCTCACTTTTCTCCCACACGTGGGTATGCGAGAAGGATAACCAGCATTTAGGCGACCTGCGATGTCTACGGAGAAGAGCTTACATTTAGGTGAGGAAATTTCAAGTTATCATGAATCACCTATGCGAATAGTATAGATAGCCACTCATATCGTGTCTGACAGTCTCGGTAATCTATCACACCACTTCACTGCAACCAATGCATCTCGCACTTCCAAGAAATGCTGGTCCATCTTCACCAGACTCACTCATTTTCACCGGAAGATATCGCGAGTCTATGCCCATAGGTGTGAGGTTTACGAGAGTTTTATTCGAACTTCTTACCATACTGGCTGACAGGAATATTTACTAATACATATTACGAGGCTTAAGAAGCGAAAATTACACGTGGGTGACAACAAAAGCCACGAACAGGCGCACACTATCAACTACTGAAAGTTTATCAGCAATACATCAAAATATTCAAGGAAAGGCCTGAAACTAAATGTAGGAAAACAACAATTCCGTATATTAAACCTATATTTTGTTTTTGTTTCTGGAATCAAGCGTATACGCTCGAATATAGGTGGATATATCCACCTATACTTGGTTACAACCTCAGAATAAATGTAAGCTCCCCCCACAACTGTCGTTGTCGCTTGAGAAATTTCTCATATACGAGTCATCAAATCCGATTTCCTTATATCTGTGACTTGAGTCACTTTTCGAGCAATTTAGGTGGGTGATTTCCCAATATCTCTACAACAAATTTTTGTTAGATGCTTCCCTTAAGCACTCTTTGGCTGCTAACGAAAATACTGCACATAGTGCGAATTCAAGGATTGCCGTCGCTACCTCAATTATTACGTTCGGCTTAGCAGCGATCTCAGAATCTTTGCTGCAATTTTAAACTTTTTGACCGATGATGTGGGACATCATCACGTGTACGTGGGTGGTTTTCCTATTTAACAGCAGACGTGCCGCAGTTCCGGGGCAGTGCTTGTTATAGTTCTTAGGTTGCAACGGATTGTATACAGCTACAGGCCTGCAATGAAGTGAGTTCGCGTAGATTGGCGCTTGATATGTATGTCGAACGCCGCGAATGGTCACCGCGCACAAACCAATAACTACGTGGTTGAAACGTGATAGATCCTGAATATGATTTGGAGGCACATTTTTTTCACGTTAGGGTTGTTTACCGTACAGTACAAAACAACCCATAAAAATGAATACAGGCTTTGATAGTCTTGTCATCTCACAAAAAAAGGTATATAAATGCTATGTTCAATCAAGTTGGTTCCTCTTTGTGATGTCAAGCACTCTTGCATAACACGTAGTCTGTATTGAGGCAAAACTGTGACTAAAATATGATCTTCAGCGAGAATGAAAATTGAAACTTAAATGCCTGTTTTATAGAAATAACGCATTTATTCTATATAACTGGTTTATGTAAGCCAAACGCGCATCCATATAAAGTTCAAGCTGTCACTTTCCGCTCAGACATGTTTATCATTCCTAATATCTTGCTTCATGCTTTCCTTAAATGCGTTACTTTCAATATAATTTACTACGTATTCAATTCAAATTTAAAGTTGTTTTGACAGATCCATACTTTTTTCCTGTTACATCAACGATCCCAAAGTAGAAAACTATCGCTATAATGTGTCTCACCTAAGGTTCATAAGTGGATGAAGCAATTTGAATTCGTTTACGTAAACGTCGACGAGAGTCAATTGACGCAGAGTGACGCATCTTGCTTTTTTATTTGGCTCGGGAGTATTATACAAACATCACAATGTATTTCAATAATACAATCAGTAACGCCTAGCTTATTTTTCCAGCGTATTGCAGTCAGTGGAGCCCACCTACGCTTATAGTAAATAATCATTTATATTCCTTTTTTCACAAACTTTGGAGCACTGTTAGAGACCCGCGAAATGACCACTTGAATTTGCCATCAGGCCATGCCTCGCAGAAAAATAAAATGTTTATAGAAGCAGAAAATGCCCGCAGCGGCACTTTCGTGTTCTATTATTTATGCGCACTCAGTACAGATGCAAAACATGTTATACATAATAAAGTGTGTGCCTACGCACGCGATGTAAGAAAATTTGACTTGATCAGTTTTGAACTTCCAATAAAGTTTGTTTGTTCATTGTGTCAGAAGCAATTTTTTGACGGCTAAAAAAGAGTCCATATTGACGGGAAAGAGAAAAAATTAAGAAAGGTGGCTAACTTAAGATTGACGTTGAATGAAGATAATGTTGCATTTTTTAGTATTTTTAAAGTGTTGACAAGATGCCTTCTTTCTGATCACGTAATAATTTCTTGTTTTACGTTTGTTTGTTTCATTATTCTTTAGTTTTATTCTTCTGTGTTGGCTCGCGCATGATATTCTATGGCCTCTTAGACACCAGCGCGAACAAAAAAATAAAATAAATAAGGTAGAGCTAAACCTAGTATCACGGTGCAAAAAATTAACGCCCTCTTTTTCTGAGCGTATTCAGTTAAACGCCACTCATCCCTCGCACAAACTTTAAGCCTTGTCGATTCAAGAATAGTGTAATCAAATTAAAAATTTACTAGCAATCACTTATTAGCAGCCACTTAAACCCCAGCGTGAAAACTTTCTCTCGAGCCAGTTCCAGATACCGGTGCTTTTGAATTGACAGGTGGCGGCCAGTAAACTTATTTTGTTTACTCATTTCACATTTATTTCGATGCATTTCGGTTACAAATGAACATCAGTCATTGTTTATCTCTCGTTACAGAATGTATGTATAGAAGAGGAAGATATTGTGTTTAAAAATTAGGATCCTGGAAATAGAAATAAGAATTTCGCAACCATTACTTCTTTTTCTTTTGTTGCCGCTTATTTTCTTTACAATTTATTTCATTTTATTTACCCTCAAGGCCATATGATATTATATAGGGGAGTGGTTAGAAGTAGGAGAAACCAAATACACCATGAATATAAGTTTGTCGAAGAATAAATACTCCTCATTATACATCATTAGCGGCGTAAGGACCATGACTTCTATACAATATGAACACCATACATATTAATACATAACCTATAGGACTGTACACTTTCTAATTATACAAAACTAGGTAATGCTAGGCGGAAAAGATGGTTATTAAAAATTCTTATTATATCTTTGGGTATGGTTCCACTGTGCTGACGTACGAGGTATGAATGATCGATAAAAACACTGGAAGTTGCATTATGCGATGCAAACCTAATGACGGTCGTTAATATAATAGGATATGTACTGAGGATTGAGAATTAGTTGGTCATGAAGTGACAAATGGGACGTCTTTCTTTTATGCTTAAGGTTAAAGGACACCGAAGTCTTGGAAGCATTAATTGCCTCCAAGACGCCTAGTGCAGCCTCAAGTGTCGGCGCTAGTAAAAATGGGCCATGGAGTAACTCATTTCAATCATAATTTGTAAAGTTTGATGGTAGCAACAAAGGTGAAAGCTTGAGCAACATTTGATCTTACATAGAGGCAGTGACAAAGAGCCGGGGATTTTAGGGTAGCTGCTACAGGTCTCGCACTGGGGGCAGTAGCGTATCCAGACATTTTTTCGAAGGGTGGGGAGGGGGGAGGTCTAGTTATAATAATACTGAGTGATGGGGCTTAACATCTTAAAACCACGATTATGAGAGACGCCGTAGTGGAGGGCTTCGAAAAATTCGACCTCCCTGGGTTCTTAAAGGTGCACCTCAATCTGAGTAAACGGGCCTCAAGCATATTGGCCTCCTTCGAAATTGTCGCGGCCACAGCCGGGATTCGATTTCGTGATCTTCGTATCAGAATCGGAGCTTCATAGAGAGTGAATAAATGAAAGGAAGAGATAGGGAGGTTAAACTTGTAGAAGAACTGGTTTACTACACTGTACAAAGCATCATCATTGCTACAACACCGTGGCGGGTGGGGTGTGGAGTTCAGTCATACTTCCCATGTGTTTGAGCACACACACACACACACACAAACACACACACACACATATATATATATATATATATATATATATATATATATATATATATATATATATATACAGGTACGAAATGCTAATGCAGAGGTGACTAAGTGTGTCCTATATACTGTCGTATACACAGAAATACTGGTCAAAGTATTGTATTCCGGAATACAAATGTGGAAATAGATGCACTGAGAACCTAAAATACGGATACCGAGATACATTTGTGTCACCTAACGAGATATTTCCAAAATACTTTTGCGAAAATGACGAGAAAAGAATTCCGGAATACAAATGCAGGAATATAGTAACAGTACAAATATTACAATATTTTTTGATTACGGAAATACCTGCATTTCACGAATAAATTTATGAAGCCCAGTGTAATACTTTGATTAATTTTTCGCCACACTAAAACTTGCAAGTGTAGCATATAACCCTTGTCACTAACGAGAACCAGTGAATGAAAAAAGGTATGTATTCGTTCTAGGCACGATATGTATATTGCTGAGATGGTTGTTCCGATAACAGCCACTTCACAAATAGGCTGTCACTCACACAACTTTGTCCTGCCTCAATAAAAGAGTGACAAAACGACTTCCCGTCCGAATAAGTAAGGCGTGCCGCACCTGCCTTGACAGAGTGTGACCTACACTGACAGAGCACGACAATAATTTACCTTCGCTATTCGGCTGTCACAGCGTAGGGCACTTTACCACATGAGTCTTTTTTTTTTTTTGCCGTGTGGCGAATTTTTCGCAGCCTCTCATTGTATCGGCGACCAGCGTCATGATTTTGCTTAACGTAGCACAAAAGTTTTCTCCCCTTAGAAACATGTCAGCTTATTTCCGATGAACAGTAACAAGATGTCCGTGTCCTGTTATGAATCGCGATAAAAACAATACTTCATCAATGTATCTTCCTAGTGTTGTGCGAATACGTTTTGCGAATGCATCTCGATGAAGAAATAGACACTGAAACATATCTGTAAGCTATTGTGGCGATAACCTTGTATCGCGATACTTTCATGCCCTGGGGTGTTCGTATATAAGAATACATACAGGGTGTTTCAAAAATGTGTTCACTAATACTGAAAACTTACAGAAAGGACTAACTGCGTCTTCTCTGCGGCGTTTCCTTTAGTGTGGCAGAAGGCATCTTCAGATGCGTACGAACAATTATTGTGGAAGGGATCATAGAAAGTAACACAATTACCTTTTTAACCAGTGAAGATAAGTGCTCAAGTCAGAAGGGTGGATAGAAGTCCTTACAGCGGATAGATAATAACCACTTCAAAATTTCTTAAAAGTGGCCATTGTTAATCACCATAGGGCAGTGAAATTTAGCTCATTTAGCAGGCAAAAATGAAACCGACTCAAGAAACAATGCATCCGCCATTCACTTAGGAAGCTCCCTCAATAACGACTCTCTCTCCCACGCCGTTATAAACCGGCAGTCTACATACTTCGTTTCACCGCAACGCTTTCCTGTTGCATGGCTGCTTATTGACGCTCCCTTATGTTCCTCCCCCAATGAAAAGTTAACAGTTTCGTCATTGAGGGCGTTTTTGAAGTGAATGGTAGAAGCGCGCTTTGGTGCGCCGGCTTTGGTTTTACCTGCTAATTGAGCCAGATTTAATCACTCCATGGTTATTTCCAGGGGCCTCCTTTTAAAAACTTCAAATTGTCTATGAACTATCCATCTATTTCACTTGAATTCATTTATTTAAATCAATCAGCAATTTCTATCGGTTATAAGTTAATTGTGTTAAATTTTATAATTACTACCGCAAATAATGTTTGTACCCATCAAAAGATACTGTCTGCCACAATATAGAGAATGGTGCAGGTAGAATGCATGTATCTTCTTTCATTATTTTTTCATTCATAGTGGACACATTTCTTGAAACACCCTGTATAGCGTATGCCTAAAAGTAATGATCAGTTAAGACAAAATGAGTTTTCACACGCATCGGCAGGAAGGGCTGCTTGGACGTCATAAAGCCTACTGGTATTCCAGGTTGTCAAAATAAGCTTGTCTTCATAAGCTCGGCTCTCAACTAAGGCCCCGCCGTGGTGGTCTAGTAGCTAAGGTACTGGCCTGCTGACGTGCAGGTCATGGGATTTAATCCCGGCTGCGGCGGATGCATTTTCAATGAAGGTGGAAATGCGGGTCACATGTGCTCCGATTTAGATGAACGTTAAAGAACTCCAGCTGGTCGAAATTTCTAGAACCCTCTACTACGGCGTCTCTCATGATCGTATGGAGAATTTGGGACGCTGAACCCCCCATATCAATCCATTGAACTTTCCACTAAGCACACAGTCATTTTGTTCGTCTTAATATAGGCATGGCGGCTGTGGAATACCAGAAGCTAATAAACAATGCAGTAGAAGGACTGAAAGCTTGGGCGAGTTGGGGACCTTACTTGAACATATTTTATCTTAGCGTACGCGGACACAAGAGAAGAAGGGACTAACCACAACGCTTACCCAAAACTGAACGTTTATGGGAAAATATGAACGAAAAGAGAACGTTTCAACCTTCACAGCCGTTGGTGCACCCCGCCGCGGTGTTCTAGTGGCTAAGGTAATCGGCTTCTGACCCGCAGGTCGCGGGATCGAATCCCGGCGGCGGCAGCTGATTTTTTGATGGAGGCGGAATTGATCTGGGCCCATGTGTTCAGATTTCGGCGTACTTTAAAGAACGCCAGTTGGTCAAAGTTTCCAGAGCCCTCCACTACGGCGTCTCTCACAATATTATGGTGGTTTTGGGACGTTAAAAACCACATATCAATCTAATAATTTAACCCCTTGTGACCACACTAAAGCAAGAAAACGGCAGGTCAGCTGACATCTTGGACAATGAAAAAAACCCTAAAACACCCCACGTGTTCACTCTAACAGTATGAAAGTTAGGACATCGTGCTATCGAAGAACATAACCTGGCTATAAAGTAGGTCTATAGAAGACACGCTAAGGCATCGCTCGCCCCTTTTTTGGCATATGCTTCAAATATTTCTCCCGTGGTTTGATCTCTGTGTCGATAGAGGTTCAGCTTCTTGAAAGATAGGTACGCAATGGTACTGTGCGATATGTTGGGACAAATGTGAGTATACACTCCCTTGCAAAGACCACCTGTGTTCCAACAATCTAATGATAATCTATTTACTTGTTTGGTCTGTGCATACGTGACCACAGAAAACGGCAAATAATACACAATACCCTTCCTACACTGTACAGAATGAGTTACTTGTCTGACCCTGTAGCCTTCTTTATACACTCCTGACAAGCGCTTCTTTATTTTCAGTTCCATCATCCCACAAACCTTCTTCAACTTATTAGGCAACGAAAAAAACTACACTTTCTCAAAACCGGCTAACAACATTATTCAAATTGTGGGATAGTGTGTGTATGAATGAAAGTACTGCTGAAGATTTCCAATGCTCTGGAGTTGCATGAGTAGCAATACTGTTTCCGTTTATCTTAACTCGCTTGGTCAACTTGTAAGCAGTTTTCCGGATACTAGCCACCGGAAAACCTACGTCTGTTAGCCTTGTCCCTAGTTCCGAGAAGCTGGTGCACTAAAGCTATTCTGCTACAGAAGTGGGCATGGGCTCAGTTATAATAATAATAATAATAATAATAATAATAATAATAATAATAATAATAATAATAATAATAATAATAATAATAATAATAATAATAATAATAATAATAATAATAATAATAATAATAATATGTAGGGTATAACGTCCCAAAACCACCATATGCCTACGAGAGACACCATTGTGGAGGACTTCGGAAATTTCGACCACCTAGGGCTTTTAGGGGCGAAGCTCTTTATGGCGTGGCTTGTGCGTTCCCCGTTGTCATTGTGCGTTATCTGTGGCACATACCCAAATGCCAGTGGCACATACCCACCCTCGGGCACATATCCGCATGTCCACATATTTCGGAAACCGTATCACAGCGTAGTTATCACGCTCTAGGTGTTAACAAAGCGCTGACAGCAGAAATATGGTACATACTCGTGTTTAGTCTTTGGATTGTCCGCTGAATGGTGGTACTTGTATATGATTAATATATGATAAAAAGAAGCGAGCTGGCAGTACGTGAAGTGTTCACTAGATAAACGGACGCACGAACGCACGGACGCACGCACGGACAGACGGACAAGCAGACAGACAGACAGGCAGGCAGGCAGTCAGGCACACGGATGGACGGACGCATGCACAGACGGACGCACAGACGGACGCACTAACAGGTGCACTTACGGGTAGAGTGACGCGCAGAAGAACGGATGAACAAACGGGCGCACGTATGGATAGACGGACGCACGGACGGAAGCATGGACGCATTTACGAACGCTTCGCCCCACTCATCATTATTCATTATGTGGATATGCTGTGATTTTTAACGTCTACCCAAATCTGAGCACACGGGCCTACAGCATTTTTGCCTCCATTGAAAATGCAGCTGCAGCAGCCGGGCGCAATATAGTTATTGAAATAAATTATACGCTCGGAAAATGTGTACAAAGCATGATAATTTTGGGGAGTTTATGGAGCTGCATACGGAACACTGCTGCCTTCAGGCATGTCTGCCCACTTGCGCAGCTGAAATTGCCTTATCTAATTGAAATTCTGGCTCGATGGGGCAGGTGGTCGAAATTTCCGGAGGCCTCCACTACGGCGTCTCTCATAATCATATGCTGATTTTGGGACGTAAAACCTCCCATATCAATCAATCAATCAATCGCTCGCCGGGCTTTCTGAGTGTGCGCTAACTGCCGGAGTTCGTTGGCGCACCTGCTTCAGAATAATATAATTCAGCGTCAACCGCTAAGTGCATACGTATTAATATTTTTGGTTACATACATACACACGCACACACACATGCACACAGTATATTGTACCAGCGCACACGCGCGAAATGGTACATACAGGTTTTTGATCTAAAGCAACAGTCGCATGGCCTCCAAGATACACGCCACGCGCTTGCCATCTCAGAGGCCATGAAGAGTCTGACAATGCCTCACAGATGGCAGCACATTATCTAGCGTTTGCTGTTTGCTTGATCAACGCCTCTGGAAAGACATGATATATTTTCCGCTATATGAACATAGTTCTTCATTTTTAGAGCTCCTTGAAAGTTCCTGTGTGTTTTTAGCGACGATGGCTGCACTATCCCGGCCTTTTTCGACGTAGTTCGAGGCCTCCCAAATGCGCCTACACATTGCCGAATGGGCTCGTTTTTGTTGTGACAACTGTCAAACGAAATGCATTGAAGTGACCCTGATACACTTTTTCAGGTAACCAAGGAATGAATTCACCAGAAGAACTTATTGTTTCACGAATTCAACGCTGCAAAAGATTTAAGAATCCGTCCAGTGTGAGTGGAGCTACAAAGGTTTGTCGCATACTGCAATTGCATTCTCTCTTCTCTCGTACCGACGAAAGCGCTGGAAGCTAAACAGGGAGGTGTGGCAGGGGCAAAGAAATTACATCACCCGCGCCTCGTGACTTTGAGCCCTTTTTTCTTCTCTTTTCTTCGAATGCGCGGCTTTTCAGTGTGATTGCACGCGCACGCGTGGACAAGTAGCGGCCTCCCGCGGCAATTTCTGTAACAAGCTTTTCCGCTCACAGATGACTTTTCGCTCACAACCAATGGGCCGACGCCGACGGCGGAAATTCTGCGACACGAGCTCTCTAACGCTATCGCGGTAAATACGCGCACACCTACCAACAACACAAAGAATTGCATGGCGCTCACTGCGTTCGCAGCCTAGAAAAGTTTCAGTATATTGTAAATTGAAGTTACAGCAAGATAACATGTATATGGCTGCTTCTAGTAGTATATCTGCTACTTGAATTGTACACACGATCAACGTAGGAGTGAAAAGAGGTAAACTATTGAGGACCATAGTCTTTACATCCACTGCAGATGTAATTCAATAATAAAAAAAATGACCATAGTGTCTGTTCTCAAGCGTGCCTTCCTATATACAAAAAGAAAAAATGCTTCACTAAAGCAACCCTACCCTTTTGGGATTACGTGAAACGCTTCTATAGTTTTGCTGATTAGTATTATGATTGAATGACCAACTGGCCCAGCTTTCAACGATATTGAACTACAGCCTGCCATGTTTTATATGTAGCCGACGAGCTCTGACGGCGCTTCGCAGCTGAAGCCCGAGAATCCTGCTTTGTGAACGCTGTACTTTGCGTATGGCGTTGGCTACTGCTGATATCTGAGACCACCAGAAGTGAAGTGAGCTCATACAAAGGACGTCGCCGTCAAACTGTTCCCGCTCTGTACTGTTCACTTAATTAGCCCGTTTATGTTGGGCTCGGGTTTACAGTCCTGATGGGCAGTAACCATTATAATCAGCGAGGTGACAAACATCCCAGTTTATTGTTTTTCTAAGTGCTTCGGGCATGTTTAGAAAAGCGGTTTTCGTAAGTGCCACGCATCAAACAAAAGGTCAGGTTCCGATGTTTTGCGTCATAGTAAGGGAGATTACGTACGAAATTTCAACGCCACGCACTGAAGTTGCCAGAAACTTGTAGCGAAAAAAAAATTTAAAAAACTGAATGATACCATGAAGGTACTTTCATTTCGACACCGTTAGTTCCAAGAAAACGGTAGCGAATTTCACCTGGTATCAGCCTCCATAATGCAAACAGCCCAGCAGAAGCAATCAAATTAGGTTATGCTGAATATGTCAAGCGTGCAGTGTAAAATGAAATTTACCACGCGCTTAGAAGTTCTGTGGAACTCTGTATATGGCACGTGTCCTATATAAATATCAATATTCCTTGTCCTTTAAGCTTAGCCTATGCTATTGGGCCCCGCCGTGGTTGTCTAGTGGCTAAAGTACTCAGATGCTGACCCGCAGGTCACAGGATTGAAGCCCGGCTGCGACGGCTTCATTTCCGATGGAGGCGGAAATGTTGTAGGCCCGTGTGCTCAAATTCGGGTGCACGTTAAAGATTCCCAGGTGGTCGAAATTTCCGGAGCCCTCCACTACGGCGTCTCCCATAATCATAAGGTGGTTTTGGGATACACATATCGATCAATGATTTTTTTCCCTTTAAGCTTTACCTATTACTCACCTGTCTAATGGGCACGCACTCGCTTTAGGAAATATTTATAACATTTACTTTTAAATTCTAAGCATTTCTCTGCGTACTGCAGGCACTTTGAGCATCTATCTATTTATGTATCTATGCTCCCGGGCTCAATTCGCCTCCCTTCTTACCGGCTAGCCATTTTCCGCCTCCTGTGGCTTTTGCGACGCTGACGCTCGTCACTCGCGTGGGCAATGCGCGAGTGTTCCCCTCGTCCTGCTTCGAACATGCGTGCTGCAGATAAGGGCCCATCAGCCTGACACTATTTATTTAGCAGCGTACGTCTGGGTTCTCTCGTGATCAACCCCTTATCTCGCTGGGTAGACCAAAATTAGTATAAAAGGGTAAAATGGTTCGACGAATATGGCTCGTGGGTGATGAAATCAATAATTACACAATTCTTTCGCGTACGTCAGCAAACCGATTGCGTCAGACGGGTGGCACATACCAAAGGGCGGGCTAGTGTCACAGGTGATTGACAGTTCGTATCTATTCAGAAATGGTGAGAACAGACACGCGTGAGCGTTAATAAAAAGCTGACATCAGCAGCGTTGACCCGAAAATAGTGATGAATAAATGTCACTGTCCCAACAGCAATCGAACCCAAGCAATCTGCCTGGCAATCAACTATTCTACCTCAGAGCCACGCCTCGTTTCGGAAATACTTTTCAAATAGACCCTAATGTTGATGAAACGTCAATTGTGGTTGCAGTGCTGGCTATCCAATTTTATAAACATGACATTGTAATCCTAAGATACTGCCGTCACGTGGGGTTAATGTCATATGGATTCATGCGCCATCCGGTGAAGTTGATTTACGTAGCAATGTCCACGGCTACACTCCTGGAGAGCACCAGTGTTTCATCATCATCATCATCATCATTATTTATTGAACCCTTAAAGGCCCCTTGTGGGGTATTACAATATATAAACTTACCACCTGTGTTGCTAATATCCATGATGCTGTTGCTGTTGGCATCGTAACCCATCTGTAAGCAAGTAGTTATATGAAACATATACGGATGTCTAACGTATAACTGTGCGCGCAGTTGAACATATCTCTAGTGCCACGTCTCTAATTCAGCTCAATAAAAAATTACAACGCAGTCCCCTTTCATCCGCGTGCTTAGCATAGCATCGATTTTCAAGGTACGTGGCATCTGCCGAGTTTTTTTTTCTTTGTGTGGGTCATACAAGTCTACTTCTTCAAAGCCTTTGCACGTTAAAATACATGAACTATAACCATTCTGTTTCAGAGATGTGAAGCGAAAGTTGAACGTAACCTTTTGTGCGAAGTGCTTCAAACACGTCCTTTGAAGCATTCCTGGGGAAAATCAAACGAAGCAAGGCACTATAGCAAATATCAGACACAAATAACAGAAACTTCCGATGCTTAACGCGATTCATGCATTTGTCTCACTTACTAAACCACGATTTCCTCCGGCATCACATGCTCAGCGTCAATGTCTCACCGAAAACATATTTTAATAACGCATGCACTATGCGCCCATGCGGCGAACAATCAGTGCCGCCTAAACTGCCTATACCATTACCGCAAGTTGTTGGAATACTCTACAGCCTGCGGCAGCGCATTCTCATGACTATACCGTGCAGCAGCTTGTAATGTGCAATTTTCTGAAGTACTGAACGTGATGAAAAAAGACGATCCTAGAATACATTCAACCTTTCAATTGATACGCAATCTACATGGATGCCATGTGGCAGGTATGAGCTTCAAACGCCGGGGGAATGTGCACATGTCTGATGCAGATTCCCAAAGACGACGGGTATGTTGCAATAGCCACAGAAATCCTCCATTTGTCGGTCAGTAATAAAAAAAAACGATTTCTTACCGAGATCTTTCTGTAACAAACATTCCAGCCAAGGTCGCCAGCAGGCTGTTCGTGAAAGTTAGCCCTGAGAAACAGCGTCCCGCCTGCAGAAAGAAATACAATTTCTTCTACGTTCGCACGTTTTTTTATCGGTCTTATCGCATCGTCGACCCATCAGAATTCAACGAGCCCGCTGCGATTACTTTTTCTGCGTTTTACACATACCGGAACTATGAAGGCCATTGAGCGTGCAAAACCATCAATGTGCTCCCTTTCGCCCCCCTAATGTAATGCGCCATTCACCTATGCACAGCAAGCAAGGCAGATGGTGCATGAATAACAGGTATAAAGCAGCGAAGAAAAAAAGCAGCAAGACCTTAAACACGAAAGCAATATCGAACTACAACAAACCCAACTGCATTTCTGAGGGCAAGTTTTGATGTCCACTGAGTCGTAAAACACTTTGGTCCCCGTCTCTATCATATATTTGGTCATAAAAACTGTCCACATAATTGAATTTAGAACTGATGTGCCACTCATTGCAGAAGTCAGATCTTCTACCGTCTGAGAACGTTGACCTGCTAAAGGAGTGAGACAGCGGAAACTTTATTTCCTTTGCTCAATGTCATGTGTTTACGACGAAGCTTTGTTTCTTTTTTTCTTGCAGTGGTTAGCAGCATCTCCAAGTATTTTTCTGGAAACTAAAGCCTTTTCTTCAAGCCAGTTGAACTGCTAACGCCAGCTCGAAAATTCAGCGGAGCTTCGATATAAAATACTGACATTTAAACACTAGTGAAAGCGTAAGGCAGAACCATTATTTCAAGTGAACAACAATACTAACATGTCTAGTAACGTTTGTCCATTGTACCATTGTAAATGTCATTTTATGCAACACATCCGTTTTTATTGTTATCCGTTTTGTTGGAATTACGACTAAATTGCAATACAGAGCTGCTGATGAGACATTAAGACCAGCCAGTCAATATTTACTACTTCTTGTGTGCACCATAAAAAAAGCTGACGTCGCACCTTACATAGCCACCTCGCAATTCAAAGAGTGGCAACAAGTCCCAAAATAATGACAATAAAATCATAAAAGCCTGCAAATGTCGACAAATTTGTCTGTTCGAAGCTTTGCGAATTCAGCCCTTGAAACAAAGTTAACGTTGGTGGTTCCTAAGTTGTTCAGTCTGTACTATATATCTCAGTGAACTAATCAAGAGCCGCACGTTTTCTACAAAAAGTGTGAATTGCTGCGAAACTGTAGTGTATACAGTGAGGTGAACTTTGTAATCTTCAGCGTTTTTTTGATATGTGGTGCTAAATTAGCAAAGACTTTTCCTTGTATGTGAACCTAACCATAGGACAGCAGCCTCAGTGTATCATGTGTTTACCCTCGAGATTATCTCAAATTTAATCTAAGGAACTATTCCGGCTCAACATATTCTTGTTATTCGAGCACAGAGCACGCCATTCATAAATATGCTTATACAAATTTTGTCGAAACTAAACGATATCGTAGAGCTCTTTCTTGTGAAATTGTAACATTGCCGCATTTGAGCCACACTGTTTGATTACAATACGATTAAATTGCCGGTACTTACCTATGAAACTGAAATCTGGACGCTTACAAAGAGTGTGCACCTTTAGTTGAGGACGAAGCAGGAAGAGATGGAAAGGAAAATGTACCCTTAAGAGACAGGAATAGAGCAGAGTGGATCAGGGAAGAAACCGGGGTGAACATCGTAGTTAGAATCTAGAATACGAAATGAACATGGGCTGGGCCCGTTGCATGTAGGTAGGATAACCACTGGTAATTGGGGTAACTTACCGTATTTGAAAAGACGGCAAACGCGTTAGAGGGAGACCGAAAATTGGGTGGTCAGATGCGAATAATAAGTTTGCAGGTATAACGTGGCAGCAGAAAGCACGTGACCGGGTTGATTGGCGGAACATGGGAGAGTCCTTTGCCCTGCAGTAGGCGTCATCAGAATAATTATGATGATGATAATGATGATGATGACAACGATTTAATAGCTTTTTTCTAACAAATGCTATGTGCGGCTAGAGTAAATTGCTAGCTCCTTTAATAAGCACCATTTCCTTATAATAAACAGGCCCGTTCCAGTATATTGCCTTCATACCCCCAAATAACGACCTTTTACACCCGTTTTGCTTCTCAGTCAGTGGTATTGACAGTCAAAAACATTGTTTGATTTCGACTAACCGCTTAAAACGTTATCTAGTGAGGCTAGTATAGCTGTGCTATTCTAGGAACTAGAGAGTCTTCATTAGGACGTAAGGGCTGAGCGAGGTTAGGATGACACGTGAGACTTATACAGTGCTGAAGAACGGACACGTCCTATGCTACCGTAGATTAGTTGACAGAAAAGAACTAGGGATGGGGTTTTTGTACACAAGAATATTGCTGGCAACAGGGAGGGATACTATAGCATCAGTGAGAAGGCGGCAAGTATCATAATTAAGTTTTTAAAAATGTTCGAAATGAAGTTGGTAGAGGCCTACGCACCTACATCAAGCCATAAAGATTACTTTGTTGAACGCTTATATGAAGATGTAGAGTAAGCCATTGATAAGGCAATGTCACAGTATACTATTCTGATGGGCGACTTTAATGCCTAAATAGGCAAGAAACAGGCTTAAGACCATGCAGGGGGGAATATAGACTCGGCTCTAGAAAATCCACAGGGGAGTTGCTAGCAGAATTTGTAGAACGTAATAATTTACAGATTTTGAAAACGGGCTCACCGTAAGTGGACGTGGAGGAGTCCTAATGGCGAAACTAAAATGAATTATACTTCAATCAGTGTTGACACACGGGCATTGTACAGGATGTGTAAGTAGTTGTAAGCTGATGATGATGAACCGCCTTGTCTTCATGATTGGCTCTCCGTTGCGTCTTTTTCCATATTTTAACTATCAAGGCTTTACACAGCAGGATTATTTTTCTTATGTTTCTGATTTCACGTCATATATACGCGATGGCGTAGTGCCAACTTTTGTGGTGTTCGTGACATTGCTTTTTGTTCGCGAAAAACACGTTACGTGGCTACACTTTTTGCATTTAATTAAATATTTTGCAGTGCACATTACAGCGCTGATAGATGGTCGCTTCACAGAAAGTATTATTGGCGTAAATAATACGTGAGCCGTTCCTGTAACAAATGAAACTCATAGTGAATCGTGGTGTATCCACTCTGCACAATCAACGCGATTGCTGCGACTGGCCCCATTATAGTCAGATGTGAATCCATTTTAGGCATGCCGCAATTTAAATCTGTAGTGACAATCTTGTTGGTACATTACAAAACCGATAAAATCAACGGAAGCCGTGAAATATAAGAAGAAATTGTCAAGAAAAGAAGAGAGAAAGGAATAGAAAGAAAAATACACAAAAAAGAGATGAACAAAAAGAAACCAAAAAAACTGAAAGAGAAAGAGAAATGAAAGAAAAACAAAAGGAGAGAAGAAGAATAGAGAGAGAGGAAGAAAGAGAATCAAAAGTAGAAGCAGCGTGGAATAGGAATAAACTAGAGAGAAAGAAAACATGCAAATTAATAGAAAGAAACAGGGGAAAAATAATTAGAAAGAAAAAAGAAACGCCATCCAACTCAGTTCTTTTTTAAGGCTTAGAATGACTAGTCGAAGCTACTCTAAGATTTTAGTCCCTCAAAGCACCATGCCCGCAGTGTACTACACTAATAGCGACATTATTTCCCAAGAAAATATAAATATGTTTACGCTACGGCACTCCCGCGATGAAGCGGAAATATTTCCGTTTTAACACAAAAAATGCCAGTGCCTGGGCGTTTGTCAATAAACGCATGTCAAGATATTGGCATCTTTTAAAAGAAATTGATTGTTTTAAAGCCTTTTTCCAGTGCACGCACGACGCTATGGTTATGCGTGCCGCTGCCAAATTACCCTTTTTAAGTCTCATTTTTCTATTGGCTTGTTTGAAGTCGAAGCTGTTAGTTTTATTGAAAGCAGACTTCTTAGCTACTCGTGCATGGGTTTTTTTTTTTTTCAAGCACCATCTGAGCTTCCCTATGCATATACGTGCTTCAGCAAAATGTGCATTTCGCACGTTCAGCAAACAAATTATGTTCTTTTCGAGAAGATCGTAACAGAAGTCTTATCTACGACAAGCGCAGATGTGGCGAATGGTCGAGTAATACTGAACGTGATCGCCACGGCTGACCATGTCCCAATAGAAATGATATTTTTTACGTAGGTGACCCGACTGAGCGTTGGAAAATTCCCAGAATCACAGCCAATAGTTTGCACGTTCTAGTGTTCTGCCTACGCTATATATATATAGCAACGGAGGGTCAGTGTTAGTTTATTGGACTTTCTGTGGTTATCACTGCATATTATTGACAATAATATTGATAAATATTTGCGAAAAACATGAAACGTTTGGCAGTCATGTGCGAGGAGGAGATACCTTTTTATTATTGCTCAAGAACAGTCGCAATTATCTTTTGCAATTTGCTTGGCTACACGAAAAACAAGTAAGATAGAAGGTAATTTAAAATAAACTGGCGGGACACATTCAGACCAAAGATGTGGCTGGGTTACAGTCAACACTACCTCAGGTTTCACTGCCTTCGTTGCCAGGTAAGAATTACGAACATTTGCAAAATCTGACGCTATAGAATTGTGTTTCCGGCATTGGCAGTTCAGGCACGTAAGAAACATTGTCTACTTTTCTTTTTCTCTCCAGCTATGTGGTATTTTCTGCGTCTTCAAATACGCCGATTTTACTTTTACCCATTTGTAAGCAAACTTCTGACGCCAACTAACCAGCAAAAGTAACACCTCAAGACTAATTTATAACCGCATACAGACTCAAGGCGAACAGCGTAGATAGCTCAAATGTTCTTTCAGTATTTGTTACATCCTTAGGGCAGTAACTGTAGTGATAAACAATTCTAGCATAAGTTTATTTCATTTAACCTTATATGAGCGTTACTTCCAAGCCAGATTGTTCGTTCTATGCACACTAAAAACAGTATCGTCCGATCAAATCATGGCTCCTGCGGCCCGGGTGCTTTCTCAACGTTTCGTATAAAAATACAAATAGCCAGAAGACGCACCAATGGCACACATTGGTCATTGTAGCACAATAAAAATAGCAATATTGATTTGCTCGTGTTCTCTAACCATGCGGCTGAAAATACAGGATCGCAAAATGCAGCTCATCTCACAGTGCTTGTCTGCATCAACGTCTGTTCATATAATAATAATAATATCTTCAGTTTAACGTCCCAAAACCATAAAATGGCTGAGAGACGCCACCATGGAAGACTGTGGTGATTTCTCGCACCTGGAGTCCTTTAACGTGCACCTAAATTTAAGTACACGAGGCACAAGCATTTTACAGAGTTTACGTAGTTGCCCGCCGCCGCCGCCGTAGCCGCCGGTGTCCAAAACTGCTATCGCAGAAATAAGAAAAAAACCAAACTACCAATTACACAGTGAGGCTCCATCCTGGGTAAGCTGGGTGCGAGCTCAGTATTATACCACTGAGCCACACTAGTGCTTGGGACTAGGCCGCAAACTTGTTTTAGGCAGGCTTGATATCAGGAAAGGAATGGCGTTGCTATCGGTAAAAATCATTCTTGAGCAGTTAAAGAACAACCTCTCGTCACACAATGTGAATAGCGTAACGAGTGGATTGTAAAATGCTCCAACCCACTACAAAAGCTTGTTCTTGATCACATGTTAACTGTGGCGCACACCCACTTCAGGCACCATTCCTCATCGTCGTTAGCCACTGCATGAACAATTGGCGCAAAATTTCTTGCAAGTGTTTAGCTTATACTACGCTTCTCAGAAGAATGACGAAAAATAGCCTAGCGAATGCTGGCCTACTACCTAGAAATTATTATTAAGATTAATGTTGTAGTGGGCACCCAGCAAGTGTGCTTGCAGCAGTTACCCATTGAGTGTTTTGAAAAGGCTGTGAAAGGCCACTGTTCCAGCTTTCGCTGCCACTCTGCTGCGTCTTCCGAGCAGGCCTGGCGGTTTTTTTTTTTGTCTCCATCGAAAATGTGGTCGTAGCGGCCGGGATTCAATCCCGCTATCTGGAGGGGAGCAGTGCAGCAATATAACCACTAAGCTATCGTGTTGGGCCAACCTGAATTCATTCTTTTACAAAACTGCACGGGAAGGAGGTGGAGATATGTCTGAACATGCTCGTTAAATACCGCCGCACACACTGACCAACCTTAAGGATGGATTATGCATTTAGGCAAGAAATGTCTTCGTGAGCGTCAGTAAAAGCTGTCTCCACAGCGCAACAGCACGTGGTAGCCACGAGGACCTGTGCCGCGCCGTTCATGAAAAACGGACCAAGGCAATTTTCGTGGTAGTTCAGTAATGGTGCACCAAGCAGTGTCTGGTAGTCAGGTGCAAAACGTTTGTTAGGGAGACGGAAAGCGGCAGCCTGAAATCGAGATGCTAGATGCTCTCAGTATGCAAATTCTAACACGCCGTAAGTCGTCAATTCTGCGTGATTAAAGCATTTCGGTGCACTGAGATTCGAACGTGCCGGTCGCGTGACGCTGTATACGCTGCGAAGGTGAGCTTCGAGATCACGGATCGCAGCAGTATTCTAGGATGGGCAGTAGGAGGGCGATGTATAGAGCAGCGGGAAATTGGTGGGTGGTATATACTATAATTACCGATTCGCCCAGCCATCCGTCCTTATCTTTACGCATGGCCCCGCCACGGTGGCTAGTCGCTAAGGTACTCAGCTGCTGACCCGAAGGTCGCGGGATCAAATCTCGGCTGCGGCGGGCTGCATTTTCGATAAAGGCGCTGTAGGCCCATGTGCTCAGATTTGGGTGCACGTTAAAGAACCCCAGGTGGTCGACATTTACAGGGCCCTCCACTACGGTGTCTCTCATATACGTACAGTTGTTTTGGGAAGTTAAATACCACTAATCAATCAATCGATTATCTTTACGCACGGTTGAGCGCACCCTTCCTTTTACCCACCCATTTATTATCATTATAAAGTGCGAATATTACGAATTCAACACACAGACACAAGAAGAGACACATACATGTATTATAGTGTCACTCACCTTGCATAGATGGCAAAGCCGAGAAATAATCTTACACAAATAAGAGTTATATGCAAATTGTCGTGAAGTTTTTTTATTTTAGTGTGAAAATAATTTTAAAGCACTGATGGGGCATTGTGTACTTAAATAGGGCTAGTAAGCCCTATACGGGTGGACTTCAGAGCCTACTGCTTTGGCTTGAAGTTTACATGTAAAAGGGCTAAACTATACGATTATGAATAAAAGGACATTACAGGAGTAGACCAGGCGTAGCTAACTCATGGAAGAAAATAAGCCTGGTTGATAAATATTGACGACCTCCCAAGGACAGTGGTGTAGCCAGGGAGTCCACACGCAGCCCTTCCTCCCTAAAAATTGTTTGTCCCACGAAATGCAGGCCACGGAACAACACTCGTCTGCATTTACCTGCCCGGACCACATGTTACATGTTAGATGAATAAACGTGTGCCCCCCTCTCCCTGTAAACGAACTTCCCCCTACGTCAGGCTATGATGAGTCTGCGCCATCTTGAAGAGAATAAGCTACTTTAATTTGGTTGCTTACAGAATGCGTAGAAAGATTACCGCTGAAGGACGTTTCAAATCAGATATATAAAATCAGAGTTGATGCTATCCTAACGGAAGCACAAAACGCAGACTGGGAACCCCGTGATCCTCGCGAATCAGAATGTAATATTTTATTTAAAATGAGTGTTATCGTGCGCATCTAATTGCACAGTGTTCACAGTTGGCCTGAATGGTAGAAATTATGCCCCTGAACAGCACCATCTGCCGAATGTCCGTATCGAAGCTGCCACTGCTGCGCTTGCAGATAATAGCAGCTGCGTTTTGGGGATAGTTTCCTCATATTTTTCCTGGACTGTCGTATATGTTTAGTGTAACGAATACGTTTAGTGGATAACCCGAATTTCTTTCCACATTTCGGTAGCGGGAAGTTACGTAAATGGCCTATTTCTTCATCCTGATTCTTCTTTGTCTGCATGTTTTTTTTTTTTGCTGTGTACGATTTATTTCAATTTATAAAACACTCATGCTAATGACGAGTACTCAAAGGAAAAACAGAACCGCTTTTCTCAGAATACAAGTTACAACTTTTATTTCATTTTACAATATTTCACAATCCTTTTGCAGTCCATGGACTAGCACGAAGTTACCACAGTTGACATATTTAGCAAACTTAAAACGGCCAGATGTGCGCTCTTTTCTTCCATTCTTAAGATAAATATTCTGCTCGGATACTACTATATAAAGGCGCGGTAATAGAGATTTAGTTTTTTCACCAAGTCTTATTAGGTTTCTCCCACTTAAACAAATCAGTTAAAATTCCAACTCTACCGAGAATTTTATTTTTGATCAAACAATATCAAACATCATATAATAAAATAGATACAGCGAAGTGTACAATACTCATACTATTTTTTTATTTTTTATTGAAAAACAACAAACCAGATGTATACTTTAAAGAGGTTTTGCAGGCCTAGTCAGTACTCACTTAATGACATGATTTGGCCCAGAATCAAAACAAACAAACGAGAGGAGTGCAAAGACAGGACGAGACGGCCCTTCCAACTGAACTGATCTGGGTGTTAGCCCAGAAATAAATAGACAACATACATACGCAGTCTCATCCCAACATAGGCTATCCAGATATCAAACAATATATTTCCCGATACGCACAATGCAAGAGGCGTATCGTGATATAACCTGGTTTCTTTCATTACTAAATGGTACACTTCCATCAACTCACGTGCAGTCTGAGACTTGCTTCCGGGCAATATACTTATCTCTTTAAGACATGGCTCACACTTGCAGGTTTTCACAATGCATTGGCGAATGTTCCAAGCCATCTGTGGATAGATTTATTGATCCCTCTGGATCGTTCATTTACTGGGCTCCCCGTATGCCCGATGTGCAATTTTCCACGAAAAAAAAAGGAATTTCATACACCACAGCTTTGGCACATCTGACGTACGTCGTGCCATGTCTGTTTGCCACATCCCTCCCACCAAAGGCGTTTTCGCATCTGTCAGCCGGCTTCACTAATGATTTTCCCTGCAACGTGAGTAGCTTAAATATTTTTTAGACTTTTTTGTTGCGCAAGACGTTATTGTGAATGCATGCCCAGGACACGTAGCGACAGCAAGTCGCCATAGGCCTGCGTTTACTTTCCACAGCTACCACACTGTTTAAAAACAGTCCTCAGTAGTGTGCTGCGATGGTGAGAAAGTGTGACAATAACATTGAACTACTGTTGTGAGCAGCCCAGCGAGGAACACTGCTTCCCGGCACAATAATGGCAACACGAGGCTCAGAATAAATTACAAATACCGCAGCCCAGACAGCTTTTTTTAATGAATAATGTCAATAATTTACGCGTATACATAACCTAGTAAGCAAACAAAGCGAGTACCATTCAACAAAGACCGCGATTACACCTGCGGGATCTGTGTGACTCCTTATGAACCCACAGCTGCAGCTGATCGTTTCTCTCAGCATGTAGCCGCAGGTGCATGTGAGTGTTCGGGGGGTACAACAATTTTCACAGCAATTATCAAGTCGTCTTTGCTGAAGCCACACAAAAGGTTACATTTCGCACACTTGTTTCTCGTGTATCGCGTGCGTTATGAACACAAAGCACGTCCATCATTTTTAAGCCTGGCGTGTTCTCGTCTTTCCCGCGTTGACATTAGTACAGCAGTCCTAAACAAAAAATAAACACGAACTTTTCATAACCTTACTCGTTGATGTTTGTGGCAACATTATATAACTTCTGATACACTCGAAAAAAAAAAAAACACACTTTCGCGCCTTACGTAGAGAACATGCCCTGGAATATGCGAAAAAAAAAAAACGGCCCCGTATCTGCATGTTACACCACAAATGCCATCGAAAGATGATAGTCTTGCGTCTGGAGAGAGTCAAGAAAATGTTTATTTGATATTCTGCGCAAGACCATCGGTGAATGGTATTCTGGAGGCGCTGCGTTAGAGTGCCTCGAGCGTGGAGCGGAGGCGAACGAGCGCATCAAGTCACGTCACACGTGAGACATCAGCGCTATTTGGCAGTTACCCTGGCAAACTGGGCGCGAACCGTGCGCGCCGGTCCATAATGTGATAAGGTGTAGAACGCAAGGTGACAGGTAGGTGCCACCATCGTTTCGTCTTAGCAAAGCGTTGGAAACACTTGCCGTTTTGTGCAAGGGTTGCATGGCCAGCGCAGCGTTATAAAGGCTACGTTCTTTAAAATGACTTATGTATGCCTTTTCTAGCAAAAAATACACATACATAATATTTACATGTTGTTATGGTGCCTCAGATATGCGCAATAATTGCTTTTTAATTGACAGTCACACAAGTATGAACACTGAAACTTGAGCAATATTGGTGGGCGCTGCGGATGGTGTCGGCTGTTTGGAGTATCGTTTGGTCACTTTGGTGCCGTTTAGGGTACCGTTAAGGGTGGACAAACAGTCAGACCGACAGACAGCAAGATCAAAGTTTTTGCGTCGAAGGTCCCCAAGACAGACTATCGTCTTTAAAACTCAGTAGAAAAGGAAATTTTATGTTTTAACGCGCTAGCGTTAGAGAGCTCGTGTTGCATAACTACGGCCATCGGCGTTGGCCCCGTTGGTTGTGAGCGAAAAATCGTCCGTGAGCGAAAAAGGAAGTTACAGAGATCGCCGTGAAAGGCCGCTACTTGTCCACGCGCGCGCGCGCGATTACACTCAAGAAACCGCGCATTCGAAGGAAACAAAAACAAAGTGCTCAAGGTCACAAGGTGCGGGTGACGTACTTTCTATGCCTCTGCCCCCCCCCCCTCCCTGCTAAGCTTCCAGCGCTTTCGTCGGGACGAGAGAAGAGATCATGCAATTGCAAATACAAATCATTGTAACTCCACTCACACTGGGGGGATTCTTGAAATTGTTGCGGCGTTGAATTTATGAGGTAATAAGCTCTTCCAGTGAATTGGTTCCATGGTTACTTAAAAAAAAGTGTTTCAGGGCCCCTTTAACGCATTTCGTTCGACAGGTGTCACGACGTAAACGAGCCCAATCGGCGATTGGTATAGGCGCATTTGGGAGGCCTGAAACAACGTCGAAAAAGGCCGGGGTAGTGCAGCCATCGCCGCTAAAAGCACACAGGAACTTTCAAACAGCCCCAAAAATGGAAAACTATGTCCATGTAGCGCAAAACATATCATGCCTTTCCAGAGGCGTTGATCAAGCAAACAGCAAACGCTAGATAATGTTCTGCTATCTTTGAGGTATTGTGAGACTCTTTATGGGCTGCGAGATGGCAAGCGCGTGGCGTTATCTTGAAGGTCATGCAACTCTTTCTTGAGATCAAAAACCTGTATGTATCATTTGCGTGCGCGCGCTGGTACAATCTACTGTGGGCGTGCGTGTGTGCGTGCGTGTGTGTGTATGCAACAAAACACATTATTAAATATGCACTTAGCGGTTGAAGGGCGCACGAGCGGTCGGCGATAGGTATAGCGCGAGAACAAAACGATGACGCAGAGACAAGAAGGACACGAAAGACACGAGCGTGTCCTTCTTGTCTCTGTGTCGTCGTTTTGTTCTCGCGCTATAACTACCGTTATGCCATACTAACTAGCCCAAGCTGTCGGATTTTACTTTCGAGTTCAAATCTTAAAAGCTAAGCTTAAAGGCTCCCACTTTCTTTGTTTTTTTCATGGGCAGTATTTCTCCACAAATTATTCTTGCAACTTATTACAATATATGTACTTATAGTAAAGCATTTGTTTAATACATTTTTTAGAGTGAATCTGTTAAAGCTTGACGTAAAACGTCGGGTGTCCTCAAAAGCCCTGCGCGCCGTTACAAATCACTCGCCCGTTGCTTATCAGCCACGCCCACCGCCGGAGACGGTTCTCACAGCCACCGGGCCGAGTTTGGCCGCGGCGTAAGCCAAGTACGGGTATAACGAAAGGCCCGCGCTTTGTACCGGGGGTGCTGCGGCCAGCTTTGCGCGTTCGTTCCGGTTTGTGACAACTTGTGGCTTGACTCTGTTTTGTCTACACTTTTAATCACGTCCCACTTTAATAGCTAGATATATCTGGGAAACAAGACATTGCTCGCCTGCTTTTCTGGCTATATCTAGCTAAGAACCACGACCTGGTAAAGAGTGTCCACCAAGAGAACACCTAATATCAGCAGAAAAGCCCCCGAGAAGCCCATTAGATCAACCAGCTTGGCTGTTTGTCATCATTTGTCAAGAAATATTCTTACGAAATTTCCCACGAAACTTATATAGATGAAAGAGGAGAATCTTGTCCATAAATGTTTTATTGGCCATTTCACTGCTTCGGTGGAAAAGAGCGAATATATTTAGTTTAGCAATGGCATACCATCTTATCACTGTTCCCTGTCTTCATTATTACCTCAACTTACCACAAATACTTCGTGCGTGGCAACCCAGCATTCTACCACAGAGCCATACTGGTTTTTATTACAAATAGTTTTTAATTACATTTATTGTTTTCGCTCTTCTGGGTCATCAAAAGCCGTGCCGTATTCTGTACTCCTATTCGGGCGCTAAAATAGTGTAAATTTTGTATGACACAACTATAAAAAACTAAGCCCCTTGTAACTTTGCAATTTTGATGGTAACAGAATTTTTTTTTGTGAGTCTGCGTAATATTTGAGGTGAGAAAAGTCCACTTTCTCCTCACGAGGTACATTTACACAGCGGTCGTAAGCGGTGAACGCGTGAATGAAAGTCAAACAGGTTGGCCAATTTCTCCCGGGAAAGCGCCGTCCGACGTATATAGCGTGCAGCACTCTGCGTTTCCGCTCCTGCCGCTCGCTAAAAGCTACCGATGGAAGGAAACGAAAGAAAAAAAAAAGCGCGCCCAGAAGACTGATTCAATTGCCCGGGCTCACATTACCCAAGCCAGTAAGTGGCCTGGGCCTATACCGCATGAGGCCGGAGAGGAAGCGGCGCAATTATGCAAACGGCGTGCGCGCTTACACAACGGCGCTCTTTACAAAGACGCCCGCGTGTACAGAAGTAATCGTGTTGGCTCTTATATGTGCCGGACTCTACTCGCGCGTCGGCGATACGTCACTGGTGGCGTGGGCAACGGAAACTATCGGCAGTGGCAGCACGCGTTTTGAACGCTCGCTCCGTAAGCCCCTCATTACTATACTGCCGCCCATTCGGAATGGCCCCGCATGAACGGTAAACGCCATTTCCACTTTGATCCCATCGGTGCTCATTCGCTCAAAGCGCGAGCCATCTGGAGTCCTTCTGCGGATGTAGCAGCCCGAAAACAAGACTGAGTGTTGACGAAAATCTCAAGGTTCGCGCCACTATGTAGCAAGGACCAGTTGGGAGGCCACAAAAACAAGTAGTCTCCGTAATCGCACACTGATTGGCTTGATTGGATTTGCGAAAGAATAAATGCGGTCCTAGAGATGAACATGCTCAATGACGTCTAAAGAGAGACTGCTCGCTCCGCGTGAAATACGGGTACCAATTAGTTACTCTAAACCATACCGATTTACTTCATTTACGTGTGCGAAAATTTTAGGCGTATACTTCTTCTTCAACTTCGCCCCGCCGCGGTGGTCTAGTGGCTAAGGTACTCGGCTGCTGACCCGCAGGTCGCGGGATCGAATCCCGGCTGTGGCGGCTGCATTTCCAGTGGAGGTGGAAACGTTGTAGGCCCATGTGCTCAGATTTGCGTGCACGTTAAATAACCCTAGGTGGTCGAAATTTCCAGAGCCCTCCATTACGGCATCTCTCATAATCATAAGGTTGTTTTGGGACGTTAAAACACCACATATTCATATTCTTCAACTTCGGTGCATCGGGATGTTTCTGTTTTCGTGGAATAACTAGACAGCGCCAAAAACAAGCCGCCGCAAGTTATTTCATCAAGTCATACAAACTTACCCATCCTCCGTGCTCCCAAGTGCCTGTTTTGTTTAGCTGTTATTCGCCAGTGTCCGAAACCTTTCTTTTTCGGGTGCATATACCAAAGAAAACAAAGTATTAACCACTAAAAATGCAGGAATAAAAGTCACTATCCGCGAGAAAAACCCATTATACTAGAATAACATCTTTTTGCGAAAAGAATTCAAGCCAATCGTTGTGTCGATATTGTTACAAGCGAAGGCGGCCAACCAACAGTCCGAGCCGTGCAAACAAAAAGAAAAGCACGTTCTTCACTGCACACGCGTATTATTCTCTTTTGTGTATTTGTTTTTCAAAGCGAATATAACTTAGAGACAACCCCTCCGGCTATTACAACCTGAACAAAATTGCTACAAAGATGCAATGCATCAAAATCTCCAAAGGTGGTCGCTTCAACAAGTGCCTTCATAATATATGTACATGCGTATACATTTGAACACGATAGCGCTAACGAGCTTGATTGTTTCACATAAATTACGGCGTAGGCATCATTCTCGGTGTGAGCGTAATTGGTTGTGAGCAAAAAATCATCTTGTCCCAATTTTTTATACATATCATAGAAGCATTTGTCACAATATATACACTTCCTTTTTTCTCGTCCTCTTGATTGTCCCAGTATTAGCCCGTTGAATCGCACATGTCCTACATAGCATGATGTTGAACGTATACACCCCCACAACTTTCACTACAATCTGAAAGTTGAAAAAATTACAGAAAAGGGGGCTAGGAGGATTGCTAGGTGACTTATCAAGAACACTTGTGCAAATGATTGTTTCATATCTGTAATACGCCAGCCGGGTGTGCTTTATCTCCTTCAGCTGCGAATTATGATGCACTGTCGCCGAATTCCTCTATTTCGTGCAACATATTTTCAGGCCACTCGATATTTCGCCTCAAGAAAGAAAAGTAGAGTATGACATGTGTTACCTTCGCTAAGTAATCTGAGATAGTATATGTTTCAAAATTTAACTACTCTGCAGTCAATCATGTTCAATTTTACACAAAAAGAAGGAAAGATTAGGCTCGAACAGCATACAGATTTTATCTTTCAATAAAAAAAAAAAGGTACTTCTTATGACGTCGATCAGGGAACGCGGCACTCGAGCGACCTATCGAATACCCCCTTTACAGAAGTAACAGGCTGCATACCTGTCCAAAGCAGCACTATGCGGATGAGTGAAGACACGTCGACTATGCAGGAAGGTCTATGGATCCCATGCGCAATGTATTTTGCCCTTTCTTTTCAAATAGCGCGGAGAACAAAACAGAAACAAGCAGTAAAGGAAACAAGTTCTGTCTTTATAAGTGCATGTTGCGTCTCAAGAGGTTGTAGCGACACTGACGCGTCCATTATCACACATCGTGATATATAGAGCGTTCGTCTAACAAATATGCACTTGAAGTGATTGATTGATATGTGGAGTCTAACGTCCCAAAACCACCATATGATTATGATAGACGCCGTAGTGGAGGGCGCTGGAAATTTCGACCACCTGGGGTTCTTTAACGTGCCCCCAAATCTGAGCACATTGGCCTACAGCATTTTCGCCTCCAACTGAAATGCAGCCGTCGCAGCCGGGATTCGATCCCGCGACCTGCTGGTCAGCAGCCGAGTACCTTAGCCACTAGACCACCACGGCGCAGCACACTCGAAGTCAGAGCTGAGAGCACGGGCCCCATTTTAGACCATGGTAGGCGTGCATTTTGTCCTTAGTAAAATCTCTTTTGGTTTAGTTAATCACATACAATATTTCTGTCAAAAGATAGCTTAGGCATTTTTTCAATTACTTTTGCTTTTGAGCATTTTGATCACTAATAAACAAAAGTATTGGAAGCGAGAATTGTGAGAGACACGGCAAGACTGGCATCACTTTCGCATCAAGTGTTCATCTTTAGTTCTGCGCCAGAAAGAACAAAACCATTGTAACGGCTGTAATGTTCCATTAGCCGAGTAAGCAAGTCATTTGAAAAAAAAAAAACAAATAATATTCCTGGATTGTAATCTGAAGCACTAATCGATATATCCAATATTTTAACAACAGCTACAAAAATATCATCGGATGGTGGTGGTAAAAACATTGATTTAGGCTATGTACAAGTGAGAGATGGGGGCGGCTTAAGTGTCGACCTTTTATAAACTCAAGAGTCCCTAAAAAGGGACCCCTGTGGTTTTCGCGGTGGCATGCGCCCTGGCCACGATATAAAGTAACCGCAAAAGTGAACATTTTCATCCAAGCGTTTACCCTACAGACCTCATAAAAGCAACAGGTAATCAAGGCGAGAGAATCACAGGGGAAGGTATTTGTAGAGTTGAAGAGAAGTAACTGTAAGCTATACCAATCTTTTATATTTCTTTCTTAGCACCTGCCTGACATGTGCATTCGGAAGGTTGCCGCCGTAAACTAGACTTGGTTCGTTCAGGCGTGGAAGGGCAGAGTGGCCATTTCCAGCAAATATTTCCCGCTGTGCTTACGATGGCCCTAGCTCTCCAACTTCAGGGTTACCCCATGCATTGCTTGTAACACTGCTTCCGGAATAAAAGTTTCTCTCTCTCTCTCTCTTTCTCTTGTTTTCATAGGCTTCGTCATCTACTAGCTTCACGTGATTGTTACTGAAGAAAATCGGGGATTTTAGCCTATTACCTAAATTGAACGAGGTATGAAGAAAAGTGCTGATGGGAACATGACTGTCTCCTGCGGCTGTTGCCAATCTCACAATACTGCCTCGTGGTTGTCATGTGTCTTTGCTGCATGCAAGAAAACCACGCGTTCAATTTGACTCGGCTGTGTTGTACCACACAAACTTGCCGCAAACACTGCAACGCCGTTTCGTATAGGCACGGCAGACCTATATACGGTCGGATCTTGCATCTAGCCTCCTCTCTGTACCTATGGACTATCCATGCGACTATAGTGTTTACGTTCTTGCCAGAAGACCTACCTTTGTTTTGCTCGAGAACCTGGTTGCACAGCGTGTCGTGAATCGTCTCGCCGAATAATACAGTTCGTATATGCTAGGCGGCTCGGTCGATACAGTGTCTCCTTCGTGAAGAGTTTCCACACGTACCTGCGTACGTGTATACCTCGCCCCCAATACGTTTTCGGTATTATATCCATCTGCATCAGCGAGATGCAAGAGATGATTTCTTTGTACTGCGTTGCAGACGGCTGAAACTTGCTCCTCTTCCTTTTAATATCAGAAGAATAGCACGCGAGAGGCTTAACAGTGTCGTATACTCAATGCTCGAGAAGGGAAACTATACGCAAGAACTAGATCGTTGTTATTAGAGCGTGAGATCATCAGCGCTGCATTACGCAAAACATAAAAAAATATCTTTTCAATGCAGACGCTGGCACTGCCAGCCACACATGTGCAGGGTAAGGCTATACATTGTCAGTATAGAATGCGCGCCCCAGTTCGCCAACCCTGCAGAGCTCGTGTTGGGTAAAACACGATCACTTGCGTATCTATAGGGTGTCATTGGCAGAGATGATGAAAATTTTTTTTGAAGTTGTGTCACGACACAGACACAAGACACTGTGGCAGTAAGTATTGTTAAATAAAAATAAGGTACAAGTGAATAAAACGCATACTTGTCATTTGTATTTGCCACTTTCATGTAATTCCCATAGCTTTTTCAGCTTGTATTTATGCTTGATAGTTCACAAAAATTCTCGGACAAGCTGTATATACTTTTGCATGGTTGCGTTTGTGGGAATCGCTTGCGACAATTCGTTTGTTCAATATAGTTTATCACGCACGCGTGTCCGTAAACCGCAGGTCGCCGCCATCCAGTGGCGTCAGTGGGCGGGAAAACGTCAGCACTTTTCTTATTGCTCAACATGAATTCAATCAGAGGGGCACCGAATTGAAACAATGATTCAACTTGAACTGATGTCGTATTCGTTTAAAAAGTCCAGTGTCGTTAATGTCACCATCATAGGTTAATTCATCTAAGAGAAAGTGACGATAAAAGTTTCATACAAGTTTTGCGCCGAAATTTTCGCCCAGGGAAGTCAGCACGGCGTTACCGATTTTTACGGATGGCACTGCTACTGTTTTTGCGTGATAGTACGTTTTCTTATTTATTTACCACATGCACGCGATTATTCTGTGCAGTGATTGCATACTGGAGGCCTAGTCAGGTTACGTTTTTTTTCAACGTCACCTTTTGCCACCAGCACCATAACAATCTTGATTTGTTTCACACATGAAGAAATAAAAAAATAAAAGATGCATTTTTCATAGCAGAGTTGTTATGGTTGAGGCTGGCTGTCTATCGCAGATGGCACGTGATAAATCACCGTCCAAGTAATCTCTGACTAACAAGAGAAGCCAAAACCTGCGGCCCCGGTGTTTACGACTGCTTTAATTCCGAAGGTACGTTCAGGTCGCTCTCGATGATTGGTTGCTTCTGAACAAAAATTTTAATCAACGTTTGCCACGCCTGTGTTTTTCAGTGGCACAAACGCGCTAAGGGGGGTTTACAGCAGGTCTGTTATGGTTAAGGTCGGCCGTGCGCCGTAAACAGAAAGTTGTTATTATCATAAACCAGCACGTGTTCTTTTCATCTTCTTCATTGTCTTCTTCTTCTGCATCGCTAATGGAAAGACACAGACTAATAATAACGACCTAAAAAAAGAGCACACATAGCAGTGTGTAGTACAGCAAGAGGTGAAAAATAAAGAAGGTGAGAGGGTCAAAGTATAGCCAAGACAAGACGAGCCCCATGCCTACCAGCTTTACTCGGAGCTCGATACTCAACTTGTAGCCATTGTGTACTATCTGCGCAAACTTTTTTTCGCATTTTAATTGAATTGATTCAACAACATTTTCTTAAACTTGGTACGTTAAGCTCGTACTTCCCTCATTAGACAATATACATCATTTCTGCTACCTAATAAGTACGAAGGCCACTGTGGATGTCTTCACTATCTATAACGTGACGGCGATTAGTAGGGGAACTCTTATTAGCGTAGCCTCCTCCGTTTCTTTTTTCTCAGCTTTCACATTTACCTAGCATTCTCGTTGCGAGAACTATGTATTTTGCAGTGGGAAAGGGTAATTTACTAAGGACGGGGAAAGCGATTTCTCTCTAAAGTGTATCTTCAAGTGTAAAACCAGGATCTCAAAATATTTGCCCCTCCTAGTATTTCTTTTTGATAAGCTGAGATGACTTCTCTGTCTTTTCGGCTTCTTTTTGGCCGTTTCAACGCTTGCCCTGACACCATGACAAAAAAAATTAGTCAAGCTTTTCAATAAGTTGGTGGAACATGACAGTGCGTAGTCCCTTATCATGCAAACCCACTGCCGCATCTTTTAAATTTTAAGTGTGGGAAAAAGGGCAACCTGACCATCACAAATTTTAAACTAGTTGAAGGTAATTGTTTGTCTGAAAATGTCTTTTTTTTTGTGATCCAATATTATTGTATACCCTCCTCCACGTAATGCCTATTGGCTCTGACAATGAGATTATTTAATAAAACACAATGGTTTCGTTAAATAATAATAATAATAATAATAATAATAATAATAATAATAATAATAATAATAATAATAATAATAATAATAATAATAATAATAATAATAATAATATACTAATTTATTATTATTATTATTATTATTATTATTATTATTATTATTATTATTATTATTATTATTATTATTATTATTATTATTATTATTATTATTATTATTATTATTATTATTATTATTATTATTATTATTATTATTATTATTATATAACATTAAAAACAGCTCCTCAATTCACATAGCGTTTGCCTGTAAGTGTTCTCTTCGATTGGCTGGCAGCCTTCACTTATAAAACGTCTGGTATCCACATCGACCCAAACTTCACCTTACGAACTGTTCGAGTTGGAAAGATTTTTCCGAATGCGAGCCAAAAATATGCAAAATTTGGCAGTCGTGTATTGATTTTCATTTTTGCAACACCCCTATGCATCTGTTTTTTGTGTGTTTTCATCCCTTTGGGGTTGGCACCACTACCAGCAGCCCATGCCTGACACACATATTTATAAGTGTAAAGCAAAGAAAGTTTTTTTCACGACTAGTAATAACACCCTGCGACGTCATGCGTGATGTAGTAAGCGTTTCGGGACTTGTGTTCTGATCTTTTCCGTGCATCTCTTAAACTCGCTCACAGCGAAGTCCTCACCATGTGAAAAGAACGCCTCGACGAGTACTGTGCATCTGGCGGCTTCAAGGAAACGGCGGGCACGGTTTCAAAAGAATCTCTTTGACCTTTTTGGTGGCGGTAGTACGCGAAGCTGCTTCATAAATAATTCCAAACTTTTGTTTGGAGGGCCCGAAAAACAACTGACGGCAAGAAATATACAACAAACCCTCAGAAACTGGCCTTCTTCACAGCCTGAGAAAAATGAGAAAGATGCGAAGCATCCGTTCCCCTACCCCTTCTCCAAAAAAATACAAGAAATAAAAAAAATGAATGCTTGTCGCTGCTTAGGCATGCGAACATACCTGTGAGGTGGGGCTACCGCACATAAATCCACTAAACTTCACTATAAATATCTTACAAATAGAAAGTTCTCTAAAGTGCTCCAAAGACATTTAGATTACTTTTATGCGTACAAAAAAAAAAAGGTGAACCTTCCATAAGTGTAGGTACATGTTATGAGAGGCAGCTCAGTAGTATGAGACAGCGATGAACTGAAACAATTGGTGAGACGTAATGTACTGGCGTCATTTGAAAAACGCTTACAACCAAAGACAACGCGAAGAAGGAAGGTGGAGCATGTCCGCCGTGTCTTATTCTGAGCACTTTTTAAAAGGGAAACTTGTACCTATGCACTCGTCCAGTGTATTATTACGACCTATGTGTAACCATTCCCAGGACCCGAGGCAACCATGTTCATAATAAGCTATAGGTTACATACACTGGCTTATAAGAGATAGTTTCAGCCATTTTTTTTTCTGCGGGACCTAACACTTGCGTAGGCAATCGACCAATCATTCGTAAAGTGTGGTTGACAACAGAAACCGTTTTACATAAGAGCTGTTATGGTGCAGGCTTGCCGTGTGTCATAGATAGAAAATTACGATCATCGTAAACCAGCCCGAGCCCCCTTCTTTTTGTTGTTCTTCATCACTGCCCTCTTCTTTCTCTCTTCTGCATTGTTCATAGAAAGACTCAGATTTTAAAAAAAAAAAGAAGATAGAAAAAGAGAGCACGCATAGTTATGTATAGTATAATATAGCGAGGAATGGGAAACAAACAGATGAGACGAGAAAAGCCTAGCGAAGCCAGGACAGCTGGTTGCCAACAAGTTCTGCGGTGACCCATACTCGCGCGACTTAGTTCAAGGTATTGGCCTTTTTTTTTTTTACATTTCGGGTCCTGTTTTCAGAGTGGTGCTTGAATGGTCTGGCTTAGTTTCACAGAAGAATAAGAAAAAAAAGAAACTGAGTCGGTAAAGCATGTCACGCACTAAAATACTATATGTGCTGTGACCTCGGCCTTACAAGTTGCAAACAAATTGATATGTGGGCTTTAACGTCCCAAAACCACCATATGATTATGAGAGACGCCGTAGTGGAGGGCTCCGGAAATTTCGACCATCTGGGGTTCTTTAACGTGCCCCCAAATATGACCAGACGGGCCTACAACATTTCCGCCTCCATCGGAAATGCAGCCCCCGCAGCAAGGATTCGATCCCGCGACCTGCGGGTCAGCAGCCGAGTACCTTAGACACTAGATCACCGCGGAGGGGCAAGTTGCAAACAAATTTATGTGGTGAATCCGCCCCCTCGAACTTCGTGTGTACCGATTGCGAACCAAAGGCTTGTAATCTACCCTAAATATCTAAGTGTAGCTATGACTTGAAACTTGGCCAACTCAATTGAATGTTGAGCTGTAAAGCTAAATTAGTTTTTATTCTAATTTATCTTGGTGCATTTTCAGGTACGGTGAACCCTTGAAGCGACGAAATGACATGATTGGCGAAGCGCCTGATGAAAACATATATATTCAAAGCCAGGAATAAAGTCTACGTGGCCAGGCGTCGCGCGCGCTGCAGAGAAAGGTGGCAGCCAGCCGGGAGGCCGCTATCTCTCATTTCTGTGGTGCGGACCTCCACGCTCTTTCGGTGCCGTTCACAGGCCGCGCCATGCAATCATGCGCACTCCCATTGAGAACAAAGTCGGCAGGAGGAGGCTCTTGAGTAACGCGGTTACAATCAGCGCTGGCCCCTGCGTTCTGGGGGCCTCAGGGGCGCCCCTATAGTCAATCGCGTCATTGATTCAATGGCCTAATGCAATTTGCCACGAGGGTTCCCGGGGGCGCGTTTGTGTGCAGGACCTACCATACCAGTCGCCTTCGTCAAAGGCAATACGCCTCTCCTTGAGCGTCTCACGAAACAATGGAAAACCGATGACTTGTGTGGCGGCCGCTTGTCTTTCTTTCTCACGGAGCCGTTTTTGTTGTGTTTTAATGCGTTCTTCGCTACTCCGCGTCTGTGCGTGCTTATCTATTGCTCTTCTGCGTGCGCGTGCCTCTTTGAAATTGTGGTGAGCCGACCCCTACGCCTTTTTTTTCGTTTTTTTTTTGGCCCCCTCTGACAGATCAGCGCATCACGGCTCATTGCATAAAAACCGCCACCAAGAACTGTTCGGTTCTGTTTCTTGACTCGCGAAATATTGCCACAGTCACCGTTTCTGATAGTGTTGCTTCCGAGGCCTTGCCGGAACCAGAGTTTCGCTGTAGTTTGTTTTGTTAGTCTCCGACAGCTTTAGTCACAAGCGGGAAGCCCACTCCATCATCCTGCTCGCTGTCCATACACGGAAGAGCTAAAAGATGGATGAAAGTGAAATTATTAAATACAAAAGACCAATTTAAAGACCGGGTGAAATAATAATGCGCGCAATTACGTACCTTACCTTCCAATATTCTGCCAAATATCAATTAAAAACGATAGCTAATATTATCTGTGCATTAATGTCTCAGAACCACGCTATGATAAAGACGGTGGTGGTCTGCGGAAATTTCGACCACCTGGTTTTCTCTACTGTGCACTGACATCGCACAGTGCCTCCACCATTTCGCCTCCATTAAAATGCGACCACCGTGGCCGGACTCGAACCCGCGACCTTTGGTTCAGCAGTCGAGTGCCGTAACTGCCGAACTACCATAGCGGACGAGCTTTGTAGATGCGACCGTAGCAAACATGGCAAGCGAATAAGGATATGAGTCGCACGCACTTGCGATTGCCGAAGTCATTCACATTGAAAGACGGACGGACGTTTACAACGATTTTTGCTGGGTGAACACCCTTACGCTCCATTTCAATTCTGTTTTTTTACTGTTTTTACTGCTGTTTTTTACTTCGACTACAAGTGCGGCAGGCATATCGTGCTGCTGTGACAAATTATTTGTCAGACAGTCATTTATGTAACTTTGCAAACTTGGCCTTTTGAGTTGTTATTTGTCTAGCGGTAACATCATAACGGTTCTTCTAATTCACCCACTATAATGAACCTATATATATATATATATATATATATATATATTCAAACTAAATGCTCACTTCATTTGCACTAACACCTCCTGCCCTATTCAGGGTGCCACCAATGTGATAAATCATCTTGCAATGTGTGCGTACACATGATCACCTCTATTTCAGCCCAGAGTTTGGCGCCAAATTTCAGAACTAAAATAAAGGTAATAACGATTACGCTACAAGTAACTGTGTGTACCTACTTGAGTGCTCAGTCTGCAAGCTTCAGTACATAGGCCGTACTGCAACACCATTGAGACTGCGGTTTAATAATCACAAATCGCATGTCAGAACGTTTTCTAACCTTGCGTTATCTATAAGCACAGGACATTCACTCGATGACCTAACAGTAACCATATTAAAATCTGCTTATTAATCTCACCAAGAAGGAGAAGCATGCAAATCATTCCTAATATACAAATTTAAAGCATTGTCATTCGGCATTGAAGAAAGCGCAGGAAAGTTGACGTTACTGGGCACGAGTTAAGCAATGGGATCACTATGTCGCGTACAAGGCTAAATTCCATATCACATGTCTGCCGATTTCAACAGTTTTCAGCCTGATACATTCAATTTTGTTATATTTTATTCTCATGAATGTCATGTATCTCAGTGTATACTTAGGCGTTGGTTTTATTTTACATTACTTCATCACCATCGCCCCGCAATTAACTTAATTACCTTTTGTTTTCTTTATATTGTTGTTCTTGTGGCTTTACACTTGTTTCTTGTCAGTTATTTTAGTGCATTGTTGCTGATTGTCTGCCTATGTTTCTTGTTAGTTCGTCGAGTTGTTTTAACGCAATGTTGTTTAATGTATTTTCTGTACATAATCACCCATGCTATCAGGTTGTTCCTTTCCGTGACCTTGAAAAATGCCCTTTATTACTGCGTAGACTTCCCTGTATATTATCAATTTGTTATAGTGTCGTGTTATTAGCACATCGTGCTGTTTCCCATGTTTATTTGTGTGCCACTGTTATATATGCGTGATATTAGATACTAAATAGGCACTTGTTGGTGGCTCCTATTTTACATAAGCAGTGTATTGATTCATATGATTGATTGATATGTGTGGTTTAACGTCCCGAAACTGCCATATGATTATGAGAGACGCCGTAATGGAGGGATCTGGAAATTTCGACTACCTGAGGTTATTTAACGTGCATCCAAATATGAGCACACGGGCCTACAGCATTCCCGCCTCCATCTGAAATACAGCCGCCGCAGCCGGGATTACATCTCACAACCTGTGGGTCAGAAGCCGAACACCTTAGCCACCAGAACACCGTGGCTGGGCTATAAGCAGTACATTTCACATTTGCGATGTGTTCCCTGACAAAGGGTGGACCCGAAACGTAGGATTTAATAAAAGTTTACGGTTAAGTTCATCCCGCAGGTCGCGGGATCGCACGTAAGTAAACATACGTATCAAGGGCATATATATATATATATATATAGATATATATATATATATATATATATATATATATATATATATATATATATATTCGCAATGATGGCGCAATGTACATTGTTGCCTCCAACAACTTTGGTGCACAAAACCTTGAGGCATGACAAATCGCGTTTTTACATGTGCAGTATATTAGCAGCGTTCGTAGCAGTTCTAACTCCACCAATTTGAGGCCTGGTTGCTGTGCGAAAGAAAGGAAACATTGTACAAACAAAATGTGTAGCAGCACACCACTTTCCTACAGAACAGAGCTCACCGTATTTTAACTCAGACTAACACCACCCTCAGCGAGATAAAAAAAAAGTGCCGCCATATGCACGAAGTGAATGATGATGAGTGGGTGAAGCTCCGGAGGTAAACCTGGTAAACCATGAATCCTCCGTGCATTTTGCCCACTCGATTTTATTACAACGCTCCCCCTAGCGTACGTCGCCGCACTAAATTGAACGATGGCGTTTCACCAATGGCACGTGCCATATGTGACATCATTCCTATTTTATCACATCTCGCATCTTTCGTCATCAACTACAAGTACCGCCGTCTAGTTTATAACATCTCGCATCTTTTCATCATCAGCTACAAGTACCGCCAATCTAGTGAACACTGCAAGAACTAAACGAGAGGTGGCTACATACAAAGGATGGTACCGACATCTGGTGAACACTGCAAGAACTAAACTAGAGGTAGCTACATACAGCTAAGAGACGCACACACCATGCCTTAAGGAGCTTCGCTCCTAAAGATTTGCTGCTTCATATTCGGCCGCAACGTTTCTTAGTCGCATCTAACAAGTGTGCGTAAAAAAAGTCGGCCTCATCACTTTGGTCACCACGCTTTTACGCACTGACAATAAACAGCACGCCGTAAGGTACCAGCTGGTTCAGTTTAACTGCATGGCCCCTATAAAAAAAGAACCTGTACACCGGGTTTAGTGGGCTACTTTTGAATGCAGAGCGTTATTGCTGCGTCGCTTTTTTCGCCTCACATCTTCCCTCCATCACAACAGCCTAGGATTCAGTCTAACCTCGCTTATATGTTAATGAGACAGCTGCGCATTTCTAGCCTCGTGCACAGATTCCAGTGTTTTGACCCCCGGAAAGGAACAGGGCAGGCAGGCTTCAAAAAAGCCCGCAAAACGTGGTTACTACTTGCAAAGGAAAACCAGAAGCCGCTGGCGCAGTAATATGCAGAATGAAGTAATAAGCGGGAGACAGCTCTTGTTGCATTCGAGTGAAACTCACTTTTCCAAAGCAAGGCGGAAAAACAGGCACTACCAGAGCATGCGCATCAGAGCAACCAGTCGCCGTACGTCCGGGGCAACGTTCCAATATATTCCTTATCTTCCCGGCCATACGCCGATGAACACTGAGGAATGAAAATGAAAACACTGAACCATTTTTTGTTCATTTCCTGCTTGTATACGTTAACGAATATTTCCTTCATACAGTGTGCATTGCTCAAACTTGGAGGACAATTTGTGTTTCTTTAGACGTATGATGTTTAATGTCCGAAAACCACCATATGATTATGAGAGACGCGGCATATAGTGAAGTGCTCCAGAAATTTTGAAGCCCTGGGGTTTTTTAACGTACAACCAAATCTGATCACGTGAGCCTACAGCATTTTAGTCTACATCAAAAATGCAAACACCGAAGCCGGGATCGAATCCCACGACCTGCGAGTCAGTATTCGAGTACCTTAGTTACTGGACCACTGCGGCGGGGCTTTTGTGTTTCTTTCTTCAATACACTGACACAATATGGCGGTTTTGGTACATTATTCATATGGTGGTTTTGGGGCGTTAAAGCCCACATATCAATCAATCACTGAGACCGTCACATCTCCGGCGGACGCGTCAGGCACTGCATGCACTGACAAAACATTTCGCTGCTGCTTGTTATGCGGAGTGAGGCCTGGTGCGCAGCACACACAGAAGGCGCTCGACTGTTTGCAAACGCGCAGTACGGACTGTCGATACGGGACAATAACCCAAAGAATCAGCTGTCTCAAAACCAGAGTAAATGCAAGGGGATTGAATAATCAGCTCGGATATTGTGTCTCGCGGAATGCGTTCAGACCAGCGAAGTGTAAAGCGGGTAGTGTTGCCCGCCAGCTGACAGTTCTACAATGGAAAGGCCGCGGATAGGCATATTGTGGAATGAGCCAACTTCTTCAAAGCGACCCCCAGTAGCCAGCTGCGCCCACAATACGCATATTCACGATATTAACTTGAAGTCGGGGGTATTATATCAAAGTGCATTATCGATGTGATGTGAAGAAAGAGAAATCGTTCAAATTTCACCATAACCGCTTGAACGCAAGTGGCAGCGCCAACATCTGTATTGTTTAGGATTTCGTTGCCGTTATCGGTGAGGCAGAATAAAGCAACTCAGTTATTCGTTTGGTGCGATGGCGTGCTGCGCTCACCTCCTACTCAGTCAAACTAAATGAGCGTGGCAACACAGACGTCCTTCTAATGCCTTCGTGGCACCTATTAATTCATTTGCGCAAGTGTACTAACTTTGATTGCATACCTACACCCAATACTGAGGCACTTAAGGCTTTTCCATTGCACTGTTGACAACGCAATCGCCAACAAACAATAGTTAGCAGAAATATACCACGGCTTTGCTTCCGCTTTTGATGGACCTTTAAAGGGACACAAAAGAGGAAAACAGTTTTCGTCTTATTACGAAATTATCCTTTTACAATTCCGAAATTCTTGCGCTCGCCGTGAAAACGCTTGGCAAAATGCAGGTGGTGACGCCACTTTGAAATTCTAGCAGAAAATACCATGACGTCATAATATTTGACGGTGTTTACTAGCGCCTACGTAGCTCCTAATAGACGAAAATCAAACTCAATGTCTACTTACGGGGTCAGAGATATAATATGCGAAGTTCTGAGAAACTTTTGTTGAGCCGATGTCAGCGAAATACGACAAGTACACCATGAAATTCGCGACGTCCCAGACGTGGATTTCGGCGTGAAGTGTAAAGACAGTAATTTGACCTTTTTGACTTTCATTTTCTCCTCTAATAAAGAACATACTTTGTGAAGTTGTATATATATATATATATATATATATATATATATATATATATATATATATTCCTGATAAAGGCCAGACTCTAGGCCGAAACGTCGAAATAAACCACGTTGTGACCGCTCACGGAGGATCTACTAGACTATATATATATATATATATATATATATATATATATATATATATAAGGGAAAGAAGTGTATACCTAAGGGCTCGTTTTTTCGTGTTTTAACACAATATTAATGAGATCTAACAGACAGTAATGCCAAGAAATGTACAGGGAAAGTTATTAGAACCAATGAAATGTAAATAAGAAGAAAGAACAGTGTATGAAAAGATAACCAGCCCTGCTGACGGCTGGTTATCTTTTCATCCACTTTTATTTCTTCTTATTTACATTCCATTGCATTGGTTCTAATAACTTCCCCTGTACCCCTGTACATTTCTTGGCATTACTGTCTGTTAGATCTCATATATATATATATATATATATATATATATATATATATATATATATATATATATATATATATAGAAAGTATATAAAGTGTGTGTGTTGTTATTTATCTGACAGGACAACCATGAACAGGGAGGACATCTGGCATTTCAGAAGCGCCTAAAAGACAGAGACAAAAAAACTTAAAGTAAAAAGGCAGGCGCTGTAGCGCTCAATTATCGGCAGCCAATTCTGTGTTTTACCTTGTTGCTGATATTCAGCACATGCGAGTAAAACGCCGCAAAAAGACTATGAGCTTTTTTCCCTTCACAAGGAAACTGTTTAGATCCCAGGGGTAGGTGAAGCGGCTGAAAGCGTCAAGCCTAAACGTATTTGCATAATCGCTGACAGGACGCTGCATGTGCGCTTAAGCGGCAAACGTAGCTTCCTGAATCCGGCTTTCAGCTTGCTTTATTTTTTTCTAACTATCTGCTTCCGGAGAAACGTATCTGCGTTTCATTGTTTTTTTTTTGTATTCGCTAATGTTTCGTTGCATAAAGGATCAGTTTCGATAAGAAAGTGGTTACTAAGCCCTCAAGTTATACAAGCTAACACAATAGTATGCATTTTTTATACGCTGCTGCTTCGGATATTTAAATCGAAAAGGTATTGAATCCGCGTTAGAGAGCCTTAGTCTTCCTCTGAAAGTACAAACAAACAGCGCGCTAAACTATCCTGTCTGGTGTCTTTCCGGCGCAATTCGGGACGACAGCAGTCTGTTTACGTCAAGTTATGAGGAAATAAGCTCTCGACTGGTCCATATACGATGGACGTCCGTTATGAATTATCTGCTGTTCTGCTCTTGTATGAAGCCGCTGGCCCATTGTGCCTTGTCTCGCATGACTACATGGTGCGCGATCGACTAATTTACTTCAATTTTTTTTAGTGTTTGATTGTAAAAGCGAAGGTAACGGCGTGTAGCCGAAAAGCACGACATCATGATACGCTCAACGCTTGATGCAGACATCGTATGAAAAATACATGGCGAGGCGGAGATATCGGATGTATAAACGGTTATAGCGAAGACAAAAATATGTCACTCTTTCCTCTTGAAACTTGGAGTTGTTTAGGGGCTTTACTAAAGTGATTCCGCCAATGTTTTCAAGAAACATTGCTAAGGCTTGCCGGCTAAAGAAGGGGCTAAAGACGCAACTGTATGATAAACACCAGTACATCGCAGTCAATGTATTTCTCATATAGCAGTAAATGTAGCAGATGTATAGTCCAGTTGGCGCGGGTCTAGTGGCCAAAGTACTGGGCTTCTGACCCACAGGTCGTGGGATGAAATCCCAGCAGCGGCTGCATTTTCGGTGAAGGCGAATATGCTGGCCCGTGTGCTGAGATTTGGATGCACGTTGAAAAACCCCAGGTGGTCAAAATTTCCGGAGCCCTCCACTATGGCATCTCTCATAATAACATTGTTGTTTTGAGATGTTAAATCCCGCATATCAATAAATCAATTATAGTCAATTAGGCTGCGCATTTGAAAACGCGACAAATACGACTGCGTGACATTCTTGGAAAAAGACAGGAGGTCATTTTCAGTGGCAGTGTTTTGGAAGCGACAACAGAATTCCATCGACTCGCAGGAGAAATCGATGCAACTCCCCCCTCCCCCTTCCTAAAGGCGTATGCAAGCTGATTCTCAGAAAAAACTAAAGAACAGCCGATCGCTGTTGAAATGACACGTGTACCACATCCCTTCAGCAAACAATTACGTGTTTGAATTCGTTGGAGGAATTTCCGGCAGCTCGCGTCTCTATGAAGCACTGCTTATCTGCGGTGGCAGTACGTTTACGTTTTAACAACTATGCTTCGCTTTTATTTTCTAAATGTAATTGATTGATTAATATGTGGGGTTTAACGTCCCAAAACCATCATGTGATTATGAGAGACGCCGTAGTGGAGATCTCCGAGAATTTCGACCACCCGGGATTCTTTAACGTGCGCCCACATCGGAGCCCACATCGGGCCTACGGCATTTTCGCCTCCATCGTATTTCTAAATGTAGTACTTCGTTGTGCTTCGTGGTTTATTGTTGTCGGTCCGAACGATGGAGTCTGTTTTGTGCACTAGGAGTATTTCCAACTGCGATTTAAAATAGCACGGCTGCTCAAGTGAAGAGTCCGTAGCTATGCAGGTGGTGTACGTCGCTCTTCAGGTAACTAATTATTGAAATTCAGAGGCCGGTCCTGCTCTTCTTTCTTGTATGTTACATACAACGCTTTCCATTATTGCGTAACCTGCGCTAGATCAGACGCAGTCACTTTTCCTGTATAGAAATGAAATGTTGTTTGTGGAATTCCGGGCAAAAACAAAGGCTCAGTCACTTTTTGTCGGCAACCGTTTTAATTCCCTGAAGTCGAAATGCCCCAAATGAGCCGCAAACGTAGCAGTTGGCCCCCTTTTTTGTAAAAGTCAGAAACAAGCCAAAGTGGCCCGTTGGAAAACGAATCCTAAGGTTTTAAGAGCGCCTATATATATACACATTTATGTGTGTGCTCGAGCACACGCGTTTTTGCACTTTGTGTGTATGTGTCTGTGCTTGTGTAAGTGGTTGGGTTGGTGGCTTGCGTGCGTGAATTCGCACGTTTCTACGGAGTGGGGTGGGGTGGAGTTGACTTTTGCTAATGTCCAGAAAACCATCCGCGTAGTTTATGTTTCAGCTACTGGTAAGTGTAGATGAAGAATACTCGTGAGCCGCAATTGTACTGAGCAGGTGTACTGATTTGGAAAGTAACCAGGCCAAATAGATGACATGGGAGGTAAATTTTCCGCATTGTAAAAAAAAACCTCCTAAGATATCCTCGTTATGGCACTATTAAAACAAACGGTAGTGCACCCAATGAAAATATAATTAAGTAAGTAAATACCTCTTCTCCTCTTTATGGCCCCAATTGATTTTACATGTGAGGTTTAACGTACCAAAACCACCATATGTATATGAGAGACGCCGTAGTGGAGGGCTCTGTAAATTTATACCACCTGGGGTTCTTTAACGTGCACCCAAATCTAAGCACACGGGACTACAGGATTTTCACCTCCATCAAAAATGCAGCCACTGCATCCGAGATTCAATCCCGCGACCTTCAGATCAGCAGCCGATATATTGCCCTAGTATAACGAATAATGCTTGTTTAGGCAATTGTTCACCACTTAAGAAGCAACTTAGCCTTTTGTTGCATGTCATGCACAAGGTAGATATTTATGGAAAGTCTGCGAAAACATAACACGAATTGCAGTTTCTGGAGGATCACTAACTGCTGAAGGAATGTCTCAAATCTAAAGCCAGAAAAGTTTCCAGGCGTCAGGCTTTACATACTGCTTCATATTTTGAGGGAAAGGTTATATAAAAGCCATATGAAGAAATAAATAACAGATGCCAATTTTTCTTAAGGTGTGATTTTCGCAAGAACAAGAGGCTTTTTTTTAAGCGCGAAGTTCAAAAGCCACCTTTCCTGAACAGTCTTCAAAGCTTATAAAAGTCGACGTCGTGAAGATGACGTTACAGAAGAAAAGTTCGCCATAGGTCTCAGTAGAAGTGAAATAAAGAGAATTACGTTTAGCAACAGCGGCAGGAAAATTAACCAGCGTTATTAGCACTTGAGGCGTTACTCTCACACGGTCACAGTTACGTTGCTTGCCTGTAGTGTTAAGTGCTACGCAAATACATATCTTTTCAGGTGTTGCTAGTCGCACACAGTGACATTATATGACTTGAGACACTCACGACAAAACGCAAAATAGCTGATTAGGAAGCCGAATAGTTACAAAGCTGGTTGGTGCATTTCGGCAATGTCATTAGATGAAATTGGCAGCATCCGTACAATAGAGCACAGTGCCAGTGTCGATCGCTTCTCTAATTATTACTTAATCTTGAACCTCACGTAAAACTACTGGACTATGAGCTGCGAGGCGCTGGCATGAACAATCAATATCACCGTATAACTCCACCGCTAGCTTTTTCAAGTTCTCGTTTTTTTTTTCTGCAAAGAACGCAATTCATTCCTTGTCATCACTGCAATGTATAAAAACTATATATCGAAAGTCTTTAGGATTCATGTTCCGTCTTATTGCATTTCGTGTATTCTGCATTTTCTTTTTCTTTTTTTCTTTTTTGTTTCGCTACATTTTCATTATACTTGACTGTGGGAATCAGGAAAGAAGTTTTTTTTTTTTTTTTACTGCACAGCTTGTAAATATGGCTTATGTATTGCATTTCTAACGCAATTTGGCGCTTCCTGGTAAGGCTGAAATTGATTCTCTATATAATATCTTGTAATAAAAGTAAATAAAAATGTCTCCAGTAATGAACAAGTTATAAAATGAAGGCAGGCAAAATGATCAGCAATGAACTTGCCAAGAAAATAAGAAAGAGCGGAGCTCAAGGAGATGGGTGCCTTTATTCACAAAACTGTTCGAGGTAGGCGTTTCTTGTTATGCACCGTGCACCTTATCCAATAATGCTTGCAGCATCAGCCTTGGTGGGAATTCGCTGAGGCAGACAATTCCAGTGTAAGAGCCATAAAGAATGTGGGGGTGCTGTTGAAGAACGCTAGAGAAAAAAAGGCAAAATGGCGTGTTCATTACTGTCTCGTAGATGATTACCCTCTCTGATAACCTCCCTGAAATTGATGCACGCGATGAAGCGTGAACTATCGCCCCTGGATAGTACACTGCAGACTGAATTTGAAATTTCTTGAATGTTAAAAGTTAAAGGTACTACTAGCGTACATGTCAGCCGAAAAAAAAAAAGTGTTTCGGCTGAGATATTTCTTTCAGATCCACTAAAGCTAAAAAGCGTGTGCAAAAAACTTAATAAAAGTAGAGACAGCCAAGAGAAGCGCTGTGATATCAAGCACAGAAGGAAGTTTGGGGAGTGTGCGAGAGTAGAGGTCTCCAGAATTCACTCTCTTCTGGTAGATTGTCTTGTAGCACCCGTAATCGGAAAACCTTGGTGCTGCCCCAAATAAAACTTTTGGGAGGACAAACACACGTGCCAGCAGATTTTAAGGTCATGTAATCTCGCTGTGCGTTGATACAAATGTTGCAGATCGTTCTTCTTTATTTGTTTTTCAAACAAATGCGGTTGTTTTTGCGTCTTATTATAAAGCAATCCGGAAAATCTTGGAAAGTTTGACGATGTTTGCGCGAGTGCGTCTTTCATGCGGGCCTCCAGTTTCACTCAGCAATGAAACAATATGAACGAAAGATCAATAGCCCAGTGTTTGCTTTACTCAGGCATTTCCTCATAAACATCAAAAGTGTTTGAAGCTGTGTATCTTTGGAATGGAAAGAGAATTGTTTTTTTAATCTCTCTATTGTTATGAGAAGAAACAATAGCTGTTGAAACGCAGTCATAGTTTTCCGGTATACCTTCTTAATTCTGCTGCTGACAATACGTGCTCTTCAGCTGTGATGGGCAAGTAGTTGATGTCAAGCTGCACTGCAAACAGGATGGGAGTGAGTTGCAAACTCTATATACAGAAACTTTGCTAGGACATATATCGCTCACCGGTAACGCACAAAATCACAACCTTTGATAACAATGTTTGCTCTGGATTGGTACAATTTACAAGACTCAACTTCTATCTCACACGTTAAGCACCAACCTATTATTTTTTACTTGACTTCTCTGTAGAAGTACGCTCCTAAGCGTTCAAAGAGAACCAGTTTTATGAGAAGAAAAGCCTAGAAAGCAGGCAACATGTGTAGTCTGCTCTAAACAAAGTTATTTTTCTCAGTGCAACAGCACCCGCTATACGTCTATAAAGTCGACGAAATATTTATGAGACACCGTCAACTATTTTCTTCCTTCAGCAGAATCATGAGCATTTGTAGCTCGCAGAAACAGCTCAGAGAGAAAGCAGGATTAAACAACTGTTGCGCAATCTACGTTCACACTTATTAATCGCTTCTTTTTTTTGTGTGTGTCTTTGTAAATGCGAGTAGCTTAAACCAGAGCAAAATAGAACAGTGCAGTCACCATTGTCAACAAATTGGTAGGTTATTCACTCACTTCCTTTAAGAAAGATGACGAAACAGAAAGCTTACTCGCTCTGCTCCCGAAAACTTGGCAATTTTTTCTGCAGACTGTGCTGTGTTCTTGAAATCTTTACAGACACAAGCAGCACATTACAAAGAGATACTTGCTGAAAAAAAAACATTGTATTGATGCTTATGTCAGTTGCGTTTCACTATCTCTTCTGAGGCTTAATTCAATTTTATTTGTTGCCGACAAACTTCGTGGTTTTCAATGCGAAGAATATACTTGACCATTTAAAGATTGTTAAGACTTCGTAATGCCATTATGTCTAAAATTGAAGTAGTTGTCAAAGATTAAAATGACAATAATCAGCGAACACCTGATTGACTGTTGACACACAAAGAAATTTTAGTATCCGGCAACATCTCATGTTCGAAGACGGTAAACAAGGGCTTCGATAACATTGTCCCTAAAGTGTTTCATCTTACAAAGACTCTACTGTGCGTCACGCAAGACATCGTTAGGGCTTTGATCAAGTAAAGAGAATAAGAATTATGTGAGCTAAGGAGGTTGCGTCCCCGAAACAGGAAGATAATTATGTAAATGAGAGAAAGACGTCATCAATCTTCTCGCCTCGCTCCATCTCGGTCGCTTTAAGCTGGTCGAATGGCTCTCTGCAAGCGAGATCCTGTACCTGCTCTAATAGATGTTTTCGCTTTGCGTTCGTTCCTCAACATCGCCTAAGGCGCGTTCTTTTATTTGAGACGAGGAACCAGCTGCTAATGCCTAACCGGGAATTCCCATCAGGAGTTCATCTTATCTGCAGCGTTGCGCGGCCCTTTAGTTGAACTATATGATGGCTCAACGCAAACACACTTGCTGAGCACACGTCCAAACTGATCCCGAGCAGGGAGTTGCCGGTAATCTGCACACCCACGACATGTATAAATAGGGCTGAATTGATGTAGGTCATTGGAGCCCATGTTGTACAGGTGGAGTCGGCGTTGCAGTCTTATTTTTTTCTTCCAAGGATGCAAACCAATATTTATTTGCAGAATGAATCGAGTATTTCTGTGGGAAGTAATAAACAAAAAGAACATGCCTGACAGGGCTTGCCGTCAAATCAGACAATCTGTAACGTAGTTGGCGCGCTGAGCTGGTCAAGTTTACTCTGCAATAATGCATTCATTATTTCTATACAGGAATCACACGACACTACACTCTTAAAAAGATAGTACTTGCTAACTTTGTGGTAGTAATGGTTTGCCACATATGTTACAACCCTGGTAGTAAGTGCAGTTAGTAACAGCGAGTGTGGTAACAGTTAATTACTACCTTTTCCAATAATAACAAGCTTTAGTAACTGTTACTACCCTAACTGTTACTAACCACAGGTAGTAACTTGAGAGTACCCAAACCGTTACTAACCACATGAAGTATCTTAAGAGGTTTTAGGAAAAATAAATGTAGTAAGTTGTACTATTTTAATAAAATTGCATTAATGCCTCCCTACTACACAACTTCGGGTAATCTTGCATGGTATGTCGTGAACATGAAGAATTCATAGTTGTAATAACTGCACTACACTACTGTACCAAGTAAAATACTCGCGCAGTATATATAGCCCCTACTTCAGGATGCATGTCTGGCCCAGGCAAGTACTTTTGTTTCAAAATGAATTATAAAAAAATTGCAAGCCTAGAGAACTATACCATACTACCTGATTATGCGTGTTCGGGGACGCAGCACAATGTTTTTTATCGACCGCACTTTCAAGAATGGCATCCTATAACTATTCTTTATAAAATTGCCACAACCAAGCATTATCTACAGTGGTCGAAACAAGGTACTGAACTCATTACCACAGTCTCAGTGCAATTTTATCTTTCGCTGTGACCGCCTGTGGAGGGACCACCTGTGAAACTCGGCATTGTGTGTGTGATGTGCCATGTGTCTATCCTTCTTTCTCTCTTTTTGACTCCGCTCTCCCCCTCCCCATGTGTGGAGTAGCAAAGTGGACGCATAGTCTATTTAACCTCCCTACCTTTCCTACATTTCTTCTCTCTCTCTCTCTCTATCTTTTGCTGCGCTAATATATCGGCGGTTAATAGGTAATAATAGTTTCTGTGGGTTCGTGGGCGAAAATTACAATATTATTATCACACACCAGGTAATGAGGTACTCCGGATCAATTTTGACCATCTGATTAATTTTGATACCTCTGTCACGTCAGTTTCTTCTAATATACGAAGTTTGTTGTAATTGCCTATTACAACACCAGCAGCACTTGCTTATGGTACGTTATCCTGTACTTTTTTGTTTTGATAATAGGAGAATGACACTTTCATAACTCGGATGCGTAACTTAAAGTAAATATTTTTTATATTTAGATATCTAATGCATCATTTTTCCTTTTAAAGATGATATGTCGAGAGAATTTTTCTCATAAATAGTAGGATACGTATTGCTTATTAGTTTAGATAATTCATGGCCGCGTAGCAAAAAGGTAGTAATGGTGCAATTAAGTTAAAAACGGCTTCAGTTACGACCTGTTTCATTCCGGTTACTAACTGTTTACTAACATAGATAGTAAAAAGGTTGCAAAAAGTTAGTAACGGTCCAACATATGTTGTAAGCGTTACAGTTATACCTATTTGCTTGCAGTTACTACCTTTTTGTTAACTTTTTTTAAGAGTAGACATGCTACACAAAAACACGCAGTAAAACCCCTGGACTTAATAAAGCAACGACACCAACAACAAAACAACAGCATTATTATTATTATTATTATTATTATTATTATTATATTAACATTATTGATTGATTTGATTGATATGTGGGGTTTAAGTCCCAAGACCACCATATGATTATGAAAGACGCCGTAGTGGAGAGTTCCGGGAATTTCGACCACCTGGGGTTCTTTAACGTGCACCCAAATCTGAGCACACGGGCCTACATTTCCGCCTCCATTGGAAATGCAGCTGCCACATCCGGGATTCACACCTGCTGCGACCTGCGGGTCAGCAGCCAAGTACTTTAGCCACTAGACCACCACGGCGGGCTGTATATTTATTATTATTAATATTATTATTATTATTATTATTATTATTATTATTATTATTATTATTATTATTATTTTATTATTATTATTATTATTATTATTATTATTATTATTATTATTATTATTATCATCTGGGGTTTTACGTCCCAAAACCGCGTCAATATGATTTTGATAAACGCCTTAGTGGAAGGCTCCGGAAGATCAACAGAGCTTTCATCGGCATTCCAGAACCCACATATACGCATTTCATTGCACACTCGCATCTGTCACGTGACTGTCTCAAAAATTACAGCCACATATCGTTAATCTCCCATCGCACGAGGTCTCTGCAGTCAATTTCCTGGGAGGGTAACACAGAGAAAGTCGAAGCGGTTGAGATATACGGAGCAGACGTCGCCAATGAAGGAAATTGACTTTCGGTGCAAACAGAGAACACGTGAGGAGAACCTGTTCTTGGCGTAGTTGGTGTGCCTTTGAGAGCATATTTACCACTAAAAGCAGGCGAACGGAAGACGACGAGGACGGCGACACGTGTAGTCATCCTTTCCTTTTGTGCACCTCCTTGAAGCGGCTCATATATGTTTTCAAAGACACCCCGCGTGAGGGGGTAACAAAGAAAAACGGCGGTAATCTCTGAGGCATTGTCAGTGAAGTGCCGCCTGCGTTTGCGCAGTGAAATGCACGTACGCGTGCCCTGTAATGTCGATTAGAGTTCATTTTAAGTCTATCAGTTGACCTCTGTGGTTCTGCGTAGTCCGCACGTATGCGTGTTTGCTAGAACTGAGGTGTGTACTGATGAAGTACTGTGAGTAAATACAAAAGGAAAGAATAAAATTATTTAATTTAACGTACCTCGTTTACAATAAGCTTCCGGCTATTTCAACTGTACACTGTCGTTCTTCATGAAAGGGAACACAAGAACGCGTGGCCGGCGCTCTGCGACGGCTGCTTACAGAACCATCAACCGACAAGTGAAGAAAGCACGTTCGCTTTTCGCGTCATCTATGGCCAAGCAAGATAAAGAGTTTTGGCCGATAGACAAGAGCTGCTGGATTACTACCCTGATCGCTCGCGCGGCGAGTGATATCGGGTGATTACTGCAGCTTGCGCCGTGGTCGCGAACAGTACAGTGTCTAGAAACATACTGGGCAGTGTGCTGAGCGCGGGCTAGGAGATGGCCCCGCAGCTGATGACTGCCGGTGGCGCCCGCATGGTGCGCTGCTGTGCGAGTGGGTACGATTGCGTTAAATCCTTGCGCTCCGCAAGCGCTGCGAAGCTTTCAGGAGGCCGAGCCGCGCGAGGCGAACTATTACTTTCCTGCATTTTCGGGGTGTTATTTACGTAATGCTTTATAAAAACTACTCGATTGCTTTCACAATATGGCGCTTCGCAATACCAAATGAGGATTATTTCGTGACATACAAATCGCCATCTGCTACTGCCCGCAAAAAAAAAAAAAAGAGGCAGATCCCACGTAACTTGGGAATCAATGCTGTGCAAGGTGACTCTGTTGTAATTTTTTATTAAGTGAAACATTATGAAGTGGCGCTAAATATGCGAGAAATTGGATAGTCAACACTGAAACCAGCACTAGTGTTTCACGAACGTTTCGCTCTTCTTGCAAATTATTTTGAAGACCTGGCGTGACTCTATATTTAAATACTTGGTTTCCACGCAGATTGCTTGGCTTCGATTTCTCTGCTAGGACACACACGTTTATTATTTGCATTCGTAGGGTCAACGTTGCCAATGCCAGGTTAACGCTCATTCGCTAAAAAAAGATGTGGCGAGAAGGGTTTCATGGCGTACGTGACGGGATTGTCAAATTATTCACGTCAGGACCAGTGAGTCATATTCATCAAACCATCTTACCCGCGGCGCCCACACTAATTTTCGATTACCCTAAGTTAAGTGAGTGACCGTGAGGGCATCCAGACGTAGGCTATTTGATAGCAGATAGATAGACACACAGACGGACGGACAGACAGACAGACAGACAGACAGACAGACAGACAGATAGATAGATAGATAGATAGATAGATAGATAGATAGATAGATAGATAGATAGATAGATAGATAGATAGATAGATAGATAGATAGATAGATAGATAGATAGACAGACAGACAGACAGACAGACAGACAGACAGACAGACAGACAGACAGACAGACAGACAGACAGACAGACAGACAGACAGACAGATAGACAGATAGATAGATAGATAGATAGATAGATAGATAGATAGATAGACAGACAGACAGACAGACAGACAGACAGACAGACAGACAGACAGACAGACAGACAGACAGACAGACAGACAGACAGACAGACAGACAGACAGACAGACAGACAGACAGACAGATAGATAGATAGATAGATAGATAGATAGATAGATAGATAGATAGATAGATAGATAGATAGATAGATAGATAGATAGATAGATAGATAGATAGATAGATAGATAGATAGATAGGTGCTCAAAATGGTTGCAGTACGCATAGAAATTAATTTTAAAAACCATTGATAGCATAACCACTAGAGTTATTTTTAAAAATATCATTTGTTCTTGAGAACAAGAATTATCACAGAACACCAAAAAACTTTTACCTCTAAGCCTGCATTCCATTGGGATTCAAGTGAAAACAAAAAATGATAACATGCCAATGAAAAATCTGACACTCGCCGCATGTGGTACCCAAAACGTTGTTGAATAGGGAGTCCGACGTTGAAATAAGAGAAAAACTGTGTGAATGAAATTCGGAAGGATATTTAAAATTTTTTTCAGATAAATATTGATATTTGAAATCATGCCTAAACGGCGATTTCGTATCCGACACCATTCACCCTGATCCGAAAAGATAGCTCGATGGAGTCACTCTCGGAATGCTTTTCTCACACGACAGCCTTCAGATTCAACCTTCTGTCTGCCCTCTTGATCTTACTTTTTCATTCAGAAAACCGCACTGGATCCGCTAGTGCGGGGAACAAGACACCTTTTCCTTATTCGACCGATAACTTCTTTCACACAGTGGCACAATGCACGCTCTTTCTTTGCATTGCCGCTTAGCTTATAACATCTCAGGGTGTTGCCGTGTACATATGGCGCCGTCGAACTTCACAGTAAATCAGATGGTAGCTGTAAATCTCTGATTTTAAACGCGGCGACGCCCCGGCAGCAACAGGACAAGAAGAATTTCGCGCGTTCATGCACCCTCTCGACACGCAGCGCCCCTAGTGGCATCTGAGTGCAGTCATCACATGCGGGGCCACCCTCTCTCGTAGGGAATGCGCGCGCTCAGCACCCTAGGCAGTATATTTCTACACACTGTACGAACAGCGTTTGATATGCTGGCAGTGGACTACGCACTGCAGGCGTGAGCAGAGAGAGAGTGCAATCCGGCAGCGCTTGTCCACCGGCCATAACTCATTATTTTTTTTTTTTTGCGGGCAACAGATGACGCAGAAAGCGAACGTGTTTCCTTTTCCTATCGGTTGATGGTGCTGTAGGCAGCCGCGGTATAGCTCTTTCATAAAGGACGACAGTGTACATTTCTGAACACATTCTCGACGGCATCATTGAACTGGTTTCTTTTAATATTGAGAAGAATGCAACATTTTAATCTATTATATCAACTATATGTAGTGCTTTTTATACATCCTGATGCGTGAAAATTTGGTCATCCGTCAACGCTTACCACCATCTGGAGCTCTTTAACGTGCACTACACTGCGCAGTACAAGGGCCTCTAGCACTTCCCCGCCCCCTAATTGCAACCGCCGCCGCTGCCGCCGGGATGGAACCCACGTTGTTCATTGTATAGTATAGGTGCACCATAACCACGGCGGCTGTCGATGTGACGCCGTGAATTTGGTGCATGTGCTATAGAATACAGTTCCTACTGCTCTGAAGTGCTCTTCTGTCGGTATGGGAAGGTTTAGTACCAGTTCCCCTTTAAAGATTCACTCACCAGGCTCCCAAAATACAAAAAAGAGCGCAATATTCTATCCTGCTATTTCTAGTCCTTCTTGGCTCACTACTGTGACGTAGACAGTAGTTCTCGTGACGTCTACAGCGTACATGCTTTCGATTCGTTGATATACGTGAAATATCATATGTGATTTGTCTCCCGCACCGCTTTGCCATGCAGCCACCCATCCGTTCTTCTTTGTCCCGCATTTGTATTGTGCACAATCAACCGATCAAACTTCATTTTTTGTGCTTACAACTGCGCAAGCGACAATAACAGCATGCAGCCAAAAAGCGCGATATCCTGATAGGCTCTAGCGCTTAGTGCTGATACTGTTCACGTGTATTCCAGATCTAAGGGGCTCCGATGGAGGCGGAAATGTCGTAGGCCCGTGTGCTCAGATTTGGGTGCACGTTAAAGAACCCCAGGTGGTCCAAATTTCCGGAGCCCTCCACTACGGCGTCTCTCATAAACATATGGTGGTTTTGGGACGTTAAACCCCCCCAATCAATGAAGAACAAAGGGGTGAGGAGGATGCTTCATGTGTATGAAGGAGAGGATAAAGTCACCCCCTCGTCTTTAAACACGGGCTGGTGAGTGGCCCCTTTAAGGGGAAGAAGTCAGTCGATAGCACAGTGTGTTAATTGCTTTAGATTTAACTGTCAAATTTATAAAGCCTTCACATGCTGAGATGGCACACGGGAATAAATTTGGTAATTATTTTCTGAAGATTATGCTGCTTCAGCCTACACCATGTATTTATGCTGTAAAATAAGTAGTTCATTGGCTAAGTCCTTGCCAGAACACATAAACATTGCTGTTTTGCTCCAAATAACATGACCTCGGGACCGGATAATCCACCTGACCAGCTTATCTACCTATAATCTCGTAATCTAATCTTGTAACAAGACTGCCAATTGGTACTTTAACGGCAACATTTTTAGTTGTCGATGTCCTCTAGGAGAGAGGTAGAGCGCTACTTTTGGACGAACAGCTAGAGAAGCTCAACGCGGTAAGTGGGACGCTGTAGGTACACGCCAGCTTGTCGTTCGTCCAGGCCAAGGGGAATGCTCTTCTATCCTCGTTTAAGTGAGAAAAGCTCTTCTCCCCACGCTCCGTTCAATCTGTCATTGGGCGGCTTACAGTGTCCTTGTTATCGCCAGGATTAGATGCCCCTGCTGTGAGATTGCATGGTACAACGGACACATTTACTTTTATAACACGACCCTCACTCGTCATAAGCAAGCACAAGGTCGTTCGCGCAAGCTGACTTGGAAGCATGTGAGGAGTGAATTGGCCATTGTGACACCCACCCTTTTTGGGCTGTTTGCCTTTTTCAGGTAGCTTTGCCAAATCAGACATAAAGAACACGTCAAATATAACTATAGAAACAGCGGTTGCAGCGCTTGATGTCAAGAAAACTTCAGTGTCAGAGATATCTGACCCAACCACGTAAACAACGAGAAAGAGAAACGCAAGAAAAAAATAGTACCTTAATAAATATCAAGATTCTCTGGCCAAGCTGGTACATGAAAGTAGCTTCAAGTATAATAGAACTCTGTGCCTGCACTTAACGCCATTATTCGTTCAAAAGTATCGCGTCGATGTCGTCTGTGGTTATAGCCACAGATGACATCGACGCGATATTTTTGACGTAATGCTCTCAAGTATACTTAAGAGCAATACGTCAAAAGTTACTATTTACGCACTTTCTGTCGACTGCCGAATAGCTGTTAAAGTAGCACTGCTATAAAATTTGGGTCTCGGCAGGAGGGGCCAGTTACTCGCCTAAAATGTTTTCTTAATATTCCTCTCACAGTCACGAAAGTTTGACTGTTTATGGAGCTTTTTGTTATACTTCTGAATAGATGAATAGTTTTTTTGGCCTTCTCTCCCGTTTTCTACCATTTAAGATAGATTTTTGTTACTGATGATTCATATTGCTCCCATTAAACTGTAGAATGCCAAACAATCACTGGACAGTGCATAAAAATATTTAATAGATGTTAAATTTTCAAACATGGGAAGTCCGTAATGCCTAGGTCGGAGTAAGTGTTTACTTGTAAGTTTTCTAGTATACATAAATGATATTAAAATTTGGTGATAATAATTAGACTCCTAACATATTTGAGAAAATGTGGGCAGAACTTAATTCAGATACGATAATCGTAAATACCAAAGCCAAGAAAAGCAAGCTGAGATGTTGGCAAAACTTGTTTGGCAAAAAAATTGAAGTTGTAATTGAACGTTTATTTATGAAATAGATCACGAAAGGCGATCGAATTTGCACACCAACGAGGTAAATTGTTCCTTTAGTATAGTCAGTGTCACCAAGGTGATCCAGAACCACAACTTTCTCTATCGCGACTTTTTCGAGCAGACTCCTCAACAATTTTTTTTTTTTGCTTTTTCAGCGTACGCCATTGTTCTTTTCTTTCTGCCATTGCCTTGTAAGATTTTTTTTTTTTGACGTGCGCTGTCTCCAGATGTGCTGATCACTACCATACCATGAGGTTCAAGAACACCCCGCTTCATAACGACATACTTCACATTGACAGCGTAGCTTGCGCGAGCTCCCGCTGTCGTAAGTTCTGCTTGTGATCAGTCCATCATCCACCGTGCTCACGCTGGCCGCCTCGCTCGAAGCAACTTGCCGCAACGTATACGCCCGCGAAAGACTCCTTTCGGTGCCCTCACGGTTCTCGTAGTATAGTTCCAGAAGTGACGCGAGTCTCCCCTGCTTGTCAGCTGGTTTCCGGACGTGTAATCCCTAACGGTGACAAGTAGGACACGCTGCACCGCTCACGAAGACGTTCAATGCTGTTGTGCCAGCGATCAAAAGAAAGAATCTTCTACGCGCGATCTTAATTCATCATCGAAGGGTCTGATCGTGTTTTGAGAGGTTCTTACGTATTCGACGTATTCCCTTCCCTCAAGAGGAAGGTATAAAACAGCTGTATCTTACCGGTACTTAGCTACGGAGCAGAAACCTGGAGACTTACAAAGAGGGTTCAGCTTAAATTGAGGACGACGCAGCGAGCAATGGAAGACCTTAAGAGACAAGAAGAGAGCAGAGTGGATTAGGGAACAAACGGGGGTTAAGGATATCATAGTTCAAATAATGAAGAGGAAATGGACATGGGCCGGGCATGTAGCGCGTAGACAGGATAACCGCTGGTCAATAAGGGTAACTAACTGGATTCCCAGAGAAGGGAAGCGGGTTAGGGGGAGACAAAAGGTTAGGTGGGCAGATGAGATTAAGAAGTTTGCGGATATAAATTGGCAGCAGCAAGCACAGGACCGGGTTAACTGGCGGAACATGGGAGAGGCCTTTATCCTGCAGTGGACGTAGTCAGGCTGATGCTGCTGCTGCTGCTGCTGCTGCTGCTGCTGCTGCTGCTGCTGCTGCTGCTGCTGCTGCTGCTGCTGCTGCTGCTGCTGCTGCTGCTGCTGCTGCTGCTGCTGCTGATGATGATGAGGATGATGACGTATTCGAAAACCTCATCAAAGTCATCACAGGCTTCGGCATCGCTGTCGCTATAGGTCTGGGAGCGCCAGATGTGCTTGCGGCAGCACACACAGCAAACGAGAGTGCAAATTTGCTCAACGAGCGATACTCCACTGGGCGGTGGCTCCGTATACGGCTTTATTTGTCCACAAACGAAAATAAAAAAAAGTGAGGGCCATTATTCAGCTGTGCAGCTCGATAAGAGATGAATCCTGCAAGCCGGCTTCGAACGCAGAAGTGTTTCAAACAAGTGATTTAAAAGCCAGTCACAGTGCTCGAAACACGCAGCAAAAGCAGTATTTTTGAAGTGATTTTTGTGCTGCTGCAGCCAGGGAAACCATGCACCGTTATTTGTGGGGTGAGGTTTGGCTGATCTCTCCATACAATACGCAATGGTGAAAAGCAGCCGGTTGTCAACCTCACGGCCATTGAAGACGGGACACCTTTAACGCGATAGCTCGTGTTGAAGAAATTCCGCCATCAGCGTTGGCCCCGTTGGTTGTGAGCGAAAAATCGTGCGTGAGCGAAGAATCGAGAAAGAAGCAAATAAAGTAAAGAATCAAATTTTTGGCCACATTGAGGATCAAAACCGGGCCTTCGCATGGCAAGCAGGTGTCCTACCACAAAGCCAGGATGTTACTTGCAGCTGCTTCGGGAAAAAAACACTACATAAATACCATGTAGTAGAAGGAGTCTCCTTCATGAATTTTTTTTTACAGGTGTCACGACAAAAACGAGCCCATTCGGCGATTTGTAGGCGCATTTGCGAGGCCATCAAACTACGTCAAAAAAAGCCGCGATAGTGCAGCCATCACTGCTTAAAACACACAGAAATTTTCAAAGAGCTCTAAAAATGAACGACTATGTCCATCTAGCGAAAAACATATCATGCCTTTCCAGAGGCGTTGATCAAGCAAACACCAAACTCTAGATAATGTGCTGCCATCTGTGAGGCATTGTGAGACCCTTTATGCCCCTTCAAAGAAATGCCATTTCAACCAACCAGAGCACTTTCATAGATTTAGCTTTTCATCCTCACCACATCATTAAACAAGTGAAGTACTGCAGTTCCCATTATACGGACCATAAGGCGATGCTTGTTGCGGTTGGCCGGAAGAGGTCTCTAGAAGAACAAGTCGAACAATTGCCAGATAACTAACGCAAGACGGGCGACAGAATGTGATCATTTACGAATGCAAGTGTCATGTCTACGCGCAGCTCATAATACAGGACCATGTGACTATATCAATGTACAACATTTTTCATGAAGTTCTTATAAAAAGGTTGTTAAAATAGATCTAAAACCTGTACCATTTCTATAGATACAGCATGCTTGCGCGTTTGTGTGCGAGTGTGAGTGTGTGTAACAAAACATAATAATAAGTATGCACTTAGCGGTTGAAGGGCGCACTAAGGTCCGGATATCACTATCGCGTTCAACTCCTGAAGATGAAGCTTAACGGTCCCCTCCTTTTTTTATTATTTTAAAAGCCAACTTTTGCTCTTTAGTCGCAATTTCAAGACACGTACAGTTGAGTGTCGAATTTGTTTTCATTTTTATAACATTACAGATACTGATGTTTCAAAAAAGTGAAAACAAATTATAAAATAATGTCAATCTTTTGAACAAATCCGACGTGTTTTTTTTTTACCCGCATCTCCCCTAATTATGGGCCAGTATATAATATTAGGTTTGCCGCAACCATCGCTGCTACTATTGCGGACGTTCTGGCTGCGCTTTGGGAACCAACGTGATGTTGCACGAGATTACTTGCTCCAAACATTCGCAACACCAGAGGGACGCCGGTGGCGTACATTTCGAACGGCCTGATTCCATCGCCTATATGCTCACGGATAAGTTTCTCATTGATTAACACCGAGACACGTCGCCTGCCTCCGTGCACGCACGTTGCGTTCGGTGTTCAGGGATGTCGCCGCACAGGCGGTTTGCGTCACGAGACGAGCCGCTATAATGATGAAGACTGAATTTCTTGCGCGATCCCCATGGAGTAGTCGAAGTGAAGACCTCTCTTCACAGCAGGCGCTTTTCGCGTGTGGTGCAACGTATGCAGTGTGCGTGGCCACTGCTAGCTTTTTTGTTTTTCGTTGCTGGCCCCGAAATTTTCCGGGAAGAACCAGCCTAGTCGATCCTTGAACCTAGGCTAAAGGAACTTTACCTATGCGTAATGTGTGGATGCTCACGGATGTTTTCTATGCACAAAAACTGCTGCGTCTCGTAGCTGTATGGACGCAAGAAATATGGGAAGGGCAAGTAAAAATTCCTCTTTAAACTACAGGCTAAAAGTTCTCGTTTAGAGGTGGAAAAGTAGGGGAACAAATAAGCTTTATTGGAAACGTGAAACTCAATTTAGTTGCTCATCGCAGGCACGAAGCTTGTACGAGCAGCTGCAATATTAAAGTCACATGCTCTTCCCGCGCATGATAATTCCCGATTGGACAGAGCGATCAAAATGTCTGCAAGAATTTTCAGTCATTACAAAGAAAGTCCAGTATTAACGCTGTATTTCAATTTACTGTGTAATATTACTGAGCGTGATAACCGAATTACACCACAAATAGACTGAATAGTTTGTAAGAGAAATGTTGTGATGAGAGGAAGTATTGCAATTCACTAAATACGAACAAACCACGGTAAAAACGTTACGTCAGTTAAAAAAAAAAACATGTAGGACGCTTCATCTCCGCTTTCACGAGTAGAACGCGATAGCGTAATCGTATCACCTTCCCAACCACCAGCCCTGGCTTCACTTCTTGGTGGAGACCTACCGCAAGGAAAACCAAAGTGTGGACCTTTTTCGGCTACGATATCCGTGGTGCGGTGCGAAACAATAGCTGTCAAAACGCAGCGATAGTTAGCTGTCCAAACGCACACGACAAAGCGGTGTTGTTTAAAAGCCTCGTACACCCATCGCTCCATCTCGCAACTGATAATCAGGCCGCTCAAGAACCTTCGAGATGTGCAAACCACCAACGCTAAATAGTGAGTATATGTAAATCGCTCACCGTTAGATCACGCTATAGGATGTCTGCGTGGTGGCAGAGTCACTAAACGCTTTGCACTACGGGATGAAGGGCCGAAGCTTCGGACCTCCGGTCCAACTCAAAAGAAAGTTTTTGTATTATTTTCTTTATTCGCAAGTGCAAATGTTTGCCCACGGAACGCGCTGATTTTTTTATCACAACTCGACGCCAACACCGACACCGAAATTTGTGCGAGACGAGCACTTTAACACTATACCGCGTTAAAAGTGAGAACTCTATAGCACTATCTATTATGTACCAATAGCTCAATTTACGTTGCATAACATGCCGTTAACTTGGCGAATGAGGCGGATGCAGTGTGACAGTTTTGTCATCACTTTGTCAAAATTTCTGGTGCATCTTGAACCCCAACTTTATAGCTTCAAAAACAAGAGACAGTCATTTCGTACGAATGCGTATATCTTGCACGGATGCTTGTTTCAATGCCATACGACGATACTGGATTCTTTGGTCGTGAAAAGATAAAAAAAACGCCTTTCCTACCGCTGTCTTTGACTTGTTAGGAGTATACTTGCGCTTCTACAGAACATTCATACATTTAAAAACCTTCCTACTGTCTCAGCAGAAAACACCCATTCTCGCTCGTCAACATACCATTGTAAATCCCTGCCATTTTTACTCACAATATGCGAAAACCTTTGCACCAGTGGCAGACTTCGTCCCTCGTATTGAGCATCTCCTTTCTCATCTTTTTTTTCTGTGGTTGCTTCCATATTGAGAGCAGAGACGCATGTAATATTTATTGTCTGTTGTTGTTGTTGTTGTTGTTGTTGTTGTTGTTGTTGTTGTCGTCGTCGTCGTCGTCGTTGTTGTTGTTGTTGTTGTTGTTGTTGTTGTTGTTGTTGTTGTTGTTGTTGTTGTTTAACTCAATATATCTCCTCAATGGTCTATTGATATAAAGAGTCAATCCCTGTCGTAATTTGAGAGGTGTCCGTATGCGAGCGCAGTGTTGTCGCGACACCGAATTTTTCAGCCTGTTGCGAACTTCCTTTTCCTGTCTTGGTACCCACTGCTGCGGTGATTACAACAAAAAAATGGCTTCCTGGGTAAGTTGGTACAGAAGCATCATCGTAGGAAGCAGAACAAAAACTGCAAACTTAGAAAAGACCACAGGTACACTGTTTCCTTGCGCTTGTTTACACGTTGGCGCTGATTACGCAAATATTTAAACATGAATCTTACACTTCCTGATCTATTTGAGAATTCATCGCCGCGCAAAGAGCAGCGGTAAACGTGTCGTAGGAAAAGTTACACATATACAATGTGGTTTGAGCATCGCCGAGCTATTGGACTTTTGCCAAAGCACTTGGACAACGATCAGTGACCTTTCACATAAGTAAATTACCGGCTATTTCCCCGAACCAGATTACCATTTCAGCAGCGTGTGCTGAGTGAATATTTCAACGGCGCGCATTTGTGGGGCGTCGTTGACGCGATGAGTGGATGTGACTGCACTAGTGTGGAGGCGGGAGGGAGATGGTTCACGTTACGCTCCACGCTTTTGGCAACGTTCGATCGACTTTCACACACAAAAAAAAACGAAAAGGAAGGAAGAGTGCAGAGTGTTCTGCCCTCCCGCATCTGTTGGGCCGAGATACTGCGGCCTGGGTGGTAACGCGCGCCAGCGCTGTCGCGATGATCGATGTCATGCGCCTTCGTGGCGTGGATTTTCACATATTTTCTTAAGTAGCTTTTCGCGCACTCTTTAGCAACACGTGTTGTTCGTGTAGTGCAATGGGATCGCATTTTGTACGGCGCAAGATATTAATTAGTGAGGTGACGCTTCATTTTCGTTCGCATGCTAAGCGGTGAAAAACGGGTTCCTAACTGAGAAGCTTTTCATGGTTAAAAACGGCACAAGAACACGATACTCAAACGAAGAAACCACAAGGACGGGCGCCAGTGTATTCTTCGTTTGTGTCACGTGTTCTTGCCCCGCTTTTAATCATTCACCCACACCAACTTGCCAAAATATTAGTGCTGCTGAATGAGAGATTTCTTTTTTTCTTCTAACGTCCATTCGTTCGACGATAATTAAGCCACGTTACGAAAGTAAGCGTTGTGTTAGCATAACAGATTTCAGCGGTGGGAAAGTATTCAACCTATAAAAAAATTACGCGGGAAATGTTTCTGTGTTTCGAACACTAGACAAACTCTTATTGAGCTTGAATTGGTATAGCTTCCATCTAAATCCCAAACAGCTCAGTTAGCAAAGACGCTTTTCAAAGAAGTCGGTAAATAATGCAATAGCAGCAATATTTACAGCAAAATGTGCAGTCTGACAGCTATTAGGCACTAATGCACAAATGCTGGACACGTACCTCGCTTTACAGCGCAACGCGGAGACCGGAAGAAAATTAGGTTAGGGTGGATTTACGTTAGGATATCAGCAATGAAAAAAAAAACCGTAAACAGGGGTTCTGAGCTCGTACCGACGCTTTGACAAGTGTACTTGTGTTCTTCAAGGCTAGAGCTGATTTCCTTCGCGCTATAACCTGTATATGCTTCGAGCCATCCATCCCAACCAAGGGGGAGGAGGAGAAGGCAGGATGTAGGACGGGAGAGAATTGTGTGAGTGAAGAGGAATTCCGTGAAGGATATCATCGTCACTCGTGCGGAGCGTGTTATACCAGTGTGTCCCTAGGAGTCGCGGTAGAGGATTTACCTACTTAGGGAAAATAAAGTGACTGCGCGTAATGAACAAGGACGACGAAGGAACGCAGGCCACGGGACGACCGGTTGGGCAGCGGCCTTCGTTCGTCTCGCGCTGTTACTTTCTTTGCTGAAAACATGAACCAAGTAGCCCTCGTCAAGTCGTTACTGATTTAACAAAGTCCTGTCTGATCCCGGCTCCGGAACTCGCATTTTGTTGGAAGTGAAATGATAAGACAGCTATATACTGTGCGATGTCAGTGCCGGTTAAAGAATCGAATAATAATAATAATAATAATAATAATAATAATAATAATAATAATAATAATAATAATAATAATAATAATAATAATAATAATAATAATAATAATAATGCCTGACGAATTTTTTTCAGTGAGTTCAAAAAGGCAATCTAAAGAAATTACTCGCTGAGCTGTAAAATCACATGGTCTATTTGTATGCCACGTATGCTCTGTGTCCCTGCTTTGTTCCTCTTTTTTTATTTACTGCCTGTAAAAAAGTAATGGTGTTAATCGTTTGTCTGTTGGTTGGTAAGGAAACAACAATAGTTTTGTTACCTTGTATCCACACCACTGCAACCGGCTCTGCCGGGCCTAGTCGCGCAAGTCCGGGGGACTTAGACAGGCCCGTTTCTTTGTATTTCTTATGAATATGTACAATAAAGCATTATTATTATTATTATTATTATTATTATTATTATTATTATTATTATTATTATTATTATTAACTACGGCCTTGTTAATAATTCAACTAACACGTTAGTTAGGCAGCTAAGCTGTTTGTCAAACGCGGTTCATCAATTCTTATGGGGTGCCCGGCTGCTGACCCAAAGATCGCCAGTTCGATCTCGGCTGCGACGTTCGCCTTTCGGTGGAAGCGAAAGGCTGGAGTCCCGCCTGAAGTCAGTGCACGTTAAAGAACGCCAGATGGCCGAAATTTCTAAAGCCTTTCATTGCGGCGTCCCTCGATAACATCAGAGTTCTTATACGCGAAACTCCTGATGTTAGTATTAAGTGGATTGCTATTCTGCTCTAGAGCACTCATAGACGCACACAAGGAATCCTGTTGTTGTGATCATATTTCAAATAGGAGTTGACGTCCTTGCGCTGCAATCTTCTTGTCACACCCTACACAAAAATGGCTGTGTTTGTGTAACGGAGAGAGAACGGGAAGGAGGGTGGGTTGGGGCAAAATGAAAGGGTACTTTTCCCCCCGCAGAACGTGTAAATACTCAGAGAATGAAAATCACCGAAAGGCCATTCCCCTGCTTCAGCAATCATTTGTGCCCCGCTAAAGCACGTTCATACAAATCGGCCCAGCTCCATTTGCGAAATTTTCTGCGAAAGCCACCGAACGTTTCGTGACTGGGTCACATATTCGCCGAGGTCACACCTGGAACGTGCTGCAGAACGCCTTAACGTCGGAGACGATCATGAAAGCCATGAAAGCGGCGCTTGCTTCCGGATTCGAAGCCGTCACGAGCTGCCCCTCCCGCCGTGCCTCGCAGTGCGAAATTTGCCGCACTCTGTCGTCGTTCGCACGCTGGGCGTGTCGCAAGCAGCCCCATTTGTGCCACTCGCACTGTTGCGTATCGCGTGTGCGAGAAAGCTTCCGGCCGCCCCCGCGGCAGCTGCCCATTAACCTCCGAGGCTGCGTTCGACATTGCTGTTGCACCCTTTTGCTGCACCGGTCAGACTTCTCCGCAATTGGTATACGCCTTGTTTGTCAGCGACTACATTACCACCTCGCCGTTTGCATGCAGCGTCACAGCGTGATTGCGACCATTCGTGACGCGCCTCGGAACGAAGCCGACGTGCGAGCCACTGCTAGCATTGCGAAAGTGTCGATACAGAGCTCCTTCTTAACGTAAGCGTGTCTCGGATCAATATATCCTTTCTTAAGCCCTGTACCCGCGTGTGCGTTTAATACCCGGGACTATGAGCGCACGCCTTATTGTATACAGCGTAGAACGAACACAATACGACGCCACTTTTTACTCCTACAACTGTTCCATGCCTCTTGTATTTTAATAGACAGGGTCGACATATCTTCTCTGCTTTCATATTGTTATTATTGAACACAACTCAAAATGCGTACGATCAATTTCACTGGTTCTAAGGTTGTATTGAAATTGACGTTCTCTTACCTTCTGCGCATCAAAATTTGCATTAATTCTAAGCTTGTCCTGATTACTATAGATTTATTCCTTCGCCAGACTGACAAGCAGAAGAATTAAGCGAACTGTATTATGGAATTATTATGCGTGCGATAGCTTGATATATGTAGTGGTGGCATTTTTTTAAATCCGGGGTTACCTTAGCGAGTGAATAATCTAAATATGGGGGAGGGCAGAACTTTATTCAAAAATTGCCTCCAGATGACGCATTACAATTTATAAAAAATATCCGGCAACACGTGCTGACAATATTCCAGTAGATGTCCTCAAAACCGCTTATCGTCATTACAAAAAACAAAAAAGGGATTGTCTTAACATACGTCAAGTCATCTCTCACCAAATCATGCGCGCACAATACGTCCACTTTTTCCAACGCACAGGCTACGCGTATACTGCAAGGAAGTTACTTTCGTGTTGGCGTAGCCGTTGTCGCCAAACGCTTAAAAAAGACCACTTTGCGAAATCCGAAAGTGGTTGCATAACGCAATAGTAACACGAAGCGAGCCTTATATAGCTGCTCTTTATGAATCTTTCTTATCTTATTAGCTAAAAAAGGCAGAAAGACAGATGCTTTGTTAGCGCTGTTTTTCGAGCTACCAATTAGCTAGGTACGGTATGCCCCACTGAGCAGAGAAAAAATGAGCGGGTTCAAAAGAAAAGGTGCACTGACGTTCTTTTGTAAAACACTCCAACAAATCTACAGATTGCCGCTGGTGTGCTATAAAAGGCTTAATTTAACTTCGGCTTCTCGTATGCGTAGAAAAGATGGGCTGCTTTGTTAATCAAAGACTAGTGTAGCATAACATAAGTCGTTAACACGATCGTTCGCTCACCATCTAATATCTCTTTACAATATGCCTGCATAACACTAAGTATGAATGCACACAGTATAAAGACGCAAGTATTTAAAGAAACGCGTCTAATAGTCGTGGAGGCACACTCGTGAGTTATTAATTCGATTACCTCACTGTCAGTGGTGTACACTTTCCTCTAAAAGTAGAGCGAAAGCTCGTTTCTTGTTCCTTCCCAGTTTTGGAACGCGTAACCGTTACAGGTTCCTCAAATGCAAAAAAAAAAGGCTCGTTAAAGTTGCATTTTGAAAGTTCAAACGTGTCGTTACACTTACGTTACATCTGATTTTTTAATGAATGAATAGTGTCGGATAATGAAGAGGCGAAATAAAGTGTAAAGTGAGCTGTTCAATGCTCCCATCGAGCTATATACACCATACGAATTTAACTTTGCCGACAGCAGGTTAAACGTGAATAAAAAGAATCTAAATGAACGCTTTTCAGGGACCACCTGCCTTATTGCAGACTTGTCTAACAGCGACCTTCATGCTCGTCTATTTCAGACCTAACGCATGTGGCTGTTTCCACGTCGGTCTTCAAAGACACCGTCACAATACTGCAGATTATATATTGAAATGAAAACTTCACCAATGCAAGAATTTGATTAAACTTCTTGCATATAAAATCACATTGAATGGGATAATATTTAGGCGATTGATGAGGTCCGATTAATTATTTCAGTGTGAGTAAATTAAGATGCAGGTGCACATGTTCAACTTAGTAATAGACCCTGTTGACCGTCGAACATATTGCTGTATATTTCATAACTTTCTTGTTCTCTATCATTCTATATATATATAGTACTTTCTTTCGTTTTACTGGTGCTACGTTTCTTTTTCTCGATCTTCATATACCTTTTTTTTGCCTGTATATGTCTCTCTGTCTCTATATTTGTTCTCGCTTCCTGCTTTTCCCTTTAGCCCTCACTTCTCTTTCCCATACTCCTTGGTATACTCTACTATACAAAACGATGCTAAGTACTTCTAGAATGTGCTCATGTTGCACAAAAACGCATAGTCAACACTTTTCCCAACATCCCACTCCACTACAGTGGTCACTAAGGCATAAGGGGTATATGCGAGATAATGGAAAGTCATCCGGAATTGTAATCATATTGGCAATTCTATTGATATTACCGCCATTCTATAGTGTACAGTTGTAAATGACCAATACTTGATGTATTCACTCTAGAGCTCAGTGCTAATTATTTAGTGCTATGTGTTGGTCGTTGGGTCGCGAAACGTGCCGAAGGAGCGTAGTAGTTCTCTGTCTGCATTAAATGTTTGCGAGTGCCATGCCTATTTTGAGCATGTACCATTACAACAACAACAACAACAAAAATGGCATACCCCACTGGGTACGACGCTCACCTTCGTACCGTGTACAGGCTCTCCCATATCTGGTCTTGCCATTGTTTTGCCAGGACTGCCAGGGAAGCTATTACCAGCATTCTTTATTGCGTGTGCGGCAAGCACTTTCGCAATAAAAAATATTTGTGTACTGCATTGGCGCTAAAAATTTTGGTGACCATGACGTGGGCTGTCTGCAGCGCAAGTGCGGGAAGAAATTCGTCCAAATGCTTTCTTTGCGTTGCATATTCGGGCGTCGCTTCTTCTGTGATCAGCCTTAATGTGCTGAGCTGCCGGTACGCGATTGGGTTGATGTCAGGGACTGAAAGAGTAACTGAAAACGAGATACGGCAGTTATAATTAATCGTTGAGCAAGCGATGCACGCAGGTATTGCAACATTCTCGCATCATATCACATCAGTCAATAGACCCCATGCAGAGCAGCACATGTAGTGAAAGCTATGATTAAGGAGACAGAAATATAGGCGGTTGGAGTTTCACCTATTGAAATATACTTGTTATAAACAGTCGTCCGGTAATAATACTGGTGCACATGTAAGTATAGTAGGCCGCTGAAACCATGGTTGTTGTTAACAGTATAACGTTGCTGAGGAAAATACGTCATGCATACCTTAATGAAAGGTCACGCGTACTTAATAACCAATGTACAAGCATTGTTCGCCCTCTACCGCTTGATACCTCGCTGAAAACCAGGATAAGCTGTTGCTGTGAATAATGCGTGACAATCAACGCACATCGATATCTTACCTCTTGGCGACGGACTTTCCGCGTACAAGCAAGAGGCAAGTGCATGCCTTCGCACTTGCCTCAGTAAGCATGAATGTACACGAGCTGTGAGAATGCCCCGATTTACCGATTACTACATGATGTCCATAACGTTTACCAGAATACTCATTCTCCCTGGGCGTCTATGGCGGCGTGCGCGCACACTCCATGGAAAGTGCACGACGCGACGACGACGACCACCCGTTGGCTCGCTAAAAACCTTAGTTTTTAGCGAGCCAACGTGCCGTCATTGATAGGCAACAGTGCGTATGATGCACACTGTTTTTCATGCCCACTGCATTTTAGCATGCGCTGGTGTGCATGATGAAATGATGTATTCCGTGTGTACCAGTTGTAGATAATTCCATATCGTGGCCATGAATTACACTTAATTAGCCATTTGCGGTTGTCATTTGAACTTTTAATCTATCTTTTTATTGGTCTTAGGGTGTTCAAAACATCGAAAACACGTCGCCATTACTGAACCGGCTTGAAGCTAAAACGTTTTAAGCAATTCGCATCGTTATGATAGAGGAGGATGAAAATGTTTGAATCCCTTCAGAAGTGGCAACTCAAGTATAATTTATGGGCATGACACCGAATCAACTGTCACGTCTCTACGATACAGCATTTAATCATGCACACCAGTGGCAAGCAATCACGCATCGACCTATACCTGAATCATCTTAAAACATCTCATATGAAATACAGTTTATTTATGTCGTTTATTATCATTAAGACCACATGTATTAATTATCAAAAGCCCATCACAACGTCTCGACACTGTATTGCAGGCCATTGACTGCATCATAGTTCTTCCGCTTGGCACCAAGAAGAGCTTCAATATAACCTGCCCTTTGATGGAAGGTCCAAGGGGGAAGATACGGATCTGTAAAGGAAACACTACTGCCCCTTTTTGACGTTCAGTACAGCGGAATTACTAAAACAAGAGACAAGTAGTGATGCAATACGCATTATTCACTGCCAAAAAGCCTCCGCTAGAACCTCGCGCTGACCTGCTATACAGCGAAGGTGAAGCAAAGTCAGGCTGCAAAACTACCTTCTGCTTGTTCAGTTGAATTTTTTTTCTTCCTTAGAACAACATGTAGTCTTTTAAAAGGTTCTGTTTAGTTTACTGACAAAGTATACAATGCAACGATATGAAAGATATGTTTTTACTTTGACCGCTACATTGCGAAAATTAAGCCACAATTTGAGAAACATTGCTGCTTTTTCCAACTTTGCCCAATATTTTCGCCATTTTTTTTGCTTCATTCGCTCCAGAACTACTTTAATCATGTATATGAGCACATATAAACCAGAAATTGTAAATGTATTACTGGCAAAAAAATGTCTGCTTTTTATAGAAAATGCTAGACATGCACCATATTGCCATTTTTCACCAAATCAAAAAAGATTTATTGATTGATTTGTGGGGTTTAACGTCCCAAAACCACCATATGATTATGAGAGACGCCGTAGTGGAGGGCTCCGAAAATTTTGACCACCTGGGGTTCTTTAACGTGCACCCAAATCTGAGCACACGGGCCTACGACATTTCCGCCTCCATCAGAAATGCAGCCGCCGCAGCCGGGATACCAAATCAAAAAAGAAAGTATTATATAACACAAATGAGTAAACCATATTAGACATGAAATAGTAGCGACTTGAGAATAATAAAAAATTGTTTCGTATTAATTACTAAACCAATAATAATATATACATTACTTGGCGCGACGCAGTTAGCTTAAGTGCCCCAAGTTTGAAGCGCCTTCTATGCAACACATTTTTTCTTGTGAAGTATAACGCTTCAATGACTACTTGTCGCATTCACTTATACCTGCACATTTTTTTTCGGCATGATCAGAGATGGTCGAAAACTGACCGGGTACACTTGATATAAAAGTATTCATAATTTTGTTTATTTATTTATTTATTCTACAGAGGCGTGGGCACCCTCCATGCCTGGCTGGAAGTCCGGAAATGAATAATTTTTATCGATCACCTTCGTGGTGCGGCCAAATTATGGCACAATTATGAAGAGGTGCAAAAACAACTAGGCTGACAGCCGTTTTTCGGCCGCTTTCACACGCCAGCAGCTCCTTCCCGATCAACCCAGTGTATACCACTCATATATAAATGTTATTATTATAATAATAACAATCATAATAATAATAACAATAAATATTTCTGAGGTGTTACGTCTGAAGACCACAACATGAAAGCCGCAGTGGGGAGCGCCGGAAATTTCATCCACGCAGGGCTCTTGTGCCTAAATGTGAGCGCACGGTGTCTAGCCTTTTCTATAATGCAGCTGCAACAGTCTACATTCGATCCTGGGGCCTTCGGGTCAGAAGTTTGGCACCATAAGCACGCGACCACTGTGGCGGGTATTGAAAGAGGTTTTCGTTCTGCACAAGACGTAAAGTGCCCTAGCGGCCCGCTTTGTTTCTATAACGTTCTGGCAACGTTAGCTTTTCACATTGCGTAAACGTATGTTCCCTTTTGAGAGAATTTCCTCAACGTTTAAACCAACATTGATGCAACACTGCTTGAAAGTTCCTATGGCATTCGGGCAACCTTCGAGTAATTGAAGTGCTCTGTACAGCGACGTTGATCCAACATTTTCGCAATACTTCTTGGAAGTTCCAACAATGTTTAGGCCTACATACCACACGCAACAATGTTCATGCAGTGTTGTTAAAACGCAGCTTGAAACTTCCTACAATATCAAGGTTGTGCAACTTCAAGGAACTTGCTACATACACAAACATTCAGCCGCTATCAAATGTGGGCATGAATGATTTGCATGTATATTTGGACAAGAGGTTCCGTAGCTCTTTTCTAATGCGTTCTAATCGTTCAGCCATGGGCACTTCGATTCCGCCGCGTCTACTTATGACGGCAAGTGACAGCATGGAGCACACAATGGCAGATGACAAACTAAATAAAGCTTCAACCTTTTGGTCTTAATGATTTTCACATAATGAAACGTCATGATGGACACGTAATGATACAATGATGTACCACATGCTTACAAACTGTTAAGGCTACGATGAAGCTTCAGCTTAACAAATAAAGCTTTTATCATCATCGTCGTAGTTGTGAAACCATGAGGTTCCTACTGGCATGAGAAGCTCTTTGGCCCTTCAGCACACAGCTCTCAAGAAGGAAAATACTGTACTATATAATGTAAATATTTCATGTTAGCGTAGTTCCCGAATAAAATATGTAAAAAATCAAGCCTCCCGTTGCGTAGGAAAAGGTATTTATTGACAATAAACTGCAGCCCGACTCCATGACTTGCTGCTTTGCGAACCGAAGGCCAGAACAGATCGTCGTTTTCTTCGTCGATTGTTTTTCAACAAACTTCCCCTCGCGCCGAATTTCGTAAAAAGTTCAATTCGAGTGGGGTACAGGTGCTAAAATGTCCGGGCCGTTTCACGGTAGCTGTACCCGGTAGTCTGTGGAGTTTCACTATTAAAAGAACCTGTAGTTTCCGCTACTGTAGCGCGTGAACCGAAAGGCAGAACATATCATCGTCTTTATCGTCGATATTTTTTGCAACAAAATAAACACCGCAGTTTTTTATTGAAATATTTTACACAGTGTCCATGTCATGGATCTCGGGGACTTATGCTATTGGCAATGAAATAAGAGGACAGAGGGAGGCACAGCAAATATTATTTAATAAATATCAAGGGAAAAAATAGAACAAAAATGTTCCCACTCCCGCTAAAGGAAACCATGTTTATGTACGAATCAGCGGGCGGTAACGCTTACACTGGCGGCGGCGTAGACACTGGCGCTTATCGTGTCGTTGCGCCGGAGAAAAAACTAGGGAGGCACGAAGTACGCACGGATGGACCAGTTTTTTTTTTTATTGAAACACGCCAATCACTGATAATTGGCAGTGAGGGACAGGAGACTCCGTTTGGACACAGAGACCCGCAATCCGCTCTTAGCGCGCATGCTGTAAACTTTTATTGTTCAACAAAGCACAGGAGAAATCTCCCACCATCTCTACATTGGAGGTTGAGATCCTGTGTCTATATGAACGGGATGGCAGGTGAACGGTTGTGCAGCTCGAGCACTCGGTTTTATCAATCAAGAAACTCGCTAACTGACGCTGCCTGCGTCGTCGTTGTGAGGCGGGAAAGGGTGGGCGCGTGGAGGAGGAGAGAAAAAGGGGAAGAGAGGTGCATGCGCAATGGGTGTGTAAACGCTACGGGGAGGGATGCCTAGAAGAGGAAGAGAGGAGAGCGAGGATAGCTTGATAAACAAAAAAGTGAAAATCTTACATGAAACGCCGTAAACAAATATTTGAAAATAAACTAACAACACGATTCTTTTTCCTCTCTAAATCCCACTGGAATCCTTAACTCAAGTCTGGCCACTTTGACCTTGCCATTGGGTCATTGCCTGAATGAAACATTCTTTACTTCGTCCTGTCAATCGCCGTAGGTTCAACCTCGATTGTGTTGGGTTCGCGATCGACGTAGCCGGCGATCCTGTTGCAATCGTCGCTCTGATGCCCAACGGTCAGTGACGCCGCCATAGGCTTGTTGCCGGTCACCATTGTTGACGGGGCAGGTATACTTGTCGGTTAGGCCTAGTACGATCCCGGCCCACGCTCGCAGTGATGATGTGGCGTTCCGGGAATAGCTGCGGGTCGACGTTGGAAAGAGGACTGCAGCGGGTGCGTCCGGGACAGCCGAAAGATGCTATAAGGAACCGGCGAGGGGCCTCGCCCGAGCGTCGTCAAGGTCGACGGCCACGTTGGAGTGCCAGAGTCGTGAACATTAGAACCGAACGCCTGCTGCGGGGCAGAAGCGAGGCATGCACTGCGATTCACACCATGTGAATTTCACAGCCAGCGGCGACTTTAAATGCCAAGAGATTAGAAGTGTACAGACATCAGTGATCATTATAATCCACCACAATTAATTCCAGCAGATTGGGCATAATACAGTGCCTCATTGCCCGCGTTCTTTGTACGCGTAGCATTTCCTAAAATTTATTAGAGGGTACTCTGGCGCTGCGATCATTAAGCCATCATGAGAATGATGATTGAATGGTACACAAATTCGCCGAGTCGTCATGCTCGTGGGCTTGGAAAGAACCTGTGCTTTTGTTTATTTTGTGGTTTCGTTCTGTTTTGAATAAAAGAGCGCGCCGTTGTAAAGTTCGTGAACCGTTTGGAATTGGTGAGCTTAAAAAGGTCGAGGTGGTGAAGCGAAACTGCCGAACCATTGCTGATCTTCCTCTTGCGGTGAAGTGGATTCAGGCCACGCGGAGGCAACCGGAGCCGGAAAAACGAATATTAGGTCAGTCCATGTGCAACCTACGATTTACGTGTTAGCTGAAGCGCCGTGCGTTGCAGCTCCCAGCGGCACAAGAACCAGGGTTTCATCTATAATGTATTTATAGGAAAATCTATGCTTGCGCGAAGGAATGAAGGAACGCTGCCATCGAGGCAGCATATATAGTGCAAACATGTGCGTATCACCGTTTTAAGTGTGCTGAAGGCGTTCTTTGCTAATTCGCCAAATCACGCATCATGGCACAGTGGGCACTTAGTACCACTTTTTGGAATTAAGAATTCTAGGAAAGCTTAAAATGACCGCTCTGCAAAGGATCACGCTTCGCTGTCGCATGGGGAGTAGGATAATTAGGTGCGCAGATGAGGTTAAGAAGTTTGTGGGAATAACATAGCCTCAGCAATTCCAGGGCCAAGCTAATCATATACGTTGCGGAGCCCTTCGGCCTACAGTAGGCGTAGTGAAGCTGCTGCTGCTGCTGCGTTCGTGTATCGCATGCAGCGCACACGGACGACATCGACGCTTTCGCTGTGCGTGCGTGCGTGTGTGTGTGTGTGTGTGTGTGTGTGTGTGTGTGTGTGTGTGTGTGTGTGTGTGTGTGTGTGTGTGTGTGTGCGTTTATGTGTGTGTGTGTGTTATTTTGTTTTTGGATGTCATACCTTGTTGCATACGTCCGTTTTCATGAGAAATATTCATTCATATTTCACCGCCCAAGAAAAATTTTCAGAGTATTGTACCGATAACTTTCAGTCACCCCACACGAGTAATAGACGGGTGCACTCCACTGAATACAAAACAGATTTTAACAGATCGGTAAGCAATATAGCTCTCACCGCACTTTGGCTGCAACGCACGAGATAAAGACAAACCTCTTCAGTAGTACTGCTGGATGTGTGACAAATAATGGTCTTATTGTGGCACGTCGATGTATACATAGGCGAGCGTATACATGTGGGTCATCGTCTGATGTATGCGAAAGACTTCGTCAATTCCGTGGCTGGAGTGCAATCGGTTGCGTTCTCCTACCTATTGTGCCCGTATCCTACAATGGTTCCCATAAATAATGAGACTCGCGGGATAATGGAAAGGGTAGTGATTACCAGTGTCCGAACAAGTGATGCCCCAGCCGGGAAACCAGCGTTTCGACGAGCACTCTCGTCACTGGTCGAAGAAGAAAAGCCACTGTGTGATCAATGGTACCCCACATCAACACAACAATGTAATGTTCTCCCATGCAATTCGCGTGGTTCACAAGCACCTAAATATGCACTGACCGACCCGGTTCCACATCACTTGAATGACCGTCTTGAGGTTGAGCACCTGTGAATGTCCCCGACTTCTTACAAGACAAGGAAATGAGGTCTCGTATTGGTATAGTCTAACCTAACTCTTGGAGTATCGATTGACAAACGCCGGATGTGGGGCTCTCTGACTATCAACGAAACACAGGCTTTGTTGTATTTATGCGTATGTGTATTGGCCTGTCACAATGCAGCACCATGCGCAAAGCAACTGAAGTTTTTCACACATACAACAGCGAAATTGGGTCACTATGCCGCGACGTGGACCCTTTAGCTGTAGAAGTCACCTCAGGTTCACGTCTACAGACGTTGCAGCGATTATCGTGCTGTTGTGGTGCGGGTGAAATTAAAGACAAAATAGTTTTACCACAATTTTCACCTGCATTATTCATCATTTTTTTGCCATATTCTAGCTGAGTCTGCCATCACGGCAAACTCGTGCTCCATTCCGCTTTCAGCTGCTCGAAATATGTGGTAGAAGACACCCAACAAAATGTGCCCGGGTTGTAGAAATTTCCCGAGCCTTGAACGCTATGTCTCTAATAATCGTCGTTGTTTTGGGACACGAAATGCCAAAAATTATTATTATTATTATTATTATTATTATTATTATTATTATTATTATTATTATTATTATTATTATTATTATTATTATTATTGTTGTTGTTGTTGTTGTTGTTGTTGTTGTTGTTGTTGTTGTTGTTGTTGTTGTTGTTGTTGTTGTTGTTGTTGTTGTTGTTGTTGTTGTTGTTGTTGTTGTTGTTGTTGTTGTTGTTGTTGTTGTTGTATGTCTAGCTCCATTTCGGTGTGCACCACAGTGCCTGCTTGAGAACTGCTTTTGGCACGCACGTTATGCCGCTGTGTGAGCGTCATCATACTGAGCGTTACTTGGCGTTACAGCTGCTTAGGGGAGAGAAATTAGTGAACATATCAACGTTCCAATAACAACGTAACTCTGCGTGCCAGATAAGAATGCTATATAGTCGGCGAAGCACCACTAAAGCCAGCAAGGTCGGTTCGCCTGAGAACTGATAGTCTTGGTTCCTTCAAAGCTGGATATGACGGACTCGTAATCTACAGCATTGCAATTACCGTTTGAGTGGCTGATGCAACCAGAGAGGCTCATGCAACATTTTCAGGTACACAGGTAGCGTCAACTTGCAGCAATGACACACGTTCCGTAAGGTACGAACCAATTACGTGTCGAATCGTTAAGTTCCACTTGTATACAGTCAAGAAGCGGAGGGAATGTGCAAATACGAAAAAATCAGCAACGCCAAATATATTTCTGCATGTAGGTTTACGAAAAAGTTGGGAGGGTAAGTTCTCTCGGGAGCTGCGACACCGACGCCGCCCGTTATTTTGAATTCTCAAGGTGCACCGGCTTGATCGACAAGCTCGCAGCAGCTTCAATGTAAGAGCTATTGAGGAGCTCTAATTAATCCTGCTCAACGAACTGTGGTTCGAGTAGTGCCGTCACTGCTAACCTACTCAGCTCTGTCATGAGCACGAACGCGATCTAACGTGTCTGCGTTTATTCAGGCGCAACAACTCGAACGGCGGCGCGTGCTGAAGACATGGCGACGCAGAGTGCCTTAACAACTTGAAATATGACAAAAAACGCCACACTTTGGTGACTCTTCCTGCCTCAGCCAAGTGTAGCTCGCTCGATTGCCTCTGTAATAGAATACTTTTGGATTAAATTCTAGCAATTCTTGACGTACATACATTTCCTGATGAGCATTGAATTTGCATAGACTGTTTTTAGGTGAGAAGTTAGGACACATTTTCGCAAAGACATTAAAAGTGTCACGTAATTGAGCTTGGATATGTACAACGGCGGCGTCTTCTTGAATATGAACAACTTGATATCATACTTCTTTCTTTTCTGGTTCTTTTGCAAACGTAGGCACACCAAGTTGCGGCTCATGAAAAATGCTATTTCTTAAAAGACACCTATTGAACGCACTACATACACCTTCGCACCAGCTGTTCGGCTCTTGGACTGGGAGCTTGTAGGCAATCTCAATGGTGAAGACAATAGTACAGGTGGCTTAGCACAGGTGACACGTACATCTGCTTCGCAGGATCATTTATGTGTTTACCAGTGCATGGATTCTAGTTTAGCATAACCCAGCTGCCGTAGTGTCCTTAACCATCACAGCAGGACGAACAAGCATGCAGCGTAGAGTTGGGAGCGCAAATTAGTCACCAACTGCGTTCCTTATACAACACACCCCTCTTTCGTTTCATCTGCGGTGGGTGCCACTTTTTTTGTGCATGTGTGAGAAATTTCTGGTCCTGCAGCCATGCCGTAGCACATCGTTCATGGATTTAACGCTTAGCGGCTCATTAAGATGCCGATTACTTTGGAAGGTTTCCAAGCGTTGCAGATCTTTATGCATTTGCCTTCAGTCGGATTTTCGAACGCCTTCGGTTGTTTTCCAGTGAGCCTCTGATTGGCCGCTTGAGCGCCCATGCCGCACCAAAGGGATCCACCGAGCTGTATTCGACCTAGCGGTGTTTGCCGGCTTAGAAAGCTGCCTTCTGTTTGTTAAATATTTTCCCTCCTAATGGTGGCATTGAGCGCTAATCCTCTTCGTCGCTGATTGCTTTCTCAGTGGGAGCCACACAAAATGGTCTTGGCCTCACGTGAAAGCGAAACACCGCCACTCGCGGCTCGTGTACTCCTGTAATACGGCCACTTCTTTGCTGTGTGATCGACCGACTACAAACACCCACGCACCCGCGGTAACTGTTCAGGCTGAAGGCGAGCAAGGTTCAGGTGTATGTTGTTCTTCCTTCAGCTGCGTTTGTTCATTTTTTTTGTTTCACAGAACATTTGGACTTTTGATCATTGAATCTCATGTTCAGTCATGCATTGCCCAAGGCGGCATTCGAAATCAGGTGAGGCTTCTTGGTCAATGAGAGTTGTGTGGTGTCCATGTGTGCCTTATCGAGTCCTCGTGTCGTTTTTCACCACGTCAAGCTTTTCAACAACATCCTGGTCGAGTGTGGAAGCTATTTCGTCTCTCTCGGGACAACATTTGTAGTCGGCGAGTTGTACGCGAAAATTTTTTTGTTTGCTCAGCTAAGCCTAATGATGTGCGAGAGTGCCACTTGTGACTGCTTGTGAATGCAAATGATCGGCAGCCAATGTGCTTTCGTTTAGCAGCCAAGCAAACAAAGTATTCAGGCGACAGTTTGGCTCAACAGCATTTATTATATGCCTACTTTTTGGATGTGTTGGTAAGATCCCTCGCGTTTGAAAAGTGCGCAACCGTTCATAGTTATTGGCGCGATTTGTCACTGCCGAAGGTTTGTAGGAGCCCACACTCCTAACTATACGGCCTGTTGTCTGACTATACGAGCTTTCTGCCTCTGTGAAATACTTGAACGTAGCTGTTCGATGCATAAATATTTACAGCCGTGTCTCTATAGTCGGGTGATCTCTACTAACCGCCACAAAATTTATGACAAATGGGCATGACTAATACCCAAGTTTATTGTGCACACTAGTGTAATAAAATATAAATCAAACATATTGAGTGCGTCAAAAGCTAAGTTAGTCTGACTACGTTCATTTTGACATTAGCTTTGCGTTGACCATAGAATGTTGCAAGAAGTCACCCCTTTAAAATACATTGCTCAGGGTACCTACTTTAGAGTCACTAATACCCCCATCTGCCATTTAAGATTGCCACACTTGCAGGTTCGTTTACGCCCCCCTAAGTGCAAGTAATCAAGCACGGGCTACATGCGTCCTTGCACTGACAGTGAATAAATACTACGACATGCTGACAGAACATCTCCTTTGGCCCTTAGACCATTTCTACGCATAACGTGTGCATAAGTAATAATATCTGGGATGTAACGTTGTAAGACCACCATATGATTATGAGAGACGCCGTAGTGCAGCTGGAACTCCAGAAATTTCGAGCACCTGGGGTTCTTTAACGTGCACCTAAATCTAAGCACACGGGCATCAAAGATTCTCGCCTCCATCAAAAAAGCAGCAGCCGCAGTCAGGTTTGGATCCCGCGTGACCTTCGGGTGAGCAGATGAGCGCCATAACCACCATGCCACTGTGGTGGGGCTGTGCGCACATGCAGTCGTCGGCGAATTTTCTACTCTTCTGTATTCTCAGACGCCATTATTCATATGATTTCTGTGAACGTCAACAACTTTTACATAATTTACCGGCGTGCTGTCTGAACGCTTAGCCTTTAAGTGCAGGAAAAAAACTAACATGGCTCATACTTCTCTCACATGAATTGATACAACACGAAAGTGGAACTTGTACTTACAGAAGTAGTTCATTGTGTAATGTGTATTAACGTATGAGAGCTTGTACAACCTCTACTGGTGTTTGTCAGCAATAGCACTATTTGACGTGTATTCACCAACATTGACGCCTAATAGAACATATCATCCGACTACTAAAGCCCTTTAACCATTGTGATATAGCCGAAATTGTTAACTCAGGCCGCCACAGCATATCGTGAATCGAGCCCTAAATGGCACCAACAAGCGAATAATAAACAGTAGTATACTAAATATGAACTCCTGACATACACCCCGACACGCTTTAAGCAGTGTGGCGGAGGAACACTGTTTAACATGCGGAAACCGCACTACCCTAAGAAAACCCGTCGAAGGATAACGTGACGCGAAAAGCGAAGCACTAAGTTGTGGGGCACATCCGAGATGCCAGTGCGGCCAGCGTTCTTTCACTGGTATCGAGGCGCCCTTCACTGAATCTTTCCTTATCGGCACCATAGCCGGTAGTTCCCTTCACCGTTCACAGGCAGTGACATCAACTCGCAAAGTAACAAAATCATGTGATAGATAGTGTGAGAGAGATAGAAGGCGTGTTCAAGCGTGTGGGACAGTGGCGCAGTGATTAGAGCATCCAGCGTCTATCGCTGTAGACCGAGAGGTCATTGTTCGATTCCCGGATGATTCACATCGATCAAACATCTATTTTTTTGTCATTATTAGTCTACATTTTATAGCAACTTCATATCCACGACAGTAAGTGCTGGTGGATCCGGGCGCGAAACACTTTCGTGTTACAAAAGAGCCTGCGCCAAGTAGTATCCGAACTTGCACGTTGGGGGCATGAGAGCATTGTTTCTAATAGAAATTCGACTGATCGTCTTTTGTGTACTCTTGCTGCTCTACATGCTAACAAATGAAGGAAAAAATGTTATTATTATTATTCCTTTGGCGGGCAGAATGGGATAAAGCAGATATTGAACTATTCATAAAGTTGCTGTAGAACTATATGCAATAAAGTAGGTTTGATTACCATATTATGAATCGTTTTCTACCTTTGCACGGAAGTTTTTATTGTGGATTTTCGGCTTAACATTGATCCTAAAAGATTTCTTACAGGGACGAAGTTCAGAAAGGCTTTTGGGTACCCTTTTGCTGAAAGGCTGCCTGTGCCCTACGCTTTTCAATCTAATTGGAATATCGACGTCAGATTTGAGTTTTGCGGATACGAAGCGCCACCTTTCGACGCAGGTTTGAGTAGTGCAAAGCCCGACTCTCTTGCGCAGTTTTCTGCGCAGCCAGGTGCAATTACTGTGTTCTAAACAACGATTGATCCAAATATTAGGTGCATTTGCGCATCGAACACTTAGAAAAAGAGCTATGAATTTCTATCTGCTAGTCGAACGTGCCACCGAACCACCATGAAGTGCTTGCTAATTCCCTCGTCCGGATGACGGTGAGAACAAGAGCAGACGCAACAGCTCCGCGCCCTACAAAAAAAAAAAAAAGACCCCAGTCGATGCTACTGTTGCGTTGTGAATTGTCACGGACGTAAAAGACTACAGTTTTACTAATTTTCGCAGCTTTCGCGAAGCAGAACGGCAAAAGCGCCGGATACGAGCCGCTGCGAACGTGTTGAGTAAGCGATTTACTCGCGTTCTCCACAGCCGTTCGCTTAAGTAAGTGTGATAATGTAGGTATCCGGTTATTGTTTTGAGTAGCCGTGACAGAGAGCCGTGGTAACTTTCATTATGAAGCTTAACAGAGCACACTGTGCAGCTATAAACAGGTGACGCACGCGATAAACGTACGTCGCACACGGCGCGACCACCGATAATTTGAAGTGGTCGCCACCACACAGAATGCGCACGTTTTGAAGGCACGAAGTTCTGGCTTCAACTATAGCAAATACTGTAGAGGCAAGATAACCAGGAAAACGAAAGGCGTCGTTTTCCGGCACCGCGTAATGTTAGTATTTGAAGGCAATGAATTTCTACAGGGCAAAGATAGCAGTTCGCAGTTTAGACTTTCTTGGCTGGTGCTGACCCGCAGGTTGCGAGAGCGAATCCCGGCTGCGGCGGCTGCATTTCTGATGGAGGCGGAAATGTTGTAGGCCCGTGTGCTCAGATTTGGGCGCACGTTAAAGAACCCCCGGTGGTCGAAATTTCCGGAGCCCTCCACTACGGCGTCTCTCATAATCATATGGTGGTTTTGTGACGTTAAACCCCACATATCTATCAACTAGGAAAGGCGAATACGTACGTCATACAGGTTAATCGCAAAGTGATCGCGACCAAAATCCCGTTTCTTTTGCCGTTGTTCTCTGCGATGCCTGGAGCTATCGTTAATTTCTCGATTTTGCCTGTCATTGTACAGCGAGATAGTGGATACGCATGTATCCTCGTTAGCAGAATAAACAAACGAATGACAGCCGTCAAGAGAACATTCTAGCAATAAAACAGTACAAAGCACAGGAAGCAAATTATCGATGGAGAATACAACTGCAAAGGCGACAATCACCAGGGCTAATCGTTCAGGGAGCTTTGTACCACTGCTCGTAAGACAGATTGCTCGTGCGTGCAATTCACCGCTTTGGCATCATATGTATGTACAAGTTTAACGCATTTAGGCGTTACAGAACGCACGTCGGAGTGCTTGCTTCGTACTCGATGTCATGCGATGCTCGCTTGCACTTAAATTACTAGTTGCAGCACGCCGGAATAAAGAAAACATCTGTCGCATTGTACCCGCAGTTCGTACTGATGAGCTTCCTACTTTCCTAACGTGAGGTCGGATTGAAAGAAGAAGCTTGCCAGGTATTTGATATTCAAGAAACCACGTCTCAAGACCAACAAAAGAGGAGGGCCTAGGCACTTTCACTTGCACACGGCTCTTTTTGCACTACCCATTTATGGCCAGCGCATCGATAGCAATGCTGGTGGCGGCGCTTTTCGCAGTGCTGCCTCGGCAGAGTCTCACGTCTATAATCGAACATCTGCCAAGCACTGTAGAACTTTCTCCTTCGTTTCTCTCTCTATATACGCTGACGACATCCACATTTGGACGTCATGATACAACGCTGTCAAAGTACATTCGCAAACAAGGTTTCGAACTTTCCTGTGGAAAATGCGTTGTGCTAACATTCACGCCGAAGCAATTGTATACTTATGACATATGAATTAACGAAAAACACATATCGTTCAGCAAAAGCCACAAGTTCCTAGGAGCCATAATAGACAGAAACATATCGTGGACTACGCACGTGCACTATTTGAAGTAGTGATTTACCACCACATGTGACATGTTCCAATTCCTCGCAGAAAGGAAATGGGGAGCGCCTATACCCTCTATGCTACAACTGTACAGGGTGTTGTTTAGCGGATTCCAGTGGCAGTGCTTGCCTACAATATCTGACACCGGCAAGACTAACCTACCCACGATTCAGAGCATTCAAGCCCAAGCTTTTAAGATATCCCTTGGGTGACCCCACAGTGCTTCAACGGCTAAAACCATTACTATCAGTCAAGATTATTCAATAAAGACATATTATTATTGGGACAATGCATTCGTACCTCGGGCATTATCCCAGGACCCCTTCCCATCGCCTGGCAACCTTCGCTGCTGATAGGCCCCGCACGACATACGGACATACGGCGTCACAATGTCGGCGAGCAGAGCTGATCATTTACTGTGGCATACGCACCTGCGTCAAAGCCACCGCTTGCTCCGGGAGACTCGAACCAGCCGCGAGCTCACCTAAACAATCCGAGCATGCATAGAAAATTAGACCAACCGAAAAATACCCCAAAGCTATTCAGTCTTCCACTGGACGGGAACTACAGTAGTGCAAATCTGGAGGGATGGCTTGACTACATCCAGTTCTAGTGGAACGGTGGTTACAAAATTGCAAGTGGTAACTCGGCGCTTTAAGGCTTCACATGCGATGACTTCTACGGTAACAGAACTCACGGCTCAGCGTAGCTGTCTGGAACTCATCGATTTTCAAGAAAGATCAAGTAAATGGGATGTGTGTGTGTTTTTTTTTTTTTTTTCATGAAACCGCCGTTACAGTGGCAGCGGTCAGTTCTCTGACGCGGATGTCACGAACAGTTGACATATAAAACCATGAACCTTGACCACCTCTTCATATAGAAAGGGCACGACACTGACTTTCAATGGTTACCTGAGAATCGTTGTATCTACGTAAATGATTCCACTGATGCTGCTGCTCGCGCGTTTCTTCGGGATGCAAACCGCGTTCATCTGCCGCTTCCAAAACAGACACTGTGCGGCAGATTCGTCAACTGGCCCGCAGTCCTAAATACACTGAGTGGGATGTTCCAAACATACGACATACCAGACTACATGAACTTGACACTTCGCTTCAACTTCGACCTCCATCTGGCCCTACATCGACACGAAGCTTCTCTTTTCTATCGTCCTTGATTGGGAGTTGCTTTCGCGAAAGCAGCTCCCAACCGCGTTCATTAGAGTGACAGAACGTGCGATGCTTGAGACACTGACGAAAATATCGAACATTTGCTGTGCCGCTATCCTCGATTTGCCTCCGAGAGACAAGTACTTGCCAACGCATTATTGTGACTGAATGATCGGCCCCTTTCGGTGCAGCTACTATTGCAGCACTGTCCACAACTATCAATTGCCCACAGGGAAGCGAAAGCCCTCTTGTGCTATGTGAGGACGATGGGCTTGTGTGTGCTCGTTTGATTTGCCGTGGAGTTCTGCACACCGCAGTGAATGCAGTTCCTCTCCCCCCTCCCCCATTTTTAAAGACGATAGTTTTTCTTGGGGACCTTCCACGGAAACATTTTGGTCTGTCTGTCTGTCAGTACATTTGTCTGTTTGTTCACCCCAACGATACCTCAAACGGCACCAAACGGCCAACCCCATCTGCAGCGCCCACCAATATTGCTCAAGGTTTAGCGTTCATAGTTGTGCGATTCTCAATTAAAAAAGCAAATATTGCGCATACCTGAGACGCCATAACAACACGTCTATGTTTTGTATGTGCTTTTATACTAGAAGAGGCACACACAAGTAACTCTAAGGACTGTAGCGTTTTTTTTTTCTTCTCTCCTCTTTCTATCTCAACTAACTATTCCCCTTGCTTAATTCCCTCGGGTAGGGTAGCTAACCAGAAACCTTTTTCGTTAACCTTCCTGCCTTCTCTCTTTCTGTTTGCTTCCTTTCGTTGATCGAAAGCTTCTCGCAAAAACGTATCCACTAGATAAGCGTTTTCACACAAACAACGTTTTTACTCTGGCCCGTTGGCAGGCTAATGGAAGAAAACGACAGCTTCAAGTTCCGGTAATGGGTAATGTTCTAGCAGATGCTGTCTACGCGCAAGTGAAACTATAAGCACCTTTTGTGTTATGGCCTCCAAGCAGTACATTGCTTGTCACACGTGCCGCCAAGTATCGTGGGCATCTTCAGCGAGGAGAGTCACGGCTAGCATCCCCTCGAGGCCCCTCTTCTTCCACTTGAGCTTTTTTCTTGCGGCGCGATGTCGCCGCTGTTGTCATGTGCGTCCGCATAATGAGCACGCGTCTCCGCTAAGTGCATCGACGCCGTGGGCCCACATTCACAAAGCTTTTGATTCCTAAGTGCTGCTTTTCATTGATCGGCTGCCTTCGCTAACAACTTCTTAAACATCGTGAGTGGAATATTGGCTCTTACGATGAGCTCTCGCGCAAGACACATTCTGTCTTTGTATCATCTACAATAACACGGTAAGTCCGAGTTTACTAACCACCATTTCACCTAGAATATGCTTCGTAAAATATCATGTACATAGAGTACCTATGCTTCGAAAAGGCTGCCAAAGCCTGTGGGAATCGAGGGCGCCCTCCTCTTTGGTTCCTCGTTCCCTCGGCTTCTGCGAATTCTGACCGGGTGCGGCTCGAGCACCGGGAACGTGGACACATGTGCTTTCGCCACTGGGCAATATCGTCTGGGGCCAGCCGTGCGTCGGTTTTCCCTACAAGTAGACGCGTGTCCGAACATGCCCGAACCACGCTTCTTACTCGCGTTACGCTAGCACACGTCACGATGCTTTGCTGATCCTCATTGGCTGCCCGGGATACCACCTTTCCCGGCTGCTTGCACAGTTCTGTGGCTTGCACTTGCTCGGCGCTGGCCAGCCGCCGGGCAGATGCAGAGTCGCAGACAGGACTGTATGAGAGGTAGACGCGCATCGCGCAGCTCTACAAGTGGCATTTCGTACGCGCGCTCGGCTGCAGCTCTTGGTACGATCACCCTTGCCCCCGCTGGCAAGCGTTCTCTCGGTCAGTCTTGAGGTGTTCCCTGTCGGCCCGTGATCGTCGCACTGTGCTGTATCTAATTGGGTAAAAAAAATGGCAGATCACACGTGCAGTGGGAATCAACGAAGCACGAATGATGAACGTTGCTATGTCACTTTAAAATCAGCCCAACGTTACGAGGTGGATGTAAATTATGCCTTACATGGCTTCCTTGTCAATATCATATTGAGCGGGTCATTTACCTGTGTCGTCTATTCACGTCACGTGATACGTAACGTCATGTGGAGCTAGCGAAACGGCCGCGAGTGCACTGAGCGCAGCACGTAGTCATATTTTACATGACAGGCATATCATGATTATCATGTTCGTACGTCTCATTTACATTCGTCCTCCATTCACGTCACGTAATACCAAATTCGGTATATGTGGTATATAGCGAAACGACCGCAAACGCACCGTGAGCGTGGCGTGTTGTCATGATTTACATGACATGCATGCCATGATTTCCACGTTAGACTCTGTCACCTATATTCGTCATGCAGTCGTGTCATATCAAACCAGCTTCGCAACATGTCATGTGAACGAAATCACCGCAAGAGCAGCAAGGCCATGAAGTGTATATATAAATCATGACATTCATGACATACATGTTATGATTTTCATGTTATGACTAGTCACTGATGCTTGTCATACAGTCTTGTTATGCCGTACCAGTTTTGATATCGATACCATTATTGAAACGGCCAGGAGAGCTAAAGTTAAAGGTTGATAGATAGATAGATAGATAGATAGATAGATAGATAGATAGATAGATAGATAGATAGATAGATAGATAGATAGATAGATAGATAGATAGATAGATAGATAGATAGATAGATAGATAGATAGATAGATAGATAGATAGATAGATAGATAGATAGATAGATAGATAGATAGATAGATAGATAGATAGATAGATAGATAGATAGATAGATAGATAGATAGATAGATAGATAGATACGCTCAAAGCCGCTGAAGTTCGCTAAGAAATGCTTCGCATTTAATAACCCGCCTTTGTTGACGACCAGCCTCGAGTGCCATCTTTGTGCCGTGTCGGAGAGTCGACGTACCCAGCCGTAACATTTTTCTGCGTGACAGCAGTATAGTATGTCGTTTCCCTTCCTGGATAGCTTCGTTGGATAAGCCGTTAGCAAAGGTCTCTCGACAAGGCATATCGCAGCGATGAGTGGAACGTGTCCCAATAGCCGTTATATGAATCGATTTCAATGCCGCGACAGCTTGTCAGCAAAGCGACACTGTCATTTAAATAAATTAGGCAATGGTAAGCGTCGTGTAGTTCGATTAATACCTATTGAACTGGTAGCAATAAATAGGCGCGAGAACTGCTTATTGTTACTGAACACCGTACTGTAATAATTGTTCTTCACAATTTAGCAGAGGTGTCGGCACGCTGCATGCTTACTCGGCCAGCGTCAATGACGTTCAATAATCTCGTGACATATATCATATATATATATATATATATATATATGCATCAAAGTAGGTAGTACCTACGGCTACTAATTTTCTAGCACATAACACTTTTACGCGAGAACTGTGTTCGAAAATTTTCAACACTCAAGAAAAAACAAAAAAGTACAGTTTTTTTTTCTCACCATCAAGCGACCCCCTGTCTAAGCGAAGAGACAATTCTAGAGCTGAATACCGACGCCACCAAGCGCATGGTCGGGCCACCTCTCTTTAAATTAGAATAGTTAGTGGATGAGCACTGACACTGGGAATCAATCCCAATACTTCCCGCATTGGAGCCAATTTGTGAACAGTGGGAATTCGCTAATATTGGATAGTTGTGCCTAAACAATGACTAATGTCGACTAGAGCCGATTAACGTTTGCCGCATATTTTTATTCGTGGGTATAATGCTACGTAAATATGACTTAATTATCGCTAAAGTAAGTTTGAGTGTTGGCTTACAATCGGCAAACATTGGCTAGTGTAACCGCAACTGGGCTAAATTAGAGTAAGCATTGGATACACACGGCTATACCAGTTACATTCCTTTAATTTTTTTCACGATTGAATTGTTCGGTATGTTATAAACTCTTACGTTCCTTCAGATACGCCTCCTTCTTTAGCACTCATAGACCAATTCTCGCATGACAGTGAGGTATTAGGTGCGTGCTCAATAAAGAGAGCAAAAGCAAGAAGAACGTGCGTAGTCCTAAGTGTCGAAGCCTGTATATGCTCTCGTGTACGCAGAAAGCATCAATTTATATTTTGCGACAATTTTACAAAAGTCGCATTTATATGACGCGCGGTGACGGTTGATATCCCGGTGTACAGCTGCGCCATCCGCATGTGCGATATGCAACTTGCACACTTTTGTACAAAATTATCGAAACTACGCTAATTACCTTCTTAGTAATAAATCTTATGTTGATAAAACATGAGAATTCCAGAACTCGTCCATGGGATAACTTAGTGGAGCAACGAAAACTTTAACTCAACAAGTGAAATATCAATAGAGAACAGTTATGGGCAGTATTTCTTGGCGTTGCTCTTACAGGAGCTTCTTTGATTAACACTTTCACCTCGGATGAATAATCTTGAGCATAATCCAAAAACTTCACATTCGGTTTGGCCCCCTATAACGTCACCGATTCAAATGATACAGGAACTTCGTATATTGTGCACGGAACTGCGTATATTGCTCTGCGTGTACAGATTGCCTATAAAGACACTCTAACATCAACAGTATAACGTAACCTTGACTTGTCGAGTCTTGGACATTTGCTGCAGCAAGGAAAAATGAAAACACCGGAAACTTTGCCGTGATGTAGAATGCGTGATGGCACTGCTGCTGTCATGATGCCGTAATGCCATCTTTGTTAATGGGCCGACAAAAGACACTGAAATTACTCAGACCCATTCACAAAGTACCACTCTTGCTCCTAAGGTCCCTGTAGAGAATTAATTAGGACGACTCACTAATTTTAATTACTTCCTCTTTCATTAACCTCTCTCTATCTCTTTAAATAAGCCAAGCTCGCACGGACTTACCCACACAATCTTTTCTAAGCTACAACCATTCAGAAACACTCACTATAAGCACCTGCAGTTTCCTTAACCGTATTCACTCGGTCTAAATCTCCACAAAGTTTTGCTGACCATCACTCACTCGGGCTGATAATCTTTACTCAGCTGTCCTTAGTCAGATCCATATACCCGGCAAAATTCTGCTCGGTTGGACACACCCTAAATCGCCAAAACTACGCTCAGCCGAACTCACTCAAACTTAAGCCCCTGAGTTTAAAGTTAGGCAACTCCTGAGTGAGCATGGCGATGTGTAGTACACAAGTACACAGAAATATATCCGCAAATACATGCTGCGTCTTTCGTTGCGTTGTTAGTGGCGCAGGTTTGTGATCTAGTACTACTACATTGTGTATCTTGTAGCTAATGCGGTTGAAAATGTTCAGCTAGAGATTAACCTTTTTTTAGAGGTCAGCAAAGTTCTCTCCAGTCCTACCACGTCGTAGCGGCGTACGCACACATTGTTGATTCACGTTGTGCCGCATATTTTGTGGCATTCAAAAAAAAAGTACGCATGGAAATTAATAGGGGTGCCTCTTCGCAATTTGCTTTCTGCGGCAACAGACATTATTATCCCGTCAATAAAAACAAGCAAGGCAGCGATGTCCCATAAAAATGAATTATTAACAAACAATTGAAGGAAAGCAAATGTGTCTTCGGTTTCAAACTATTGGGACCATCCCCTGTTAGACTATGTGCATTGTTGATCGTAAAGGGCTATTCAGTATATATAATTTTGCGAGAACTGGCCAAAAGTTATATTATAAAATTTCTCGTTTTCCCGCTTCAGTTTTAGTTCAATGGGATGACATTTTTCTGCTCAGAATACTGCCAAGCACAACACATAGTATTCATGGATTATGAGAGGGCATTTGATTGAATAGAAATATCAGCAGTCATGCAGACATTGCAGAATCAGGGCGTCAACAAATCACATATTAACATCCTGGAAGAAATCTACCGAGGATCTACTGCCACCGTAGTGCTCCATAAAGAAATTGACAGAATACCAATCAAGAAGGGTATAAGCCAAGGTGGTACAATCTCTCCAATACAATTTACTGCATGCTTACAGAAGGCTTACAGAGCCCTCGAGTGGGAGGAATTCGGAATACAAATTAATGGAGACTACCTTAGTCACCTGTGCTTCGCCGATGACATTGCATTGCTGAGTAACTCAGGGAATGAATCGGAACTCATGATTATTAAATCAGACAAAGAGAGCAGAGCTGCAGGTCTTAAAATTATTCTGCATAAAACGAAAGTAACGTACAAAAAACCTCGGAAGAAAACAGCGCTTCGAGATAGGTAATAGTGAACTTCAAGTTGTAAAAGACTACGTCTACTTAGGACAGGTAATAATCGTGGAGCCAAACCACGAGATTGTGATAACTAGAAGAATCAGAACGTGGTGGGGCACATTCAGCAAGCACTCCCAAATCATGACTGGTAGATTGCCACTATCCCTCAAGAGGAAAGCATACAACAGCTGCATCTCGCCGGTACTCAACTACGGAGCAGAAACCTGGAGACTTACAAAGATGGGTTCAGCTTAAATTGAGGACGGCGCAGGGAGCTGTGGAAAGGAAAATGATAGGTGTAACCTTAAAAGACAATAGGAGAGCAGAGTGGATCAGGGAACAAACCTGGGCTAAGGATATCATAGTTGAAATAAAAAAGAATAAATGGAAATGGGCTGTGCATGTAGCGCGTAGTCAGGCTAATGATGATGATGTTGATAACGATGACGGCGAATGACATTTTGTTATAGCTTTACTTAACAGTATAACAACGTGAAAATATGTCGGCGAAGTTCGTATCGCAGTATTCAATTTTCTTTGAGAGTTCAGTTTCATCCCGTAGCGTAATTCAATACAATGCCTGCACAAAGAGCCTCGTGACCACAGAGTTTGTGTCGACTTACATCGCATTCACAGTATTTTTGCACAGCGCTGCCACTTTTATGCATTCTGCAGTGTCTCTGTTCAATCTCTTTTGGAGAATTACCTTTTCAGCGTCCATTCCTTTGGCCCATTACTTCAGGACACACTTTACGAGCCGCAGCTATAACTCGGACTACTGTCCGGGTCTACCATCGCTGCGCTCTAAACTAAAATCGAGTCCTCGTGTTGGCGGTAATGAGTTCTTGCACTCGGTGCCACCTTCCGCCCGAGGCTCGCTGCGACTGCGTGATTAAGGCGCCCATTGGACGGTAGCACCGTGCTCCTCAGCTTTTTATTGCGAGCGAACTTGCACTCTCCTAGTGGCTATTAAACTTCTCGGTAATCGTTGTCCGCTCCTACCACTTCCCGCTTTTTCTCGATTTTATTTTCGGACAGGGTGTTGACAAAACACACGAAAATAACCACAACCGCGGATTGGTCCTTGCGCGCATGTCCATACAAAGAAAATAATGAAAATTCAACCAGTAATCCTGTGACCACCAAAAATGAAACCTGCCCACCCCCACACGAGCGCAAAAACAAGGAACAAAAACTTGTGACATATAGTCACAAGCAGCTTATAAACATTGTTATAATCATTTCATTCTTTTAATATGACTTATCACCCCACAGACATGTCACCTTTTAAAAAATGGGTCTTGTGTGGGTGACCTAGCATGCAAATGTTATCATAGTGAAGCGAATCGAAGTTGATTGATTGAAATGTGGGGTTTAACGTCCCAAAACCACCCTATGATTATGAGAGACGCACAGTAGTGGATGGCTCCGCAAATTTCGACCACCTTGGGTTGTTTAACGTGCACCCAAATCATAGCACACGCGCCTACAGCATTTTCACCTCCATCGGAAATGCAGCCGCCACAGCCAGGATTCGATTCCGCGACCGGCGGGTCAGAAGCCGAGTTCCTTAGCCACTAGACCACCGCAGTTGGCGAATCGAGGTGGCTACCTCTTCAGGCACATGGTTGGCTAGGCGAACCTTTTTTTTTTACACCGCGAAGGACGCGAATATGAAGGCTTTTATTACTGCGTCTTAATTTTTCCATAACATACAAATTAGTAAGAGAAACAGAAACGCTCATTAAGAGAACATTGCAGGCCACAGCCCCACAATTTTAGAGAGGACAAACATACAACGCACTAAGTTGTAATGCACTAAGTTGTAGGCGATGAAAGACAAAAATTAAGTCTTTATTGGATAGTTTTATTTCCACTCGAAAGTCAATGTTTACATTCTCTGCAAGTGCGCAAACAGCGCGCGAAATGTAAATTTTGTCCGTAGCCAGGCCAGCAGCCAGGAGGGGGGATGACCTATGGGCTCACCCTCCCCCCTAAATTGGGATGATTGTGGGTGTTTTACAGAGGGAAAATTTTAAAATCAGGTTTCTTTTCAGGATCTTCAACAAGGCCTTGTCCCCTTCCGTTCTCAGAAAAAAAATTTTGGTTATGGGACTGTCCGTAGCTCTAAGCTTTGGAACTGCCATTAAGCCACGCTCACCTCTTTAATATAATTAAACATTTATTGCAAACAGGCACGCAGTATGAATTATTCTAAAGTAGCAGATATAAGTCATTTTAGTATTACTCCAGAACAACGCAAACAAATGAAACGCATTGTTTGTGTTTGTCAATTAAGGCGTAAGCACATTTGCGAAATCAGAGCTATGGGGTTTTAATAGCTCGCTTCAGACATGGTATCAGTACAAAGACAAACACATCAAGAACAACCCACGCTTTCTAGTATAATAGGATGCCCCCTTACCTCTGTCTGTCCTACAATGTCTACAAGTTGTAATTCGTCAAGTGCAAAAAACTGATGATCTATAGCCTATAAATCACGATTTATTTTGAAATCTATCATCTCTTGTCCTAACTTTACTGTAGAAACTTACGCTTTTACATCCATAAATTCTGCGTGTTCTATGAAAGCATGGCTTTGCAGCTTCCTTATTCATTTATATTCTTGCAAAAGTTTTGTAGACGCTATCCAGATTTAGTGTACGTTCATATCGGATATACTATAAAATATCCCGTACAAACTACCAGTAGCATAATTTGTGGATATTGGCGGCATACTTACTACGAATACGATTCCTGGAAAGTTATTCTTGCGGCTGAGAAATTTCAACTTCGGCTGAAAAAAGACAAACACAAATATAAAATGAGTGCTCTGACTTCCCATATTGTACTCAAGTAGTCAGCACAAAATGTTGGCTCTGTAGGAAAGCTCAGTTGCCCCGGTGTGTAACACCCGTACCTCAAAGACCATGCGAATTCGTTTCATGCACCCGATAGTGGACTCAAACTACACTCGTTGTGAAAAAATTTCGCTTGAACGTACGTTTACCGCATTATTACATTCGTTTGAAGGGTTTAATAGGAATTGTTTTTCAACTTTACCTGAGACATATACTTCGTGTTGTGGAATTTTTGCACTTTTTGCACAGTCGTGCTGAACATGCAGTACGTCGTCTTTCTTTCGGAATAAGCTAAAGTAGGACGTGTTGGAATGAGTAAACAATTAACACAGCAAAATCAAGCAGAGTCAATGGTGATTTGAATGCTGCCTTTGAGCAGTCTCACATTAGCAGTGTCACATGATTGAAATCTAAGATACCGTCTTCCATTATATGAATCATCCGCCATATTCTTTTCAGAGTAATAAACGGCGGCTTAGGCAAGTATGCAGCCTGCCTTTATTTTGTTTTTGTACACTGAATTTCCGGAGCATGCATGATATGAAGGCTTACTTAAGAAGACCGTCAAAACGAAGCACACCGTTTTCGTTTTTTTGTAGTTAAGTTGTAGTTTCACACCGACATTCACTTTGAGTTTTGAGGGTTTCGTAAAAACCGCCTCTCAACTGAAACCCTGTGCCCGAACTTCAACAGATTGACTTTGAAGGCGTTCTGAAGAACCTCAGTGCACCGTTTCATAAGGATGTTCTATTCAATAAATTCTTCCATCAATAAACAGACTCAAGGACTCCAATACGCGCATGTGTTACCTAAGGTTTCTTAGAAATGCAGGCAATGACGAGCCTCGATTGTCTTTTTTGTCGCCTTTATCTCCAGTTTTCAATAGCGATGACGATACGCTGCCCTTCCCTCAGGCTCCTGCACTTTTTCTTATTTACATAACTGAAAATATTTCGGTCCTTGCGAACATTTCACAAAAAACACAATAACGGCTTTATAGATATCAGTGCAGCGTAGTGCAGCTTAAGTATGCACCAATGGTGTATATCCACCGTCTTCTGATACGAGTGCGATGGCACGTATACCGTGGGAACTGCTCCACTATGCACCGCCGAAAGACAACAGCGTCGACGGGCAAATGTAGCGCACGTGAGTTTGTTGCAGCAATGGACACACCAGAGGGAAGCAAGAGGCGTTCGCAAGTTCACAGCTTAAGCTAAGAACTCCTACTCTCACGTTCGGGAAGTTGAGCGCATCGCGACCCCACTGGCTGCCATACACACACTGAGGCAGGACCGAATTGATCGTACCTTCGCCGAAGCGACCTACCAGCAGGGCGCTGCACGGCAAAACGACATCGCATGCGAAGTAAAACCACAGGACGGTCACCTACCAGCAACTCTTGGCTGCAGCAGACCTAGGCTTGAAAAATTATCAAATGGAAACCCGGTTGGTTTCTCTTGCATTGTTTTCGAATGCCCGTGGTTCGAATGTGATTTACACGATGCTCCAGTGCGCACAGTGCAGTGTTTTCGGAAAGTCTACTCTGGTCGCGAGTGGTTGGTTGGAGTGTGGAAATGTGCCACCAAGAGTCAACATGGGTGCATCAACATCAAAAGGTTCTGTAGCCACTAAACACCGATAAGCATTATGCGTCAATGCGTGATAAGCCTAGTTCTGAGTATAGCTCCATTTCACTTTCGTGTGGTATACAGATTCCTATTATCAAAGGGATCAACCACATTTTTTCTCAATACTGCTGCAGTCAGGCCCATAGCCAGAAACTTTTTGGCCCTGACAAACGCCTATTTTCGTTATAACTCTTCCGTAGAACACCCCGCTTCATTCAATTTCCAGGGGGGGTTTATGTCCCCCCCCCCTGGTACCTGGCCTGGCTGCAGTGTGCTGCCTTCGGTGATTGCAAATAACTGATAGCATTAAATATGAGTGAAACTATGTGACGATGCAACCTACTTAACACATTTTTATGACATGCTTACTTGGAATGTCTTGTAAAAGCAGTTTATAGCTCAGTACATTAATTTAGCAACTTATGATACTCTTTAGTTAGTTCATTTAAAATTTCGAAGAAATATTTATAAGTAAAGGTGGATGGCTTAAACATTTTGCTCCGTCGCAATTTGCTAACATCAGTGGCGGAGGTAAAACTACAAAAGCCACGAGGTGTTGAATATCAAAGTGCCAAAAATAAGCAAAATGTCTTAGATTGCAGAGCTTTCACGCCATCTTGCTTATTCTGGAATTGGAAACAAAGCGGAACGTGTGCACGAGAGTATACCCCATTCTAAAAAAGAAAGAATAAATTACAAAAGAACACTGAGCAAGCTTAACGTATCAATTTCAATAAATGCTGAAAACTCTTTCCTAATGGTCATCGGTGCTTCAAGCTCATTCTGCCCACGTGACCACCACGGTCAGCTGGTCACGAGCGATGGATAGTGAACAAATATAAACGATCAAAAAATGTTCTTATACTACAGCGGGGAACTTACAACAACAACGAAAAAATAGGCTTGGTATCGAACAAAGTTTTGCATGCTTGAAAAGTATCCCAATTTCATAGAAAACGCCCACCTCAGTGACAATAAAAGTTAGGCGCTCCAGCGTCTGCTGGAGCAGTAGCCTGGATCATCCAGCGGACGCGCAGAATTGGCCAAATCCAAATCGGTGACATGGATGACTGCGAAAGTTGTCGTGCTCTGCCGGCATCAGTGATGGAAGGCGATTATTAATCTTTAGTCTTGAAGTCGTGACTCCACAAGATGTATGGAGTTAGCATGAATTGATCCGTAGAGGTTCCGTTGCAAGCCAGCACTTTGATGTGAAAACCCTATACCACTTCGGATCAACAAGCGAAAAACCAACAGGCGCCAACTATATAGGAAGGGAAAAAGAGCGCGACGCCCATAGCACAAGCCAGTGGAACTTACCTTAATGCGAGAACTCATACGAAGTAACCTTTTGGCTGTTTTTGCGCGCCAAAAAACGCCATTTGTCAATATGCGTGGGCTGCTCCATGGATCGCATTTCACAGAGGAAGAGGGTTCATGATTAGGGATTAGTTGCGCGAAATTAGGAAATAAGCCTTATCTTCTCCCGGCGTATAAAAGCAGAATGTAAAGCGAGGATGGCTTTATGGATGAGCTTTAGAAAATAAAAAAAATATTGATCAATACGCACGTATCTGCTTACGATACTCGAAGCTGGCGGGCACCCGGGACGCCTTTTTATACGTCATTTACGTTCTTTCAGCAGAGCTTCTTCACTTGAAATCTTTGTATTATTATTATTATTATTATTATTATTATTATTATTATTATTATTATTATTATTATTATTATTATTATTATTATTATTATTATTGTTGTTGTTGTTATTATTATTATTATGTCCAACACACTTCAGCGAATCATGCACTTGTGTTTGAAAGTATACATAGGTTTATCAGAGTACATTTGAGCGCTAGCCTAATCTAAAGCTATGTTGTTGAGATTAATAAGGCTCACCCATTTTGTTCGTTTTCTGAGCTCACGCAGAACCGAGAAAATCAATAACCAGAGGCCTTCGCTCTGAAGTGTACATAAGATAGTCTTAAGAGTGAATGAACTGACGAACGAATGAATCTATTAATTAAATAATTATTATTTGTATAGGTAGCGCCTACTCGAAAGATAGTGCAAAAGAGTGGCTACTTGGGCTGGTTGGTAATGCCCTTTGAAAGAAATGTACTTTTTTAGTGCGCAGGAGAAGGTTTCAGAAAGAAGTGAGATAGGACCAAGCGCACAGTTACAGCGACCTTATTGCACAGATAGTGGGAATATATATATATATATACACTCACGAGGGCGAGCAGATAACCCACAGAAAAATAGAAAATATGATGATGCATGTGCCAGAGCAGCTTATTCAAATCTTGACTTCACCATCTAACTGAAAAGACACTTGTGCTCATTGTCCGACAAATTAACAGATAGGGCACTTACACACTGATTCCGGGCCTTGGGAATCAAAAAACGCTTCATGTATTTCACATGCCCTCTTGTCGTTATACCTTACGATTACTTGGCATTCATGAAACATCGGATTGAACCCCTAATTGGCACAGTGACTTACCAGGTGGCTGCCCACTGATCCGCACATGAGATTTCTGAAACGTTTCCCTGCGCACAAAGAAAGTATATAAGATAGTATTCATTTTGACTCACGTCGAATTTTGTGTACGTAAAAACCATGAATCGTGTCCATATGGAACAGAGATTCTTCGTAACTATCAATAAAATAATATTGAAAGAAAACAAACCCAGCAATGATATATTGGTCTTACTTTGCTGATTATTCCTTTATATCACTCCCATTAAGTACAACACTTTATGGTCCCCTGGAGAGTTAGGCAATGATGTGTGAGCAAAAGATGATGCACAGAAATACGAAACAGCTGTCAAAAATATCGCGAAAGTTTCATCCACGCTGCTTCTACGTGGAATGAGCAATTGCTTTGCTGCATGTGAAGTCAGGAATGAAAAGTAAAATGGTTTCGCATGGTTATCCAAAATGTGCAAGAACGTGTCCCAATATTTTTGCGAAATAGTATTTTTGGCATACTGAAAGGACGACGTGCTTTCCTGGCAGAGGTAAATAGGAATACTAACAGCGCAAGCAGTTGCACTGCGGCGAATCTATTCGGTTAGGCAATCTGGCCAATTCAGCGAGAAAAGGTGAGAGTAGTTTGCGAGATGCATACGCATACAACCAAGAACACTTACGTTAGCAAATACTTCACATGTTACGCCTACTTCCATTGACATCTACCAAAGAAAAAGAGCGTGAGCCAGATTCACAGAGCCAGATTCACATGCAATGTGGTTTCGCAAGAAGGAACACCACCCAATCGTTGCACAATGGACAAGGTGGAAGTGATGAGTGACAGAGAGTTGTCACTAAAAAAAGTTTTTGTCAAACCGTTAATCATAACTTAACTCATCATCTTAGCATCTTAGTCGACACCTAATGGCAGCACAACTACAGCAAAAAAAGTCTTCAATGAATTAGTCCAGTCAGGCAGAGGACAGTGTCCATTTTCCTTAATCACTTGAGCAAAAGGTCAAGGACTTTGAAGTGCTAAGAAACCACGATACATCCGCCGTTTATGGTCATTTATGTAGCATCAATTCAACTTTTTCTTCATTCCTAAATTATCAATGTGAAAATCTTACCAATACATTCAGGTTATTGTGATCATTAAGCACTTGTTTAGTAAAGAGTCATTGTGACTATACGTTCATAATACTGCGTGCGGTTTTAAGCTCTCAAGTTATGGATAATACGCACAGCAGCAACACTACGTCTTTCTCATTTTCTGTCAAAGACACTATCACAGAATGGCACTGACGGGTCACAGGAGGCATTAACGTTCAATGCAAAGTAACTCTATCATGTAAGATGAAAATCTAGGTGAAACGTGGTCTGTGTTTTTCGCGCTGTTAGCCAAAAGTGAATTTTTATTAGGTCAAAGGGGCAGTCGCAGCGCACCTGTTGCCAGATATGCGAAGCAACCACCCGGGTTTGTCCCAAGAGCACAGAATTTTCTTTTTTTTTTTTCATTTTCGCTTTTGGCTACCGTGAATCACTTACTGGGCCCCACGTGAACTCCTCACTTTTGCCACTCACCAAACAAGTGCCACAAGGCTTGTCTGATGCTATAGTCTAGGGAACCAAAATAAGTGCTCATTGGACGGCACGTTTTGCTTGTGTTTCATCTTGTCCGACGGGCACCGCGCTGGGCGTAGTAGTCTTTCATCATATATATACAGTGCACTGGAGGTGCGTCAAAACAATTTCATTCTCTGCGGCAAAGAATAACAAGACTGTGGGACAGCGCTGCTCCTGTGGAGAGCTTGTCATCGCGCTCGTCAAAGGCAAATGCTCATCCACGTGGGCAGGCGGTCACTTTCGGTTCAAGACAGCTGGATGTTAGCTCCTGCCACCACCAATCTTTAAGAATGTTGATCACCCAGTCGGGGCTCGCTTCACCAAGTGTTTAGCCTGTCGTCATGCGCTATCGGCCTAAAAAAGTGCTGCCAAACTCTGCCTTCACCCAGAAGACACTTTGTCCAAGTGAGCCTAAATTTCATTACACGAATGTTTTTTTTTGTGTGTGTGTGTGTCTTTTGTGTGTACCTTCCAGATCACCGTCCACGCCACCCATAAACGGCATCGATAAACATCAACTGACTTATACGACAATACCAGTCACCACCCACGAGCAGTGTGCAGTTGACCCAGTTCCGCATGACGTCAACGTATGCACGTGCATAAAAGCCCGTCCGCTTAGCGTAACTGGCGAGATTTTCCTTGACGTAAACGAAACGGCCCCAGACCAACTGTTCTTTTTAATGACCTTTCGTACAAAATCTACTTAATCTAAGTCATCAACGGGAGTGTTGGTGACGTGCAATAAAGCTAGAGACATTCTAGATACGCAGCCCCACTGCAAGGAAGATAGATGGCAATAAAACTTCTGTAGAAAACGTTAAAGAAAAAAGCAAAGGTGATTGACAAAGAAAGTAGGAGTGATTGCATACCATTTATTTATGGGAACCGACATCGCTGAACTTACCTGTCAACGTAGAGAGGTTATTCGGTTGAAATCGCAATTAACGTGGCCGAAATAATTAAAGTGGCAGCCAAATAGCATCAATATAAGACACAGAAGCAAATGCACACAATCCTAGATGTTTGAAGAAAGTTTATAGCAAAAACTGACTGCAAAGTACACAACACTAAGTAAATGAAAGTTCTCTGCTGCACATCATTAGAAACGTCAGCCTCGAATTCATTTAAGTAAACGTGACCTCAGAGAAAGAGATAGAGAAAGCTGTTTCATTAAAAACAGAGAATTCTGCCGGCGTACTCTAGGCACCTACATGTTATGCTCTGTATAGGGGAAAGGATTGAGTACAAAAGGTCCTAGGGAGAGGAGGAGGAACAAAAAAACAAAAAAATACATCACGAATACTACGACTGTGAAACGAGCTGCGACAGTTGCGACACGAAGTACGGCGTATGTAGTGATAAAACTGTTGCTTTAGAGTTGCTTTAGTAACAGTGCTTCCATGTAGGCTGTTCTCACGCTGGAGTTTATATGCTGTGAAATGCGAATGGATGTTTCAGCTTACTTTAATGAGTACCCCGCCCAATCGCAAAATCCACACTTGGTAAATAACACCAATTGATCAATAAAAAGATTGATTCGCCTTTCATGACCTCACGAACAGTGTATTTCTGTGTATATGTTAAAAGGAAGTTTCGGCAGTCATTGTATTTGGTCGCTGTTATCGATATTGATTTTATAAGAATACGGCCTATGCATGACCTTTTTTTTATAGATTTGGTATGCCATGAGCTCAAAATTACGCATAGAACGTCAAATCTGAAAGCCCTCATTTGTGTGCGCCTTATCTTTTTGAAATGCGTAAACAATTTAATGCCTACCAAACGAAAAAAAAGCGTCCATTTGTCGATCGTCATTGTAAATAAATGAATGCTTACAAGTGAAATAATTTTTTTGGTGGTGCTAGGGTTTCAACACAGATTCCGTCCCCGCTCAGTAGGTGGGTGTCTCAACCACTGGAATGGAATACACACACATGCTTTCACATTCTATATATATTAGAAGTGCATGAATGTGCTGTACTTGCGTTACCCCCCCCCCCCAAAAAAAAATGTGAAAGGACCATTGTTGTGAAGGTTCTGTTAAAATATTTCGTGACGTTGGAAAAAAAGGCCTTTGTAGGACAGCGTATAAAGTCAACATCTATAATTTATCGTATCAGAAAAATTCTCACTTCGCAGAATTTTAGTGCGAAACGAAATACAGCAGTCGTGTTATGCTCCTTTCGTTCTGAAGGCCGTTTTAAGCACTGGCGAACGCTGTTTTTGTCACTACTTGCTCTACTTGTGTGCCTCATAGCATGCTGTTTCAAAATACGACACCTAATGTTTTCACATTACCCACAATTTCAATAGATCATTATTAAGGTAGAGTAGAGAAGTTACTTGTACATGCTTGCCATTTGCTCGAAACGTAACCGCTTTGGTTTTTTCTGTGTATAATAATAGCCCATTGGAATATGGGGACTTTTATATCTTTTAGTATGTTATTCTTACTTTCAGTCAACTGGTCACTATCATCATGCGCAAAAAATACACTTGTATCGTCAGCATAAACGACAAATTTTGCTGAAGGATTTATATTGAAAATGTCATTTAGTGTAAATAAACAAAAAGCGACCGAAAATACTGCCATGAGGCACTCCAAGATAGTTTGGTTTAGTCATCGGAGGAAATTGTTTACACACACGTATTTTCTTACAAGTCTAAACAAGTCTAAAGCAACACCTCGTACACCGTATAACGTAAAACTGACAGTCATTCAGAGGGTCTAAGGCCTTGCTAATATCAATAAACATACTGAGTACTAGTTGTTCTCATTTTATATGCTATTCAAACTGAACTCCTTCTGATCAAGTATAGCAAGCTCAGTTGATCGATTTTTTCTGAAACCATATTGTGCGTCACATATTACATTTTGTTTGTTAACAAATTATGCCAGCCGTGAATATAGATTTTTTTCTATTTTAGAAAATACTGAAAAATTTGAGATACGTCTATCGTTTGATAAATTATTCTCATCTCCCTTTGTGTACAAGAAGCACACTTTAGCAGTTTGAAGTATCGTAAGGAAATATTCCTTTCGCCAGGCATGGGTAATGATTTCAGAAAGTGGTTGGGCAATTATTTAGGCGGCGTAAATGACCGCGCAAAAGTGTTAGAGAAGCCAAAACTACAGTCGAAGCAGATACTGCAGGTAAAAAAAAAAGATTGGCAGATTCCACGTGCTGTGGGAATCGATGATATGCGAAGCACCAATGAGGAATGTTGATATCTCTTTAAAAGCAGCACAACGTTACGAGGCGCACAGACGTAGTACACAGTAAGCACAAGGCATACTCATGTATCTAGATAAGATGCAAGTATGTTGTTTATAATCGCGCAACAATGGAACCACTAACGTATTCCATACGAGCACTGGCAGTGATAGGCTGATATGTACATGGCATGCATGTCGTAATCCGCTCGCTAGGAGCTGTAGTTCATACTCTCAATACAGTGACGTCACTCGATTCCTACTAAGGTGTATATTGCACTAGCGAACCGGCTACAAGCGCACCACGAGCGTGGTATGCAAATTGTGCCGTACATGACTTCCATGTTATGATTATCCTGTTTGCACCTGGCATTTGTGTTCTTCGTCCATTCACGTCACGTAATGCTAAATTTATTATACGTTAAGCTACCAAACGGCCGAGAGCGCGCTATGAACACAGCCCGTAGTCATGTTTTACATAACACGCATATCATGATTATTATGTTTCGACGTGTTAATTTTCGTCCATTGGCGTCACGTAATGCCAAATTATGTATACGTGAAGCTAGCGAAACGGCCGCGAGCGCATCATGAGCGTGGTAAGTAGTCATGTGTTACATGAGACGTATGTCATTGTTATCATGGTTGGACGTCTCATTAACATCGGTCGTCTATTCACATCACGTAATGCCGTAGAAATGGCCGCGAGCGCGCTATGAGCGTAGCACGTAGTCATGATTTATATTACAAGTATCATGTTTTGGCGTGTCTTTTACCTTCGTCAATAGACGTCATGTAATGCCAAATTTGGTATGTGTTACGCTGGCGGAACGGCCAGGAGCGCTCTATGAGCGTTACACGTAGTCATGTTTTAAATGACACACATATCATGCTTATCATGCTTCCACGTGTCATTTACCTTCGTCGTCCATTGACGTCACGTAATGCCAAATTTCGTGCATGTGAAGCTAGCGAAACGGCCACGAGCACATCATGAGCATGGTATGTAGTAATGTTCTTACATGACACGCATGTCGTTATTGTGTTATATAAACCAGTCATATACCTTCGTCATTCATTTACGTTACGCAAGTCTAAATTTGGTATATATGAAGCTAGCGAAAGCACCGCGAACACACCATGAGCGTTGTGCGTAGTCATGAATTACATGACATGCATGTCACGATTTCCACGTTAGGGCCTGTCACTTATGTTTGCCATGCGGTCATGTCATACCATACCAGTTTTGCAATATTTCATGTGAACAAAACTATTTCAACAGCATTAGGACCATGACATGTAAATCATGAGATTCATGACGAACTTGTCATGATTTAAATGTTATGACTAGTCACGCTCGCCATAGAGTCATGTTATGCCATGCCAAGTTCGTTATAGATTCCTTTGTCGAAACAGCCGGGAAATCTAAAAGTCGCAGATAGATAGATAGATAGATAGATAGATAGATAGATAGATAGATAGATAGATAGATAGATAGATAGATAGATAGATAGATAGATAGATAGATAGATACGGTCAAAGTCGCTGAAGTTAGTTAAAAATGCTTCGCATTTAACAAAAGTAGGAGACATAGCCGGCCCACACATACAGTACTCCGTCAGTATGACACATGGGCTATCTTGTCAACGCAGTGTTCGTCGAACGATGTCGCTCTGCGGCGTCGGCGGTGGCGCCGTTCACACCCTCACTGTGCATGATCGCGTATCGCCTATCGTGCCGAATGCTCACGTCACGTGCAGAGACGCGCATGCTCGCGCCTCGTTCCGGCCCATGAACACACCCGCAAAATTGTCGCTCCCATCCCCCTCTCTCGTCTCTCAAGGTCGACGCAGGCAGCGTCTGCTAGTAGAAAAAGATCAACAACAATTACAGCGTATCGAAAGAGTGAATGACGATTGATGGGATGAAGCTTCTAAGGGTTTCATCGGTAAACCGTGAATCATCCAAGCGTCCGTCTGTCTGTTCGAGAGTAGGCACCTGCAGATTGAGTCATAAAACTAGGTGATCATGTACCAAGAATGTGCAAGATCATGTGCACGTAAAGACCCACGGCTTAGGAGCTCCACCCCTGAAAACGACTGTTTGCGCTGCGCAACTGTTCACTAGCCACACCTTTTATGTAGGCACGGGATCGCGCGTTAGGAATTCAGTTGAGGGTGTCTTTACATGCTTTCGCTTGACGAGGAAGGCAGCGCTTCTCCTTCAATAAATAAAGAGGAAAAATAAAGAACAAGTAACAATCAGGCATTTCCAAATCATACCATAGTGCGCAAAATTTACGTGACACCCCCCGCCCCCTCTCTGTGTGACGCATTTACTTAAGTTCCCCGGTGAAAAGATGCGGGCCGCATTTTTTTCTTAGTTTTGTTGCATACACATGGTGTTTGGCAGTGTTTGAAAATGTTTTGCGGTCTTTTTCTGTCACTGAGTGCTGTTCAAGGTACAAACACACGCGCCACCTCACTGTGGCTTGTGTAAAGGTAGGCCTTTATATATACAACAAATAAAAACTCCCATGCGCAAGTAGATTGTACAAATATGCAGTCGGAAAAATGAATTCTCGTGCTGCTCACACCCCCGGCGCTCGATGAGAGAAGCTTCCGGTCTCGGCCGGACAGACTTCAAAGTTTGATGCTAGTGCAATACGCCCCCGCATGTGCGCCGCCACTGCACCAGTCGGGTGCTTCGACATATCAGCATCAGTCTCCGAGGAAGCCACACAGCCGCACTATAAGAAGTCTAAATAAAGTAAAACTAGAGTGTACTATAGCGGGGGATTGAACGGAACGACCACAGCACCAATGTACAAAAAGTGAAGGCCAAAAAGGATCAAGCTGCTTGGAGCGCTGCAATCGGCAGTCTTCAATGTCTTGTCGTTTTAATATTTGCGCATGGCTCCACCAAAGTAGTGCAAAGGTAGAATGCCCGTTTCCCATTCGAAAAGCCTGGAATCACAGCTGTGTATGTTACGTTATTTTTTTAAGTGTCACTTGTTATTCTGTGTTGCTTTTCGTTGTCTCTTAAAACTATTTTTAATACGTATTGTTATAAAATGTAACTCCGAATGTACCGTAAGGTAGTGAAATCTGACAGTGAGCATAACTATTTGTCGTGCCGCTGCACGGAATTTAAAGAATAATTGAAAGTATGACCTCTGAGATTTCTCTTATTCGCAAAAATTGCGGAGCCGCACTTTACGCTTTTCTTGAATGCCTTGTGTTGCTGCAAACATTTATTGTTAGTGTAAAATTTCTATTTAAATTCACATTTGAAGTGACTTTTTGTAGCAATACGTACAATCTGAAACTATAGTTCCAAGAAACAAAGTAAAAACAGTCATCATCATCATCATCATCAGCCTGACTACGTCCACTGCAGGACATAGGCCTCTCCCATATTCCGCCAGTTAACCCGGTCCTGTGCTTGCTGCTGCCAATTTATACCCGCAAACTTCTTAATCTCATCTGCCATCCTCACCTTCTGTCTCCCCCTAACCCGCTTCCCTTCTCTGGGAATCCAGATAGTTACCCTTAATGATCAGCGGTTATCCTGTCTACGCGCTACATGCCCGGTCCATGTCCATTTCCTCTTCTTTATTTCAACTATATGATATCCTTAACCCCCGTTTGTCCACTAATCCACTCTGCTCTCTTCTTGTCTCTTAAAATTACACCTACCATTTTTCTTTCCATTGCTCGCTGCGTCGTCCTCAATTTAAGCTGAACCCTCTTTTTAAGTCTCCAGGTTTCTGCTCCGTAGCTAAGTACCGGAAAGATACAGCTGTTATATACCTTCCTCTTGAGGGATAGTGACAATCTACCTGTCATAATTTGAGAGTGCTTGCCGAATGTGCTCCACCCCATTCTTATTCTTCTAGTTACTTCAATCTCATGGTTAGGCTCTGCGGTTATTACCTGCCCTAAGTAGACATAGTCTTTTACAACTTCAAGTGCACTATTACCTATCTCGAAGCGCTGCTCCTTTCCGAGGTTGTTGTACATTACTTTCGTTTTCTGCAGATTAATTTTAAGACCCACCTTTCTGCTCTCCTTGTCTAACTCCGTAATCATGAGTTGCAATTCGTCCCCATAGTTACTCAGCAATGCAATGTCATCGGCGAAGCGCAAGTTACTAAGGTATTCTCCATTAACTCTTATTCCTAACTGTTCCCATTCTAGGCTTTTGAAAACCTCCTGTAAGCTCGCGGTAAATAGCATTGGGGAGATTGTGTCCCCCTGCTTTACACCCTTTTTGATTGGTATTCTGTTGCTTTGTTTATGAAGCACTATGGTAGCAGTTGATTCCCTGTAGATTTCTTCCAGAATGTTTATATACTTCATCTACGCCCTGATTCCGCAGTGTCTGCAAGACGGCTGATATTTCTACTGAATCAAACGCCTTCTCATAATCTATGAAGGCTATGTATAGTGGTTGGTTATACTCTGAGCATTTCTCTATTACCTGATTGATAGTATGAATGTGGTCAATTGTTGAGTAGCCCGTTCGAAATTCTGCTTGTTCCTTTGGTTGATTGAATTTTAATGTTTTCTTTACTCTGTTAGCAATTACCTTTGTAAATAGCTTGTATACTACAGAGAGCAAGCTGATCGGCCTGTAATTCTTCAAGTCCTTGTCATCTCCTTTCTTATGTATTAAGATGATGTTAGCGTTCTTCTAAAACTCTGGTACCCTTCCCGTCAGGAGACACCTCGTAAACAGGGTGGCTAGTTTTTCTAACACAATCTGTCCTCCATCTTTCAGCAGGTCTGATGTTACCTGATCCTCACCAGCAGCTTTGCCTCTTTGCATGCTCTCCAAAGCTTTTCTGACTTCTTCTATCATTACTGGTGGGGTGTCATCTAGGTTAATGCTAGTTCTTATAGTATTAAGATCGTGGTTGTCTCGGCTACTGTACAGATCTCTGTAAAACTCCTCCGCTATTTTAACTATCCTATCCATATCGGTAGTTATTTTGCCTTCTTTGTCCCTTAGTGCATACATCCGACTTTTGCCTATCCCAAGTTTCCTGATTGATTGATTGATATGTGGGGTTTAACGTCCCAAAACCACTATATGATTATGAGAGACGCCGTAGTGGAGGGCTCCGGGAATTTAGACCACCTGGGGTTCTTTAACGTGCACCCAAATCTGAGCACACGGGCCTACAACATTTCCGCCTCCATCAGAAATGTAGCCGCCGCAGCCGGGATTCGAACCCGCGCCCTGCGGGTCAGCAGCCGAGTACCTTAGCCACTAGACCACCACGGCGGGGCTATCCCAAGTTTCCTCTTCACTGCTTTGACGCTTCCTCCGTTTTTCAGAGCGTGTTCAATTCTCTCCATGTTATACCTTCTTACATCGCATAATTTACGTCTAATAATCAACTTCGAAAGCTCTGCCAGTTCTATTTTGTCTGTTGTACTTGACACTTTCATGATTTGACGCTTCTTAATTAGGTTCTTCGTTTCCTGGGAAAGCTTGCCAGGGTCCTGTCTAACTACCCTGCCTCCAACTTCCACTGCACACTCCGTAATGATACTCGTCAGATTATCATTCATTGTATCTACTCTAAGGTTGGTTTCCTCACTAAGAACCGTGTACCTGTTCTGCAGCGACACTCTTAATTCTTGTACTTTCCCTCTCAGTGCTAGCTCATTGATTGGCTTCTTGCGTATCGGTTTCTGTCGTTCCTTCTTCAAGTCTAGGCAAATTCTAGACCGTACCATTCTATGGTGCCTGCATCGTACCTTGCCAACCACTTGCACATTCTGCACGATTCCTGGGTGTGCAGACATTATAAAGTCTATTTCGTTCTTATTTTCGCCATTAGGGCTCCTCCATGTCTACTTGCGGTTTTCTCGTTTTCGGTAGAAGGTATTCAAAATCCGCAAATTATTGCGTTCTGCGAATTCTACTAGTAGCTCTCCTCTGGCGTTTCTAGTGCCGATGCCATAATCTCCTACTGCCTGGTCTACAGCCTGCTTCTTCCCTACCTTTGCATTAAAGTCGCCCATCACTATAGTATACTGTGTTTTTACCTTACTCATTGCCGATTCTACGTCCTCATAGAAGCTTTCAACTAAAGCGTCATCATGGCTGGATGTAGGCGCGTAAGGCTGTACTACCTTCATCTTGTATCTTTCATTCAGTTTAATTACGATACGTACCATCCTTTCATTAATGCTATAGTATTCCTATGTTGCCAGCTATGTTTCTGTGAATTAGGAACCCCACTCCCAGTTCTCTTCTGTCTGCCAAGCCACGATAGCAAAGGATGTGCCCATTCTGTAGCACAGTATAGGCCTTATCTGTCCTCCTAACCTCACTGAGCCCTATTATATCCCCTTTAACACCCTCTAGCTCCTCGAATAGTACCGCTAGACTTCCCTCACTAGATAAGGTTCTAGCGTTAAATGTTGCCAAGTTCAGGTTCCAATGGTGGCCTGTCCGGATCCAGAGATTCTTAGCACCCTCTGCTGCGTTGCAGATCTGACCACCGGCATGGTCAGTTGTTTCGCAGCTGCTGGGGACTGAGGGCCGTGAGTTATTTGACGTATGCATGTGGGAAGTAGTGGCCAGATACTGCACCAGGGTGGCCAATTCTTCTCTGGTGAGGGAGTGCGTTCCCGCCGGTGGTTACCGGTGAGGCCGCACCCCAGGCCTCTAAATGCAGTTCTATCAACACGCGGATTTTTTTAAAATCCGGTTGGGAACTGCGCGGCACCAGGATTTGAACCACGGACCTCTTGATTGCGAGACGGATGCTCTAACCACTACGCGATCGCCGCACCCTCGCTACACCCCATCCCGCACCCCATCGCTGCACCCAAAAACAGTACTGCATGCAAAACAAGTTACCCGAAAAATAAAAACTCTATAGCTACAACTGCGAATCGAACTCGGGACTTTTGAGTGGTAAGCGGGCATTCTAACTATGCACCACACTTTGGTAGGACCGGCAACTTTGACCACCTGAGGTTTCTTAACGTACACCTAAACCTAAAAGCACACGGGCTTCATGCATTTTTTTTACATCAAAAAATTTGGCCACCGTGGCGGGGATGGGGTGCTCTGACCTTCGGATCAAGAGGCAAACACCATAACCACTATATCACCGTGGCTATATATAGTCATGAGTACCGACGGGCCAAACTGATAAACTCTAGGGAACAGATTGCTGACGAGTTCTCGTGTGGTAGGGAAAACACTCTTCATCAGGTCGTATAGGTGCATGTCGTAGGTTTCTATATTCACGCGCGTCGTTCCATTTAGATTTCCAGTAAATGCCGCTAAGCCAATTGGTTTCGCCAAGGGTAGCCGAGAGATCAGTGAGCTCTGGTAATAATGCCCTCACCACCTAAGGTGGTTCGAAATGCATTTTTTTTCTTGCAGGCATGGCAGAACCATAGTCTTGTACCACGAGTGGTTTCCCAGAAGAAAAAAAAAATCCCAGCATATCCACGGAATGAATGATGATGAGTGGGTGAAGCCTTCGCCCCACTCATTAACGCACGGACGGGCAGTCGGCATCCGCCTGCCACCCGTGCGTTTGTCCGTGTGGTCATTCGTCCGTCCGTGCATCCATCCGTGCGTCCGTTGGTCCATCCGCCAATCCGCGCGTCCATCCATGCTTCCATCCGCGCGTCCATGCGTCCACCCGTCCCTGGGTCCATTCATCCTATTGCATACACTTCCATTGGACCAACGCCATCTAGGAAATGAGAGAAGAAATGGGCATGAGACAGCGCCATCTATTATACTGTTAGGGAGATACAGCTGGTTACGCCTGACGTTGGACAGGGTTAGATTGATGCCGGTCTCACACGGGCATTTTTAATAGCGATCAGGGTCGATCTGGATTAACCACTATCCGGATTACGTACTGCTACACGGCCTCTTTAGTCACAATCTGGTGCGATTGGGATCAATACTATCGCAATCCGCGCATCGCAATCTGGCTGGGAGATTGTGATTTCGCTGTCGTCTGCACCCCCTCGAGCATGTCGAAAGCACAATAAACAAGAAAATCAAGTATTCTTTATTGAAAACACGTTAAAACAGATGGATGCTTATAAAAAAACGAAATTCTAAACTGATTGAACTGGAAGAATATCTCGAATATCACAAAGTTTAAGATTCGTATCGACCGCATGTAGTTATGGGAGACGCAGACTATAATCAGACGACTGTTGCCTTCCGCGCTTAGTTCAACTCCCGCACGATCGGAGAACCTCGAAGCAAAATGATTATGAGTTGCGCCAGTCTTTCGACTTCGTGCAACGTAGGCACACTTCATGGTTGAATGAAAAGACCCACACTGTATTTGACCGCTGGCAGGAGCGACTGGAAAACTTGAGGCGCCAGAAGTGAAACTCTGGCGCGTACAACGAGATTGACACTTCGCTGCGACTGGACAGCGACGAGGGGGGCTATCATAAATAAAAGCGACGGTTAAGAATCTCATACAGCAATACAGGCAACTGCAAGGGAAACTCTATTAAATGATGCGTTTATTAAATTACTCTTTAGTGGCTCGCAAAGATTTTGACGTTCGAGCGGTTCTTGCGCGAACAACATTGCTGATAAAAGGCTCTAAGAAGTGTCTCATTCCGCGTTTTGTCAATTACAAGTATTACAGCACGCAAGCGCCACCTGGTGCATTTCATCTGACCCAAGCTCGAACCGCATTAACTTGGTCCGTGTAGAAGTGGTCATAAAGTTGATCGCGATGAAGAAAATCAATGCAGATCACCCTGATCGCGGTTATAAGTGACCACGTGACAACGGTATAAGAGGAGCTTCGCCCCTAAAAAAAAAAGCTAATTGGGATCACCGCTTGCTCCATCAGTCTGACCTTTGCGAGTTTGGTTCTTTCTGATCTTGTAACCATAAGTCGCTCTCTTTTACGAGAACAAATCTTCAGAACTTTCAAAAAAGGCCCGCAGGCGCCCGGAAGGAGTTGGAGAAATTAAACTTTAAACTATATACATTTCCACTACCAATGCTGATACTGTTTTCTCACGCATGCGGAGAAAAAACTACGACAAAAGCAAGGGACACAAAGGTTGTAAAACATTTTTTTAGTATGTGCTCAAATTTTAAACGGCCCGAGATTGCAAATGGCTGGAATGACTGTTAAAACATGTTACACCACATAGCCACAGCCCCAACCAATCTGTCCTGGTAAGAAGTGAAAAAGCGTTTCCCTCGTTATAGGCTGATCATTACGCGATTGGCTTCACTAGTGATGCCAGCGACATCAAGATTGTTACGAAACTAAACTTGCGAACTATTCTCGCAGACAGCTCTTTTTTTTTCTTCATCGTAATCATCATCACAATATTAAAGACTATAGTCTTTCTTGGGGACCTTCAACACAAAAAAAATTGGTCTGTTTGTCTGCCTGCAGTCTGTCTGTCTGTGCATTCGTCTGTTTGTTTGCTCTTATTGGTGCCCTAAAAGGCACCAAAGTGGCCAAACGATACTCCAAACGGCCCACCCTATCCTCAGCGCCCATCAGTATTCCTCAAGATTCAGCGTTCATACTTGTGTGATTGTCAATTAAAAAGCAATTATTGCGCATATATGAGGCACCATAACAACGCACCAATATTCTGTATGTGTGTCTCTTAATATAAAAAAGAACACATAAGTAATTAATTATAAGGAACGTAGCGTTTATCACGTTGCACTGACCAGGCAACTGCACGAAAAGGCAAGTGTTTCCACCGCTTAGCTAAGACGACACGGTGATCGCACCTACCCGTCGCCTTGTGGTCTACACCTTATCACCTCCAAGACGGGCGCGCAGGGCGCGCGCACTTCGTTTTCCCAAGATAACTGCCAGATAGCGCTCATGTCTTTCGTGTGACGTGACTTGATGCGCCCGTTCGCCTCCGCTGCACGCTCGAGGCGCCCTAGCGCAGTGCCTCCAGAATACCATTCACCAATTTTCTTGTGTAGAACATCAAATAAACGTTTTGTTCACTCTCTCCAGAAGCAAGACTATCGTCTTTGGACAACATTTGCAGTGTAACATGCAAATACGGGGCCAATTTTTCTTTCACTGTTTTTCTGTTTCTCTGACTATGCTGGTTCTGAACTCTCGGCCTTCTTCTGGAGAAGCCATGTCTGATCACGAGCCGAATCTGGTGGTTTATCTCATTACCATGGTTATGAAAAAGTACCTAGACTAAATAAAGGAAAGGTAATGTGGGTGATCTCGATGAGGTGCGTGGCTTGTATTTTATGCATATCATGCTTTTTGAACTTACTAAGTTGAAAAGTCGATGCAACAGCGATAGAACCAAACATCAAGGTAATTTCTATCAGTAATAATGTTTGCAAATTATATTCGGGGGCTTGTAACTTGCGATAATAAATTGAGTGCCAAGAATTATAAGCATTTAGGCTTGCTTTTCATACAAAGATACAACCAAAAAACTCAGATATTTCGTTGCAACAAACACGGGCCATGTAAGCAACAAGCCTTTTCGCTGGTCTCTGCAGCTCTGAGGTAAATAAATTAATTTTAAAATTTGTCTGTTCCTTGGCATAGTCAGAATTTTCCTAGTGTGGTTTATTTGTTTCTTTTGGCCGGATCCAGAAAAAAATAAGAAATTTGCGACTTTCACTGGCAACACGCCACACGTGTCTTTATCGGTGTAATCTATGCCTCTCTGGCTTTACAACACGCCTGCTGTAAAAGCGTCACTTCACTGTTTTTTTTTTTCAAACATTACTATACTGCTTTTTAGACATCATATTTTACATAAAGACCTCACTATGGCCTTTATCTGTGCAAATCTCTCACGCATATTTGATTTATTTATGTTGCTGCTTTTTTAAAATGTCGCCGCAGTTTGCTGAACATCCTTGATTAATAGTTCGTTTTTGTACAGTTTTCGCCTTATTTCCTCACCAAGCAACTACATACTGGTAATGCTGTCAACTAATAAGACCTATTCGTGAATCCCGGCTCTTTAGAATGTTTTCCTCTTCCCATCAAATTTACCCGCACGTGTACCTATGCCACCTACTACACATACCAGTAAATAATTTAGTGAATAGTCAGTGCTGTGTGTGCAATATCCCGACTGCGCACTGCACGCCTATGGTAGTGAGCCTCCAAGCACGGTAGTGCATCACCAGCAGTGCGGTGTATTTTGACCACAGTGAGCTTTCTAGTGGCCACTGAAGTGACCACTAACGAGATCATGCGCCATGACGCAGTGTGCCACATCGTCCTCCACTTCCGATCCCGGACTCGCCCTTGGAGGGTCTGCTCTCACTCGTATCTCTCTGACCATGCCAAACAACTTGCGCACCGCCACTGTACTGAATGAACAGCTTACCCTTTGATCTCGCCGCAACTGAAGCCTTTTTACGTCAATCTGCGTGCTGCGGTCCCCTAACGAGCGCCAGCTCGATGAGCCTGTGATGTAACTTGTGGCGGATAGCTTCTCGCGTGATCTCGTTCCGTAATTTCCTCTCGGCGGCTACATGACCTTCTCAATGAAGGGCTCTTGCTTTCATCTTTCCATCTGCACCGGACTCATTTGTGCCCTCATGTGTCTGTGCCAACCTCTCGATCGCCTCGCCACGCAATCACCAAGCTATTGTTTGACCGCCCTCCTTCAGGCCGAGGTGGTTGTGATGGACGCGCCGTCACTGATGGAACACAAATTGCCCAAAACGTCGTGAAAGAAACTAGGAATACACCATAGGTTGCGTGCATCCCATGGTGCAGTGCCGGGTTGCTTTGTCCGGTACAAATGGCGCTTATTATTGCCAGACTACTTGAATCCTTCTACTAAATCACATGTGGCCTGACGTGTGTAATCGCTGATGGTTTCGCCTCAAACTTGGTATACTCTGCTCTCTGTTACAGTAGCTCTGCGTCAGAATGAGACTTGGTAAATTATTTCAACATTGATACTATCGTTATTGCTGCAGAAGGAAAGCAGTGAAACTCATCCTGCCACCGATGTTCGTGCATCGCAGTGCTTGTAACGGCAGCTGCATACAATCAGACCTAAAGTCCCATTTTGTACGTGCCCTGCGTGCTATCTCAAACAGGGGTGCGCAAACATTTGAAAATTTTGAACGTATCAATCCAAAACTTGAGTTTAATAGTCATCATCATCAGCAGCAGCATGCAACAGCTTAAATATACGCCCGCTGAAGGGCAGATGCCCCTCCCATGTTCCGCCAATTAACCCTGTCCTTTCTGCTACCACGTTGTACCTGAAAACTTCTTAATCTCATCTGTCCACCTAAGCTTCTGTCTCCACCTCACGCGTTTGCTTTTTCTTGGAATCCAGTCAGTTACCTTTAACGACCAGCGGTTATCCTGCCTACATGTACGTGCCCGGCCCATACCCATTTCTTCTTCGCCACTTGAACTACAATATCTTTAAACTCCAGTTCGATCCTTGACTCACTCTGCTGTCTTCCTGTCTCTTGAAGTTACACCTATCCTTTTCTTTTCCATTTCTCACTGCGTCATCCTCAACTGAAGTGGAACCCTCTTTGTAGACCTCCAGGTTTATCCTTGGTAGGCAAGTGCCGGCAAAGATGTAACTGTTATATACCTTTCTCTTTAGTGATAGTGGCAGACTACCTTTTATGATTTCAGAAAGCTTGCCGAATGCGCTCCATCCTATCCTTATTTTTGTAGTCATTTCGCTCTCAAGGTACGGCCCCGGGGTTAATACCTGTCTTAAGTAGACTACTAGGCATTTTTAATACAGAATACACCTTTAATATTCTTTTGATTATACTAATGCCTGGGTAAACACTAAAGAAAGTACATGCTCGAACAGCGAGAGGCCGTTTTAGAGGCGAAGCTCTTCAAGCCGTGGGACTGTTTATGCATGTCTCTTTGTGACCAGTTCCTAACCACCTAGTTGTACGACACACTCAGCAGGCGGCACTAGTGTGAGTGACAGACAGACAGACTGACAGACAGACGGACGGACAGACAGACAGACAGACAGACAGACAGACAGACAGACAGACAGATGGGTGGACAGACAGAGGCACGGACGTACTGAGGGATGCATGAACGGACGGATGGACAGAATCACGGACGGAAGCACGAAAAGATGGATGAACAGATGAATGGAAGAATGAATGGATGGATAGGCGGACGGACTCACGTATGGATGGACACATAGACGGACGAATGGAAGGACTCATGGACGGACGGTGGACGGAAGCAGGGACGAATGGATGGACATACGGACGGACGGAAGCATGCACAGACAGGCAGATGGATGGACGCATGGACGGACTCACGAACAGACGGACCGAAGCATGGATGCATGGACGAAAGCACGGATGGACGGACAGATCGAAGCACGGACGGATGGACGGGTGGGTGAACGGACGGACGCATGGACGGTTGGACACACGGATGGACGGTCGCTTCACCCCACTCATCATCATTCACTCTATGAACATGCTGTGATTTTTGTTATTCTTCGAATCATGGAGTGACTAGATTTCATGTCACTCAAGCTGTCCCGCGCCTATTTCAATGCTAAATTTATCTAGCGATGAAGGGGTGTTTGATTAAACTTAGTGTCACCGCCATGACCTTGGCGGTCTTGCTGTCCGGCTCTTGGTGAAACAATGGAGCAATATGTAAGCGCTATATTTCAATTATTTCCCTTTGTATTTTCGCTGACAGCGGGCAATTGGCCATTGTTTCCTGTGTTTTTGTTTGTTTTCACTAGGCTTCCGCTACATTGCATCAGTCATTCTTTTATTTACCTCGTCACACCAGGGGGCGTTCAGTACGGCTGCTCTGGCTTCAGATGTAGAATTTAGATAAATAACAATCAAGGCAAGCAATGTGTTTGAGTAAAGTTTTCTCTTGTGGATACTGTACTAAACATCTCTATTTACTTGCTTTTGGTACTGAAGCCCGTGCTTTCATGACTGGTGTACATGTTTTTTTTTACATATTTACCCGCATATAGGCTCGGATGAATATTGATTCATTGATTCATTCTTTCTCAGTTTAATTTGGAAGCTGGGGACAAAGAACCACCTTGAATATTGCAGTCACTGGTGTAGCTAAACTCAAAGTTACACTATCTCTTGACGGCACAATACACTGCTGTATCTGAGCTAACCTCAATTTACAAAATTGTGTCAGTTTTTCTCGTTTTTAAGTATTCGTAATTTTGTTTTCATAAAGTTCGTAAATATGTGTCCTAAATTAAATATTCTGGAATTTAAGCACTGCATTAAAAGTGGTCGCCACACTTTTTCAAAAATACTCGAATTCTATTCCATTCATACTTGAATTCTGTTCTAAAATTCATGATCCGCACGTCCTAAGTATTGAATCACATGGTACCACACCATGGGCTGCATTCCTGACTGAAGATAGGTGCACTTTGATGGTAGTTCAATAGAAATTGGATGTTTTTAAATAAGTGCATGAGGATACAAACAACTCCATTAAAGATAAGTGTTCCGGCACTGTTCGTATCGATAAGTTACAGCGTTTGCGAATGTAGATCCTTTTAACGATTTGAATTCAGCAGTTCTGTGAAATTACGTACAATCGAAATAGTGCGGGTCATAGGCCTCTGTATCGCTTCGCTTCCATAAGTTCGTTTAAGGAAGCAACGAACTGGGAACGTCGGTTGAGATTCATAGTTGTAAGCAGCGTAAATAAACATTCAACACGGAGTTGCAGCAATCGCAGCGTTGCGTCGTTGGCTCTCTTTATCCTTGTCCTTCACGCTGCTCCCAACTCTAACATGGTCTCGCTTTGCCTTTTAATCACCTTAGGATACTTCATACGTGGCTGTAAATTCTTCTGGTCAGCTTTGTTTTTTTTCAGTGTCATGCCTCACCGGTTTCAAAATTAGTCTGTCGTATGTCAAACGAGCCGAAACAGGCAAATGCATGCAGCGAAGTTCCTGGTAATTTGCTCATTTTAGTGTGCAAGGGAAAAGCAGACTGAGCTACAATGTTCCCACTAGGCGGCACTTAGCGGCGAGTCAATGAATGTCAAGGCTCTTTTTTCACTCTGATTTTCAAGCCGGTGGAGGGAAAATCCCATCTATGTAAGCAGTTGCTACTACTCCAGCGTTAAACAAATTGCAGGCAAAACGTCAAGAAGCCTCGCATCTCCCGCTATTATATATGAGACTTGATTCACGCTTATATGTTTTATCTCAGAGGCTACAGAGTTGGAAGACACTTTAGTTAGAAAAAATGGGCCTTATTTTTTCTGTATATTGTGTCGAAAAATGCCATGAAGTGATAATAAATGGCAGCTGTTGCTTTCTAGCCCTGTTCATTTTCAGAAATCACCAGTTCCTATATTAAGGCTCGAGCGCGTAAATCAGGACACACGCGGTTAATCAATTGACCAACAGATTACAGTGTTCCGATTATTCGGGGTACTACTTAATCAACGACCAGTAGCAGTAGCTAGTTTAGTAGATTACGCAGTGGAGCCAGCATGAACTAACTGCGTAGTGGCCGGTTGTGGCGCAATCCAGTAACAAGTTTTAGCTAGACGTAATTCGAACACTTCTTTTAAAGAAGCTGACGTGTGGCGGAGAGTTGATGTTGTTCTGAGAACTGCCATAAAGTATAATCTCTAAGCTGCGCTAGTCGCAGCTGCTAAACGGTACAAACAAGTGCCGAGTTGAAAGTGCTACTTCCAGTAGATGGCTCACTTCACCGGGCCATCATATGACAGCTTGAAGAAGTTGAGGGCCATATTGCTTGATGGCCTTTACGTGCACTGTTACAACACACGACTACTCCCCTTCGAGAGCCGTTCACATGAAAACAATGAAACAATCTCGCCTTTAACACTTCGTGTTTTCAGGTGTAACATAACGGCGGCCACTCACCGCGGAGAAGAGTGATACTTGCTAAGAACGCTTGATTCACGTGGCAAAAGCAATAAGCATCGTATGTACTTATACAAAAATAATGGGGAACGACTATCTGGAGCGGAGGAAGCTTATGTATATAATGCAGCAGGGGCCAGAAAACACAACGTATACAAATAAGAGCTCGAAGAGGAAAGTGAGGAATACAGCCAATGAACATTTGAGAACCGATTATTTTTTTATTTCTATTTCTCTCTTTAATCCCATATTTCCCCAACCCAATACGGGTAGCGTTGTAATTACTGCAATCTGGTCAACTTAATTGCGTCCCTCTTTATTTTATATACCTAGGCTAGCTCTTTTTCATGCAAGGCCATGGTAGAGCGGAATCAAAGGCTCTGTCATTATGCGCTGAGATTATCAATAATGAGCAACTTACTTGTTATTTAAACATGAGTTATTTTCGGTGGGCCACATGTATATACCAAGCGTGACTGAACGTTTAAAAAATGACCAAACTTTCGCGAATAGAGAATTTAGGTTCGAAACGATTGCGAAATAAAAAAGTGATTTGGTTCAAATAATTTCTTATCAAATCAGAGTAATGTGTATCCAATATTATAAATTAAATTGGGCGCACTTGTCATTACCTGGCGTGTGAAAATATGTTTTAGGAACTGAAACAAAGCATATGCTAATGTCATTCTTTTTGGCTCAAAGAAAGTGCAGAAGTTTGAATAGTAACAGGACTTTGCTTTCAATAGAATGCAAGTGATAACCTGTAAAATATCTTACATTGTCAAATTTACTATGCTTAGAGCATATAAGCCGGAATAACAAGCTTTTAAACTGATGAAATGGGCATGGTAAATCGATGTGAGGTAAACAGGTTCAGTGAACTTTGAAGGGAGGCTTCGTGGCAGTGCGCATTTCTTTCTAGGGGCGAAGTTCCGAAAGCCGCGGATCTGTGCCTCTTGAGCTCCTACGTGACTGCCTAGTTCGATGACTCACTCAGCAGGTGCGGAATGAATAAAACTCCCCGAATAAGAGCCTCCGAAGCTTCACCCCACTCATCATCATTTACTCCGTGGATATGTTGTGACTTTTTATTTGCTTTTTTTTGCTTTTAAAAGATGTTTTCACGGCATATCACTCGTCTATTTCAGTGAATATTTTTTACAGATGGTTACATGCTGATTAATATGCACTTGAATAAATGCCTTCACGCTTCAGAACGCCATTACTACGTGAAAGAACCTTTACAGAAAAAACAACAACACGTGGACTGATATAAATCTACCCGTTCATTTCGAATATTTAGAAATTTTCAATAATCTGAACTCAAATCGGAGCGATTTGAAATACTGTGCCAGTAGTTTGAATATTTAAAGCAGTCGAATACGCACCCAAGCCTACAAATTACATATTAAAGCGTTATATATAGTACCAATCATGCGGAATGTTGACCAGTAGTGCATGCTTACTCCCGACGCAGTCGCTCCCTGTTCATATTGGCATCTCTGCCAAATACTTTGAATCGGTTAATAATCGCGCTTATTTGACTCAAGTAAGTGCTTCTTGTCACTTCGCCAGGGCTAAAAAGGTAGAAGTGGAAGGCTGGCACAGGACATCAAGTAACGATGTAATTCAAAAAGACCTTCAAAAAGAGTGCCGAACTAGCAACTGTTTATTGCCAGCAAGGCTGCAAATAAAGAAAGCTTCTGCGCATGCGCAGTGGCATGAAAGTGTGCCGACAACATGTCAATACAAAAGTTGCTGATTAAAGAAGGATACCGCAGATTACTATAATAAAATTGAAGCATCACTAACACAGGCGGGCCCATTCATTAGAATATGAAATGTTTCTCAAAGTTCTCGCACCGTTCGGTCCCTGCTCTGCTCTCTCTTTCCTCTGCCCTTTTCATGTTTTTGGCTTTGCTCCAGAATCAATATGTTCAACAAACGGAGTAATTATCGTCGATCAATACGCCACCCCGGGAACTAAAATTGCTTCACAGGGATGCTGGACTATGTGATGGACATCGCCATTCAGCACCTGAGTACCAGACTACGCACGCAATGTGAGGTCCTTAGTTGCAGTGCATAGCTTAAGCGAAATGGCATTTATGTTTCATAACGAAACTTTGGTGAAAACATGGCCTCATCTTTTTTTAATTAGCTTATCTGGGTGCAAAACTTTTGCTTGGTTATCAATTTACCTTCATTTTTTTCTGACTACGGGAAACGTTAGCTTAATATTTCTTTTAGACGGCATAGTTTTGTTTTTTAACAAGCTGACCAATTGAACGGTCCACTACACCAATACGTTACGCATACATTAGTATACCTTACAACAACAACAAAAAAACTACCCTTCAGAGATTTCTCCAAACTTTCTAGAAAACTATACAATCTCTACAACAGTCCAGGTGGAACGTATTCTGAGGGCGCCCTGTTGTTGTGGGACCTGTCAAAAAGGTAAAGGTGAAGAAAGCTATGAACAGTACCCACCCTGATTTCCCCCAAGCGCGGGAAATATATCGCGAAAAGTCTGAACACGCATGAACGCACTTCGCGTGAATGCTTTCAAGCAGGAGACTTGCGCAGTATTTCTACCGCAGTAATGATAATCGGTTGAAGTGCAGAAAGGAGAAACATGTTATAGCGCAAGATACGTGGGCACGAGAATATTTATGGGTCAAGAATGCAGCTCAGGAACTTCTAACTCAAGTCCAAAGTGGGACACCAGGTGGTAACATACAGCGTTACGAACAGGCAGAGTTGCAGAGGAACTTACGTTCATTGGTCTTATCACCTTTATTAAGCACTATTTGCGAATAAGGCCACAGCACTGTGCGAGTAATGGTAGGAACTCTTCGCAAAATAGGCATACTTTCGATACCGACGCATGCTGACGAGAAAGTCGAATGTAGCAAGGGCGGAATGAGAATGCCCATAGACCAGGAAAAGTAATGGCCTCGCTTTAAGGTACACCGAATGGCAGTGGTTTCAGAGGAATTAACAAGTACAATGATGATGTCTCTATCTATGCGATATGACCATACAGTATATCGGTGACGACTGTAGTACTCACTGTAAGGTGAAAACATTTTCATAACAACGCAAATGTAGCCCGAAAAGACACGGACAAGAAAGGGTACACCATGTCAGTGTCTTTTCGTGCTACATGTACGTGTGTTATGGATCTGTACATACTCGCTCGCCTCTCTGTTTTGAAAACATTTTGTCGCGCTGTTGGCCGGAGGGTGGCAACTGGACGTCGTCCCGAAAACAGTGTTAGATGCGAAATAGGTCAGCAATAACTCGGCAAGCTTGTTTGGGGGAAATGTTTGGCCACGGTTACATCTGACGACTCGCTGGTCACACTGGCGGCTGCTTATCACTCATGCTGATGTATACTTGCATGACGGTGTACAGTCATGGACGGTGGAAGTTCTTTTTGTGTCCAGACGTAAAACATCCGGTGTCGGCGGTCGAATTGTTGTGGACAAGTTTTTCATCTGTACCGCATTGTAGGCAGCCGCTTTATTCCAAAACCTTCCCGGGAGAAAAAGAGCACGCACTAAATGGTGATGACATCCACAAGCGAAAATGAAGGCTGTAGTGAAACGAACGTAAAAGGTGGAAGTAACAGTGAACATCGTTCTTTAAAATTGTGTAATGAATGTCTAAAGATTCCTCCAGAAAGATTGCTACACTGTCTACATCACGAAAGCAATGAAAAAAAATGTCTATAATTTCTTCCGGCTGCACTTAACCCAACGTTTATCTTGGGAGGAGTATTTCTGCAACAGCCTGTGGGGCCGAGACTACCAGCCCTGCAAAGCCAATGCGCACTGACAATGCCATATTTTGTCAGAAGAGGGGAAATAATCGCACCTGTTTGCTGAGTATATAAAAAAAGCAGGCCGGACGCACAGAGTAAGGTACGCTGTGCAATTAGCAACATTTCTTTGTGTGAACGTGTGATCTGCCTTAAACTGGAACACAAACATCCCAAATTTCTGCAGCCTAAGCGACTGGGGAAGCAAAGGTTTATCTTGCATGTCAACTGATCGTATACCGGAAATCCGGATACTGATGACCAACCTGCCAAAGGTATTGCGATGCCATCAACGCTGAAACAATATCTTCCATAGTATCTGGGATGCATGTATTTTAGATATTGCCCTTTTATACAACTATGCTTTACAAAACCTGTGGTCGTTTTGCAACTTCATTTCGCAAAAAGAACTACGGCGCACTTCCATTTTATTGGGAAACCACCTCCTCTAAATATCAAATAACTGAAAGCTTTCGGAACACAGTTGGGGGGTGGGCAAATTAAAATTTAAAAGCCTTCAAAAAATCACACTGTTTGCGCAACGCTGCCGACACCCATTTGTTATGTAGAATAGCAGCAATCCTTGTGTCGTGAATGTTGTAGCCTATTCCCGTAAGAAACCTAAATCACCCTTGATGCCACAGCGAACTGCTTTGACAAAATAAGAGCAAAATGAATGTGCAGATGGTCGGGCTTCACCGTCTGCCATGGTTCACGACCCACCCGTTTGGATTCGTTTTCTTGCTCTTCGCACGCCTTTATTCTGCTGCTCGCGTGATTGCCGACAAAAGTACGCTAGGCCACCGAGATAAATCATTCGTGTTACGGAAGAGGCAAGCCGAATCGGATGCATACAGACGCACAACCGTGAGCGCATCTCCGTCAACGGGATGCTTTGATCCGAGAATTTATGTTCAAAGCAAGTGCGATAGAGCATCATGTAGAAGCATCGCCATGGATGTATACGGCACACTACTCATCTATAAGACAAGTACAGGCGCTCTATTGATGACAGCACTTCATTGAACTTCACGTGTCAGCAGTTTGTCTCGCTAACATATGGCTCGTGTAGCTATCTCATCCCCTCTGGGCCTAGCACGATTTGCGAGTTTCTCAAACTAAGTTACGTTCTAAATCCTTACATTGAACTTCGTTTAGGGCAGAATCTGGGTCACTCACCTATATATTGAAATTTACCATAGGGTAGGTTACTTTCCTGTACTTGTCATGGGCGAACAGGCATAAGATAAGAATTTGAGAATAAATTATTGCTATTTTGAAATCTTGTATGTAAAGTGAACGCAGAAATGCAGTTTTCAATTTCAAATGAGTGAAATCCTGCATCTCTTCAATCAAACTGAGCCACACCCATTAAACCAGCGCTGCATCAACAATCGTGACCAAAACAACCTACACGGCCGCATTCAATATGTTTGTTGCCTAGTTGCTTTGCTATCAAGATTTCGTTTCACTACTATACAACCTTGTTGGGCAAAACTCAATTAGAAGGAGTAAGAGGGTTCCTTGCCTACTCCATTTTTACATTTTAGTGAGGTTTTTGTGTTTTACGCTATAATTACGCTTTTCTTTCACTCCAAGACGGTCTATTTGAAAAAGAAGACAACTTGCAGGAAGATATTGGGCACCGATATATTCCTTGAAGCGGAAGCAATGCGAAACGGAGCGACACAAAACAAGCTAAAAGAAAGAAGAGCTGAAGCACCTTTTAAAAGCTTTCGATAGACGCCAAGAACAACAAAACACGGCCGCTAGTCCAGATTCGTGCGCTTTTTACATGGCAGAGCCACTCGGTCGGCCAATAGAGTCATCGTCATTACACCCGTACAACAAAGGACGACCCCAGTGGAAGTAAAAGACGCAAAATATTTCTATATCGCTCATTCGCTGCTGTGATTTAGACTTCTTCTGGGGCGAACTAAAGACGAAATGAAATGTTCCAATCTATAAAAGCCACAGCCAAGTTTTACTCCTGCGACGATACTGGGCTGTATGTATTTTAGCCGCAATATAAATTTGGGGTATTTCGGGGACATGAGCCCGATAGTGAAAACTTGTTGGAGCAGCCCCGGTCATACTGTGTGTTTTTCTGAGTTCCAGTTGAAGATACTCGCCTCTTTTAGAATAAAGAAACGCCACAAATATTTTAAGTGAAGCCTTTAACAGATGTTAACATAATTCAGATAACAATCAAGGAAATAATCTAGCTGACGTACCACAGTCTAAGCAGTCTTGAGAAAACCACATAGCAATCTTAACCAAGGCAGGATTGAACGCACGTTTCACGAAGCCTGTAACAAAATGGAGTGGTTCAGTCAAAGGAAGCCATATTCATTCATTCATTTATTCATTCATTCATTCATTCATTCATGCATTCATTCATTCATTCATTTATTCATTCATCCGCATTGTCTTTCCAGACAATATATTTGTATAGGTATACACAGAGTGTACCCCAACTATATTGAGCCCGAGTTTAAAGATATGTCGGCGCACTCTATGACAACGTGATCAAATGTATGTTACTATTGCGTGGAGCAATTCCCACATTTTCGCTGACTTTTCCAGTTAATTACCTAGTTAGTACGATTAATTAACTAACTATTGAAACAACGAAGCCTAAGAATTTCATATAAAAATGTTAGATTGGTTTGGAGAACGTCCAGTCATGTAGCTTTTAATTTTATGTTTTTTAATTGTTAGAGCTTTCCTGCGACTGATGCCCGCGAAATACGGAAAAATTATCACGTGATATGCACCCTCACGTGCCTAGGAACGCCGTGACTGCAGTGCTCCTTAGCGTACTGTGTACAAACAATGTGCTTCCTTCGCGACAGTTCATGTCAGCGCTGAGCAAACACAGCAGTTATTGCATGTGGTGCCGCTAGCAAAACGTGCATCATCCCTCAGCCACCGCCATCGTCGCTTTCCTGTCGGTGAAGGCCAAGTGCTAAAGTCATTTGCACGCGTTACGTTAGGAAGCACTGCAATCTCGCCACACACAGCGGAGATGTCACATAGTATTGTCTTTATTTCGCGGTCATCAGTAATATTCAAAAACAAAAAAACACTAATACTTCATAGATATAAACTTTGAAAACTATCTCATAAAACATTTTGAAAACTCATCTGCAACTTTCTCATTGAAGTTTGCACCCAGTTTTGTTGCTTCAGAAGTAAGGTAAATAAAAATGGCTAATAACGCAATGAATAACTACAAAACATATATTGTGACGCACTACAGGCAATAGTTTGCAACATGCATTTGGCTGCGTCGTTGTAGAGTGCGTCTGCATATCTCTAAAAGATTTGGCTAAATATAGCTGGGTGAACGTGTATAACTTCAATAAACAATAGATATGCACTGTGTTTTTATATGAATACCAGCCTACGCGCATGGCAACTAAACACCCTGCAAATATTTGTGTTCTTGCTGGTACCTTAAAAAGACTAAACAGTAATCACTCCTCGAAAAGGGTCTATACAGCACAATTGGATAGCCGTACTCTCGATGAAAAGCGACACATGCCATCGTGGTGGTGTTTACAGCAGTTCTGACAGAGTACCAAATACGATTGTTTCTTTTGACTCGACGCACATTGTGCGTTCCAGGGGCATGGCTTCACCACTGCGCGACATCTGGTGACAGTTACCGCTGACGCCAATTAGCGACCTGCAATCGACACGAACACAACAACTAGGGCCCGCGGAGTTACCATGTTTCCGGAAACGTCTCTGCCAGTTGCAATTAGCCGATCGGGACGGCTCGGCCATTACCACCGCCCGCGCCAAAGTGCAGCAGCGATGCTTGTTACAGAAAGGCTGCGGAGGCAGGCAGGGACAGAAAGCTGCCGCTGCAAAGGCAAGCTGGGGTTCCACCATTAATCCGCGAGGATCGCCTCGGCCCCAAAATCAGCAAAAAGAGCAAACCGTTTTGCTTCGGGTCGGTAAAACAAAAAAAAAGAACTTACAATAGTGACCTGCGCATAAGACAAACATGTTTGAGACATCCCTTTCGGGGAGGCGCCTTACAACTCACGAACACTGTTTACAACAATATACCTTAGATTTTCAACCAAACTGACAAGCAAGATTAGGTTGTGAGTAATTATGCTGCCTTGAAGAGCCATCATTCCATCTTGTTTACAACCTAGTGTAACTAGGATAAAAATTGACATATGGAAAGGTATGAAAAAGTATACTTGCCGACCGTACCCCGGAACCACAAGGAAAGCACGTAACATTACGCTTTCAATTACTTTATGAAGTATTTTCTCCGCCGTAGCCGTATAAGCGGTCTCTTAAATGAATAATACGCCTGGCACATGACGTTGATAAGATTTCACCATAATTTGTGGTTCCAATATTACTTCTCGGTGTTATGCTAGGACTTGCATGTTTTTTGTTGATCGAACGTTCAACTAGCGTTTGGCTACAGCTCCGACAAGTGTTTGCAATATTTGTAATGGGGAAATAACTATTCATTCAAAAACTCATTTGCCATTGTCCCCAACGTGAAGACTCATTTGACACACAATAGACGTTGTTGAAGCTGCTGTTCAAACAGTAAAGAAAGCACGAAACCATTATCACCAAGACAGGAAGCGTGGTTCTTAAACATTCATAACATAAATGATAGCGAGAGAGCATTCGTCCCCTGTCTGTGCTCAGCGCTTGTGACTTCGCATTTCGCGCCACCTAATCGAGTGCGAAAGCAAGCCCTACACTTATTAGGGAGGGATACTATAGGCAACTTGGTGTTATATCGTCAGGTGAAGTGGGCTTTGCAATCCCCTTCACTTATTTCGTAAGAAGCGGTTTTCGTCAACATGCATCTATCCGATATGCTTAACGTCTCTTCAAAGCAATTTACTGAACATACGAGCGATTTATGTGGCGTCGTGCTACCAAAAATCTGCAGAGATTTACTACTGATGTGAATCCAATTCAAGTGCGATTGTCATTTCTGTATACTGTTATTTGCCACCGTAAAAAATGTTTCAATATTCGTGTCAATGAGATATACAGCCACAGCACTATTGTTGAAATTAGAGCACCATTCCAATCAACTTTTCAACTGTACATAAAATAAATCACTAGCTGTTTTACAGTGGCCCTCAGTAGCTAATATGCGTCGATATCTTTACAAGATCTGATAGCACTCGCATTACATTCAACATTCAAAATATTTGTATTAGTTATGGTGACAGCAAATATTTATGTTGCGGGACTTTTTTGCCACTCCCCCACTCCACAAATGTGGAAACGTTACTAAAAACTTGCCACGCAAGCTAGAAACAGCATGTTGTTTGTTTGGTTGACCACCCCGTACAATTTATGTGTTTAAGTCATGAAATTTGTACCTCCGCCTACGGCACCGTTAAACTTGTGCATTAGCTTACAGCCAAAATAAACTGCTAAACCACAGCTCAATTGAACACAAAACACGTAGTCATTCACGTTAGTAACATTCTCGCACAATTTTCTTTGTCACCTCCCTTTATTTATATTTGTTTCACTTTTGAGAGGAATCCAAGTATGGCAGTGAAGCATTCAAAAAAAACTTCGAAAAAGGAGAAAGGCACACTGTCATTCGCATACATTTCTACAACAACACTTCCGCCTATACTTTTGAAACAAGTTGATGTTTATTGGAATTGGTATGCGTTCCTGAAAATGCATCTCCCGGCGGGTTCTTCTTTGCGTAAACGCATGACTGCATGAATAACTCCACTGTGCGGCTTTCCCAATCGATGTCGTGATCATGCCCTGTCCGGCTCCCATGGGGGAAAAGGCCGAAGAGGCCAAATGAATTTGCGACCATTTGCTCAGCCTAGTCCTGCGGGACGACTTGGGACAGCGGGAAATGGCAGGAAGAGGAAATGCCACCCCGCGAGTAAGTACGCAACTCCTCTCATTTTCATGCAGCGTTGCAGCACTCCTAAAGTTATCTCCTGCTACAAGGAGAGCTACTTGTGTCGGTAAAAAAAGTTTGTTTTCTTTGTTTCAGCCTCAATCTTTTGAAAAAAACAAACAAAAGAAAACGATAGATCTACTCAGAAAACCACTACGACAAAGGTTAGACAGCAGCGCTTTGATGCATGGTACCGGAAGCAACAGAATGAAGGACAAAATTCAGAGTAGATGAGATGCAACATAAGTGGCCTGAGCACACATAAAGTTGCTAATAATCGATGATCTACGCCCCGTATGACCACTGGAATATTGAAAAAGCACATGCTACCACATCAGTCAGCTGATTCACAAGTATAGTCAAGAGGAGTATTGCCAATGTGTATTAAGGACGATAGTCTTTCTTGGGGACCTTTTACGGAAAAAATTTGGTCTGTCTGTCTGTACATTTGTCTGTTTGCCTGCCCTAACGATACCTCAAGTGGCACCAAACAGCCAACCCCATCTGCAGCGCCCACCAAAATTGCTCAAAGTTTAACGTTCATAGTTGTGCGATTGTCGATTAAAAAACAATTATTGCGCATATTTGAGGCGCCACAACAACGCTTTGATGTTTTCTATGTCTGCCTTTATACTAGAAGAGGCACACACAAGTAACTCTAAGGAATGTAGAGTTTAATCGCGCTGCGCTGACAGTGCAACGCGATGCTTGAAAAAGAGTTTCCAATGCTTTGCTACGATGTCACGGTGGTGGCACCTGCCCACCGCTTTGCGTTCTACACCTTATCACCTCCGAGACTGGCGCGCATCTTTCTCCGCGCGCTGCACGCCTTAGTTTTCGAAGATAACTGCAAGATGGCGCTTGTGTCTAACGTGCCTAGATGCGCTCGTTTGCCTCCAACGCACGCTCGAGGCACTCTAACGCAGCGCCTGCAGAATACCATTCACCAATTTTCTTGCACAGAACATTAAATAAACGTTTTGTTCACTCTCTCCAGACGCAAGACTATCGTCTTTCGACGACATTTACAGTGTAACATGTAGATTCAGGCCTTTTTTTTTTCTTGACCTTTTTACTAAGAGATCAATCGGAAAGGAGAGGGCAATATTTAAGTTGTGAGTGGGGCTTTTGCGGACAAGTGTTCACTAAAGAAACGTGGTTTAGAGAGTAAGACTCAGAACGCCGCAAATGAGCAGACCCAACACATATGGAATATAGCGGTAGTGTCCTATCTGCACAGAATGGCACATGGCGTTAAGAAAATATAGCTTCACGTGTGGCAACGAGAGTCGTCTTTGCAATGCCAGGCGAACCTGACAAGATATGTCAGTTGTCGAACCCGAGTGGTATATAAGCCTGCAAATGCATGCTGCAAAAAGTATCGCTGATGCAAGTGGCTCGTACCATTCAGAAAGTCGTATAGGAGTTGCCAAGGTCCTATAGAGAAATTAATACAACAGTCAGCGAAGAAGGTGTTTCGATTGGCGGTTAAGAGAACGCACCTTCACGTGAATAATAAATGTGACCATCGCTCGTCGGTGAGTTATCGGTAATGTGGCTGCGCTCCATTGTTTTTTTTTTATTTCTGGCAAAGCACAAAGATAAATAAATATGTGCGAGATATTCGTGAGGCGCAAGCTGTCTTTAGAAGTAGTTGGAGCTGTGTTAGTGCCCCGTGGATCAACTTGATGGCAAGGAGACAGCTTCTTTGGAAAGCAGTTGGAGCGACTGAGATGGCACTTCAAACACATAAAGAACATTCATAAAGCATGGAAAAAATCATCACTTGAATCAATACAGACTATTTCCGGTGGTAGAGTGTTCCATTTTCCTATAGTGCGGACAAAGAAACAGCAGCAAAAAGCGTCACCCCCAAAAAGAATCTCGCGTATTCTTAAGTGATGATCACGTCTTTGAAAAACATAGTTGGGTGGTTGAAAATACAAATGCCCGATGATCCCTGTTCTCGAATCATAAATCCTATGAAAAAACTTTAATCTGAGGTTTTGACGACGGTTTTCAAGAAAATCCCAATTTAATTTTTTCTGCTCTCTGTCACACTAAGCATTCTATCGTAATTTCCAGGGACAAATCGAATGGCTCTATTCTGCACTTTTTCAAGTTTATCTGTAAGTTCCTTAGTATATGGGTCCCAGCAGACGCACGCATATATCAGTATACTGCGGATGTGTGTAAAACATAGCTGCTCTCTAAGTTTTTGTGGTAAACTACTGAAGTTACGTTTCAGAAAACCTAATGTTCCTACCGCCTTCTTCCTGACGTAAGTGACATGTTTATTCAACCTCAAATCAGCAGTAAAAAATACGCCTAGATATTTATATTCCGTGACATGTTGAAGATTAGCGTTATTGATTGTGTAATGATTTCTGCAGTATGAGAGTTTCCTGGTAAAGGTGACGTGGACGCTTTTTTTCACATTCAACAATATTTTCTATTTATCACACCATGTTGCAATCAAATCTAAATCGTTTTGCAGTGCTTGTTTGTCAAGGTTGCTATTGATGGCCCTATATACTATACAGTCATTTATTTGCAAACACTCTAAATGATGATGTGATACCAAAAGTGATGTCATTTATGAATAACAAAATAAAAGCGTACCTAAGACTGATCCCTGTGGTACACCAGAGGTCACAGCAACATATGTTGAGGAACAACCACTCAGAGCCACAGACATATGCGTTGAGCGAAGATACTCAGCTATCCAAGCAATAACCCTATGGTCCGTTTTGTAATATCGAAGTTTAGTGATCAATATACTATGCATAACGACGTCAAAAGCTTTTATGAAATCCAGAAATATACATTCAACACTTTGCTGGATGTCGACAGCTGAGGCAAGGTCATGAGTAAATTTTACCAATTGCGTCGTACAAGAAAAGCCATGCCAGAACCCAAGCTGACTCGGATGAAGAAGGTTATTGGCAACAAGGTGAGACAAGATGCTGCTATAAATCACATGTTCCATGACTTTGCATACAATACTAGTTAACGACACTGACCTATAATTTTCAACTCTGTCCCTCTGTCCATTTTTATGAATTCGTACCACGCGGACCAACTTCCAGTCCCCAGAAACAATGTCGTCATTGAAAGAATTTTGAAATAAACAACAAAAATATAAAAACAGAGTGCCCGAACAGTTAATAAGAAACAATTCCGGGATATCATCCAGACAACTCGCTTTCGTGTGTTTAAAGCCTTGCAATAATCTCTCGACTCCCGTCGCACTAAACGCAACCTCAGACGTTTTGTCGACTTGGATAGAAAAATCAACAGTTGTAACTGCCCTAGCATCTGAAAAATCAGAGTGAAATACCAATGAAAAGTAATTAAGAAAAATTTCGACCTTAGTGGGATCATCATTAATAATTCTGTCGGACCAGTGCAATGTTGGAACAGAAGTGTCCTCCTTAGCGTTTTCTTCGGGTCGTCTACCAGCCTCTGGCCTAAATTAGCAAAGTATGTTTGTTTGGCTGATCCAGCGAGCTTTTTAAAACTACGTTTTAACTCTGCTAACTGTATGTAGTAACTATCCGATTTCTGAGTTTTGCTAAGCCGATAGATTCTTCTGATTTTTCTTTGTAAAGAACTGAGTTGCCTGTTAAACCATGGTTTATCTTTTGAACTTTCGGAAGAGAACGCTCGAACGGGAAAAAATTTAGCACGCAGTTCAAAAAGCTTTTTTTAAGTACCCCTCACAACTCTTCTTCGTTTAGTTCATCTGTCAATGTGTGAAAAGTGGGAAAGTAAGATTTAAGAGCTAGATTTATTGCAGCGTAGTTAGCCCTGTTATATGCATACACTGTTCTAGAGGTTTTTTTCGATACACACACGTTTCGAAATGTAGCGTCCGCTACAATAACCTTATGATCACTTATTCCGGGCAAAGCACATATGTCTGAAAGAATGTTTAGTGCATCACAAAGTGATAAATCAAGCACGTTACCAGTGTCATCATTCCGCAAAGGATCTCTCACCAACAGATTCAGACTGTTTTCGTGCATAAATTCAAAAAAGGCTTTGTATAAACCACCTGTTGTACAACCTGCCATATTATTACTCGATCTCCAATATAAACTGTAGAGGTTAAAGATCACCTCCCAGTGTAATGTAATCACACTAAACTATCTCAAAAAAGTTGTCGATTGAGCAAACTGCTGACAAAAGGCACCAGGTGGTCGATAATAAGAACCAATAAGAAAACATTGACCATTATCAGCCCGCAACTTGTAAAATACAGATTCCCATTCCAAAGCACAATTGACTCGAACACAAGGCAAGTCTGATCGTACAAGGATAAATACACCACCACCCCTAGATTCACGATCCCGCCTAAAACAGCGATACAACGCGGAACAATTCTATGTCAAGTATAGTGGCATCAAGCCATGATTCAGTGCCTAATACTACTGCAGGCTGAGCAGAACTTAACAGCAAGTGAAAGTCATCAACCTTATTTCTAAGACTTCTGCAATTGACGATGAGTAGTCTTAGTTGATGCGTCTCAGAAGATTACAACGGTGGTCACATTTGAATTACGTCACCTGTAGTGCTGTCAATCTGATATCGCTTATCACCCAGATACAAGATATCAAATCTTAAAACTAATTTCTCGCCTTCCTTCCCATTATCTTTTGCGTATGCCCAAAGCTTCTTTCTTTTTTCACTAACTGTGCCTGAAAAATCTTCAGATATGCCGTGTGCAGTCTCCCTTAAATTATACGCTTTCGTCAAGACTTGCTGATGCATTTTAAAGGAAGCAAGTCTGCCAGTGACTATTATTCATCGTGTTTTATTGGCATTGTATGGACCTATTCTATGGGCACGCTCCATGTTCGCAGAAGTGAGCCCAAGTTTCGTGCGGCACAGATTACGGATTAGCTCTTCAGCCTGATCATTAGTCTCACCTGCCACTGAGTCCTCTATCCCGTAAAAGAGCAAATTTTCACGCCTTTGCCGATTTTCAAGTCTTCTACTTTTCGTAGAACAAAGGACATCGCACGTTGCTCCTCTTTTTGTTTTTTCTTTAAGTTGTCTATTGCTATTCGTAATTCGTCTATGTTCGGGACATTTCTTTCTAATGAAGCCAGGTGTGTTTTCAAATCAGTTATATTAGCGTTGGTTTGTTTTTGGTTTTCCTCAATTGCTGGCAATTTCTAAATAATTGCAGCCTGTCCTTCGAGTAAGCGCACCGACTGTGCATTTGAAGGCCCTGGGTTTTGATCGACGTCGCCCCCGCACACTAACATTCTTAACAAATAAACGGCAGCGTTCCGGAACATCAAGAACTGCCCTCTGTGAATCACTCTGCGCGACATCTCACGTGCGAGCACTTCAATGGCAAAGAACGCTGGGGCGGAACCGGTGGAACAAAACGACACAAACCACAAACGTGGTGCAAAAAACCAATTTGCATGAGCAGCAAGAACGAGATTAAGGGTACTGCCATGTCGCCGGTTCCGTGCCCCATCGAAGATGTGCCCCTGCAGTCTATTTGTAGCCGTGTGTCACCAGCCACGCCGGCACCGCCCAGTGTCCATGGTTGGCAGCTGAACAGCGATGGAAAGTCCAATTCCGTCATTGCCGGGCATTCCTGTGAATCTATCGCTGCTGGAAGTAACCGCCTCAAAACTGATTCCGTGTCGTGCAGCCCACACGCATTGCCGTCGGTGGAATCAGCTGGAATATCCCCGCCCAAGGGACTGATTACGACACGAGCTTGCGTGAGCAGCAATAACGAGATTAAGGGCACTGCCATGTCGCCAGTTCCATGCCCCGACTTCGATTATTTTTGAGAAATAAAGTTAATTGATGGTCAATTATAGTTGCTCATTTCCTAATGTAACACGGATTATGAGAGGCATTGTATTATAGTGGAGGCTGCAGATGATTCTCGACCCCCGAGGTTCTGTAACGTGCACTGTATCGCAGAGTACCTAAGCCTTTAGCAGTTTGCCTTCACTAAAATGTGAACAAGAACTGTTCAAGTTGCCGTGTAGAGCTGTCAACGTCTTCGGTCTGTCCTCCGCTAGCGCTAAATGTTACTCAAACATACCAACAAGCCTAACATAGAGCAACGCCGAAGTATAAAGGGAGCCCCAGTTAACTATAGCCAGAGTTTAAACATATTCTAATTCACTTAATAACGAAGCGACCAAATGCATAGCGCTGATTATTGCATGAAGCAAGTTCAGACTACTTTTCGTGTTCGGCCTAACTGCTAAATTGCGGATGACCAATAAACTAAATCCAAAGCAACGAAGCTGGACATTTTTTTTAACTAAGAAGTTGTAGATAAGTTTAAAAAACGTCCATTTAAACAGTTTCTCACTCTTAATCTATGCACTATGCCTGTTTTTCTTCCTCCTATATATGCGCGTGAAATGCAACAACAACAAAAAAACGAGCCATGCCTGCTTGCGCGCTGAGATTGCAGTGCTCTGACCGATGTATTGGGACACGTGTGTGGTGGCTTAAAAATCTACAGGACAGTGACGATGGTGGTGGCCGTTCGATGACGAAACTTGCTTGCAACACCACAACCATTAACCACTGCGTCTGCTTATCATTGTCATGACTCGTGAATTATTGCGGTGGAAGCACATCGTTCATACGTTCGCGAAAAAATATGGAGGACTATGGCGTGTGTGTGGGCACGTTTTTTTTTTTATTTCGCAGTAGACAGAAATTTGCAACTTGTCAAATGGACTATTTTGCGGATATACCTAAAATTTTCCAACAAGAATGTTTTGCGCAGCATCGTTGTGGTAAACGTTAGCTCATTAATCTTCCCTAATGAGGCAACTTGGCAGGATACAAGAGTAGTGTTGCTTAACTATGCAATAGCCACCAACATACATTTGGTCGCTTCATCACAAAGTACGCTGGCATACTTTAGAGCAGTGGCAGGACTGTCACTGGCGTATCTTTAATATACGCACCCGTTAATAACGTAATTTCGGCATCCTTTATGAGGTGCGACCTCATTTGTATCTATTAATGCGGAATAAAAATGTCTGTAAGCAAGACTTTGAATAATTATGAACGAAAATAATCTGGGCGCAGGAAAAGAGATGGCGAAGCCTACACCAAATAGCACAAGGCTTGAAGCAGCGATTTTGGATGATTCTGAACCCTAATCTGGTTGCGTCTATAGGCTGTTGCGAGGCTTTAGTTAGGTGATGCTACGTTGCTTCTAGGTCGCTCCTCATCAGAGATAGGTTTGATTTGAACCACAGCCAGTTAACGAACACGACACAGCCTTCTAAACCCCAGAGACCAAACCGCGCGTTAAAACCAAGCCTTCGTACCTCCCAGAGATGTACGGGTATATTTCGTCGTTCACGTAGGGCTTCCATCGCTTTGCGGTCTTCTCGCAGCCACCAATAACTCTCCCCGTTCTCTCTTATGTTCTCTCCTCATACGTACCACTCATTCTATAAAGCACTCCTTACAGATGCTTCAGTGCAGCTGAAAGGTGCTTCAACAAGGCTTACCGTTCGGTTAATGTCAATTATTTATTATCTATTGAACACTCTCTGAATTACTGGTAACGTCTGCCTAGAAATATTAGTCGGTCTTTGCCACCCATCTGTTGCTTTCTTCATTTTTGGTAGACCAGCGCGTAGTAGTGCGCTTTGAGCGATTTCTGCAGCACATACCAGTTCATGATGATGATGATCGTGATAGTTTTGTACACATTTGTGCACAATAAAACTTTTACGGTTGGCTTAAACAGCTCCGCTGTTAGAATGCTTGTTTCGTATAGAATTACTTGACAACGATGAAATATTGCAAAAACTCATGAAGCGAATGTCACGAACTGGTTATTCACGGAGAAATATCCACGTAGTGAATGCTGACGATGGGGCGAAGCAGCCTGCAGCATACCGTGAATCATTTGACTAATAACAATTGTTGATAATATGTTTCGGTGCTCTTAGTTCCAGGCCTGCTTGTCGACGTTGCCGTACTGCTCCAGCTTCTCGAGCTCGCAGCTAGGGGTCGCACTAGCGGCGTTGCTGCTAAGTTGCTGCTGACCCGCTGCATGGAGCACCTTACGCTCACTTTCTTCCATGGCGGCGGCACGACTGCGGCGAGCATACACCTATATCAGCTTCCCCTAGCGGCATTCTGCTGAAACGGAGTTGAACAATGCGGTTGTTTTTCGCGTGGCGCCACAGAGATGACACGCCTGCGCTTCAACTGAGCACTACGGCGCCGAAGAATTTCAGACGGATGCACATTTTAAGTTCTTTGCGTGCTTCGTCCCTAAAGGCCCCACTCAACTGTGTGGTCTAAAGGGTATCGGCCGTACAGGTGGTTCACGAATTAAGTAAATATCACTGGTCTGATCCCACCATTGGCTTATGCGAGAAACGTCGAGTACTGTAAGAAAAAAAAAGGGGGGGGGGGGGTATTCCTGACTATTTTCAGATGGTTTTGATTTGCCACGTATACGACTGTCTTTAGAGAGACAGGGTGACTCTCTTGGGGGGGGGGGGGGGGGGGTCAGAGCTGGCACGCGCTAGGAGAGTCCTCTGACCCTCTTAGGAAGAGTGAGAGCACTGTTTTGCGAAACATCACACTACCACATTTTAGGGAGTCAGTGGACTTTTGCCGGTTATGTTCCTACGTGGGTGAAGCGACTCTATGGTTATTTCAAGCTACTTAATTGATCTATGCCCTACTTTCGCGCGACTACTCCTGAAAATAGTCGAATATTCATTTTCAGCCACTCCAACATTACTTGCCCGGTTGCTCAGAATGCAAGTGCATAACAAAAATAGTGGTTTAATTTTGCATTACTTTAATAAAACTCGTTAGACCAAAAGGCTATTTCCAGCAGAGTAATACAAAAAGTGCGAAAAGATAGTCTGTGAATTCCAATGAGGAAGAAAAGTTACTTCTCATTTACATGCTTCATGAATATAGCCAACGAAAAAATGTGTGTGTACGCAGTTTGAAGTAATGAAGCATGAATTGCAGATAACAGCATTGTTTTTCAAGTTTTTTTCCCTTATCACTCCAAATAAATAAAGAAAAGTCATTTCGCCTCGACGAATCACACTTGCTATGTTGTCGCTGCTGTTCAGCGTGAACAGTCATGAAAAAAAAACCTGGAAAGAAGAACGTGATAACAATATAAGAAAACGGAATCGTTTAGTGTTTACAAAACCTACAAAATAAGTGATTTACACAGACATAAAACAGGCTCGCAATAAAACAATAAATGAAAACAGCACAGTATATATATCAATCATGTTTTTTTCCGTTATCGTACAAAACTCAACTTCCAAACAGCAGCTTTTGTAACATGTGACCTGGCAACAAACTTTCGGCGAAAGATGACGTGAGGTTCTTCTACACAACAAACGCAGTTATCATAGGCGCCTTTGCGTAGGTGCCACTCACTCCTTTTTCTACGCCGTCTTGTCCAACCAAAGGGTGACCCGCCATGGTGGCAGTTTGAAGTAATGCAAAAGAAATTTCGGATTTCAGCATTGTGTTTTCAAGTTTATTTCTCATCACTACAAATAAATAAAAAAGGCTCTTAGCTGCTAACTCGAAGGTCACGGGATCGAATCCTGGCTGTAGCAGCTGTATTTTCGGGTGGCGGCCCGCGTGCTCAGATTTGGGTGTGCACGTTAAAAAAACCCATGTGGTCGAAATTTCCGGAGCCCTCTCCACTACGGCGTCTCATAATCCTATGGTGGTTTCGGGACATTAAACCCCAGATAGTAATATTATTATCCAACCAAAGCAAACGTCGGGCCAACTGCCTCACTGACAGGGTGAACGCCACTGTTGATTTTCCCATCACTAGCGGTGAGGCGCCAAACCAAAACGACACCTTCGTTTTCTCGAGTGTTGCTGTCAACTGGAGTGAAGGCGCTGCAGAAACGATCCGGAATTCTGCGAATAACCAGTGCACCAACACACTGAGACTAAATAACTTGATTTCGACTAACGTTTGATCTGCCCAGCGTTACGGCACGTGTCTAGCATGAGTTTTTTTTTTTAATGATTCCCCAACAAAAATATATGCAGGGGCGAACCTACAACCCCCCCCCCCCCTTCTGCCTGAAATTCTATTGAAACAGTGTTTTGCGATTATAAATAATGAAAATAGGAGTTTTTCAAGGCCTTGTACGAATGTCCCCCTCCCCACTCCTGAAAAAAATTCCTAGCTGCAGGCCAGACACTGGCTAGTATGTATGAAAGCCCTTCCTTGAGAAATCGCTTCTAAATTTGCTTTCAGAATAAGCCACCGGCATATTCGGGCAACAAAGCCCATACTCTGGCAGTCAGGGGCACGCCGTGAGCGGATATTGACCGCGAGTTCCGCAAACATTATCCATCCTTGCGAATACGAGCGCTCGAACGACACCCCGCGCGGACGTCGTCTATATTGACATCAGCCGTGAGTAATGCTGGAGCTACAGCTCATAGCTCCCATAGTCACGTATACTCTTCCGATTTCGTTATATTATAATGCGAAACGTCATCGCAGATGTCAGCAAAGCACGAAAACGGCAAACAGAAACGAGGAGAAACAGCGCATAGCAGCGGTCGCAACAACGCGCCCCGCCGCGGTGGTCTAGTGGCTAAGGTACTCGGCTGCTCACCCGCAGGTCGCGGGTTCAACTCCCGGCTGTGGCGGCTGCATTTCCGATGGAGGCGGAAATGTTGTAGGCCCGTGTACTCAGATTTGGGTGCACGTTAAAGAACCTCAGGTGGTCAAAATTTCCGGAGCCCTCCACTACGGCGTCTCCATAATCAAATGGTGGTTTTGGGACGTTAAACCCCGCAAATCAATCAATCAATCAATCGCAACAACGCGCACTGACAAATTAAGGTCTATAGAACTTTCCCGTTACAGGCGAGACGTGTCCTATAGCATCGCACCATATGTGTAGCTCAAACCACAGTCTTTAAGCTAACAAAAGCCATTTTATACAGTCCGTCTATCTGCACAGGCACGCTGCTCACTCGAGTATCAATTGAAATTTTAATATGACGTAGCCATAATGCGCATCTCAAAACGATATCAAGCACTTTCAGCAGTACAGACATAATTTGCGATAAGTAACTAATTACCATTGATAAGTGATTGCATCACTCATTGCACAAGTGGTGCAATCGCTTATACAACAATGCGCATAGCGGTGTTAAGTTGTTAAGTGATAGTATGAATGGGGCATCTGCAAGAGCCGCACGGACGCATGGTACAGTCAATTAGAAATGGCTGGCAGCATACTTTCGCAGAGCTGCTAGACTCCACGCTAGCGCTGTGTAATTAGTACGTACGAAAACGGTACACTCACCGTTAACAGGTGCACGCTATTTGTGCCCGCAGCCGCAGCTCCATAAACATCCCTTACTCCAAGGGTTACTTGGAGGTTACTTGGAGCTCGGAGCCTGGCGTGACCGCCACCGAAGATGCACATGTTCGCTCGAACTCGAAGCTACCAAGACAAGCGGCTACTACGCAACCAACAAAACGCATTCAATAGGCGGAGGAGAGAGAGAGAGAAAGAGATGGCAGTGACAATAAAGGCACTGGTGGTGCGCCGCACTAAAAGCTACAGGCAACACATCGCCTGGGTGAGAAGGAAACCCGCAACAACGATGCCGAACAGCAAAGCGCGATATGTATGGCCAGTGCTTCTTCCGCTGGTATGACGTACACGGTGCTTCGAAACGGAAGGCAATCGAAACGCGCTTCGCGAGAGTTCTGTAACTCCGTAGAACCGGCCACTCTCTTTGTGTCTACCTTCCAAAAGAAGTCGACTGAGTACCCGAATACAATTAGCTCATCAAAACGCTCTTTTGACCTAATAGATGTGAAGCATCTTTTGACTAGCCTATGTAATGGTGTCCCTCCGTCCGTTCCGCTCTCCTCGCTGCAGGTGTTGGAGCGGTGCCAAGTAGTTCACGGCCTCTTTGAAGTGTGTGATGACATCTCTCTCTCGCCTGCCGCGCGCTCACCGCGTGCCAGCTCTCTCTCGCTTCACTCTCTCCGCCGCTTACAACGCTCGAGCCCACTCCTCACGTGGGCATCACCTCACCAGCGCCACCTCTCTTCCTCTGTCGGTGAGATGAAGCCATGAGCCGGCGGGTCCTCGCGCTGCGCGTGCCTCGAGAATCTCGCGACGTAGACAAACAGCGCGCCGCGCGATCGCGCCGACCGGCGGGGCGCCGTCGCGGCATGCTTCCCGCAAGTGCGCGCGTACTTTTTCCGGCTGTCACCGGAGTTGCAAATGTTAGCGAAGCCGATCGCGTTCGCAAATGGTGACGTCCACACCGACGAGGACCAAGCCAGGGAAGCCGAACGCAAGTGTCGGCAGTGGAATACCAGCGACACCGATGAGGTGCAAGTCAAGCCCAGCGATCACGTTCGATAATACAGATGGCACGTGGGTAACACTACAAGACCCGAGCCAAGAAAGCCGAGAGCAAGCGTCGTCGACGCGTCCCGCCTCCCGTGTCTTTGCGGGTCAAACAATCGTTTACACGGGTAAACGCTACACTGAGTTTCGCTTCAAACTATTACTCCAGCACCCGCGTCGACGACCGCTTCAACCTGGTCAACGCAATGCACATCGCTGCTGCTTCGCATCCAACCAGGGTTCTCTACGGAGAGAAGGTCCATAGTTTTTTCCTTTGCAGTGTGTCATAAGAAATTGAGAACATGTTGTCGCTGATACCCCTTACGAAAATGCCATCCATGGCCCATAAAGGTTATATGTGGCCACATATAAGCAAATATGTCAGCATATGTGGGCACTAATAAGCATATATGTCAGCATATGTGGCTTCCATTTACCATGTATGGATGTATATCTGGCGGAGTCGGTTCATGTATGGGGTTATATACAGCCATATATGACGTGGTTGAACCATATAAGGAGTGAAATCCGGCCTTAATAAGGCACGGCCACACCATATATAACATATCAAGTAGATCTTTATATGTGGAAGTGCTCCCTTATTTGGAATGAACTACGTATATATTTAGCCCCATGATGACACTTTTATGCGGATTGTAATATATAACAATTTGTCCACAAAGCTGACCTGCTCATTTTCTACAACAATAAGAGTATTAATTATAGATGTTGTTTCAGCCATGCAAAAAAAACCAAAATTTCAGGTCAGCTTTGTGTACATGATAGTCGCAACTATGCATGCATTCGTGTAATTTAAGTTGTAAATTTTTCATGGCATTTAAGTTTGAAACATTAGGTTGCAATTAATATGCCGTAAATAATGTATACGAGAGCAGACGTGTTTTACAAGGAAGGAATCGTGTCAGGTCACAAAACGTATTGAAGCTCCCGAACCTCGCTATTATTATAGAGCAGTCCTATAATGCGCTCTGCGGTTTGATTCATGATTCAACATAATTCTTTTTCAACCAGGGTGTTTAAAAGCCGCCACTCTACCTGCCTGTTTTCCCCTCCATCGTCAATCTTCTCGTCGATATTTCATATATGGATAGCAGTAATAGCAATTAAACGCGTGGCCCAAGGCTGCATTTGAAATAAAGCTGGGTTAATGAGCTAACTATAGTACTCGCACTATTTGCTTGCTTATTGTGATCAATAAAGCTTTGTTCGGGTATGCTACAGAGATGGAACTGGTCCCTAACATTGATTTTTTACGTGAGGCCACCGATGCATGAGGTCACTTTGAGTTAAAACATCACAGTGGACTCTATACGTATTTCGGAATCGGCGTTCAATTTAGCTACTGTTGAAATCACTATCAGTACGGTTTTCGAAACCCGACGCGAAATCCTTTGCAAAATGCTCACATATATAAAATCTGTTCTTTGAAATGGCAAATTTAAATGACATTTCGGGCTACCCCCACCCTTGCTTCCATCATCTTCAGTACTGGCCCATCTCCTACTAAATATTGTGATTGCGGCCCACTAGTTGAGGCGAATCGGAGACACCTGATATATATATGCGATTGCTTAAAATATAAAATCTTCATTAATACACGTGAGCACTCATAAAGGACGGAATAAATGGGTTTTATCCTTCACGAGCATTCCCGTGTCCCGCAACAAGAATACTTGTTTGCTAATGACTTGGAAAGTTTTGGTATTTTAGTAAAATGTCAGACTGCTCAAACATGTAGGGAGGACTCCTTTCATCATCTGTGTTGCAGTCGCAACCAAGATGCTCACTCTAGAAATCTAGGATACCACAGCCGCTTACGTGAAAGCCGCTTTTCTGGACGCACACTTCAATGTTATATAAACTATTCACGCTGAATAACGCAAGCGTTACACATAAGCGCCTCTGCAGCTTAAATTTTTTTTTACTTGGAAACTGGATCACTGTCGAGGCCATTTTGTGACAACAAGTACGTCAGGATTAAGATATTCCAGCGAGCTATTGCGTAAATGTGCATTTGTGTTCCTGTGAAGTGGAGTTGTGCAGAACATCCCTCTTGTGCCAATAAAAATAAATTCATAAATAGTATAAATGATCTCATTGCAACAGGATGGCGATTTCCTTGATTTAAAGCATTGCCTATGACCTGCAATTATATAAACTAGTCAGCAGATACTCAAGTTTTTGTATTCACTGGAACAAAACCTTTCACTTTTTAGTTATTTTCATTTCATCTTGAAGGTTGAACAAAGCGAGCACAGCAAGTGTTTAAAAAGACAATGGCATACATTAACACGAGTGGTAAAATGTAATCGGGGTTTCTCGATGGATAATATTAAGTGGCGTTTAACGTTCCAAAAGCACCATATAATTATGAGAGACGCCGTAGTAGAGGGCTCCACAAATTTCGACCAGCTGGGGTTTTTTAACGAGCACCCAAATCTGAGCATACGGACCTACAGCATATTCGCCTCCATAAAAAATTCAGCCGCTGCAGCCAGGATCCGATCCCGCGACCTGCGGGCCAGCAGCCGAGTACATTAGTTACTAGACCACCACGGCGGGGTAGTGCACACTCATCAAGAGGGCCTATATAATTGGTATCGCAATAAAGGGCAGCGCACACTGAGAAGCATGTCTTCCGAGTACATTAGTTACTAGACCACCACGGCGGGGTAGTGCACACTCATCAAGAGGGCCTATATAATTGGTATCGCAATAAAGGGCAGCGCACACTGAGAAGCATGTCTTCACTTCATTTTCGTTTTTTATCATTCATTGTAAAACATGTAATAATGACTATGCCATTTCCACTGATGTTTGACATAGCACGGACAGAAGTTTAAATATGGAAGCACTCAACAGAATTTTCCCTTTTTGTTTCTTTTTCGAAATGCTTCCCTTTTCAATTAGTGCACGTGATTATTTTTTACATGTGTGAAAATTTGAATATTCAAGAGCATTAAACTCACCTAACTAGCCTCGGTAAGTGAACTGCCGAAGAATTTATCTTCAATTTTAGCCACGGAGTATTGGTCAGCCAAGTGGCTTCTTAGAAAAAGGCATACTGACCGAAAATAATCTTGTGCCACTGTGTTGCCACAGGTTTCATTCTGAACCTTCTTCATTGTTGGCCTTCACTGAACTATTTCATAAATTATGCATTCAGTCTCCACTTTTACCCCCAAAAACACAAAACGGTCGTTTAGCACTTGGGATTCCTATATGAGGATATCTGTGAAGCAGTTGTCGAGGTGGCAAAAAAGGTGCACGCGGGGCAAAATAAAATACGCGAAAAAAATTCTCCTTGTCAATAGGTTACCCCGAAGGAAGCACGAGAGCATCGGAACCCCTTCATTATGAAGTGCATGAAAGAGCAGGGTTCCAATTTATTGCCTAAGCTGCTTGTTGAAGGCAAACAATATTACAAAAAAGACGCTGTCTGGGGCTGTTCTAGGGAGATCAGTTTGAGTGATGATTCCAATTTTCCAACTTTGTCGAGGCTGTAGCGCTGGATGTGGCTGTCTACAAGCATCGTGTCCTGGTTTACCTTATTTACTTTTTTGATTTGCACGCTGTCTGAGTGATGTTGGGAAAATTCAAAACCGATGCGGGTGGTGAACCGTGTGTAAGCGCCGGATGGGGCTGAAGCCGACCTCGCGGAATTCCGCAAACGTTAGACAATCGATGACAGTGATTGCAGTACAATAACACTCCTGGCGAATATAACTGTGTAAGTAGCAGTTATGAATTTAGTGATAAATAAGTAAGGTAGAAAAGAAACACACACACGCCCTGGACACAAAATTAATGAACGCGAAAAAATGTAACAAGTCAAACATGTTCGAAAAGACGCCTAATTTCTCAGGGCAGCTCCTGCAATAATTGTAATACGTCGTGTTGAAACAACGTTCAGAAAATTTGGGTCGTGACAGGTATGAAAAGCAGGTCTTCCGGGTGCGAGACGAAAATGATTCCCACACGACATCACATGTCGGTGGCTCTATCCGAAAAGGCGAAACGGTGCAGAAGGGGGCGTGTACGTTGCACAACGAAATAAGGGAGTAAAACGTACTTTTAATACGTATAGCACATGGACATCAAACGTATGCACTCACAACACAAAGATGCTCAAGACACGAAATAATAAACATTTAGTAACACTTTCACTACGGACAGTTGGTGCAAACTTGTAACATGATTGATGGCTGAACTGAACGGAAATTTTCACCCTTATACGAAATAGTTGTAACGAAATTAGCAGTGATAGCTGAAGGTCTTCAAAACTTCCACGCTATATATTTGCGCGCTTTGATCACCCGTGAAAAACAGGGAAAAGACAAACCCGTATACCAGTTTTTTGTTTCAACTTTCGCTCAGTAAATCAACTGTCATGTGAGCAGGTAGGTAATGTTGATGAAAGAGAATTTTTCCCCTCGTTTGCGGCACCCCTGCTGTCCCGTTTTCGGGCAAAGTGGGGAATCAACTGACTAAAGAACAACAAAAAAGACAATACTGGCGTTCTACAATAAACATAAAGTAAGGCGAATCAGCCCACATTTATAATCACATGCAGAAATTGAAAGAATTCGGATAAGACCAGAACTGCTAGCGCAATAGAAACAAGAGCAAATGTGTGAAGGGCGTCAAGTGGAGAGGAGGGGGGTGGGCTATAGGGGTTGTAGATCAAGATAACACGTTGTAGCTTAAGATAAAACTATAATGCCTAATCTTGATAGTGGATCACGGGTTACTTTCCTTTGATATTGGCGCCGAAGATCCGCACGACATCAGCGTATATACCAAATAAAAATTCCTTCAGTATGCAAAAGTACGACGTTTTTTTTTGTTTAACTTAACGTTGATCTTTACACTGGATTTTTATACCACGCATAAGAAACGTCTGAAGACAAAACTGTGCCAACGACGTCAGACACTTCAGCTTCAATTTGCAGAGCTAGAAAAAGAAGGAAGAAAACACTAGTGTTTCAACACCTAAACGAAGGAATGTAGACAGCTGAGAGACACTGCATGAAAAATTATGTGTGGTGTCTCAGCGGCAATTTCAGTGCAGTCTTGTTTCTCATCCGGGATGATTACATGCGAGCAATTACCGTTTTCCTAGTTTTCGTTTTACCTAGTTTGGTAATCGGACGTTTTTCAGCGAATATACACACAGAACAAGCAATAAGAGCTTATCGAGGTATTGTTTCAGCCAAGTGATGAAAGTATCGAGGAAACAGGTCGTACCGCATCCTCCACCTTTAATTCCTTCATCATCATCTTCATTTATAAAGGCCCCTGCTTGTGGGTATTACATAAACACGAAGTGAATATTCAGAACACGTGAAAAGTGGTTAGCATAAAGGTAAGTAAAACACGTGAGCAATTGTTTAGTGAACAAAAACACTTCCACAAACAAAAGAAAACAACGAGATGACAGAGGGCCATTCCAGGATCACTGACACGTAATTTTGAAGCCCAATTTAAACGAGCCCGAGCGAAACTATTTATAGGGGTTTATTAATGCATGCAAGCTGGCTGCGAAACACAACGTGAGGTCGCTTTACTTCTTAAGGCTATTAATATGAGAATACTTCTTCCTCGTGTCGCGATCGACGTGAGGTCACCGCCCCAAGAAGACAGGGGAATTCGCCTCGGGAAAAACTTCTGCGACAGTGCTGACGCCGTTCGTGAGTGTGACGATGATTTCTGCCATAGAATTACCACCGTCTAAACTTGGGAGGGAAAAGTAGTGCTTAATTTAATATTCTGCTGTATACTAAACATGCATGCGTAAAGACCAGAATTCTTTCACCTAGCTTTCAATTACTACCACATCAACTTTTGTTGAGTTGCCTGTAGTGAACGCATTTCTACTAATAGCAAGTGTTATCAGTAGCGCATCTAAGCTCCTCTGTGTATACCTCCGCAGTATTCCTCAGCAGTTCTAACCGCATGCCTACTAATGATCCGGCTATGTACGTTGGACATGTACGGAACGGTTCCGAAAAGCTACAGAGAAAAACAACAAAACAAGAAGGAAAAAACATTAAGTGCACACGGTATTAGGAAAGCATATGAGCCCTCAGTGAATGACAGACAGCTGACAAATTCGCGTGCTCTTACACGGAGAGCCTCAGCTCTTTAGCGTGTCAGTTTATTTCAATGTGAGAGCAGAACTAAGTTGTAAAAAAAAAAAGAAGTTTGCAGCCACATTGTTTAGCGCTTAGCTAAGTATATCACTTTTATTAACTATAGAAAATGCAGATGTTCTGCTTAATAAGCCATGGCGTTTGAAACATGGACAAGCACATGCATTTTCTCGGCAATACTTTATTACCAAATAACTAGGCAGAGCGAGTGTACCTTGTTAGCAGCACTGAAAACAGCCTCAACACCCATCGTTTGGCCATATTCTTGTTTTATCTTTCCAAAATCCCTGTGGACACGTCCTATAGTGGTTACCTAAACCATATATGTGCTGGATTGAATTCATTTGCATAACCATGTATATACTGCATTTCCCAAAATAAGTTTATTGTTGCGAGTCAGGGCGGATTTATCAGCTCGCCTGTACCAGTTTCTTGCATATTCATTTATATTACCACACTCAGCTGCTTTTTTTTTGTTGACATTGCTATAACAGCCATGCCCCGATTATATTTAAATACCTGAACATCATGGGAATTGGCGAAACAAAAAAGTCGAGTGTGTTTTTACAAAATTACTCGATTGTTTTTTGTGCATTAAACTATTAGAGTTTGTTGAATGTCTGCTGTAGTTCGGCAGCTATAGAACCGTTTGACGTTGATAAATCCACGTTGCCACCCATAGTGTCACATCTCCATCGCGACGATTAACGTCAAGGATCATAGTCTAACCATTGTGGCAGCTGAAGTTTCTAACATATACCGGGACTCAGAATAACGTGAATCGCATGAAATGTGGTGTAAACAAGCGCCTAATAAATACTGGTACGCGATGTGCACTTCTTGAAAGCATCGTATCTTGAGTAAAGTGGTAAGGTATACAAGCCCCCGTGTATAAGAAAGCGTGACTTCATGCATAAAGTACCACACTGAGTTTCAGCAACACGGGAGCAAGACGGTCCTAGTTTGAGCCGTTAGCGCGTGAAGGTGCTCCACGTCCCACTGGCCTCTGTCTCAGTCCAGCTAGGCATGATATTCGCCAATCGATATCGCTGCCTTTCTGTGGCACTTATTACTGAAGCAGTTTTATTGGTCGGCGCCATTCCACTTTAAACAGTAGGTGCCAAAAAAAAAAACGCCAATGGCCATGTGGAAGATGCACGACTCCGACAACGAGTGGTCACACGCTAACAGGAAGCGAAAGGTAAACAAAGTAGCTTCGTGTAGGACGACTCCTGGAGGCTAGCCTCGCCAGCTTTGTTCACTGGCGTTGAGACTGTGCCAGTGCCGAACCCCTCGTTATTGGCATCTGTTGGTGCGATGACGCAGTACTTCACCGCTCACAGACAGCGACACACCGCCTCACAAACCAAGAGTATCGTGCGAGAGAGATGTAACGCGTGTTTGCAAAAACTAGTTCAAGTGCATCAATGGTACAGTGGTTTGAACAACCATCACAAGAAACCGAAAAAGTTCTAGGTTTGATTAAGTGTGACAGAACTCCTTCTTCTAGTTTTCCTTCTTTGTCATTCGTTGGTGTGCAATTTTAACGTCATATCGGTGACAGAAATATGTCAATAAACATTTGGGGGGCCCAGGCATAAAAGCATTCGTGTTAATTATTCTGCAAAATACTTTCCGATGAACGTGACCGGGTATTCATACCTGCGAGCTCTCGATCCACTAAGCGTGTGCAGCATTGAACGACTCGGCCGTGGAGCGTAAGTCCTTCCTCATATACTAACGGCAAGCTATTTATACACACCATTTACTGTGGTATGGTGAGTTCGGAGACGCTTCAGCATGCCCTTTTCAATCACCAGCAAGATGTCCTGAGGGGTGCGCTTTAAAGGTCGTCGCCCAGCTCATTGCGATCAGCAAGCGCCTCTTACCTCTTCTGCCTGCATTTTTGCTTTACAGGGCTCTTGCGCGAGCTTATCTGGTAATAGGGACTGGTTTTTGCGTCACGCACTTCACCGCAAAGTTTGCGTTGAAGTTACACAGCACACGAAAGTGACTTCATTGGCTGCAGTGGCCGCGTTTGCGAAAGTAGCGCGCTGCTCAAACACAAAAAAGAAACAACTGTGACAGTCGGTACTGCGCGCTCGTCCTGTGGGTGAATGTACGCTTGTTTCGTGTGTACTTTGTGTTTGAGCAGCACGCTTTAAGTGTCGAGCTACTTGCTATTCTTCGAGTAACATTCTAGTTTGCTGCTATCACATTCATTGCTTCACCCTTGCGCCAAAGCTGACTGATACCGCGTCGAGATATCAGCATAACCACTCATGAATGTAGCAAGGGTGTGCCAAAAGACAAAAAGTGATAACCAGGGCATAGGTCGAATTACGTTAGAACCAAAAAGACTGAAAGCTGCATTAAAGAACAAATTGGTAATAAGTACTAACAGACAATGATTCTAAGTGAAGTTGAGGGGTGTTATTAGAAGCTAATGTAATGTAAGTGTAAACAGAAAAATTGGATGAAAAGATAACTTACCACGGGCAAGGACCGTACTTGCAACCTTCGAATAACGCATCTGATACTCAAATGAGTTATCACGGGCTATGGACATGCATCACTTCATGAAGAATGTGCATTTTTATAAGTGGGAGCGTCAGTTACCGCCGCTAGTTTCCATGAAGGAGAGTGTCGATCACCCTTTTTTCCGCATGTTGGCATCACGTAGCTCGTTATTTTATGACGAGCTGATGGAAGTTCATACAGTTTGATAAAATGTGAAATAGTGAATCAATTATGTAGGTGAAGTAAGGGAGATATAAATGGCAATCGGCTATTCGACAATCATGTCTCTTGCAGAAGGTAGATGCATGTAGTCGTGATGTCTGGGCAACCGTAAGGTAACAGCAATAAGCGGCATGCTTCAACTGAAAACATCTAAGTCCAGTGAAAACATGAGCTAAAAACGGTTCTCCCAGCGTTAGCTAATGGGTGCCGCGAACTTTTATAGATCAAGCCAACAAAAGCGTCTGTAACTGCAACAGCGTTCTTGAAGTGCCTTCACTATAGAATACGGCATGTCTATAGAACAAGCTATGTGCGTGCATCACTCTGTGGTGATTGCGTCTGCAAAGTATGAAGTGCCTGCGCAGCGCAGGAATGGTAGAAACATGATGGCACGTAGCTCTTGTGATTCATGGAATGCCGATCGCGCAAGACCTAACCGGAGGTGGAAATAGAAGCGAAACTAATAAAAAAGAGAGAATAAAAAAGAGACAGGCCTTGTTGAGTCTGCGTGACATTTACCCTGTCATTCAGTGTTTGCTCGCCTCTTGAACATACGGCAACGGAGAGTTCAAGTTTTTCTACCATGTCCAATAAAAAACCAAAGACTGCTTCCGGCAAGACGCTCCCCAGGCCGCTATTTACAAGTTCAAGAATTTGCCGAAAAATTTGCGATGAAGCGTTGCGCATGGAACCTTTCAAGAAGAAATGCGGGCTTCTTTAATGCGTTCCTTCATTGTTTTCCAATCAATTGACGTACGAAACAGCACCTGTCTACGTGTACATGACTTCGTAAACTACAGCATATGACAGGACATCTTTATTCTACAACAGACAGCAAAACTGTGAATCTGTTTACGCACACTTTGCGTACAGTTGCCGAAAACGGGCGCTATGCAGTATCGGCCGAGTTTCGCGAAAATCGGGATCTTCCACAGCTCTGACGACAACCCTTTATGAACGAGCCAACAGCATAAAAAAGTCAAATTCACCCCTCAGCTTACTGTGTTTCATTGGTTACGATGGAAGCAGTCATCGCTTCAAGGATGGTCGACTAAGTTGGATGGTGTTTTCAAACCAGAGGCATCTTTTATCACTTGTTTGTCGTTCCACTGAGTGCAGGAATGCACCCATGCAATAAAACATTTTGTAATGATATCTTTTTGGTAGCATGGGGTGTTTAAATTGGTTTTGAAGCTTTTATTGCCTCTCGTAAGTCTGTTTTAGAGCAATCAGCACGGTGGCCTCTGAGATCAGTACCAACTGAGCGTCTTACAACATCCCGACCGCAGCTAAACCCGAGGCCACGTGTTAATCATCATGGTCAGCTTGTACATATTAGCACGCGGTTCGGCCACTGCACGTCGTCTTTGTTTTCATCGCCCGCTAGCACCCGAGCACGTGCGGCTGGCTAATTAGCTATTACAGGCGAAGCTCCTAAAGCCGTGGGTCTGTCTCCCCTAGCTCGTGGTACGTGGCCGCCTCGTTCGATTACTTACTCCGCAGGTGTGTACGGACAGGTGGACGGACGAACGGACGGACGGACGGACGGACGAACGAACAGACAGACAGACAGACAGACAGACAGACAGACAGACAGACAGACAGACAGACAGACAGACAGACAGACAGACAGACAGACAGACAGACAGACAGACAGATGATTCATGGTTTACCGATAAAACCCTCTGGAGTTTCGCTCCGCTCATCATCCTTCACCCGTATATATCCTGCGATTTTTTTGGCCGGACGGTATACTTGGATAGTTATGGTAAGGCTGAGGAAATTACGCCACATCATAAGGAAACCATGCTAATGAAGTTATGTAAAGCGAGAACCGGACTAACTAAAGCATGCCATTTGATAAGCTAACCAGACTATGCTAATTAACGTGACGTTCTTCATGAGGACGCTAGGTAAAACCATGTTAATTAACCCTTACTTATACGACGACAATTAGTATCCAGCTAAGCTTCATACTGATGATGGCCTCGCTAATTGCGCCCGAAATTTTTGCCTTTTATTTGAAGCCTTATCAATGAAGACAAGACAACTCAGTGTTGTGGTCATTAAGCCTCCACTAATAATTATAAATAAAATTGAGACTGCGCTGATGCGGTCTTCATTTCGAAGCCGGTCATGCACATGAGTAGACGACCAACTTAAAAAGCTGCAAGAAGCTAGGTTATCATAAGCTCCTTCATGGCTCCAGTCTTGCAATAGTACAGCGTAAGCTCACCAAATTATTTTATATACAAAGAAGCTGCCACTTAGCGTACACTGCATCAAACGCTCGACAGTCAAACCAGCACCATCGCAGTCACGAGTTGAACTGGGCCTTCTCAGAGTCAACGAGTTTCAACCCGAGTCCACGTGTCAATCAGTTTGATTGACAGACGCCCAAGGCGAAGATCGGGTACGCCCACTACATTTGCTCTTGCCGAGGAGCAGTACTCACGTCGAGTGACACGATTATTCTATCAGCTTTATCGCACAGACTATGAACACACGCACACAAAAAAGTGATATCACCACGCGTCTACAATGCCTCGCATTCAATTTCAGCGGGCTTTCGACGTATCCAACCACAGCCGTGTTGCCGCCATGATGCGAGCGCTCCTGGTGACGACCACCTGTCCTCATATTTATCTGCAATATTATCTGCAATTTACTGCATGCTTATACAAACTACTTTGTGACGCATTAATTGACAGCAAATAACAAAAAATTGTCAATATCGAGTATTTCGACGAGTACTAAGTGGCTCGGAGTAGACGTAGACTATATCTGAAATTCCCTTAATATTCACCTTAAGTGCTCATATTGCAGGTTGTATAAATGAATAGCTTGTCTTCATTTTTTTATGTTTCTTCCTTGCTTTATAATATTTGTACATTACGAAACGGAGTTGTTTGGCATGTTACTCTCAGTTTTCATACCGGCGCTGCGCGCGTCTGCTCTATAAGCTTTAGCGTACCAAAGCGACCCCCTTGTGGCTATGGCATGGGTAATCCGGTCTAATCTGTACTCATTGGTTCTTTAACGAACTCCCGCGAGGCTAGGACGGCAAATCCAGGAATGTTCCAGTGAGTATACTTAGAAGCTAGAAGACTTAGATGCTCATGTAATTTAGGGCATTTTGAAGAACCTGTGGGCAAACACAACAGAACCCGAGCCTACCACCGCACGCAGTCAGTCCTACAGAGCTCTGCAAACTTTTTTCGGAGCCTCAAAGCCAAAGATTAAAGAAAATGAACTCACAGAAAACAAAAAAAAAACAAAACAAAAACATTGTATTCTACAGCCTTCACAATGCACCTGAGCTCAGAATTCAAACTCGAATCATTCTGCATAGCATCGCAGCAATGTGGCACTTCTGACATCGAGTACTTTAGGCGGCACACAGGCATTCGTGTTTCTTAATCATTCGGCTGGGACAAGTTTTTTTTTTTCTTGTTTAGAATTGTTTACCATGTGGCACGCAAACTCTAGAGAGAAATTACCTTGAAAGATATAGTCAGTGAAACAAAAATTTTGAGGGCAGGACTTGACATCACCAGCGGGTGCCTAGTACAAACTCCAGAACATTTTCGAGACGTGAACAGACGTCTTTTTTTTTTCATACCATATCGCTTGTTTCTTTAATCTCGTGAGAACGCGTTAAGAGATCTCACGAAAAGGGGTGATTAATACTAGGGGCATATGTCCTTAGGCGCTTTTGCCCCTTCATAGTATAATGATCTGTCGAGGCTTCAAGCTCGCTTTGGTCAGTGAGATTTTCTTTATCCCCGTAGGAGGCTGAAAACAAAGAAAAAAAAGCTACCAGTACAAGCGAAATTGCTAAATGAAAAGACCCCATCACAACCAGGTAACGAGATTCTTAAAACAAAGCAAAAAATAAAACTGCTTTTTCTTCTACTGTATGCCTCTTGAAAGAAGCAGAAGTGGTGTCGACGTGGTGTAAACTCCTTTTAAATGGAAGCCCTATTAATCCGCGTTTCTCAGCCTCTCCGCTGCTTGAAGGTCAGGTGTGTCGCCTCCGTCACGGTTAAATCGCCGAACGCAGTGAACACGTTTTTAGGGTTGTGAAGCAACCAGAACGCTTCTTATAGTTGGGATAAGTTACTCTTTAACAAACATCATGTGGTCGAAAACGATTCGGAGTATCAGCGCAAACACTTCCCTCGAGAATACTGCAGAGTTCTTCTATCTAATCAATTTTGAAAGTCTCCATAGACCCCTTGCGATTTTTTTATGGAGAATGCCATGTGAAGGGCTGCGGAAATTTCGGCCACTTGAGGTTCTTTAACGCTCCCTTAAATCTAAGCACACGGGCCTACAGCATTTTCCTCTCCATCGAAAGTGTGGCTGCTGCGGACGGGATTCGATCCCGCGACCTGCGGACCACCAACCGAGTGCCTTAACCATTAGGCCACCATGGCAGGTTTATTTATTTACTTATTCATTCATTTATTTATTTATTTACTGAATACTGTCAACCCTCAACGAGGGTTATTACAGGAGTGGAAAATACAAACACTGTACAAGCAAGGTAATGCAACAAGATATCAAAAAATTAAACGCACACAGTAGTAACATCTTTACATCAAGTGTAGCGATCATGATATTGGCCGATGTACACGACATACAAACATATATACATTAGAAAACACGAGACATTCATTACCGATATTATAATATACTCTGACGTAATACAGTAAAGGAAGTATGTTGAAATAGTGTGAAAGGCAGCCACCCACGTGCACTGTCTTGAAATAGGTGAGGCATGACTTGGCTGCAGTTAAAGTTGAACTACTAACTTAGGCGTATTAAAACTTAAAATTTCAGAATTATTTGATCCATCTCTCAGTCTTAGGACAAATGCCGTGTTTTCTAAGTTTAAATAGGTTTGCATAAGAAGTTGCCATGCACAACCAAGTTTTACGCGTGGCTTTCTGGAAACTTGGCAGCGCACACAAACAGGACACAGTAGGAGTGGTACAAAGGCATAGACCCTTTTCAGAAGTTAATGTAATTTTTTTACTATGGAGTTTAAACAACTATTGGCGGGTGGTCACTTACTGCAAATAGTCTGTTCAAACGCAGTTTGCTTACGTAATGACGTACAAACTGCAGAGTTGGTTCTTTGGATATATAAACCCACAAAGACAAGCCCCAGAATTTTTAACAAGGACCGTGTCTCCGCTTGAAGCACGACAAATTTCGCGCTTACTTGGGCAAATATCGGAACAGAAACATCGGTAACTTGGAAACTTGGTGTTCCGAGTGGAACATGGTAATTAATCTTGAAAAAACTGCTCACTTGTGTATCACCAACAAAATCAACAAGTTTCACTTTAAATATGATATAAAAGGGTCACTGATTACACAAGTCGAAGAATATAAATATTTGGGTGTTACAATTACCTCAAGCCTCAACTGGACAACCCATATAGTAAATACATGCTGATTGATTGATATGTGGAGTTTAACGTCCCAAAACCACTATATGATTATGAGAGACACCGTAGTGGAGGGCTCCGGAAATTTAGACCACCTGGGGTTCTTTAACGTGCACCCAAATCTGAGCACACGGGCCTACAACATTTCCGCCTCCATCGGAAATGCAGCCGCCGCAGCCGGGATTTGAACCCGCGCCCTGCGGGTCAGCAGCCGAGTGCCTTAGCCACTAGACCACCGCGGCGGGGCAGTAAATACATGCTCTTCCGCACGTAAAAAACTAGGGTTCCTAAAGCACCGATTAGCTAATGCCCCCAGTTCTTTAAAGCTTAAAGCTTACAAAACAATGGTAAGGCCTTCCTTGGAGTACGCCTCCGTAGTATGGGACCCTCACACAAAAAACAATATACAAAAGATAGAAAAAATTCAGCGCCTGGCAGCCCGTTTTATTTACAGTAGGTATAGACGCCGCGATTCCGCCTCTGCGATGTTGCAGTTGGCAAATCTTGAACCTCTTGAGGACAGACGACGAGCTGCTCGACTTAACTTACTCCGTCTAATATATTTTTCTAAACTCGAAATAAAGCCAGAAAACTACATGGTAAAGGATTCTTCCAGGCCTTCCCGTCACAAACACAGCTATAGCATCAAGCCAATTTTCGCAAGAACTAATTTATACAAACACTCTTTTTTCCCGAAATCAATCTCTGAGTGGAATTTGTTGCCCCGAAACTCTACTCTTCTTTCCTTTTCACCATGAAATGCGCCCTGTGTTTCCTGGCTTTCACAATACTTGTTTGATTTAACAATTTGTTGTGTGCCTGAAAGTGTGGTGCTTTGCTTATGGATTGTGTTGCAGTGGGTGTACTCAGCCCTCTGAAAACGAGTATAATTTGATGGTGATTGCTATGTTTTTCTTACATTTCATGTATACCAGTATCAATTTTGTTGTAACTTTGTTGTACTTTTATTTTACATTTGAACTTGCTGTACCTTTCCTGCTTGGACTTTAAATGGTTCGCAGTATATGATAAATAAATAAATAAATAAATAAATAAATAAATAAATAAATAAATAAATAAATAAAACTTATAGCAGCACTACAGCAGTGCGCTCGCAGTTCGTCACGCGTTTTTTTTTTTTTTTCAATTTTGCGGCCTTCTTTACAGCGTGGAAAAAATCACATCGCGAGACGTATCCTACAGGAAACCAATTAGTCGGTGGTTTCTGAAAGAGCTCTACATATCAGTGTTCATATTTTGGGTTTCCAGCCCATAACTAAGAATTAGGTATATATTATTAATTAACTAAGTAGTTTGAAGAGAAATAAAAAATTGGCCTGAGTACCTTCAGGCTAGTACGAGTAGTATGCGTTTGGTTTGATTCGCCTCCAAAGTGCCTTTCAGTTTCAAATTCTTGGCTCAAGTTATGTGGACCTGTAAATGCGGCCCTGTATACTGAGGGCCGCATTTATGAGGGCTGGTCGGCGTACGGTTTTCACAGCTAGTCTGTCTATGCGGGCCCCGCCGTGGTGGTCTAGTGGCTAAGGTACTCGGCTGCTGACACGCAGGTCGCGGGTTCGAATCCCGGCTGCGGCGGCTGCATTTCCGATGGAGGCGGAAATATTGTAGGCCCGTGTGCCCAGATTTGGGTGCACGTTAAAGAACCCCAGGTGGTCGAAATTTCCGGAGCCCTCCACTACAGCGTCTCTCATATTCATATGGTGGCTTTGAGACGTTAAACCCCATATATCAATCAATCTGTCTATGCGGACCCCGTGCCGCGAGCGTCGTTGGCGTGGTCATGTTAAATAGATCACGTGATTCGGGTGGGAGTGACAGGTTCTGTTAGTAAATACTATTCTCGGAAAAGATAAGGGGGTGAGGGTTTGATTTGCACGGCAATGAGAATATATTTGCACACATGAAGAAAAACGGAAAGGAAACCCTAAAATCTAGAAAAGGTAGACTAACCAGCGTCCGTCCGACCGAAAATAGGTATAATTGTCATAAACCAATCGAAACCTGTATTGCGCCTTACGAGTTCCCGCACTAGAGCCTTGACGCGCAACAACATGGGTATGGCTCACTAGAGGATCAAGCACACCTACAGTTCGGTGGAAAAGACGCAGCGGTGGGTGTCGGTGAGCTCAGGCTCGCTCCCGCTCCAGGTAGACGCCGTCAGAAGCGACGCTGTCTTCTGCCCAAGCAGCAGAACCACGCCGTGCCAGGGATTCAGTCAAAGCCACGACGGTACAGGGGTCGCCAGACACCCGTGAAGACCTTCGCCGGCTAGATGGATGCCTGGGAAGCGCGGGCACAATTACCATTTGAACTCACAATGACCTGGGATACACGCTAATTTCAGCTACTTCACATGAGACAGAACTAAAGATCGTAACGTCTCAAAGGTGCACGAGAGTTAGGTGAAGCTGTAAGAGCTGGTCCTATGGAGAGAGAATAGGTTATTCTCACCGTCCATCGGAAGTTTTAGCTGCGCCATGATGACAGCCATGAGCTCAGCTTCGAAAACCAAAGTAAAATCGAATAGCCTAACGGCGATTGACCCGCGAAGTGACTGGCAGACAATTCTTACGCCTGATCTTTCCTCATACAAGGAAGCATCTGATATTACGTCACGTGTTTGTGCATGTACCAGGAAAACTGTTTACCTGTTCCCTAAGACTTTGTGGAATTGAAAGTTAGATTCTGGAGGAAAAATGTAATCACAGGCCATCATGAGAAACTGATTTCAGTTATTATATACAATTACTTCTTGCGTGTTGGCATTTATACTTTCCCTTTTTTTTTTCTACGTTGATAATCTGAGGTGTGTGAAAACGTGGCCAATAAAAGAGAGCTCTTGTTACTGGCAAGCCATTTATATTTAGAAATGTTTGTACCGTTACTAAATGGAATCGACATAGCAATCAAGGCAGACAGACAAGCTTCCTGATAAATAACATTGATTGCTACAGACCTAGATAGCCCCATACACAAGTGCAGAGCTTCCCACTGCAAAATAATCAACAAATTAGTGTTATAAGCAGGTCTGCCTGACAACAACATGCATCGAAATTCTAAACTTAGGTGCATGTACACTTTATACAACATTAACAAGGTGTCCCTACGTACGCCAAGTTTGCGAATGCTCATTCTGCGCAATAAGTCCAAAGCCCGTTGAGTTTTAACTACTATACAAAGTATATGTGGATTCTAGTTAAGATTTTCATTGTATAAAACACCTAAATATTTGAGACATCCTACATGCGCAATGATATGTTCTTTATATGCAATAGAGAGTGAGAAAAAAACTCAGAGAGGAAAGCACTCTCGTTTACATCAAATCTCATTCAAATCATCTGAAGCCAATTTCCAGAATGTTCGTGTACATTTGTATTTTGTTGTAAAGCGTAGATATCACTGTTAGCTGCAAGGAATGCTACATCATCTGCATACACACAGACATACATATCCTCAGTGGTTGGTATGCAATTCATTAGTATATTGAATAAAAGTGGAGACATAACCACTGCTTGCCGAACTCCGCTACCCTGTTTGTATGAAGTCTTATCAACACGTTTATCAACAACACACAATGGTGTTATCAATAACACGCCCACACCTATAAATGGAAATTTCACCAGCCTCTGCGAAGATCTACAATGCCTCCAACAGAGTCACGTTAACGTCAACGCCACGCAAAATACATTTTACACATGCTAAGTGAGGTGGTAAGAAGGCGCTCACCGGATTGGTAGCGAACACAGAACAGTTCAGCAGGTCTTGAACACAACGCTGGTCAGACGAAAGGCAGAGGATACCACCCCTACTGAGATGGCTGAGCTCCGAGATACTCGGGAAGTGAGCTGTGATGGCTCGCAGCTCTACTTGTAATACTTTCAGATTCTCCATTCGTAGGGTACTATATCTGGTTCGGACCAAGGCCACAGCAACTGAAGAGATGCCGTTTCGCAAGAACACGGCCACTGGTATTTCCTGCGGGGGAAGAGAAATTGGCCTGAGGAAAACGCCTGGCCCGGATGAGGAAAACGGCATGTCCGATCTTACCAGCGCAAAAAAAAAAAAAAATGCTCACTGGTCGGCAATAACATTAACACTGAGCAAGAAGAAAATTTAGCTGTCACCACACAAACTTTAGCCACAACCCTCAGAATGAGAGAGCACTCGAACAAGATTGTTCTTTCTCCTTTTTAGGGCAGTGACTCTGAGTTCAGTTTTTGTTTTGCTTGAGTTTTTATTTTTTTTTTTCGTGCTTTGGTGCTCAGCGCGCTCGCGCAAGTAGCCCGTTGTACGTCGTCCTCGTCGTTCTTGGCACTCCTAACGCAAAAGCACACCCAATGCACGCACTTCACTCCCGACAGCGAAGAGGAAGGGTCTGTAGAGAGGAGAGGGACAGCGGACCACGTGACGACGCTCACGTAAGGCGGGCGATTCAAAGAGTGAATGGAGACGTCACGTGATGAGACTGCGTTGTCTAATTGATTGATATGTGGGGTTTAACGTCCCAAAACCACTATATGATTATGAGAGACGCCGTAGTGAAGGGCTCCGGAAATTTAGACCACCTGGGGTTCTTTAACGTGCACCCAAGTCTGAGCACACGGGCCTACAACATTTCCGCCTCCATCGGAAATGCAGCCGCCGCAGCCGGGATTCGAACCCGCGCCCTGCGGGTCAGACTGCGTTGTCTAACCGTAGCCGATTGTATCAAGACAATACCAAAGAACTCAATTCGACAGGGTTCCACACGACAAATTGATCTTGAAACTTAAACGTATTGGCCTTCCCGAAATCCTTGTAAACTGGATTGCTGACTATTTAAATAACCGTGAACAGTTTGTTGCTATTAATGACCAGCGTTAGCAGTCTCTACAGGTCACATCAGGTGTACCCCAAGGAAGCGTTCTAGGGCCATTGCTTTTTCTTTTATACATAAATGATATTGTAAATGTCATCACCCCTTCTGTACAAATTAGATGATTTGCAGACGATTGTGTTTCGTTCCGGGATATTAACACTTTAGATGATCAAAATGAACTTAACTCAAACCTTCATAATATTCATCTGTGGTGCAATGAGTGGGGAATGATCCTTAATGCAGAAAAGAGTGTCTGCATGCGTTTGACACGTAAGAAAGTTCCACTAAATAATACGTACCAGCTTGGGTCTTCAACTCTTAGAGAGGTTACAAGCTACAAATATTTGGGCCTAACTATAACTAGTAATTTGTCTTGGAACATGCATGTAGACAACATATGTTCAGCTGCCTTTCGGAAACTTGGTTTTCTAAGACATAAACTGCGTACCTGTCCTGCCAATGTAAAGCTTCTTAGTTATTATTCTTTTATACGACCTAAACTGGAATACGCCAGCATTGTATGGGACCCTTACACTAAGCTTAATATTAATAAACTTGAGCGGGTTCAAGGGAAAACTGTTCGGTTTATATATTCGAAATACTTACCATCGAATTCACCTTCCGCGCTGATGTCTGCAAATGACATTCAGGCCCTTGAATCCCGCAGACGCGAACAACGGCTGGATTTCCTTCAATTATTACTTAATCAAAAACTCGCAATCGATTCATCGCCTTACTTATCTTTTCTGTCAACAAGGAACACACGACATCATCATCCCAATTTGCTAACCCCATTTTTTGCGAGAACCGATGCCTTTATGTATTCTTTTTTTCCGCGAACAGTGTCGGACTGGAACAAGTTATGCGAACCTCATTAACGTATGTGTAACGTATTGTAAAGTATGAGGTATGCAATGTATTGTCGTTGTTTGGCGTAAGTTACTACTTGTGTTGTGGAACATAGTTTAATGCAGTGTTGTAGAACCGGGTGTGTTGTTGCTTTGCATATTGAAGTTTATTGTAGTGTATAGAGCGAAGCGTGATGTTGTTACATAACGAAGTGTATTGTAGCGTGTCAAACAAAGTGTGTTTTTCGTATGATGTACGTCATTACGCCTGTGGTATGCGTGACGTGCCCTTCCTGCTTGGACCACTTAGTGTCCGCAGTATGTATTAAATTTTAAAAAATTAAAAATAATAAAAATATGAATGCAGCTTTTTATTGTGAATTTTGCTATGTAGTACTAAATAATGTACATCCAGTGCCCCGAAGTGTAAGCCATCGAACAGAAGGAATGCTGCCTCTGAAAAGGCAGCAAGCACGCTGAGTGTGAGAGGAAAAGTACAGTAAAAATAAAAAGGAGTCTAGCGTAACCCACGCTGCCTAACTGTAATTAAAGATCTGACATGGCTCGAGTGCAAAAGTAACAAAAAATCACTTAAAAGTTGTAGGTCAAAACGATATAACAAAATTCAAGAACCGATAGTAACGGGAAAGCCGCTTCGTTTTCCGAGGATTTTCATGACGTGGAAGTGGCTACACTTTTCTGCGCAAGACGCTACGAGTTCCAATAAGCCCCACTTAAAAAAAAATATATCAGAATCGTCTGTGAAATTCAGGTTACGACATGGCACGACTTTTCCACAAATATTGGTTCAGCTGTCTAACACACTTTAACCGTCGCTTTAAAAAAGGGTATAGAGAAGGAGGGAGCGCCATCCCTAATGTCGCCTTGCACAGACAGTTCCTTTGTTTTCTAAAGGTAACTTCGTAACCTTTTTAGTTTTCGCGACACCATTTTTATCAACCGCTAACAAGACGTCTAGAAACATCTTTCAGGTGACACTGCTAAGCTTATGGCAGAGAGTTAATACGCATGACGATTGTATACTTTACAATTAAATTGCGCGAGGGCGGGCATAGATTGCAGACACCATATTACAGGGTCTGAGCGGGGATCGAGCCCGAGTCATTTCCGTGGCAAGTAGGTGCTCTACCACACAACCACGCGTCTGCTTGATAATACAGTGAAAATAACTTCCTCTACTTGGAAATGCAGTGAAAGCAAGTTTCATGCTTTACAAGCACACGCATCCTTGACACAACAACATCAGATATTGCAGCAATAATGCGTGGTACAGGCGTAGATTGCCATCTGGTGTCAGATCATGATATTATCACAATAACTTCATTGTTTAAAGCCAGTCACTCACTACAAAATGCACGCAGGATACTGCACCTACTTCCCTAAGGCCACGTAGTGAGTGCATAGAAAGTTCGAAAACATTTAATTCAGTAAGTGTTTGAAGTGCGCACTAGATACAAAATATTGCTGTTGGGCTCAACCCTCAACAGGGAAGCTTAAGGGTCCCCCAATTTTTATTGCAAGAATTGATCCCTTGAATGTGTGCACCATTGATGTTACCACTTACAATATGGCATAGAAAAAAAGGGGGCGGAGAGGAGGGAACAGCACTGAAAGTGGTTTCAGGCGCCTACGTTAGAGCGAAACAACTGGGAAATGATAGACTAGCTGTATTTAAATTTAAATTGCCTATTTACAATCTGTCATCATCATGAATGCTTGAATATGCATCATCAGCACGGAACACCAAATATGAGAACCATATAAAACTATTACATAAAGTACGAAATCACTCAGTCAGTTTCTTTCTGAACAACTACCGAATAACTGCCAGTGTTACAAACATTAAAGACATTCTACACCTTCCAGCGCCATCACACCACTAAAAAACTGTCTCTACTTTTGTAATTTCTAATAAATCTAATACCACAGCTTGTATTTACATCCTATATTCATTAAGCCATCGCCATACATTTCATCGCGCATAGATTATCACCAAAAATGAAGCATTCCACACAGCAACACCTTTGGTTTTTCACATTCATTTCCCCCCAAAACAACAACAGATTCCTACAACCTACCAGCAACACTCACAAGCATAACTAACACCAATAACTTCGAAATCACACTTCCGTGTTTCATTTCAAGTTAACATTAGTGTTTGTTGATTTGATTGATATGTGGGGTTTAACGTCCCAAAACCACCATATGATTATGAAAGACGCCGTAGTGCAGGGCTCTTGAAATTTTGACCACCTGGGGTTCTTTAACGTGAACCCATATCTGGGCACACGAGCCTACAACATTTTCGCCTCCATCGGAAATGCAGCCGCCGCAGCCGGGATTTGATTCCGCGACCTATGGGTCAGCAGCCGAGTACCTTAGCCACTAGGCCACCGCGGCGGGGCAACGTCAGTGTTTGTTTTATACCTTTGATTGTTTCATATGTTTTTGCTATACTACTAGAAATTTTGTTTTGATTATTGTCACTTTTCCGCATTGTTTTTTTAATTATCACGTTTTTACCACGTTTCGCATTATGTCTTTACCTCTTGGCAGTGTATTGAGTGTATGTATATTGAACGAGCTCATATTCTAACACTTCCGGGACAATTAACGGTTTTGATTACTGCATAATTGGTTACGCCTACTTTTGCCTTTCACATTTGTAAAGTGTCACTGATATTTTCTATCTATATTTTGTACCTATAACAAAGTAGTTCTTATGTATCAGCTTTTTCTCCTCTCCTCCTCAATGTACGTTTGTACCATGAGGGTATTAGAAATAAATAAATAAATAAATAAATAAAATCACCCAGACTACGCCCACTGCAGGACAAAGGCATCTTCCATCAACCACCAATAAAGACAGTCCTATGTTTTCTGCGACCACGTTACACCTACAAACATCCTGATCTCATCTGCCCACCTAACTTTCTTTCTTCCTCTCATGCATTTGCCATTAAAAAAAACGCAAAATAGCAAATCGATTTTTTGCTTATCAGTAAAGTACAATTGCGGAAACACGAAAAGACCACTCTTACCGCGACAGGACGCTTTATAAGCGAGGAAATGCGGGTGGAGACGCCCTCATCAGGTTCCAGTACCAAACACCATGACGTAGATTTTGAAAGTATCTCCGGAATCCTACGTAGTGATAAAACGATACATCGACATCTATGGGTGCCACAGACCTAGAATACGAAGCTTTAGAAAATCTCATTGAACAAATGTCGCGAAAATACGAAAAATACATTTTTAAATTTTCGACATCATCTGCAGTGATTTTGGCGCAAAATTTAAAAATAAAACTTCAACCTTGATTTTCCCCCCTACTAATGAACTTACAATAGTCGAACATATCACATTAGAGTTGTCAAAGGGCAGTTTGTGAATCTAAACAAAGCAATTGTTTCTCTTTCAATATCATCATCATCAGCCCGACTACATCCCCTGCACGGAAAAGGCCTCCTTTATGTTCTGCCAGTCAACTCGGTCCTGTGCTTGCTGCTACCACTTTACACCTGCAAACTTCCTAATCTGATCTGCCCATCTAACTTTCTGTCTCGCCTTTCTGCATTTTCCTTCTCTGGGAATCCAGTCAATTACCCTTAATGACCTGCGGTTATCCGGTGTACGTGCTACATGTCCAGCCCATGTCCATTTCTTTTTCTTGAATTCAACTACATAACTTTAATTCCCATTTGTTCCTTGACCTACTCTGCTCTATTCCTGGTCCTTAAGGTTACACCAATCTTTCCCTTTAAGTCGCTCGCTGCGTCGTAATTAATTACATCGCTCACTGCAAGGTAATTTAGTTACGTTGAACCCTTTTATTGAGCCTCCAGGTTTTTTCTCCGTAGGTAAGCACCGGTAAGATGCAGCTGTCATGTACTTTTCTCTTGACAAATATTCGCAATCTACCATTCATTATTTGAGAATACTTGCCTAATGTCCTTCGCCTCATCCTTATTCTTCTAGCAATTTCACTCTCATCGCTTGGCTCCGCGGTTACTATACCTGTCCTAAGTAAAGATATCCCTTCTACTTCCTGTGTCTCGCCACCTATTGCGAAGCACTTTTCTCTGCAGCCTCGGAAAAGTTCAAAGTTAGTTTTATGTATATTAGTTTTTAGCCCTACTGTAATACTTTATTACTGTGAAGCACTATAGGCAAGTAAAGACAAAAACGAAATGAACAAGTGTGCCCACCGAATCAAAGTGCACAGCAAGACAGCACACAATAAAAAGAAACAAGCTAGCACGTCCGTTCAAACTTGAGACCTTAGTTAAGTTGGCTTTATTTATGAGGTAGGCTAAGGTATATTGCAAAAGCCATCATACGAACACTCGCGGCGGAGATTGCCGTCACTATTGTGTTGCGTAAAATGTAGCTCCGCCAGGGTGGTCTAGTGGCTAAGGTACTCGGCTGCTGACCCGCAGGTCGCGGGCTCGAATCCCGGCTGCGGCGGCTGCATTTCCGATGAAGGTGGAAATGTTGTAGGCGCGTATCTCAAATTTGGGTGCACGTTAAAGAACTCCAGGTGGTCCAAATTTCCGGAGTCCTCCACTACGGCGTCTCTCATAATCATATGGTGGTTTTGGGACGTTCAACCCCACATATCAATCAATCATTGCGTATAATGTACAAGTTGATAACATCTCCGCATACATCCTATGTTTTACGCCTGAGTAAAAGTGCACAAGCACTGGGGACGAACGCGGCTGAAGCAGAGCTGGAACGAGCCGGCCATTTCCGCCGCGCGAGAGTGCATGCAATAACATCACCCAGCGTTCGAGGCGTGTCATCGATGGTTCCTCAGACAGAGAGTTCGCATATAGCATTTGAACAAGTGCCAAACTTCCGCACGAGCTTGCCTTGACATTACGTATTGTGATGCAGTATGACTGAACAAATGATTTATTAATCACCGAATATGGGTTATAGTGTACTTTAAAAGTGCCTCAAGAACTGAGCATTACTGGCTCTAAAAAAGTTTTGTGCCACATTGAGCCAAGTACTAAGAAAAAAAAGTCACTGCTTTGCCGCAAAGACGAAGCAATGAGCGCGAAACGCCCCCCGCGTTTCTCGCGCACAAATCACGCACAAAACGTTCTCACGGATACAGATGAACGTGAATAAGCTTTGGGTTGTTACTTCGCTGCGTCTGAAAAAGCGTAGCCTTTTCGCAAACGGAGATTTTGCAATGAGTGCAGTGACCTTTGTGCGCCCCGTAACTACAATAAAATCGTTCCGGTGAAAGCCCAAGGCGTACGATTCACGCCACCGTGAGATGACCACGGCAACGCATGAGCGTTCAACACCCACCCCCCTCTCCGCGAGGCAAAGTACGCGTGGGAGATGAGCGCGCGCGCCGCCGCGTCGTGACGATCTGGCGACGCCAAAGCACCTGACTAAAATAATTGTAACGATGTCTATTGTTATTTTCTCCTTTCTTCGTCTCCTGTGCTTTCGCCTGACGTTCGGTGCCCCCATTGGCCGAACGCCATCACATGCCCCTCGCGCGATTTTTCTCTTGCTTGTTTTTGTTTTTTTTTTTCCCTCTTGGGCTATAGCTCCATAGTGGTGCCCAACACGGCGAGCTCCGCATGCATGGAGGAATGAAAAGACAGGATGGAGCATCACGTCACACAAGTGAAGCCCACCTTGTCGGCCCAACGAGTGATCAAAACGTCAGAGCTTGTGGTAAATTTTAGTACTCTCGGTGCTGTTTTGTCTTTGAAACACCTGCGCGAGCCGGCCAGTCTGTGCCGAACCAGCGCATTTCGATTAAAAGCTACCGGGCACCTTACTGCAAGGTATCGGCAAGTCTCATTTCTAGCATGATCTCACGGCGAAAGGTAACATGTTGGGCCGACTTTGATGGCTTCAAAACAGGTTGGCTTGCGAAGGCTGGGTGCGTGACGTCATGCACCCTCCTGTGCTTTTCTTCCTCCATGTTCGCATGTGTGCAGCGTGTTTCGCGCCTCTTTTTCGGACTTCTGCTGCGTTGTTTTTGTCCGTATGTGTCTGGGATTCCCATTTGGTGCTCTTCGGGTCACTGCATGCGTTAGACTGACGGCAAGCCACTTTTGAATTACGTTCGAAAAGCGCCACGTGCCACGGTAGGAGATATAACGGCATACAGTCTGCTGGGATGACTTCAAACCGTGTCGATTCTGTGAGATACGTGGGCGTCTGTTCGCATTTCGCTAAAATTGTTTTGTTCTTAAATGTTTCGCCCTTAAAAGGACGAAACAAAAAGGCATATGCGGTGCCGCATATTTCTTTTCGCGTTCATTTGATCTGTTCATTCATGGCTTCCTTGAAGTACTTTTCAAACGCGTCTCTGTTAACCACGGTGTAGAATCTATGCTTTTCAGCTGGAAACGCTTCTCGGCTTGCGCGCAAGGCGCCCTTCATGGTGACACCGACGTCCACCACATGGGGGATATTTTGTGTGCGGAAAACGTGGCGTCCGTTTTGAACTTTTGTTGCTGGTGTGCAATTCCCGCGTTCTTCGACTAATAAATTCCGATTTTCTTCGCAGCTCTAGTTGCATTGAGAAAGTGTTTTTTTTTTCTGTGCACGTCATGTCACCGATAGAGATCCACAGCCGTCAGCGATCCAATAAAGGCCTCCGTGACGCGCGGTTGTTTCTCACCGCCACCCGAGCGCAACAAAATTTCGATGTCCTCTCACCCGGCATTGCAGCTTGATGCAATGACTCAGGCTTCCGCCGCGAAAGCCACGCACAGTAGACGTGGCGTAGGACCGCGTGGTGGTCCAAGGAATGGAGGGGATCCAAACACGCTTGCCAATAAAGGTTTTCAGTCTGTTCATCTCTGGATGACCTCTCGTTTTGTTTCGGCGGTCAGTAGTAACTTCATATGAAAAAAACCTCACCGAAATACCAGCTGACGAGCGTAAGCGCTTCGCGACAACAGCGTTGGACGAGGAGAGCGTCTGCTAGCTATGCACCGCGCAGGTGGAGCCATCATCGAAATAAGAAAAAGCGAACGCCGGTGCAGGAAGATCGATTCTTTGATTGATTGATATGTGGGGTTTAACGTCCCAAAACCAACATATGAATATGAGAGACGCCGTAGTGGAGGGCTCCGGAAATTTGGACCACCTGCGGTTCTTTAACGTGCACCCAAATATGAGAACACGGGCATATAACATGTTTGCCTCCATCAGAAATGCTGCCGCCACCGCCGGGATTCGATCCCGCGACCTGACCGGTGCAGGAAGAGAAGAGAGGAGTTGTCGTTACTTTTATTTCATTCAGGGGTTTTAGACGACCCGCGCTTAATGCGCTATCTCGCTGGTAATGCTGAAAACACGACAGTTACCCGGAGATGCCCATCGCCAGCGGTAAGTGGTATAGATATAAATAGCTTGCCGATTAAACGTTCAAGGACATACTTTTCCATGGCTCAGTGGCTAACGCCTCGCACTCACAAGCAAGGGGTCGGACGCTCGATTCCTCGCACCGGAGTATTTTTCTGCTTTACTTTTCTTACCTGCGTTTCCACACACACACATATTATATATATATATATATATATATATATATATATATATATATATATATATATATATATAAGGGAAAGAAGTGTATACCAAAGGGCTCGTTTTTCCGTGTTTTAACACAATATTAATGAGATCTAACAGACAGTAATGCCAAGGAATGTACAGGGGAAGTTATTAGAACCAATTGAATGTAAATAAGAAGAAAGAAAAGTGGATGAAAAAATAACCAGCCGTGAGCAGGAATCGAACCTACGACCTTCAAATAACGCGTTCGATGCTCTAACCACTGAGCTACCACAGCGGCCTCTCCTCCATCCACTTTTTTGGGTTTATATGTGAATTTAGAAGTAGGAGTGACAGTCAGCGCCATCTATAAGCCAAACCACGAGTGTGAAAACACTCTTATGCGCATTTCTTTCTTCCTATTTACATTCAATTTGTTCTAATAACTTCTCCTGTACATTCCTTGACATTACTGTCTGTTAGATCTCATTAATATTGTGTTAAAACACGGAAAACGAGCCCTTAGGTATACACTTCTTTCCCTTATTTTATTGAACGAGGGTCTCGTAATGGCAGACTTGGTGTGTTTAGGTTGTATAAGAGGGACAATTAATCAGCTGCCTGCTCATAATAAGTTCACGTGCTACGTGACGCCAAACATGCGCATAACAGTGTTTTCACAATCGTCGTTTGGCTTATAGATGGCGCTGACTGTCACTCCTACTTCTAAATTCACATATAAACCCAAAAAAGTGGATGGAGGGAAGGCCGCTGTGGTAGCTCAGTGGTTAGAGCATCGAACGCGTTATTCGAAGGTCGTAGGTTCGATTCCTGCTCACGGCTGGTTATTTTTTCATCCACTTTTCTTTCTTTTTATTTACATTCAATTGGTTCTAATAACTTCCCCTGTACATTCCTTGGCATTACTGTCTGTTAATTCTCATTATATATATATATATATATATATATATATATATATATATATATATATATATATATATATATATATGTATGTATGTATGTATGTATGTATGTGTGTGTGTGTGTGTGTGTGTGTGTGTGTGTGTGTGTGTGTGTGTGTGTGTGTGTGTGTGTGTGTGTGTGTGTGTGTGTGTGTGTGTGTGTGTGTGTGTATACATATACGGTGAATGACGCCGGCAGAAAAATCCAGCCGAGATTGTTCATTTAATTGCTATTGAAACTTATATCCATGACGTTAAGCTGACGCTCCATCAGATTTTGATGAGAAAACAAACTGCACATTTTCTCTTGATAATCGACTTTATGTTTCCAAATTAATGAAATACGTAATCTCTTAAATTATGCGCTACTGGTCCAAATTTATAGTTTTTCTTTTGAGATTCTACTCAAAGAACTGATGAACAGCTTAGAACAGACAGTGTTCCATAGCTGCGCTCCTTAAAGGCCGACAGGGATTGGCTTTGAAGGCAGGACTTGACTCGGGTTTTCTGGCATAGGCAACTGTATACTACCACAGGCAAGATTATGCGTCAGAAAATGGCCCCCCGCGTAAGGTGACGTGCTATACAGTGATTTAAGCTCTTAACTTGAACTCCTCAACTATGCATTACGATGTGTCTCTGTGATCTTAACGTTATGATAAGGAGATGCCTTCAGGCCGGGATTTCAGCGCCACTCAATAATGCAACGCCCTCGACAAATATGACACATTTTCGTGGTGCGCAAGACATTACGCACTCTCAGTCGAGTGATCAAGCAGAAAATGTGAAGACCAGCTCCTGGCGCAATTTTGAAGTTTTTTTCTCATAAACTGTAACGTATTAAAGCAGTGCATATGTTTAAATCATGAGTCATCGATCTAACTTCAAGCCTGTCTCTTACGTCAGCCACTGGTAGAAACAGTGCTTAACCGTCAATATGATACTGTAGCGCGGCGTGGGCGTAGCCAAGTAGGGGGGGGGGGGCAAGTTTTTTTTAGTTTTGCTTGCGCATATGTACACGTGCACATACAAACGCACGCACGAACATACATTAAGTATAGTTGAAGCCCCCCCCCCCCTCGAAAGCCGCTGCTGCGCCGGTGCCTTAAAGTTGAATGGTGCTTTGCCGAAATGAAAAGGCTTTCAAGTACCATGTGCGTGCGTGTTTCAGAGGGAGGGGGCAGTGGCGATCAGTTGTAAGGGGGAGATTCCTATTCAGAGTATACTCATAAGTGCAATAGTGCACTTATTACACAATATGTAGTTTTGCTGCACCTGATAAAGTGACTGAAAGTACGCAGTTTAATGAAAATGCAGTGGTTAAAACGCGGGCAGTTCACGTACTTCGTGCTGAATATATAGTGTGTGTCTAGAGGGGCGAAAGAAAGTGCTGAGTCACTCTAATGCTAGCCAACAAAACAAGTTTATTCCGTGTAATACGTTGTCTGACATTTTTGGAGGTAATTTGATTGATATGTGGAGTTTAACGTCCCAAAACCACCATATGATTATGAGAGACGCCGTAGTGGAGGGCTCCGGAAATTTCGACCACCTTTCTTTAACGGTCACCCAAATCTGAGCACACGGGCCTACAACATTTCCGCCTTGATCGTAATTGCAGCCACCGCAGCCGGTATTCGAACCCGCGACCTGCGGGTCAGCAGCCGAGTACCTTAGCCACTAGAGCACTGCGGCGGGGCCATTTTTGGAGGTACAGGTGCACCGAAACACGTGGGGGAACGTACGTATAAGTAATTTTTTTATATGGAGGATAATTTAAAATATGCCAGTGGGATCGCATGACCTAGTTAGTGCAAACCATTTTCGTAAATTTCACATATGGACGTTTTTTTCACAAATCAAACTTAATCGAAACTCCCCTATTGCTACCCGGAATATTTTCACAGGAAATGTGCACATGACAATTGTGTTCCACCGATGTCCACATACATGGTACAAAAACTTACAAGTTGAAATAACTTGGGACGAAATTAGAGACCGTTTAGCTAGCGATGTAACAAAAAAAAACAGCATGTGTAAGATGAAGACCCACCAAGACGGTGTGGTAAGCGGGAGAGAAAACAGCAGGGGGTCACCGTCATTCTAGTTGATGTTATCATGATAATAATAATATCTTGGATTTAACGCCCCAAACCAAAATTTTAACCACCTAGCGTTTTATTAGCGTGCGCCTAAATCTAAGCACACAGGACATTTACGCCTCCATGGAAAATTCAGCTGCCGCACCCGGAATTCGATACTTCGGGTTAGCATTCGAGAGCCATTGTTATGACAAAATTAGGATGTTGGCGGGCCATGTAATGCGCATGCGCATTACACAGCCCGCTCAACGGGAAAGTAAAGAACGAGTTGCCTACTTTATACATGCTTTATACCGTGGCGGTGGAAGGAAAGCTCAGTCGAATAATAACTAGGTGACGTAGCAGAATTTTGCCGGCACGACGTGGAAGTCTTGAATCAGCGCATTCGCCCAGCAGCGAACGTTAATACGAAGGCAATGATTTCAAGATGGCGTCACTAGATAGTTTTCTTAAACATATTTAATGTCCATGCTTCTTTAGAAGAAAAATAAAAAGTTGATTACCTTTACCCTGTCACTGTAGTTGCGCCACACGCGTCTGACAAAAAATGCAAGGCCTGACTTTAACCTGCGTCGGCTCCTCTCAAACTTTACTGAGCTGTTACGCGTTTGAACGCAAGGTATCTAGTCTCTGATGCACTTTTTTTTATCTATACGCCCCTCGAATTCCGTCACGTTGCTGACATCACCTCGTGAAGGTGCCCAACTCAACATCTTCAGCCTTAAATACTTTGGCTGGGCTTTTAAGTATTATGAGACGAAAATATTGTTTTGTTTTTCACTGATGTAGAGTCTAAGGCTGACAGCGATAAGAGCTCTCTACTCCGGTAATGTTTGCACTAGTGCAAGTTCGGTCGATTAAATACGCCTAGCACATTGCAAAAGCAGCTAGAAATTGACTGATGCCGTCTATTCCAGCTGCCTTTATCCGAACAGTCATGAAACTAGTAACGCTGAAGACAGTTTTAAACTTTCATCATACGATAGGTAAAGGCGGAACTTATTGATCTAATGCAAACTACCGGCTTCAATATATTACAAGACTCGCAAAAAGCGGAGCTCTCTGATTGAAATACAGGTTTCCGGCCTTCTTATTTGCGCAGTAAAAAAAAACTGACGATTCCCAACACAACGTCAAAGCACTAGCATTACTTACAACTACTTTTTGCGAATAGCACGAGTGTAATGCGTGCACGTTCGCATAATCGCTGCCAGCGCCTTTCTTCGGAAGCCAAAAACTGATGGAATTCGATTCCGCTTATTATTTTCTCTTCCAGCTTCAGTTTCTCGTGTGCCGTGCGCGACTGGCTGAACAGTTTCTACAAAGCGCTTTTCTAAGAAGCGTGCAAGTTGTACTGACAGCGAACTCGACGCGACTGAACTTGAGCGAATATCTCGCAAAAAGAGAGAGAGAGAGAAAGAGAGCGATCCTCCTGTCACGGCTTTCTCTCTCTCCCACCATCGCACGCTTCGACGCTCGGGAATTTCAATATGGCCTCTATAGGCGAGCCAAGGCAATGCACACGCCTCTGAGTCGCAATGCTGGCGCAGTAAATATTAAACTTGCAGCTAACAAGTCCCCAAAGCGACAGGAGTGCATTAGAAAACGCCAAAGAACTTACAAATAAGAACACAAGCGTGAATGACGTAAAGGGAGCTTCGCGACCGCCTTTTAGTGAAGTATGACTGAAAAAAAGAGCGACCTTTGCTGATCGCCGACACGTCGACGCCTTTTCATGCGTGACTCTGCACGATAGATGATCGGAATTTTAGCGACAGGCGAATGGAGATATGGCCTATTTCTGCATTTTTTCCCCACTATTTTCACTCACCGTATAGCTGAAGTAGTCAAACTTCGAGGTCTTCCATATCCCCTTTTCTCAAGCGCCATAAACTTCAATTTACAAGCCGCTCTTATTGGAGAACTTATGTCCTGAAGATCCAGAGTCACTGATCTGAGAAGAGAACGCAATTAAAAAAAACAGCGTCAATACTGCACTTTTATATGTAAACATACACTTCAGAAAGCATGCAGCAAATACCTTATAACATTCGATATGATACGCCACCTTCCTAACAACGTCTAGATATTAGACAGCTGCCACCGGAAAAAATAAACTGGTACCCGTAGTTACGGTGACATCACCAATTGCGTTTGGGTGAAGCTGCACAGACTAAACAGGCACCTTAACGCGACACGCGTACTTCGACAACGTATTTGCGCATGAAAACTAGCAACATCAAAATATATTAAAAGCGTGGTCACAACACCTGTGACGCCCGAGTTTTCTTTTCGTTTTGAAACTACGTTCTATATGTCTTACTCTGATGACATTTCCTGGTTCGTCTTGGTGTTCTAGAATGTCGAGAAGAATTCCGTGTGCTCAGATTTGGGCGCACGTTAATGAACCCCAGGTGGTCGAAATTGCCGGAGTCCTCCACTACGGCGTCGCTCATATTCATACGGTGCTTTCGGGACGTTAAACCCCACATATCAATCAATCAATTAGAATGTCGAGAAGCTGCGTATATCAGGAAACGTAATAGTAACACAGCGCCACAGACGTGTCCTGGACCAAGCGAAAGAATATTATCAGTTGTAACGCAGTGGAAATCAAATGCGCTGGAATCATCGCGCCAGCTATATTTGGGTACTAGCACGACGAGAAGCATGACTAAGACATGACGTCAAAATAAGATGTCCTTCTAATAAAATCTGTGGTCTTACATGTACCACAGCGCGATATTTTCACGAGGCATGATGCATAGTGGAGGGCTTTGGGCCGTGCCGTAGCCAGGGTTGGCAATCCAGGCCCGTGCTCCCCCCCCCCCGAATATTTTTTTCACTATGGCACAGAGAGTGAAAAATGACCATTTAGAGGCGGGGCCCTGCTCCCCGAAATAGCCATAGCTATAGCGCCATGGTTTCCATAAAACCAAGGAGAAAAACACCACACTGTAAAAGAACACAATATCTGCAATAGTCAACAAAGACCAACCCAATGGTAATTGAGCTGTCTATGACTAATACGTCAAGCCAGTTGCCAATGTGTGCTTTGCAAGTTTATGCATGAGAGGCCGCCTATGCGCAGCGAATTTTCCAAATCGCAAGACAACCTTCTATTCTGCCGCTCAAGCACGTTATGCTAGCATGTGCGCTAGCGCAACCAAATATCGTCATGAACGCTCTCGAGTATGTTGCACGCGAAAGCACATGTGCATAGACAGGAATGTTTTACTCTAGTGTCCACAATCATAGCGAGTACACTCAAAGAAAAGATTGAGTAAAAAGGGAGTCTTTTTATCCCACAACAATAATCGTCATCTATCTTGAGTGACGACTGAAAATAGCGCTAAGAAACGGGGACACAAGAAGAGGACACACGGCACAGGCGCTAACTTCCAACATAATGTTTATTACCACCGCACGCTCGCCTATATCACCAAAAAAATATATCACATGACATGAATGATGCGCACAAAAAATTAAAGTCTTAGAAAATACAATTCTTTATCACTAAGCGTAAGAGAGGGAGTGCTGACGCACTTAGACCCCAGTGAAGCGATAGCCTCAGCCTCAATAATCTCTCTAGTAAGCTTATCAAACATTCTCTTGATAACTGTGCATGCATTGAATATCGGCGCGCAGCCGCAGGATTTACAATGTATGGCCAACCAACTCCCCTGGCCGTTTTTCACATTATTACAATGTTCTCTTAATCGATCATTAAGGCAACGGCCCGTCTGTCCAATATACTCTTTACCACAAGAAAGCGGGATACGATAAACAACGCATATGATGCAGGGAACATAAACAGTTCGATGATTCTTACTACACTCTTTGGGTTTTCCGTCACGGTCATGAAGGCCACAAAGGCTGACCAACTTCTTGGGAGCCGAAAAGACAACCCTAACTTCAGAGCGCTTAGCCAATTTCTTTAGGTTGTGTATTTGAAAATACGAATTGTATTTTCTAAGACTTTAATTTTTTGTGCGCATCATTCATGTCATGTGATATATTTTTTTGGTGATATAGGCGAGCGTGCGGTGGTAATAAACATTATGTTGGAAGTTAGCGCCTGTGCCGTGTGTCCTCTTCTTGTGTCCCCGTTTCTTAGCGCTATTTTCAGTCGTCACAATGCACCAACAAGCCCAAATTTTGACAGTGTTATCTTGAGTTCGTTTTCTTGCAATATTACCGCACGCCCGGCACTTCCAGGTCACCAACGACATGTGCGTATAATCAGCGCCACATTGCTTTCTTGGTAGGGAAGTGGCCAGCGCCAAATTTTCAGGAAAGCAAGCGCAAGCAAGCCGCATATTGACTATTGTTGTGGGACAAAAAGACACCGTTTTTACACTATTTTTTTAAGAGTGTATACATATTCTTCGAACCCACTTATCGTCTGTTCGTGAGGCAAGTGCAGTGGCTGCGGGTTTCCTTACGTCACAGCTGATGGCGAACAATGGCAGCAAGCATGCGATAAGGACGAGCCGGACGTTGTCGTGTTGTTCGTCTTTCGTAACAAGCAGCCCCGTTTTTTCACACATGAGTAGTGAAGTTTCGGTCCGTCACTGGTGGGAGAGCCACATGACGCAAGCACATACTTCACGTGGGACGTCACACTACCACTATAATTCAAATGAAGGGATCTGCCTGGCTCTGCATAACTATTGCTATTTTGCCAATATATGTTTGCAGGTATAGCGTGTCAGCAGAAAGCACAGGAGTGGGTCGATCGGCGGAACATGGGAGAATCCTTTGCCGGGCGTAGTAAGGCTGATGATGATTATGGCCTGTGTTACTGAGGGTATTTTAACCTAAGCCCTGCCGCTTAGCAGTTCTGACTTTATACTTTGCCAGCATAACTGCTGCTAGAACCAGAGTAGACAGCGACGTGCGGCTCTGCCATCAACTTCTTATCTGAAATTTGTGCTGAGGTACTCTTATTCTTCCGCATGTAACGGTGACTAAAAGGTACGTTAGGTGGAAACGGGTACGCCAGCCTGCGCGGCCCGAGTTGACTGCCCCCCACAATGATGAACATTTTATGTGATAGTGTGCAAAAAGTTTGTTTGCGCTGCTGCACAGTAATTTAGCACGAAAATTATGCACTGAAAAAAAAAAGAGTTGGAAGAATGGCCCCAGTTGCGTCTGCGACGTTACTAATCATCTTCATCACCATCATCATCATCAGCCTGACTACGTCCACTGCAGGACAAAGGCCTCTCCCATGTTCCGCCAGTTAACCCGGTCCTGTGCTTGCTGCTGCATGCATACCTCCCACAGGCATACGTTACTAATAATAATCCGTGTTAAAGCGTACGCTCGCACCGGGATTCTCATAGAGCGCGTTGTTTTCGGTTGAAGTTATATCTCATAAAGACTGCGTAATTGTATCATCATTTACGCCGCTCCTTCGACTTAAAATTGCATAAATCGAATAAGCCAAGTGATCGATACTATACGACAACTCAACAGAAAGTATCTGCTTCATTTTTTTTACAAGCGTATTCTCTTTATTCTGTTTGTAGATATGCGAAGGAGCTTACATAGAAAAGCCGTAATAACCTACAAAGTCACTTAACGAACAACCACACATGTGAAGGCTAACCTAACCGCGGCTTTTTAAAGTGTGATTGACTGCCTCGAACGAACCTGTCAGCAACCGTGGCAAACAGCCCTCCAGTTGTGGTGACACCGACAGCTGTCGCTGTAGCCGTCGTGGGACAAATTCTCTCCGGCGCGTATACTTGTTGCGAAATGGTAGACGCTGGAGCGATGTTGAGTACCTTATTGACAAAGTTCGCCTCTCTCTGTCAAAATCTTTTTGGGGAATCTAGACTAGAGAGTCTATTAGACAGTCCATTACTACTTTTGTGGTTCCTCAAAGAAAGGCTCACAAAGCACTCAATTGTGCGTCATGCACAGAACTAATGCGAAGTATAGGCAGTGATTGATGTTGCGCGATTAGGGTATAGGTCGGCAATCTACGTAGGCCATACATACTTAGATGCGAAGGCTATAGGTCTGCAATGTTCGGCGTACACACATTCGTCGCAGTCATACTGCAAGTGATAAATAACTTGATGCAAGCCAGCATATGTATTGGTCGCTCCATTTCGCCCGTGGTAAAATTCACAAAACAATAGCCTAGCTACTTACTCAGGTTTAAGGAGTCCACAACCGTCCAGCCCTAGCACTGTCAGTCACTCAAGTCACCAACGGCAGGAAAAGTAGCTTTCAGCATTTCGACTGATCCCAGGAACGAAAACGCTGCCATGCGCGAAAAAACAGAGAAAACACTGTAGGGCCAGGTCACCATCTGACACAATTGTGCGCACATGACGACGCAGTGTGGTACATTTTGCGTCGAAGTCTTCTTTTACAAAAGAACTGACAGTTTACGAAAGACAAAAAGAATCAAAGGATAGGCTTGCGATAAGCACTCGTGGTCGATTTCATCGCTACGCGAAACTGATCAAACATATCTGCTTTGATACCACACATTTTCAAACTCCAAGGCCAGCATCTCGGCAAGAATAACACTTCTGATCAATACTTACGTTCGATGTACTGCCTACCTCAAGTTGAGGAAAATACGCCTGTTGAAACTCAAGGCCACTTACGCAGTATGCATGTTTGCCGACAGATATCAGATATATAAAGAGCAAAAAAACTCCAACGTTACACAGACAGAGAAAGTTGCACTTAACTGAGAACAGCGTTTTATAATGTTGCACAGAACAACAGACTTTCAGAATTGTGGATGCGCCAAAATTATCGCATTAAGTTTACGCGAAAATATTACTTTTATGGAGCAGTAATTGACGACTGTAATACATACCATTCAAAAGGATGTAATTGTAGTTGGTTGCTTATATTTATGTAACGTGTAAAGTCTGATTAAAGCCTTTTCGATTAGCTTAACCTTGCGGGATCATATGCATTGGGAAGAGTACTCGTACAAAGCTCACCTGCTCCGGGTATTGCAGCTGTGGACTGCGGTACCACGCCGACGAGAACATGTCGTAAACACCGTATAGAAACCGTAGTCAGCATTGTGAGGGCCCCAAAGGTCGACAGCACAATCAGGTCAATCAGCATTGTTCTTGTTGCCCTGCCCTTGTGACTCATTCCCACTGTAGGGGATCGGCCAATAATTGAGTGGTCTTATGAAGTATTATTCGATTTCACTGTAAAGAAACTTACATTAAAGCGTTACAAACTTTAGAATGAAATTTTGATCATCGCTGATGTGTAGTAACTATAAAGTTTTTGTATTAGTAATAGATAATAACCAAGATCAAAAGCTAACATTAAAAAAAGCCTTCTTTCGGAAAATACACTATCATCAGGATGATGATAGTGTATTTTGCATTATCGACCCACACCCATTACGCGAGGTCGATCAAAAATGAAGTAGCATGCTAAAGTTATTCTGCGGAGTTTGAAATTTAAGTTGACAAAATGCTGAAACAAGGAAAAACAAGACCGGTAAAAGTGTTTTCTTTTGCCCCATATTCGTAATTCGACGTTCATACCAATGGTTGCAGATCATATAGCTATAGTGGCTAGAAATACCTGTATTATAGCATTCGTTCTTCTTCTTTTCATGGACTAAAACGGCAATCTCAAATAAACTTTTGCGTATTCTTCTCATCAAAGCAATTTTATAGACTCGGGAAGTGTCCCTCACTGGAATTTCATTTTTTTCGGCACAAATACGGTACTCGTCGATGCATCGTCTTTGTCTTTCCGTGAGCCATTGGTGCTGAGGTAAGCGCCATGCATATGAGGTCATCATCATGCTTATCATGAAATGCACGTGTTTTTAGTCATAATATATAGGGTTTTTACGTCTCAAAACCATAATTATGAGAGACGCCGTAGTTAAGGGCTTCGGAAGTTTCGACCATCTGTTGTTATTTGATCCGCAATGACTTTCCATATAATACACGGTACTTTACCATTTAGCATCCACAGAACTGCGACCACCGCATCCTGGATCAAACATGTGAACTTCTGGTCAGCAGCCTATTCCAGCGCCATTCAGCGCCAGCCTATTGCAGCGCTGATCCACCATAGCAGACAACGTGGCTGACATAAACCTAAAGCTTAAATTCGTGTTGCGTTCACCGATCACGTGCAGAATAAAATTCAGTTATAACTGTTATGGCGCGATATAGCGGTTCACATAAACCACGAGGTGGCTTAAGTTCCTTGTACAAATATGTGCGGCACTTTTCGTGGCAAATGCTCGCAGCGGTCGCAGCGAGTGATACGCGGATTTGCGAGCTTATACTGGAAGCTTTAGTCATTGTTATAGAGCAGGCTGACTTAGAGCGATACTATGAGAACAAAGTTAAGCAAGCTATGCTTTGTTGATCCTTCTTCTATGTGAAAACATTATAAAACGAAGCGCTCGTCGTTGTGACTGATCGGCTGAGTAGCATTGCCGAGAACGATGATTGTTCGACAAAACAGCTGCTTGTATATAAGAGTGAAATGCAAAAAAAAAAAACCACCGTGTTTTAGATTGAGATGCACGTTAAAGAACTCCGGCAGCTCAAATAATTGAAGTTTCAGAGTATGACCTGCTTTAATGAAACCACAGATTTCAATTAAATTAGAAGCGTAATAATTCGCAGGCTGCCGAAACGTGTTTGATTCAGGCTGTCGTTATATGTTTAAACCACGCGAGCTTTGGCACAGAGACTTGATCCCTTCGAACACCTCTAAATCATGCACACGCAAAGGTGCGGCCTCGGCTGTCGCATCTTCGACGACATGTTCGCTCGCGACCAAGGCCGAATCTTGTTAAACACGCTTGACATAGAACTTTTCACGTAATCGAAATTAAAGTAAGCTGTGATACTTGCGAGCGATGGAACCCGAAAACATTCTGTTTGTTAACTTCATATAACAGCCGCTGTGTTTAATATTCGCGGCTGGACCCCACCAAACCACAGAACGCTGTGCCTTGGCTGTGCTGCGTATAAGTCATAGTTGCCGTCCCAAATTAGACTTTATTGCTCGAGCAACAAACATTAGGCTGCACAAATGACTTTTATTTCTCTGGATTCTGGTTCTTCTTTCCTTGGAATGAATTGGAACAGGGGTGGGTATGCTCGACTATATTATTCTCTCTAGACCATAAAGTTCGTGAAGCCATAGTCGATCGGGAAGTCGGGAAGCCTTCGGTATTCCTGCCTATGCATGCGGTATTTCTTGCTTGAAAAAGTTGAACAAACCGCGCTTATTTCGTGGTTATTTCTCGACTTACGAAAAAAAGAGCCCAGAAAAAAGGCCGTCCCGAGCTTGCTGGACATGCTCTTGCGACACATATTTCTGCACCACTGGCCTAAAGTCATTTCAGATTATTACTAGCCGATGGGTTATAGTCCCTCGTTTTCTATACAGTTCACTAAAAGGCACCGACGACGCTATTAAAGCGCCATGAAAAATTGCGCTTCCTGGCGGTGCTGCAACAACAGCAGTTTGGGGGACATTGCGCCGTGTTCGTGACGTCGCTTCGAGTTGGTCAAGCAGTGCTCGCCCACGTCGCTTTCGGGCAAGGTCGCACTGGCGTGCGAAGCTGTCGCGGAGAAAGACCCATCCATCTATCCAGCAGGGTGTGTGCCGCAGGGTAAAATACTTTCCCTCTCCACTCCTTCCACCCATACGACACTTCAGCGTGTTTGAATATTTCAGGCGCCGCTGCACCCTGACGAGTAGTTTTTTTTTTTTTTTTTTTGTCACGAGAGCGTGTCATACCGCGAAAAATCTCTCGCTCTCTCCTCAGACGACAAAGAAAAACGAGCAGCCACCCGTTCTGCCAGCCTCATAATCTCGTCATGGTGCCGCTGCTAAATCGCCAGCGGAGCACGTTGAAGGCAAATCGCCGTTTTGGGCGGAAAGACAGGCATGGTCGTGCGACATTGTGCATATATGCAGAAGACCGCCCTTTATTGTAGCCTGAAATATTCAACAAGACGAGAAAAAGGCTGCTCCAACCGGGGTCTCACACAGAACAAACGCTTTCTCTGTGTCGGCTTTGTTTTAGCTCAGCGCTGCCGTGACGGCGGGGTATAAAATTGAGACCTGTTCATCGAAGGGCCCGTTTATTCGAGGTAAAAGAAAACGTACAAAACACGTGTCATACCTGGTGCTTGCGCGAAAGCTGGTGGAAACGTTGAAAGACGGCGCTGCAAGAAAGAGAGAAACCGCAGTCTTTCAGTGACAACTTTGGTAGCAGCGGTTATCCCTAATTGAGAGGACAATTATCAGTGAAAAAAATGTTGTTTTAAGTGCGCTCATTAACGCGTGGCTGTTCGCTTCAGAGCAGACTGCAAAATCAAAACCTATACATTCCGAAAACCTATCTCTTTGCTACGAAATTTCATGAGCAGCAGCAAATTATATCAGCCGTCTCTAAAATGTGCATGAACTCCCTCCCTTTTTTTTTTCTGAATAACACCGTTCACACTAATTACGACATGTGACATCATCAGAACGTGCACAGAGGTGACAAACGAGGCACAGATGCCGAAGAGACATTCTGATTCATTCCCTGTATATCAAACCTATTCATCAATTGTGAACGGAAGTGATGCCAGAATCTCACGGGGTGGCTCACAGCTTTCCCCTCGCTTCCTGCGTACAGCACCTTATTTTCACGCTGACCATGGCATCAGACATACGTGACCAGGGCCCGATTCTACTGAAATTTACAACAATCATAATTGGGGGCGTTTAACGTTCGTAAACCATCATAGGATTGTGAGAGATGTCGTAGTGAAGGACTCCGGAAAGTTCGACCATCTGGGGATTTTTAACGTGCACCTAAATCGAACCAAATGAACCTCAAACATTTTCGCCTCCATGGAAAAAACGGCCTGGATTCGATCCCACGACTTGCGGGTCAGCAGCTGAGTGCATTTATGGCGGGTCAAGATTTACAGTCGGCAAATGAAGACGCAAATAAAGTGGTGAGTCTTTTTTTTTTGCGCCATTTGGCCGCGGCTGTCACAAACATTCGTTAGCGCCTCTGAAAAGCGCGATAAATGTGGCCCCTCCGTTGTAGTTCTACGGAGTACAAATCAATTTTACATGCTAGAGGTGCAAAGAAAAAAAGTTTACTTGCAGATTCTACTGAAGGGCATACTTACCCCCTTCCCCGATTAAGTCGCCCAAGCGAACACACAACAGCTGGTTTGCCACAAAGAATGGCCCATTCATTCACGATCTCTGATCACCGAGCCCCTTTTTGGTAATATTTCATCGAGCTAAACCTTCCGACGCGTCACAAAGTTGAACGCGTATCACTCATGAATAGGTATCAATCATCAGAAGCACTAACTATAGCTGAATTGCGACATACGTGCATTTAGCACACCCCGGCATTTTTTTTTGTTTTATTATTGAGTGAGTGTGGACTCAAGGAAGCGTTATTTCACAATATCGACGAGCCGTAAGTAGATGCGTGATACGGCGATCAGCGTCACGTATGCTTTTTGAACTATCGGGTACACATAAAGGTGATTGTGTGGATGTACATAAATATAAATGTATATAGATAGCAGGCGGTGCTTGCTACAGTATGCTTTCGGCGCATGCGCATCATGTTCGGAGTCTCATGACTTGTCATCGATATTAGGTGCTATAATTCATGTCCAGGAGTCGTCTCGCGATAAAAAAATGGAAGTGTGTACATGAACTATACCTGAATGCTTGTCATTGCTAACTCTCAGCGGCCTGTAACTGTCAAATCAAGGATAACCACAACTTGGAACATAATGCATAACTACAATGAAATTTTTTACTACAAGTGCTGCTGCAAAGCAGTAGGCACCCACCGCAGGGTTATCCCTTAATTATAATGACCCGATAAGTGATAGAATTGATTATACACTTTGTTGTCTCGAACGCAAACTGTGATACCTCATTACTTTGATATTTAACAAAGTCTCACATTCCAAAGCTAAAGGAAGGCTTGGAAATAATTTCGTTCAAGCATACAGTAAAAGCCAGATACCCCCGTGCGTACAAAAAACAGAGTGCGAAGACGAAGAAAGAAAAAGCTTTTTGAGGGGTGCCTTTCGACTGTTTTCGGAATTTCCTGACGATGGAGTTTCAAAGAGCACAGCCCCTATGCCCCGATAATACAGTATACAGACTCCCATTATAAAGCAGTGCAAGGAAGCAGTACAAAGGAAAGACCATTTCGCAGCAAAATGTGCGGGTTTTTTTTTTTTTGCTTTAGTTTATAATATGGATATATACCAGCTCGCCAAGTTCACCACGTTACTTGAGCGTATACAGGCAGGCGTTTCTGGAATCTAGCCAGACTGTTAAGGCAGAGAAGCCCGTATTCTGTACGACTGCAAAACAGCGTAGTGGAGCTGCAGTATCAAACTTAAAAAACGCATTTTAGCGATTATGTAAGCCTTTCGCACCTTCAATAGATTCTCATAAGGCCAACATAATGATCTAGGCAATAAGGCCACACAGAGATAGCAAAATAACTGCAGTTGTCCCTTCTCTAAACGTTTATATATTTTCTATCACGAGTTTCACCTTAAGTATTTCTCAATATATAATTGATGCGATTAATTTGACCGCAATTCTATCAGTAGGACCTTTTCAAAGTCAGGAGGCTTCTGAGTGCGTCCTCTTTGAATGACGTCATTCGCAACAATAGCGGTGAATACACGCGCAAGGCAGACACCGGCAGCGAGGAGAACACGAGACTCTCTCGGGGCGTCAAATCGGCTCCTTGTCGATACACGAGAACAAAAAAAGTAGACAAGTCTTCACTCCATTAGAAGATGTAGCACTCTCCGTCTCGTGGCCCACGTTTTCTCGCCCCCGATATGATTGCCACGTCCAGTTGACTTTTAGAACTATTAAAACCCCGCTTCACGTGTAACGTGAAACCCAGAACATAAATGCCACAGAGCTCAAATTTTTACCCGAGGCTGCATTCGGCAGCAGCAAGAATGCGCCTGGCACAAAAACTTCGCGGCGACGTGCCTGGTTATTGCCAGATTCGTTGCTACATTCCCGGATCGCGAAATCTAGCACAGCAGCAAGAACGACGCCTAACCTAACGGACGACAATAATCGCCTTAACAAGAAGAGAAGTTCTGCCGAGTGTAAGCAGAACAACGCTTGATCACTAAAAAAAGTACGTCTCAGGAACACTCTTAATAAAGAAAATTTATTTTAATGGGCACTTCAGGTACACAGCGTGACCGCACCCTTCAATGTAGCTGCGGGTTTTATTTTTTTTACAAACACGCAACATGAGCAGGAAGACAAAGCGAAGAAAAAGAAAAAAAGAAACTACCACGAGACGGAGAGGCGGCGCATAAAAAAATCGGCAGTTCCACGCCCGAAGCACGAGCGTCTTCATTCCTTGGCTGTCGCGTGCCACCTTGCCCTTGGAAACCAGTGTTCGGGAGAATAGCTGCAGGAGTCTGGGATGAAAAAGGGGCTGAAGAATACAATGAAAAAATACGAATGACTTGTCCCGCGGCCAGAACTCGTAGCGGGTGCTTGGCAGGAACATCCAGAGATAGACATCAGCAGGATAATGGGCCAGTTAGATTGGTAACCGGGTTTGCGGTAGGCGGAGGTAGTTGAGGCAGGTACAGAGGTTCGGCAAGTTTAGAAATCTGAAGGCAGACCCCAGGTCTCGCTAGTCTCAGGCTGGGGCATGATAGGCTTAGGGGTAGGAGAAAGCAGAGGCCCGGGCTCGGTGACGATGTGCCGAAGGCTTAGGGGCCAGTGAATACAGGTGCCGGTGTGCGGAAGGCTTAGGGGTCCGTGAATACAGGTGCCGGTGTGCGGAAGGCTTAGGGGTCCACGAAGGCGGATGCAGGAGACCGGTAGGCTTCGGGGTCCGCGAAGGCGGATGCAGGAGACCGGTAGGCTTCGGGGTCCGCGAAGGCGGATGCAGGAGACCGGTAGGCTTCGGGGTCCGCGAAGGCGGATGCAGGATACCGGTAGGCTAAGGGGTCGGCAAAGGCGGGTGCAGGAGACCGGTAGGCTAAGGGGTCCGCGTAGGCGGCTGCAGAAGATCGGTAGGCTAAGGGGTCCGCGTAGGCGGCTGCAGAAGATCGGTAGGCAAAGGGGTCTGCGAAGGCGGGTGCAGGAGTCCGGTAGGTTAAGGGGTCCGTGAAGGCGGGTGCAAGAGACCGGTAGGCTGAGGGGTCCGTGAAGGCGAGTGCAGGAGACCGGTAGGCTAAGGGGTCCGTGAAGGCAAGGGCAGAAGAGCGGTAGGCTAAGGGGTCCGTAAAGGCGAGGGCAGGAGACCAGTAGGCTAAGGGGTCCGTGAAGGCGGGTGCAGGAGACCGGTAGGCTTAAGGGTCTGTGAAGGCGGGTGCAGGAGACCGGTAGGCTTAGGGGCCTGTGAAGGCGGGTGCAAGAGTCCGGTAGGCTTGGAGTCCGTGAAGGCGTATGCTGGTGTGCGGTAGTCTTAGGGGCGAGTAAAGGCTGATGCCGAGGCTCGGGAGGCTTAGGGAAGGTGGAGATGGATGACAGGCGTAGGTAGGCTTACGGTGAGGGAACATACCGGGGCGGGTAGGCTTATGGACAGGTGGTGAAGGCGTGTGTTGTGGCTCTGGAGGCTTAGTCGCAAGGAATAGACGAACGCTGCTTCGTGGGCGCCGCCGTCGCCGCTGTTGGCTGTCTAGTAGCCGTTGCTCCTGAGGTAGTCACCCAGCTTTTCGACCACTGTGTTGAGCTGGCCGGGGGGAAAACCATCGACGGTAGCGGCAACCAGGAGACAAGCGCTGGTTGCGACAGCGATGAAGGCGGAACTGCCCTTGCGGCCCCGCACCAGAGTCTTCTCGGCCGATAAGCAGACGTACTTGGTACCTCCTATGAAGATGCCATTCTCGTTGAAGTTGCTTGGCTTCGTCTTCATCGTGTCAGCAATAGTCTTCAGCTCTTTCTGCGTCACTTTCGCCGTTTTGGGATCCTTCTCGTACTTGCCCCAGATAGCGCCATCCGCCAGCGCGGCGATAGCAGCAACCGTACACTGCACTTGGGAGCAGATCTGGTTGTCCACGTATGCCTGCCAGGACATCTTCGGAGCGTCGCCTTTCCTGCTCTGCGAAGAAGCCTGACTGTTAGAAGCGGCCGCAGAACGCGCACCACGTGAGCTCGTGCGCACGATCGCAGTCGTATGCCGCGTCAGCTGCAGCACCACCTGCGACGATAAAAGAAGACGACGTTCGCGGCAGAAATTTAGGCTGATCCCCCTGAGTGGGTATGAGCCATATTTATGGCGTCATCATCATCAAATATGCGCGCTACCACTAATCAAGGTTTTTTTTAACTAAGCTGTCCTGTAATTATATTTTAAAAAATAATCATTCACAGGATATCGGCCAAAATTTGTACATTTATATAAAAACAGCAACGACTAAAGAGACCACTTCTGTTTACTCTTGCCGAGCGAAATATGTCTACTAATTCTAAAATTGATTGGTTGCTGTGGGTGCGTACATATTCGCGCTTTGCAACGGCGGTGGGCATAAAAGACGAAGTGTAGAAGTCATAGTTTGGTAAAAAGAACGAACTGAGAGGACCACCATTTAGTTCCACTGCGTGATAAAACACACCCACACAAGGTAAAATTTTTGCTAACGTTGATTTGTTGAGTGTGAAGCCGGGCACGTTTTGAAACAACTGTTTTGGCATTCTCTCGCGCATGTCCTACCAGTAATCTTGAAAGCTACCGTAACAGCTCTCACCCTCAACAGGACATGTTTTTCTACAAGTTAATGCATACGCAACAGTAAGGCACCAAAAACGACCGCACTTTTAATTGATTTATTAAAGGTAAAGAGTCAGCAATATGGTCTGTAGCAAATGGCAACTACAGGCCAAAACACAGTACTGTTTACGCAACATTTTGTATTATATATTACTAAATAATTATTCTTTCAAGAGCAAGTCACCACACACTTCCAGGATAATATGGTTGCCAAACGGTGGCGATAAGTGATGGTACGCTCGCAACAATCTCTGTAATCTGCCAGTTGAAAAACGTGGAAAACACTTCTGCACACTGATATCAGCTAGCGTCATGACAATATATTATCGGTGAGGGGGGAAAATAAACATTGTTAAGCCATATTTGTTGCTTGGTTGTTCTAGGTTGGTCATTTAGCACAGCAGGTGAGGGCAGAATGAGGGTGTTGAAAGTGTAGTGCGCTACGTCAACGCTTCCCTTCTGTACTCCCACGCTAGCGCTAAAATGATTTTCAAGTAAGAACGCAAAAAACACGCCCAACATATGGCAATGATTAGACTGCTTATTGTTGAAAAGACGCAGAAATCTTAAGTATAAAGCGCATTTTTTTCGGTCACCTGTAGAAGCGAATAGCGCTATTACTGCGGCCTATGTGGTACACCTAGCTGTCGAAGCGAAATAAAGTTTCTAACACTATGTTTTTTTTATTTCTTTAAGAACACGATATTATTCATTTGAAGTCATCGACGACGCCGGCCAGAGTAAATATATTTTTTTAACTATTCATCCAGCCAGATCGTAGCATAATGCTCAGGCAGATAGATAATGGCGAAGCCCCGCATAGAATGTTGATTGATTGATTTGTGGGGTTTAACGTCCCAAAACCACCATATGATTATGAGAGACGCCGTAGTGGAGGGCTCCGGAAATTTCGACCACCTGGGGTTCTTTAACGTGCACCCAAGTCTGAGCACATGGGCCTACAACATTTCCGCCTTCATCGAAAATGCAGCCGCCGCAGCCGGGATTTGAACCCGTGACCTGCGGGTCAGCAGCCGAGTACCTTAGCCACTAGACCACCGCGGCGGGGCCCGCATAGAATGTGTCTTGAATGACCTGGCATGTGCTAAAAAGTTGAAAACCAGCGAACATTTGTCAGAATGCTTCGGAAGTCGATAAAGATTCACACGGGCAGGGTAAAAAAAAATCATGACCCTTTCCATTCTGCGAAGGAGCGAAGGTAGATAACCAGTGGAGCTGTGTGTGAAGGCGGTACTGCTGTGACGCTGAATTTTGACGAAGGGTGCAGAAAGTTACCGAAAGTCTCTTTTTCTGTACTTATAAATGAAAACTAACAGACAATGATGCCAAGGAAAGCATAAGTGATAATGTTAGAAGTGATTGTAACGTTATATGACGTGTTCTTCAAAGGTCACAGGTTCGGTTCCTGCCGGTGGCAAGTTACCTTTCGTCCACTTTTTATTCTTCCCATTTACATTACAATTACTTCCAATAACATCCTCTATACTTTCATAGGCATCATTGTCTGTTAGATATTGTTTTAACTGTGTCTGAAAAAGAAAGCGAGCCCGTAAACTTACAAGTTTCTCCTTCTTTTGGCACACTTGTACTCAATTCAAAAGGGACTAGGGTGGCGATACTGGCTCGTTTTTTACCCATATATACTTATGGTAGTTCAATGCAAGAAAGGACATGGACAAAAAAAAAATATGTACGCACTCTGGTGCTGATTTCCGCCCTAGTCCCTTTTGAATTTAGCGAGTGGCCCGCTTCAAGTTTTCCATCTGAGCTGTGCCCGTCCTTCTGCCACAACGCGCGTCACCTTTTCTTGCTCTCCACATGCACTTGGCGTCTCGTGCATGATGTTGAGCAGCCGTTTAAACAGCACGTTTTTTTTTTTTTTGCCACATTCCCCTTTTGCGACACTGAAGTAGAACACAAGCGGGTGGCGGGGATGGCCCACCAGTGTTCCGCTAAAGTTTCTGCGGCACACAGGCTATACCCCACGGGAAACTTCGTTTTTATTGAACCACTGGTGGAGCTTGTCCTATTTCGATGGCATATACATGTCCCAAGGTTTTCCCACGTACGCGTGAATATTTCGCCTGTAAGCATGCATACATAGCTTTGCTGCAGAAAAAGAGCAACTTTTTAGGAAATCCGGAGGGGGAAGGCATTACTGTTACTTTTATTTTATGTTTCAAAGCAGTTTTACAAATATGAAACATGCCATGCGAGAAGGGGGGGGGGGGGGGGCTCTAGAATAATGCTGACCACCTGGAGTGCATTGATGTGCCACTGAGTTACGAAGAGCACACAAGTGTTCCTCGCAATTCAGCCCCGAGTGAATGCGGCCGCTGCGGCCGATAATTGAACCTGTCCCCTCAAGTTTACACTTAACAGGGCAGGTTGAACTCTAAATGATAAGCAAGGAAACGCGATCCTATAGCAGCACTGAACACTGTCTTTGCATGTCCTCGTTAGGGTCGCCCTGAGTGAATTGCTTTAATGGCGCCATCCCTTCATCTTGTTAGCACCACGCAAAGCGCTCTTGTTCTTTATCTTATTTTTATCGTGTGCCTCTCAACATAGGCTACTGCAGCGGAACACCATTGATGGAGCAAGCAGCCAAGCATGATGTCATACAGGTGCGCTCTTCGGCGTGCATTATGAGCGCACGAAATTACGTGGTCTTGTGTACCTTGGGTTGGCTTTCACACACTTATTTTCCTTTTAGCTGGCAGGTCACTGCTCTTTATGCATGTGCTGAAACAAACTGCAGCAGCAAAATGGAAGCTTGAGGGGGGTAAGTCACGTAGTGTATAAAGAACAGTAGTATGATTAAGCAAATTGGGATACAATACTCTTTTTTTCCAAAATTTTCTACGCTCAACAATCCATGCTTGTTTGTCTTCATGCATTGCATTGTAACAGAACTCACTGCATTATAAACCAGAGAAGTAAATGGAGCTACACTATACAAAACTACACGACGAGGAAGGTCTTCTAATGACGCGACCACTTACGGCACATAAGCTTTTCGAGAGCGCATTCAATAAAGATCAGACACTCTTACATGTAGCTTCACGTCGTACTAGCTTCGCTAATGTCCCCGTAACGATGTTAGGCGCATATTTAGTGACCCCGGTAAAGAATTGTTAAGAATTAAGGGGAGCCGTCTGTAAGTGCGTCAAACAACAAGTTTATCACGCGCAATGCATTTTTGTCATTGCCAACAAGCGCACACTTTTCTTTCATCCACGCTCCTTTCTTTCATCAGGATTATCTTTTCATATATTTTTTTTCTCTATCCTATCTCCACATTCCTGATCTGTAGATCCAGATGTGACACTATTTCCTTTAAAGCTGTCTTTTTCCAGACTGACGCTTCTAGCTCTCGAATCAGAACGAAAGGCTGGCGGCATTGCACGCATAAACAAGCATTTTCAACGGCATCTAAGCTTCTCCGTCGTCAAATACGATCTACGAGCAGCCTTCGCCTCCAAAAAAAAATTAATAGGCGAGAAAAGCATTCAAATCGTACATCGAGATTTGTATTATTATAGCTCGCCATCGCATTGCGTCAACGAGCTAAACGAAAGCATCACAGACAGTGCCAAGGATTGATAGAGAGAAATCAAAAGCTAAGAGTGTTCCTTTGTCACACCAACTGAAAAACACAGCGCTGAATTCCCGAGCAGTGAAGGTGTTATCGGCATTTCTCTGCAGCAGCGTCAGTTACAGTTGAATATTTGTTTTGCTGAATCTCAAAAGGAAGGTCACTGAAGTCAGTGTCTGGAAGAGGCATTTTTGCTCATTTATTACCTTCGATCAATAATACGCTATCGACGTTTTCTTTTCAGCATAATTATTGATTTAACGCAATGAAGGCCCTTCTAAAAAAGTTTTATTTTTTCCTAACGCATTTGTTTTTGTTTGTTTTTACTTTTTGCGTCTGCCATCCGCTATATAAATTGACAGCTTGGCGCTCGAAGTTCAAGAGAACGACGGAAATCGAAGTGATCAAATACCACGGTGCAGATCGCAAATAGAGGTACACGTGCGTAAGGAAGGCCGCATTGCAAATTATTTCGCTCTTTTTACAGCTTTCTTGCCGCAGATCAGTGTACTTACATGTTCGCAGGCCAACTTAACGTGGCAATATTTTTATGTTAGAGTCGTGGTGTAAAGCGTGCTTGTCTTTGGTGGCTGGTGGTAAACCCTTCGACAGCTGTGCGGTCATGAGCGCAGTTTATCAGATTCGTGCTGTCCTGTCGCTCGGGTTGCCACAGCATGTCAGATGCTGAATCGAAGAGCAGTTGCGCAGACATTGACTCTGCAGGCTAGTAGTTGTCGTTCTTAGAGATCAGAACATTCGAATTTTCTAAATAGAGATTTAATAGTTCGAGAACGCTCAAACGCGCGGAAAGAAAGGCACAGCCGATGTATGCAACCAACTTACGTGGTCGACAACTGACGGAGTGGGGCGTCGATGGTGCCGAGTCTCTTGGAACGACTTCGTCTCTTCAGAGACAACGTCGCGCTCGTCTCCCAGAACAGACAATGCGAAAGCCAGAACACAGCAACTGACGAAGTGCTGCGGTAGCGTGAGCGCGCCTCTATGGGATAGGTACTGATTATTGACTCATAGTGAGCGCCCGTATCGGGTATCGGCAGTCTTTACCGTTGAGTCAGGCTGTAATCGCGCCCAAGACTATACGTCAAGTGCGAGGCTAGTTTTAATTTCCCTAAGGCGATGACAGGGCCTCTAGAGTGGTGTTAGACACGTGCGATATAGATCTGTGCGCACACTGGCAGGAGGAATGCAGACAGCGGTTTTGGAATGACTATAACGATCCCTCTTTCTTTTTTTTTTTCTCGCTGATGCTTGCATGTGACTCTGATATTTGAGAAAGCGCTAAATATCCCATTTTCAAGCACGCGTACACAGTTCACGTCAACTTGCGGCGAAAACTGTCTTGCCTGACGTGAGGTTGTCATTGGATCAAGATTAATACCAGGAACTTAGGTGTGAGAGCAAACCGTGACAACGGAGCCGGATCGATGTCTGAAGCTTTCACTTTTTCTTTGTTATTTGCTGGCATAGTTTTAGAGTGCTCTCGCCGGTCTACGAAAGCACAAAGAAAGCCGTGAAAACAAACTATAGTCAAAGCTGATATACGGTGCCGGTAATAGGGTTATACTCATGTGAACAGTCGTGCTTTTGTAGCGCTTCTAGAGCGCTGTGAAATGGACCACTCGCCACATGTGGCCACCCGCGTTTCGGTAGCCTGCCACATTCAGGTTTGCCAGCGAGAGCGCAGTTTGTTCTGTACGCTCACCTGCTGAAGAGCGGATGAAAGACAAACAGTCACGGATGCCTACTTGTAAGGGCAGGACGCTTTCTACTCTTCGGCAGTTCAATTTTCCCGGAGTTTCGACCTTCTGTTCGAAGCCAAACAGCCGTTATAGTTTGAATGTTAGCCACGTTTATTTCACCCGTGTGCAGAAATCGTACGAATCAATCTGACAGGTGACTGGTTTCAAATCCTTCATTACGCTCAGTGGTAGTGCTTTTTTGGCGTAAAGTTCAGCTTGAATAACCTTTTTACTAGTCACTGCTCGAACAAATGTCAACCGTGTGTCTCTTTACTGAACGAAGTTCAGCAAAATGACAAAATTACTTTATCCTGTTTATCCTGAAATGAGTTTGTACGCGAATGTTGAGATGTCTGATACACTCCTGGAAGGCAGGTGCTCTTGAGTTGCACAGCAGCTGCAACTGAAGAGCACTTTCTATGACGAGCGCTGCAACTGCAGAACGCCTCCACGGTGAGTAACCATGTGCAACATGCATACATTCTTGGGCAAGGCACTGCTGTTTGCTCAGGTGAGTTTGTGTCTCGAGCAGGCACACAAAGCTCGTTGAATACCAGTCACTTCCTTCGCGCATGCAAGTGCCTGCTTGATATGCAGCCAGTTCGCGCTTGCCTCCTTTTCTACATCGTAAACGTAGTTTTTTTCTTCCTTCAACAAATATAAAAAATTCACCAGTAGAACTTCGTGGGAGCTGGGAGAGCTAATGTTTCCCAGTAAACTGACGTGCGATGAAAGGCGACGTGGCGCATATGTTGGTAACATTTTTGTGTTTGCCCCCATTACTCTTCGTCGTTCCCTTCAACGCCAGAGGAGTTTAGGCGGATTCAAGGGATGAGCGTGCATAGATTCGTCTATTTAGTGAGTGCAACAAATGTTAAGGACTCGAAAACCTTACCGTGCCATCCGTGAATGTCTGAGGTACGTTTAGCTATTGCCATATCAATGTTGGTAGTAAATATTATTCACGCCCACTGTTGAAAGGGCATACCGCATGGAAAGGCACTTACAGATATTGACGGGTGTCACAGAGTAAGAGCCAAGAAAGAGAAAAAAGAGTTAGAGCTATATCGTCTCCACGAATCGCTCAAACCACCAATACACATTGCAGTTGCGTCTGATGTATATGAGGCAGCTTAAAGATGTTTAAGGGCCTCTATTTCTGTGCGTCGACACGACGTCAACTCGACAATATTATTGTTAAATATTAATCGTATGTGCAGCAGTTTATGTTGTCACCGAGTGTATGTTTCGCTTGCCAGAAACTGTTGACAAACGAACATGCTTTCGTCTCTAACGAGCATTGCGTCTTCGCCTGCTGCCGTTCCTATAAAGTTCATCATAAGATAGCAAAAAAAATGTCAATCAATTTCGTAGTGTTATTTCCCCCAAACCTCCCCATAATGTGATAATGTGCCTAGGATTCCGCCAGCGCTTATCAAGTGTAAGGAAATCAAGCGGCCTCCATTCCATGAATACTTTACACTGCTTATATTCTCGTTATTAACTGAATTTGTGATGGTGTCGGCAAAGCACACACGCCATCCCTACACAATTTGAATGATGCGTCTAAGCACTCGCCTCATATTTCCTCATTTTTTGTAATTGTAAGGCTGTGGTGATGTTCATCAATCCCTAGCGGGTTCTCCGAGAACTTCCAGAGATTGGCGTGCAACAAACAGAACTTCATCGCAGAGTTGCATCATATCGGAGAGTACGAGCAATCTGCGAAACTATCAATATGACGCAGAGTACAGTTTCCAGACGAATGATATAACCTAGGCACTGGTATCTCAAGTCAGAGTTCGTAACATAACTTAGCAGGTATAAAGCTCGGGTTTCACCCCCGGCCACGGCAGCCGCCTTTCATTGAAGGTGAAATTCGGAAACACCTGTGAACTTCTTTTAAGATGCACATTAATGAAGCCCATGTTGTCGAAATCAATTTGCCGTCCTCATTGCGGCATGTCTTACACTCATATCGTTATTTTGGCACGCGAAATTTCCAATATTAGTTGGCTATTGAGATCAGAGTTATTCATGCGATCACGCCAATGTTCTAGATCATCTGCGTCGTATAGTATTTCGAATGCACTGTTCTTGATGAAGTGTCTGGCTACAAGTTCCAAAATTTGACACATTTACATTTATATGTACATCCGTGGATATCTATGCCCGTACCAATCATAATGCGTCCTAGCCCTTCATCTTAATTATGACCTTTAACAACAGTAGTGCCGCGAGGAAGTACACTAGAACCACTCTTGTTTTCCTTATATATTTATTACCTCGTAAACAATAAAAATTATGTTCAGCTTGGTATTTAGGCTGATTACAGTACCATAGTATTACACCAAGAAACCCATGTGATGGACTTCAGAAGCGAAAAAAGTACTAAATTAATTATCAGCCTTGTCTACTGCCAATTCTCTTGTAATGATTGCTACAAAGACGAAATTTGTTCTTTATATACCCAAGAATCACAATATTGATTCAGAGTTTGGGCTAAACTTTCAGGGTTCACAAGTTCACTTGGTAACTACAGTTAAGTGTTTAGGTGTTCTTTTCTAAGGGCACGTGTTATGGGATCCTCAGGTAGAGGCTACGCTAACCTCATTAGCTCTAGTTGCTGGGATATTGTGTAAGGTGCGTTATTCACTTCTTACAGATGTGAAGCTTCTTATTTCTCGCGTGTCTTATTTTCTCTCCGCTTTCCTTCTCATCTTTCTTTCCCTCTCCTCCCCCCTCCCACAATGGAGGCGAAAATGATGTAAGCCTGTGTGCTCAGATTTGGGGCCCACGTTAAATAACTCCAGGTGGTCGAAATTTCCGGAGCGCTCAATTTCGGCGTCTCTCATATTCGTATGGTGGTATTGGAACGTTAAACCCCACATATCAATCGATTCCCTCTCCCCTCAGTGCAGGGTAGCAAATCGGATAGTACAATTCTGGTTGACCTCCCTGCCTTTCTCTCAATTTATTCTCTCTCTCCTATTATTGTCAACTCTCTATGTTAGTTTCAAGTTACTGCTATCTAGTATTGAGTACTACACTTGCTTCTAAGACTAGTGAATTACGCATAATACAAAAAAAGCCGTCCGAGCCGTTGCGAATGCTTCATACGACAGACATACTGAACCACTTTCCGTAAAGTATACGTTTAGTTTCACATCGCTCGGTTAAAGTACGTTACTCGAGCGTTACCCAATATAATGTACATTGAGTGACATGAAGTGACAAAAAGCGTCAACGAGAAAGCTTGGTTCTCAGGTCCATAATATCTACGTAGAAGTCGCCGACTGGTATATAAAGGGTTTGTGCTAGAGGTGTTTCATATTGTTTCTTACTTCTCGAGAACAAACACATTATTAATTTTTTTTATCTCGTGGAATAACCGGATTGAATGCTATAATTGAATCGACATCATAATCTCCATTATTATTGATTTGTTTTATAGCGCTGTGGCGGACATAGTGACTCAGTCACTATTTCTGTAATATTGTTTTTTTTTTTGTTCCTTCAAACCTTTCGCAAACCTATTTGCTGTTGTACTACTTTTACCGCCCTCCCTTCTCGGACTACGTATCCGCAGTATTTCATAAATAAATAACTAAATGAATAAATAAATATTTATGAACGTATTCTAATTATACGCTATAAACTCTGGCTCAAAAAAGAATACCATTTCCCAAAACAACATCACTTATTTGTCAACGTACATACACGTGACACCAAAATATCGCGAAATGTGAGAGGTTCCGCATTTCGGAACTTTTTATGAGGAACAAAGATTGTGCATACAGTTAGCACGTCACCTACACAAACAGTTTTCACTGTGTGCGCATCATATCGGCTTCTGTTTTTATGCTTCATGTCTTTACTCTGTTGATTCTTATGTCTTTATTTCTCAGATATTGTTTTATCTACATAATAATAGGCGTACAGCATAGCTTGTAACATTTCTTTAGATTCTTCACTTCATTCAACACTTAGTGTATGATGAGAACATTTTCACTTTTGTCAAAACGTTGTAGTGAGAATACTGCATTTCTCGTTGTACATTGTTATTTTTTGCATTACTTGTTGCACTGCTGTAGTGCGTATTGTTCCATGTGAATTCTTAGCATTTATTGTACTGCTGGCTGTCATATGGTATGGTCACTGGACGCTTTCAAGCCCACTTTAAAGGCTGTTTGTCCGCTGCCCACATCATCACTGTACGCTGTATCTTCATGCTGAAAATAAACTGAATTTATAACGGTAGCAAAAGGTTCATTATTCTAACAAATTCGGTATTTATTATTACATTGAAGCAAGTGTGAGCGGTTCGCTAATAAAAAAAATCAAAGCATAGTCACGAAGTGAATGATGGCAAATGGGCGAGGTTAAGTTCTAAGGTCCATATATTGTGACGTTCGAATCACCACCTAATATAAAAGTTTGTGTTTGTAGGTGTTTTAAATTGTTTCGGCTCAATTATGAAAAATAACAGTGTAGTGTAGAACGTTCCCTGCGTATCACATATGTTACCGGAGTGTTGCCCGTACAATGTAACTTGAGTGACATAAAGTGCCACAAAGAGTAGACGACAAAGTTTGGTCTTTTGGTATATAATGTCTACGTTGAAGTCGTCGACTTCTATAAAGTGTTTGTGCCTCTAAGCGTTTCATTCTGTCTATTCACAATTATTTTGTTGTTTGTCTATTGTAAACCTTAATTTTTATTTCTATACATGTTTTGACTAGCAATGGTTTTCTAACTACCATGAAAAGGGGCAGTGAGCTTCGGCGACAAACCTAGCTTATAAGGTGGTCCATAATGTGTACGTTGAAGTCACCGGTTAGTTTAAATGACTTGCACTTATATGTGTTTTATAGTGTTCTATCACAATTATGATTGATATTAGCCTGTTTTTAAATATTTTGTGTCTCGCCTCTCTGTCTCGCATTCACGCATTTCCGTATGACGTACGCCGACAAGGCTAGGCTATAAGGAGCTTCGCCTCTAACAAAACAAAGCAATTCCGATTCTATAAGACGTGATCTTACAACAAGCGGCCGTGGTAGTGGTGCGTGGCTGCTAACTAAAGGTTGCGCGTTTGATCTATAGGCTACAGCGGTCGCATTTCAACGGAGGCGAAATGCCAGAGGCATGTGCACTGTTCGAGGTTAGTGCACGACGAAGAACACGAGATGGTCGAAATTACCGGAATCCTACACTACAGCGTCTCTCATAATATTATTGTGGTTTTGGGACGTTAAACTCGAGATGTTATTATGACAATCAACTGTTCAGTTCGGGCCTTAAAAAGCCCGATGATATTTTTCATTACATATTTGGTTTGCTGAAATTGCATTCTTCGTACTAGAGTTTCCAGTGCGATCTCTAAGCACAATACTTTATGCCGTTTATGTCGATGTTGACGAATACATTCTATTCCCGAGTTTACATTTCTCCCTACTGCGTGTTAGATAATATGCGTGTACGCCCAACTATTCCAAAGCTGGCCACCCACGCACACATGGGAAGAGAAATGTGAAGTGGATTATTATTGCCCTTTGCTGTACGTATTTATCCTTATCGCTGTGTGAAGCACAGGCAACGGAGGCCTGATATACTGGGCGTAGATTGCGCGTACTTAGTTTTCGCTTCTGAGCTCATCTGTGTGATGAGATAGAAGCTGCAGACAACCACAAAAGAATGAGAAATACGTGCAACTCATTCATATATCATATGCGCTGCACTTCAGCAACCTGCACAAACAACAATATCAACATTATCAAACGAAAGCTGTGCATTCGCGGTATGTACTTGTTTTACATGTTTTAGCGGCACCTGAAACACGCAGAGAATGTGCTGTGAATACAAGTAGAAGGGATTTCAAACTCCACAGGCAGGCTTTGGGGCCCGTAATCGTACGGACTTGCTGGGGTTAGAGGCGGCTTTGTTGCCGTCTGTCCCAAGAACTGAGGTCATTGCTGGTTTAACTCAAAGAAATAGCGTTCATTCATACGAGGTGAACTATAAATAAAAACAACACGTAACTCGGAAGTGCCCACACCGTCGCTGCTCGGACCACCCGCACACACATCAATGTCTACACAACACTTGGCAGTCCGCCACCAACTGGCCAGGCAGGCCCACGCGCTGCGGCTTTTGTAACCCACGAAGGGGTCACGCGCATCGTCAATGCACAGAACGTGTAGCTCTGATAGCCGCCTGACGTTGGGCATGGCTGGGACAGGTTTAACGTGCTTAACCCCCGTATTCTAGAACGTTCCTTCACTCAACGCTTCACTTTCACTAGAGAAAGTTGATGGGAGCGCCGTCTTTAGGCACGGCAAGTCACTGCATATCAGCGATGATCTGCTGCGATTCTTGAGTAGTGAAGCGTCATCTTCAGCCGAGCGGTGGCGCAGTGCTCAACTCTGTCAAGTGAAGGATGGAAGTAGAGTCGAGGAGCGTTTGTGAATACGGGGGTAAATCACGATATGACTACGAGGCACGCCTCAAGGGGAAGGCCCAAGAAGTTTGAACCACTTGGGGTTCTGATTTGATTGATTCATATGTGGGGTTTAACGTCCCAAAGCCACCGATATGATTTTGAGAGACGCCGTAGTGGAGGGCTCCGGAAATTTCGACCACCTAGGGTTCTTTAACGTGCACACAAACCTGAGCACACGGAACCACAGCATTTTCGCCTCCATCGAAAACGAAGCCGACGCAACCAGGATTCGATCCCGCGACCTGCAGGTCAGCAGCCAAGTGCCCTATATATCCATTAGACTTTCATGTGGGGCCGCCTGGGGTTATTTCATGTGCGCCTAAATCCAATTACGCGAGCCTCTAGCATTATCACCTCTACCGAAAATGTGGCTGCCGCACCACGTATCGAACCCGCAACCTCCGGGTCCGTAACCAACCACCATTACCACTGCGCCAGCAAAGCTGAAAGCGTGTGTGCCATTTTCGTTTATGGGCCTCACTTTGTGTTTTTATTTGCTTTGACTGCTGGTAAAGAATGCTCGCGGACAAACTGCGCCAGACTATAGTGTGCTGCTCATATTTCATACGTGTCATAGTCTCGCTTTACCACAAGTGCCTTCCCCGCAACAGCATGTATTTCAACAGACACGTAGAAATCCACTACATTTAACTCCCTTGGATCTTCGTATCCTGAGAGATCCGAAAAACCGAGGCCAAAAGAAAACAAGTCGCAAACCATATGGCGATATAGCGCGCAATCCAAAGGCAAACGAGCCTTTTGCACTCAAAAAAGAAGAAAATGTACAGCATACTACAAATTCCCCTCTTCGATTTAGTTGCTTTAAAACAGCGCTCAAGCCCGAAAAACTTTCATAAGTAGGAATATCTGAAAATTGTCACATTATACGGAGTTGAAACGGCAGTGAAGCAGACAGCACTGCTAGCCGCTCGCGTTAAATTGTTTCCGTGGAAAATTGAGTTCGGTCATGGAATGTGATCGCTTCAGAGACCACATACAGGGGCATTCAAAGACAACGAAGCTGGGGCCCTGTTAGACCAAGCCACCGCAGGTGGCTGACAGGGGCAAACTACAGCCGTAGGTTGTCACCCACGGTGTTTTCGCCGCCCTCAAGCAGTGCTCAAGTCACGATAAAAAAAAGAAGTCTTGCTTGCATTCGCCTTCATCAGTTTAAATTCATTCAAAGCCGGTTGACTTCTACGAGAAGTCGTACAAACGAGCGCAACTCAAGCAGCGAACACGCAACCAACGAGTGTGCGCGCATGCAAGTCGCTCGAGATCCCGTTCTATTGTCCTGTTTTCCAGTCACTGCTCTTCAAAAGGCGCCGAGATGAATACGACAACGAACAAGGGTCGCCCGAAACAACCTGGGTCTGACAGGGCCTGCGACTGACATCCGTACTATTCGTTTTTATCCCATTCACTCACGAAGTGTGCCGCACTTCTTGTACTACACGCTTGTACTACACGCTTGCGTGATTCTGCGCTTAGATGAATGAATCGGCCGCAGAAAACGCTCACACGCACAAACAGATTCAACAAATTGAAACGAGACACACGCTTTTACCATGCTTTTTTGGTAAGCATCAGTTCTAGCATGCGTGCTCGTCTGCCACACGTTCGTTGCTTGCAGAGTTCATCTGACATCACGTTTCCAAAACAAAACATGTCTTATTTAAGGTACCTTTTTTTAATCTATTCTCATATGCGTCGTACGTCCTGCTGGAGACCTATTACAGTGGGCCTACGTCACAAAAATGCGGTGGCACTGTCGAGAGTCGAGTGTCACCTGCATGCATGGTTTAGGCATTTGCCGCCATGAATATAGCGCAGCCATTGCTGTGTTTTTGCTGGTGCCTATGCTGCTTGACGTGCAAACGAAAAGAAACGGCGTGCTGACGAGCTGCGCCACGATTCATTGCGCCGAAAGGCAAAAGAAGGTTGAATAAGTTTTTATCGGTTTGTTGTTTATACGAAGGCCACCGGTATAGAACGCGAGAAGTCATCGCCGATGACGACTCATTGGGTATGTGGCAAAAGTAATAAAAACTACAGAGAGAGGAAAGGCAGAGACGTTAACCAGTAACTGGTATGCTACCCTGCACAAAGATGGCGAAGACTAAAAGAAGAGCAAAAGAGTTACAAAGTGTCTCCTGACAGGGAGGGTACCAGAATCTTGAAAAAATGCCAACATGATCTTAGTCCATAAGAAAGGGACAATAAGGACTTGGCGAATAACAGGCCGATCAGCTGGCTCTTCATCGTATACAAGCTATATACAAAGGTAACTGCTAACAGAATTAAGACAACATTGGAATGAAATCAACCAAAGAAACAAGCAGGATTCCGTACAGGCTATAGTATACTCAACTATCGACCACATTCATACTATCAATCGGGTGATAAATAAATGCTCTTAATACACCCAACGACTTTACAAAGCCTTCGTAGATTGCGAGAATGCACTTGATTTAGCAGAGATACCAGTAGTCACGCAGATACTGCAGAATCAGGGCGTCGACGAAGCTCATACTATAAACGTCCTCGAAAAAATCTACAGTGGATCAACGGCCACCATAGTACTCGATAAAGAAAGTGACAGAACACCAATAAAGAAGGGTGTAAGACAAGGCGATACGATCTCCCCAAGGCTATTTATTTACCACGTTCTAACAGGAGGTCTTCAGCAGGTCGCGGGTTCGAATCCCGGCTGCGGCGGCTGCATTTCCGATGGAGGCGGAAATGTCGTAGGCCCGTGTGCTCCGATTTGGGTGCACGTTAAAGAACCCCAGGTGGTAAAAATTTCCGGAGTCCTCCACTACGGCGTCTCTCATAATGATATGGTGGTTTTGGGACGTTAAACCCCACAAATCAATCAACAGAAGGTCTTCATAGGCCTATAATGGTTAGTAACCTGCACTTAGCCGATGAAATTGCCTTGCTGTGTAATTCAGGGGACGAAATGCAAATCATGGTTGCTGAAATAGACAAGGAGAGCAAAAAGGTTGGTTTTAAAATAATCTGCAAGAAACGAAAGTAATGTGCAACAGCCTCGGCAGAAAAGAGTGCTTCGAAATAGGTAGCAGTGCGCCTGAAGTTGTAGAAGGGTACGTATGCGTAGGACAGGTAGTAACCACGGAGCCCAACCACGAGATGGAAGTAACTGGAAGAATAGGAATGAGATGGGGCACATTCGGCAAGCATTCTCAAATCATTATTGGTAGATTGCCACTATTCCTCAATAGGAAGGTATATAACTGCTGCATTTTACCGGTTTTTACCTACGGAGCAAAAGCCTGGAGGAGTGTAAAGTGGGTTCAACTTAAGTTGAAGGCAACGCAGTGAGCAACGGAAAGGAAAATGAGAGGTGTAACCCTAAGGGTCGAGAAGAGAACAGAGTGTATCAGGGAACTAACGGGTATTAAGGGCATCATAGTCGGAATCAAGGAGAAGAAATGGTCATGGGCAGGGCACGTAGCACGAAGGCAAGAAACCGCTGGTCATTAGGATCACAGACTGGATTTCAAGAGTATGCAAGCGGGTGAAGGAGAGGCAGAAAGCTATAGGTGGGCAGGTGTGATTAGGAAGTTTGCGGATATAAAGTGCTAGCAGCAAGCACAAGACCGAGCAGACCGGAAGAGCAGAGAGAGGCCTTTGTCCAGCAGTGGGCCTGGTCGGGTGATGATAATGATGATAATGATAGAAAGAAAGAAAGAAAAAGCGGCAGCAGACGCACACACACAACGTCACAGTGCGGAGCGGCAGCCTTGTGCAGTATAAATATGGCATCATAGTCTATATCCCCTTGTGCAAGATTATTGTCCACAGGCATTTTCGCAATGGCTCCTTTGCTTCAATTGTCGATGATTGTTAAGGATGACAGCAGAAAATAAATAGTTTTTAATGTCATCGTTCTGTTGTCACGGCGAGCGAGAGCAAATGAGAGCGTTGTGTGGCAAAAAATTGAGTGATCCGCGTGGCTTGTTTTTATTTGAGATGAAATAGTTACTTTATAACGAGATTTTCTTCGAGGTCTTGGGCTGGAGGTTGCCCTACACGTGGTGCTCGTAGGTGGCTTTTTCCGGTGGTTTTCACGTGACCCAAAAGGGCGGTGGCGACCGCTGGGCGGATACGCGCTGTGGCGTCGCCACCAGTGACTAAATATATCAACGGCGCCCACCGCTATTCACTCACATAAAGTAGGTCTACGAAATGAGAGGCTTGGATTAGGCTAAGCTTTGGCCCGTGCACTGTGCGATGCCTTTACACGTTAAGGAAAACCAGGTGGTCGAAACCATTCGGAGCCCTCCTCGGCGTACGTCTCTAAAAGGCTTAGCCCTTTTGGGACGTCAGCTCCTATATATATATATAAAAATAACCGGAACTATCTATGCACGACTCGGACTCGGAACATCAGTTTATGTTCTTCTCGCTAATCACTGTGAGTCTACTGCCACGCGGATGATGTCAATAACACCCCCCCCCCCCCCCAAAAAAAAAAAATCAAGGGGGCCTATTTTCTCCCCGTATAACGAAGCCACAATCAATGTTGCGTCCAAATAGGGCTGGTGTGACGCGAAAGTGTAAGAAAGCCCCAATCAGATTGTCTACCGTTCTAAGGACATGTTTTTTTTTGCTTTTTTTTACTTTAGGTAGCACGCAATGGAAATTCCAGTTAAAATACAATAAATAGGTGACAGTCACGGTGCACTTACTCAATTAAAACTACACACACACACACACACACCATATATATATACAAATATATATATATATGATATATATGATGATATATATATATATATATATATATATATATATATATATATATATATATATATATATATCACGAGTACCTATTTTGGATCTAGTAACAAATAAAATATGGCTTGAATGAGCGAACTTAGGAAAACCATTATTAATTCCAACTTTGCGTTTGAATTCATGTTTTCATACATACGTCCACTCAAGCCAATTTTCGCATATATATACGCACACCCATCCACACACTGAGAGAGCGAGACCATTTCATATCACTAAAATCGCGTTACAACTGACGCAGTGCGGGTCAACCAAAGAAAAAATAACTCAGAAGTTGTTCCTGACATGAATGAGCCTTATAGGGTACAAAGAACGGGAAAAAAATGCACAAGAACAGCTCTATTCTTAAAGAAAATGCGTACTCATGGTGCTAATATAGTCTTTTGTTATATTTGTTTAGAAAATATTCATGATTTGAAAAGGGAGCGATGTTGTTATCGGTAACTTATTTCAGTGATTTATCACTAAGAGGAGAACAGTGCGGAGTCTTCGGGCGCTACTAAAGTGAGTCAAATAGTAACTTTGGAGGCCAGCGACGATTTAGAAAGAGTTAAATCATCGTCGTACACCGTTCGTTCGGCTGTCTTCACGACTTTAATACCTCATTAAACAACCTGAGTAACTGGAGTTGACGCTGCTCGCGCAAGTTTTGCAGCTTCCGAAAGATAATGCAATACGCTCCTCTCATGGTCTTCACTGTTAGAGGCCATGCAGAAGAAAGCCAGTCGTTTCCTTATACGATGTCACGTCCCCTGACAGGCTTATGAAGCTCTTTGTGTCATATACAATCCGCTGCGATATTCATACGGATAACCCACTGTTCTCCAAGTGTGCATGCCATTCGCTGCGCTTTCGTGCACTGCTGCGAACTGCAGCGCCTCGCCCTGTCGCTTAGCGAAGTCAGTATTAATGTTATATTTGTGCGGTCATTATCCCAACACGCTAGCCTGAAGGGGCCGTATGGCACATGACCCGACTATGTTTATTCCACTCCGTGCTCAACAACGAGGATATGGAGGTGTATGGTTCTCGCGGGTCACTTAACCACCAAGCAACAGCGTTAGCCGCGCGTCCATGACGTCTCAACTGTGTCAATCTATGCACCTTGCCATCGTCTCCACAGTTTATTTGATAATGTGCGTAACCGTGCTCCATGAACCTTCCTGGTGGCCCAAGAGGGCCACCACTGCCGAATGCAACCATGCACTCGGATAACAATCTTATAGGTTTCCTTCCAGTAGATTGAATAGCTTTTTGTAGTTCGGATTAGTAGTATGCCTTAGGCGTCTCTTGATAGCGTTCCTTAGTTGCGCAGCTTTTCTGGGCCGCTGCCACATCCTTTCTCGGAAAGCGGAACACTGTAGGCAAACTTGGGAATTTTCGTTGGCCGCTGTTTCTTCTTGAATAACTTAAACGCAGCCGTTCCTCTTACTCTGTTTGCCTTCCAAATCGTTTGCTTTTCTTTTTACTTTTGTTCTTTGTTAGTGCAGCTTTGCTCCCTTGTAAACACAAAATGTTGCGGCTGCGTCAGCAAGCTTTTTTCTGGGAAACAAAAAAAAAACTGTGAAACACGCACAATTGACGACAAGTTCTTTCGGTGATATATTTCTCTGGCAAACGGCACACGTTCGCGCAACTGTGTACGCGATGAGCAATGGGCATACACGGGCTTTTGCCCGCTCACGTGACGACAAGATTCCGAGAGACGACGCTTCAATTTGCTTATAGAGCTTACTTATTTTATGTAGCTTTGTAGATGATGCAAAAAAAAAAGAACGAAGTGAGGGGCAGCTTGGCCACATTGCGGATTCGTGTGCGCACGGCATCGATGACGGAAAGCGAACATTAAGTTTGCGAGAAATTCAATTCCAGATGTTAGATGTTTGTACAATCGAAGTGCAATCGAGAAAGCTTTTCTGTCACGACGCCACCCTAAATTTAGTTCGTGCATGTATAACAGTGAAGCGTTTTGGCACTAAATTCAGCTGTAGAAAACTTGGACGTTTTATAGTTTCTACAGCTGAACTGTATAATCGCACTTTTGCAAACCAACCTACAACTTCTAACAGCGAAGCTGTCTTTAGCACAAGCTTCGCCGTGGTAGTAGTAGTAGTTCGGTGAAGAAAGCAAAAAGATGCTTATTTCTGCAGCCCTTAAGGGAGCACGGCACAGCGTCTTGTAGGGGAGTGGGGGAAGGAGAATAAAGAAAAGGAAAGAGGAAAGTAGTGTTAGAAGCAGTCAGCCGAGGTCACAGGTCGCAACACTCGGACGGAGGGGCAGTTTCCACAGCACGAACAGCAGCCAGGTGTAGTCCAGTGGAGAGTCTCGGTGGTAGTTGCTTCCCCGTCCGTTAGCGTGGGGTTGATCACATGGCCTTGCGGTGTGGTGAGAGTGCGACTCGGTAGGATAAGAAGACAGCTGGAAATAGAAACTGGGATAGGAAGAGAACTGGGATTAGATAGCTGAAATAAGAGAGCTGGGATAGGATTGGAGCTGGAGATAGAATAGAGAGGTAGAGATGTTTGTCTGTCTTTTCGACTGACATGCTACTTTTCGCCTGGCATGCTAGGAGAGGAAGTGCTGTGCCACGCATGCATGGGCGAGGCTCAGTAGGGACGGTGAGCCAATGAGGGGTGCCCAAAAATGGGTGAGGGTGAGCCTTACGAAGGGAGGCATTAGCTTCTCTGTTTTGAACTCACTTCCTGTATTCCGTGCCGAGGGGTTGTGTCGCCCGCGATCTCTGACGTCAACGATGCTCTCGCCGATCGGCCCGCCGTCCGTGAACTCCTGACGTCGTGTAGCTCTCGCCGAGTGGTGGTACCCCATTCCTCGGACTCCTTCGACCGTGTCCCCCATATTTCCACCAGTATTGTTCCTGTCACTCCTGTGGAGCGAGTGCTCTCTTGTCTTTATTTTGCTACTATTTTTTTTATCATACCCCTTCTCCCATACGCTACAAGGCACTGTGCCATGCCTCCCATTAGGCAGACAAAAATTAGGTGCCTTTTTCCCTTCATCATATATATATATATATATATATATATATATATATATATATATATATATATATATATATATATATATATATATATATATATATATATATATATATATATATATATATATTATACCATATACATATATATATATATATATATAGTATCATATACATATATATATATAGTACAGTCAAGTAGAAGCTTCTCCGTGAGCAGTCACAACGTCGAAATAAACCACGTTCTACTTGAGTACTTGCCACGCTACGGCCACTCAACCACCATGCCTGCTTGTATAATATATATATATATATATATATATATATATACGAAAAACAAAAGTGATGCTGGGTCCGGGTAAGATTATCTGTACAGGGAAGAAGACGCACGTACGAAGTGAACGCGGGACCGGCCTTCATCAGATGAAGGCTGATGAAGGCCGGACCCGCGGCCGTAACGTCAATAAATTCACTTCGTGCGTGCGTCTTCTTCGCTGTACGGATATATATATATATATATATATATATATATATATATATATATATATATATATTGTAGGCATCTATTATGCGCTTCATCCTCATCTGAACAACAGTCAATCATCATCATATGTTCTGGCTGACAATCATCATCTGCTTGGCACGAGCGCTTCTTTGTCGGGTCCGTTGCGCTTGTTCGTTCCCGAGTTCACGGCCAATAAACCTCGCTACAACCGAGTCGTCATACGTGGTGGAGGTGGATTGACGTTCCCAGTACCTCTACTTACAACGCCTACTCGCTGGAGCTCCGTTCAGGCCGCCGCTTGGACCCTCAGTCCGCCAACATGTCTCAGAGTGAGTGGGTGGATGCCCTTTCGGCTCCCGTCTCTGCGCCGCAAGCCGTCACTGCGCCGCAAGCCCCTCCTCTTTACATCGTAAACCACCAGCGTGACCCTCCGATCTTCGCTGGTCTCCGCGGCGAAGATGTGGAGGACTGGCTCGATAACTATGAGCGGGTAAGCGCAACTAATCACTGGGACGACTCTAACAAGCTCCGCCGAGTATCGCTTTATCTCACGGGCGTTGCCAAGACATGGTTCTTGAACCATGAGATCGACCTCACCGACTGGCCTGCCTTCAAGCAGCAGCTTCGCCAAGTATTCGGCACGCCAGCCGTTCGATCCGCTCTAGCGAGGAGGGCCCTAGATACTCGCCAACAACATCCCGGCGAGTCATACACATCTTATATCGAGGATGTCCTTGCGCTTTGCCGGCGCGTCAATTCTTCGATGTCCGAGTCGGACAAGCTGCGCCACATCCTGAAGGGCATCGGAAGCATTGCCTACAATGCCCTTGTTGCCCAGAATCCTTCTACTGTCACGGACGTCGTCTCTACGTGTCAGCGTCTCGACGAACTTGATTCTGTTCGCCTTCAGTCGGGCAATAGTGAACACCGTACCGCAGACCGGGACCTGCGTGACATGATACGGGAGATCATACGAGAAGAACTTCAATCAATGGGCATCTCACAACCTTCTCCACCTGTCACACAGCCTTCAAGCATGGCCCTCCGTGACATCGTAAGGGAGGAACTAATATCATTCACCGGTCCAGCCTACGTCCAGCCACCTCCGTCTAGCCCTCCAACGTACGCGCAAGTTGCGGCCGCGCCTCCTCGCAACGTAAACTCTACTTCACCGCTGCCATCATTCACGCCAGTTGCTGCTGCACCACCGGTCCACTTCCGGCCAATCCCACCCGACCCTCCGTCAGTCCACTTGAGTGCGCTATCTCCCGGTGTGCCGAACGACCTCTACTACCCGCCTTGGCGCCCGTCTCGCCCAACATGCTTTTACTGTGGATATCGTGGCCATATATCGCGCTTCTGCCGCAAGCGCCAGCAGGACGAGCGTCGCGGGTACGACATGCGCGAACGGGACTTTTCCAGAGGGGATTCTTACGCTCGGCGTTATTCATCTGGACAGCAGCGGTCTCCATCTCCGCCCGCGTCGACTGAGACGCGGAACACTTACCGTTCAAGCCGACGCCGATCACCTTCGCCCTTCCGTCGCTCCTCCTCTCCTCTTCGGCCAGCCTCGTTTACTACTGATAACCGGTCGGAAAACTGAATGATGCAGTTTTCGGAGGAGAAACTGCATGTAACAGTAGGACTCATATTCCTCCAGCACGCCCGTTCAACATGGTTTCTGTTACGGTGGAAGGAGTTCTCGTGGACGCTTTGGTGGACACCGGTGCTACAGTTTCTGTGATTAGGTATGATTTGTGCAAACGCCTCAAGAAAGTAATGACACCTTATAATGGACCCAATCTAGTCGAAGCCCAGGGGAACGCTATCCACCCTTTTGCTCTTTGTACTGCTCGTGTGTTTATTGATGACATTTTGCATTACATCGAGTTCACTGTGCTTACCCGGTGCTCTCACCAGCTAATTCTAGGGTGGGACTTCCTATCTTCTTCTTCAGCCGCTATATGTTGTGGTGAACGGATTCTGCACCTAACTAATACGGACTCCATGTTCGACGAAGGCGTCTACAAGCCTCTACGCCTGTTCGCTCGCGAAGATCTCGAACTACCGCCACACCAAGAACGAATTGTGACCCTGATCTCTAAGGACATCGACCACGGTGACGTCTTGGTGTCCCCTTCGTCGACTTGCGTCGCAAAAGGCATAGCCCTTGCATCAGGTGTCGTACGCTTTCACCATGGCTCCGCGCTCGTCATTGCTACGAATGAAACGCCAGAGAAAGTTCTCCTGCCAGAGGGCACTGCAGTAGCCTGTGTTGTGGATGCTGAGCCTGTCAGCGTCACGCCACTTAACCCTGCCTCTACCAACGACCGTTCTATGTGTAAGCCTGCCTCATCCTCTCCCTTCACAGCTCTTATCAGTGATGACTTAACAGCTATGCAGGCGCAGCAGTTGCTTGCGTTATTAACGAAACACGCTGATTCTTTCGACACCTGCTCTTCAACGTTGGGCCGAACTACCACTGCAGCGCATCGCATTCAGACGGAGGGAACATCTATTGTACATCGCCGCCCGTACCGCGTGTCTCTCGCTGAGCGAAAAATCATCGAGGAAAACGTCGCTGACATGCTCCAACGAGAAATAATTCGTCCATCAACTAGCCCTTGGTCATCCCCTGTTGTTTTGGTACGGAAAAAAGATGGCTCCGTGCGCTTTTGCGTTGATTACCGGGCACTTAACAACATCACACGCAAGGACGTATACCCCATGCCACGCATCGACGACGCCCTTGATTCACTCCAAGGCGCCGAATACTTTTCAAGCCTTGATTTGCGTTCGGGATATTGGCAGATTCCCATGCACGATGACGACAAAGAAAAAACGGCATTTGCAACCCCCGATGGCCTATACGAATTTAACGTGATGCCTTTCGGGCTCTGCAATGCGCCCGCGACGTTTGAACGCATGATCGACACCGTCCTGCGTGGTCTGAAATGGAAGACGTGTCTCTGCTACCTTGATGACATTATCATCTTTTCATCAACGTTTTCTCAGCACCTGAGCCGCTTGGATGACGTCCTAACATGCCTCGCCGGTGCGGGTCTGCAGCTCAACACTAAGAAGTGCCGTTTCGCCACCAAATCCATCAAGGTTCTCGGTCATGTCGTCAGCAAGGACGGTATTCGCCCTGACCCCGAAAAGATCGCTGCCGTCCTTCGATTTCCATGCCCCACAAGACTTAAGGATTTGCGAAGTTTTCTTGGCCTCGCATCATATTTTCGTCGCTTCATACAAAATTTCGCTTCAATAGCTGCGCCACTTCACAAACTACTTGCATCTAATGCGCCCTTTGTGTGGTCCGAGGAATGTCAGTCGGCGTTTCACCTATTGAAGAAAGCTTTGACGTCAGAACCTGTACTCTGCCATTTTGATGACACCGCCCCAACACTCCTGCATACCGACGCCAGCGGCTGCGGTATAGGTGCTGTTCTCCTCCAACGCGATAACTCTGGACGGGAAAGGATCATCGCATATGCTAGCCGAGTGCTAACTTCTACCGAAAAAAACTATACCATCACTGAGCAGGAGTGCCTCGCTGTGGTTTGGTCCATACAAAAGTTCCGTCCTTATCTGTACGGCCGTCAATTCACCATCGTAACGGACCACCACGCCTTATGCTGGCTTTCTACAATGAAGAACTTGTCCGGACGCTTGGGTCGTTGGATTTTACGCCTACAGGAGTATCAGTTTGAGATTATTTATAAATCGGGCAAAAAACATCAAGACGCCGACGCTCTTTCTCGTTGCCCACTACCTACAGCGTCGTTCGACACTCCAGCTGCCACCTCCAACGACACCAGTGCGGACGTGACTCCCTCTTCTGTTGCCTTGCTCGCCTCGCTGTACCAACCGCCAATCGACGATGAACAACCCTTCAGTTCTCACCAGCAGGCTGACCCGTATTGTCGGCGCATTATAGACCACCTTTCAGGAGCTACGCGTCCACCCAATGCACGCCTTCGTCGACAACTCGAGCACTTCAAGTTTCAGGACGGTGTGCTGTATCGTCACATATATCATCCTGACGGCACACGCTGGGTACCTGTTCTGCCACGCGCTCTTCAACATCATGTACTTAACGCCTTTCATGACGATTTGACTGCTGGCCACCTAGGCTTTCACAAAACCTACGACCGCATTCGAAGCCGCTTTTATTGGCCTGGGATTTCTACCAGCGTAGCAAAGTACGTGGGTTCCTGCTCTCCATGCCAACTTCGCAAACTTCCGACATCTCCCCCAGCTGGTCAGTTACAGCCAATGACGTGCCCTACAACACCTTTCGAGGTCGTCGGTGTCGATCTTTACGGACCCCTTCCTGTTACTGGTGCCGGAAATAGATGGATAGTCACCGCCGTAGACCATATGACACGCTACGCCGAGACAACTTCAGTAGCTACTGGTTCAGCATCGGAAGTTGCTGACTTCGTCCTTCAGGCCATAATACTACGTCATGGTGCACCTCGTGTCCTTCTGAGTGACCGTGGAAAGGTGTTCTTATCACAGCTTTTAGGTGAAGTTCTTCGCGTTTCTGGTACCACACACAAGATGGCGTCTAGCTACCATCCTCAAACAAATGGTCTGACCGAGAGATTTCATCGAACCCTTGCCGACATGATAGCCGTATACATTCAACCGGATCACAGAAACTGGGATAAACTTCTACCGTTCCTCACTTTCGCCTACAACACCGCTGTTCAGCGCACAACAGGCTACTCACCGTTTTATCTCGTTTACGGACGTTCACCTACTTTCTTTATCGATGTTTCCTTCTTCACCAGCAATGGCCCTACATCACCATCTTCTTGCGAAGAATATATTTCACGCCTTGCCCAGTGCCGCCAGCGCGCTCGTATGAACACGGAAGCTACGCAACAAGCAAGGAAGGCCGTCTACGACACTTCTCATCGTGTGGTATCATTCCGACCGGGTGACGAGGTGCTGCTATTGACACCAATTCGCACACCTGGTCTCTGCGACAAGTTCCAGCCTCGATTCATCGGCCCATATGTTGTTTTAGAGCAGACTTCACCTGTCAACTATCGTGTGACGCCTCTTGTCGTGCCAACTGACCGTCGTTACCGCAGCACCGAAATTGTACACGTTTCCCGCATGAAGCTCTTCACACGACGTTCCTCGTCACCTTGACTACCCGCCCGCAGCGGCCAGGCTGGCCGCTTCCACGGGGGGGGAATCAGTGTAGGCATCTAATATGCGCTTCATCCTCATCTGAACAACAGTCAATCATCATCATATGTTCTGGCTGACAATCATCATCTGCTTGGCACGAGCGCTTCTTTGTCGGGTCCGTTGCGCTTGTTCGTTCCCGAGTTCACGGCCAATAAACCTCGCTACAACCGAGTCGTCATAATATATATATATATATATATATATCCGTACAGCGAAGAAGACGCACGCACGAAGTGAATTTATTGACGTTACGGCCGCGGGTCCGGCCTTCATCAGCCTTCATCTGATGAAGGCCGGTCCCGCGTTCACTTCGTACGTGCGTCTTCTTCCCTGTACGGATAATCTTACCCGGACCAAGCATCACTTTTGTTTTTCGTATATTTATACATATATATATATTATTGCTGCGTACAGGATGGTGAAACCCCCGACAGGCCGACAAATTTTGTCGGGTTTTTGCCACCTGCTGTGACAGTTTCCATATCCGTGATCGACCCTTGCGCCAGACTAAAAGTGTCAAGCAGCGAATTAATACTGGTTACTCTGCGCCCATCTACCGTCAGCCTCACCGCGTGTCCGCATAAGAACAAGCAATAATCAGACGGAAGTGACCTGAATGCTAGCGAACCGCATTATCGAACCATTTTCAAGCCACTGGGCCTCCCAAGTGGTATTGGGAAAGAACAAATATGGCTCCTGGTGTTTCTGCATTGATTATAGGCACCTAAACAAAATTACCGAGAAAGACGTGTACCCTCTTCCATGTATTGAAGACGCACTTGACTGTCTTCATGGCACCACCTTCATTTGATCTGGTGCCCTCCGATCTTGCTACTAGCAAATCGCTGTAGACGAAATTGATTGTGAAAAACTGCAATCGTTACCCCCGACGGCCTTTACCGATTCGAGGTCATGCCATTTGGTCTCTGCAACGCCCCAGCAACCTTCGAGGGAATGATGGACACGCTGCTTCCAGGATTTAAAACAACGACGTTCTTGCGTTACTTAGATGGCGTGATAATCTTTTCACCCACCTTCTCCGCACACCTTGAACGTCTTTTTATCATTCTATCAATATTCCGACAAGCCAGCCTCCAGCTCAGTTTCTCTAATTGCAACTTCACTATTCGTCAAAAGTTACTGGATGGGCCACCTTGTTAACGCTTCTAGTGTACGCCGAGACCCGGCAAAACTACACGCAGAAACTAGCTTTCCCGTTCCGCGCTCAATACTCTGATGTCCGCAGTTTCTTGAGTTATACTCCTGCTTTCACCGGTTCGTAAAAGACGCCCACTCACTGACCTTTCAAACATGACGTCCGGTGTTTTTTTTTTTTTTTTGTTTGAGGGGGGGGGGGTGTTCTTGAAGCTGACGTCTTCTCTCAATTAATCACCAATCTAACGACACCACCCATACTTGCATATTTTCACCCAAATGCTCCCACAGAAGCGAGCACAGACGCTAGCGGTCACGGCATCGGCGCAGCTTTGGCCAAAACTCAGCGGGGAACTGATCGTGTAATTGCATATGCAAGCCGTCTCCTTTCGAAGTCTGAGCCTAACTACTCTATTACAGAGCGGGAACGCCTTGGCGTTGTCTGGGCGGTTTCGAAATTCCGTCCTTACTTGTGTGGCTGCCCGTTCCTTGTCGTCACAGATCATCACGCCCTCTGTTGGCTTTCTTCACTTAAGTACACTTTTCGACGACTTGGTCGTTGGGCGTTGCATCTTCAGGAGTACTCCTACGCAGTTGCCTACAAGTCTGGACGCCTCTATCTGGACGCCGATTACTTGTCCCGCTACCCTGTTGACCAACCAGATGCATCGGTCATCGAGCCTAGCCCCAGCGTCGTGTCCATGTCTAGGTTATTTTAGATTGGTGACGAACAGCGTCGCGATACTTCCTCATGGACCGTCTTGAATCGAAACCTAACGACGCGTCAATCCTCGTGTTCGTCCTTCTAAATGCCAGGCTGTACCGTCGTAGCGTCCAGCCAAATGCCCTGAGCTACTTATTGCCGTGCCTAACCATCATACGCGGTTTTGCATGAGCTTCACGACGAACCGACTGTCGGCCAGTTGGGCGTATCTCTTACGTACGACCACGACCGGCGCCGCTTCTTTCGGCGTGGACTCGCCCGGTCTGTTCGACGTTATGTGGCTTCCTGCAATAAATGCTGATGTCTGAAGCAACCTACTGAAGTTGCCACCTTGTTGCTCTACCATGTATACTTCTACACTATGGCGCATCTCGCCTATAGCTAACCAATCGTGGCCGCGCATTTTTGTCACGCGTACTCGATCATCTTCTGCGCTATATATTCTTCAACGCAGCATAAGTTAACCCTTCCTGCTATCCTCAAACAAATGACCTCACCGAACGCGTAAACCAAACCCTCACGGGCATGCTCTCGATGTACACGTCTCAACTGACCACTATGACCGGGATCTATAGTGGAAACTCACGTGACGTTCCCCTATAATAGATCCGGTCATGATACCGCAGGTGATTCACTTTTTCATTGGCCTTATGACCATAATCCGGCCTTACCACAGGACACCCTACTACCGACTACTACACCTTCACCGAGCGAATACGCACGTGATGCTATCGCTTGTTCGGATCATGCACGTCAGATCACCCGCTCTAGGATGTTGTCTTCACAAGTAAACCAGAAGGCTGTCTACGACAGCAAGCATCTCGACGTTCACTTCTCACCTGGTTCCCTAGTTTTTCTCTGGTGCCCAATTCATCACGCTCGATTGTCGGAAGAGTTCTTATCTGGATACAAGGGACCTCAGCGTATCGTACGACGTGTAACAAACATTACTTTTGTGGGCGTTCTAGTCTCCGACGCTGACCTGTCTGCAAACACCCCCAGTGATGTAGTCCACGTCAGAAGGTTGAAATCATAGCGCCCTCTTTCAAAATACCACGTATAAAGGGCACCAAGACGGCGCTTTTACAGACGGTGGGGGGGAGGGGGGTAATGCTACGTAACTAGTGCATGAAGAGTAAAGATTTTTTTTTTTTTTTTTTGCGTACAGATGAAAAGACGAAAAGGACTGGCTTGCCCGCTGTGCGGTCTCGCCGCGGTGCTCTAGTGGCTAAGGTACACGGCTGCTGACCCGAAGGTTGCGGGATCGAATCCAGGCTGTGGCGGCTGCATTTTCGATGGAGGCGAAAATGCTGTAGGCTCCTGTGCTCAAATTTATGTGCAAGGTAAACAACCCCAGATGGTCAAAATTTTCGGAGCCCTCCACTACGGCGTCTCTCATAATCGTATGGTGGTTTTGGAACGTTAAACCTCATACGTCTATCTATCCGCTGTGCGAGCTGAGCTCCGTCTTGATCGGTGTCAAAACACTCCAGAACACTCGTCATAGTCACGTCTCGTCTTATTTACGTAACAATATATATACAGGGTGTCTCACATAACTTGAGCCGAGAGTTTGAAAGTGAAAGGCATTTAGGAGGCGAATCAAGCCAAACGCATACTATACTAGCACTCGCTTGTACTTAGGCTATTTTTATTTATTTATTTATTTATTTATTTATTTATTTATTTATTTATTTATTTATTTATTTATTTATTTATTTATTTATTTATTTATTAGAATACCCTCAGGGCCCGTAGGGCATTACAGAGGGGGTGGGTACAACTTTTATAACACACAAGAAAAAAAAGACAAAATAAAGAAACAAGTGTCAGATTTCACCCCATACTAATTATTTAGTAATTCCTAATTACCTATTATTCGAATTATGGGCTGGAAATTCAAAATATGAACACTGAGATGTAAAGCACTTTCAGAAACCCCCGACTAAATTGTTACCTGTGCAATACGTCTCATGCTGTTATTTTTTCCACGTTGTAAGAAGCCGTGTGACGGACCGCGAGCGCACTGCTGCTATAGGCTTTCTTCACGTATATATATATATAGTATGTGTGTGTGTGGCCAAGCTTATAGCCAGCGTTCTACCCACACAATTTTACCACAATCCTTCTGCTTCGGATCTCATCATGCAGCTGTGGCGAATCGAGTACTTGACCTGGAATTCAGGAGCTCCCGTATACTGGCCGGCTACACGGTCAGCATTACCAGAAAGGCACATTATAACTGCAATGTCACTTAATACGTGTTCCGTGTTCCCTGTCACCGAAAACCATTGCTGCGCGTCGAAAAACAGTCGAAGCGCAAGTACGGAAAATAAAGGGAACGTTTCACGTTCGAACACGAACTACAAGAACCTCAGAACACGTCCGTCCTCACACCGCACTACTTCGTACAATTTCATCTTCATCGCGATATGCACTTGTAACCGTTTAGATTTCCGGACGAGAACGCGTTTCACAGAAGCCAAAAGTAATGCTTTGTAAATTTGCGCGCGCATGCGAACGCTCCCGTTTACAGCCTAACAATATTTCCTACGTATGCTGTTCTATACATGGACATTATTTTCCTCGACGAAGCTCAAATTCACATATGTTTCCGGCTGAAGCCCAAGGCTCGCATTTGCCTCTTGCGCAGTTCTGTTAGTAGGTTCGTACCTTATACTCGCGAATGCTTTAAGCGCATCGCAATAAGCAAGAAGAGAAAAAAAAAATTCATCTTGATATTTATTTATTTGATTGGATTTTGGACCTCTCGCTTTCTTAGTATACTGAAAAATGCGAGCAATACGAACGCACAGTACACGTACCAGAGTATCGCTTAATAAATTAGGCTACTTTATTTTAGAAGCAACGCAGTGAAAATCTCTAACGACATCAACTTTCAAGGTGCTGAGAGCACTCTAGCATGCATTATATGGTTTAGCTTCATCAAACCTGTTGTCCGACGAGTATTTAGTAAGGACTTCTTCTTGGAGACGAAAAAAAACTGTGAGTTTGAGTTTATTCAACCACGTGACAACTACATAATAACACACTGTATACGTAGTTAGCTGCGATGGGGAAAAAATTGCATGTGACAGCATGACTGGCCCTTTCACATGGAAAAAAGTATAACTTACAAAAACAACAAAAAATTCACAGGCAGTGGAAGAAGACATTACAAAAAAATCACGCATGTGGGTCATGACAGCAAATAAATAGATAACTTTGAAATAGATACAAATATATTCGAAATCAAAGCAATGTATGACCGAATGAAATTAAGTAAACATTATATAAATCATCCAACATTCATAAACAGTACAATCAGCGCATTGAATTTAAAATGACAGTTTTAGAAAATATGTGGCAATTATCAATTGTTATTTTTTCTTTGTTCATCACACCTTGAAGACGGCAACTTAGTGTTTCAGATCATTGTTCGTGCCAGGACATGGTACATGCCACGTATCCTTATACTTAGTATAACGTGACTGGACTAGGTTGCAAGGCGGCCAAAGTGCGTAAAAGCATACTTCCTCTGCGTAATTCTGATTTAAAGGTTGACAGAGGCTGGTATTTGTTGTGACTAGTAATTCTGAAATTCTATTATTTGCGAATATCGAAGCACTGTGTGCCTTATGAAAGACACCTTTAATACATCGCAAGGCCTTTTTTGCAGCAAGACCAGGTTAATAAGGCCCTGCCGTGGTGGTCTAGCAGCTAAGGTACTCGGCTGCTGACCCGCAGGTCGCGGGATCGAGTCCCGGCTGCGGTGGCTGCATTTCCGATGAAGGCGGAAATGTTGTCGGCCCGTGTGCCCAGATTTCGGTGCACGTTAAAGAACCCCAGGTGATCAAAACTTCGGAATCCCTCCGCTACGGCATCTCTCATAACCATATCGTGGTTTTGGGACGTAAAAACTTCACAAATCAATCAATCAATCAGGTTAATAACGGGGCTACTTTTTACCCCATGTTCAAAGACGAGAGGGTGCTCTTCTCTCCATCGCACATGCCATGAATCCTCCTCGGCTGTTAGTTCTTGAAGGGGCCCTGAAACACTTTTTCAAGTAACAATGGAATGATTTCAATGGAAGAGCCTATTGCCTTACGAATTCAACGCTGCAAAAAGTTTAAGAATCCATCCAGTGTGAGTGGAGTTACAAAGATTTGTCCCATGCTGCCATTGCATTCCGTCTTCTCTCGTCCCGACGAAAGCGCTGGAAGCTAAGCAGGGAGGGATGGCAGGGGCATAGAAAATACTTCATCCGCGTCTCGTGACCTTGAGCCCTTTTTCATCTTTTTTTCTCTTCGAATGCGTGGCTCCTTCAGTGTGATCACGCGCGTACGCGTGGATAAGTCGCGGCCTCCCGCGATAATCTCTGTAACAACCAAACGCGTCATGTTCAAATCAGCCAATGGCTGATTGATGGGCTTGCTACGTGTGATTTTCGAACATATTCTGTTATTTGTCGAGAGAAAAAAAAGCATTTTTTAGCTGATCTTGATAATTTATTGTGAATTCTATACCGCATGCTGCGCTATAACACTTGGCTCGCGTGTTGTCTGGAGCCTCTACAACAAATCGGCAGCATTTTCTGAACATGCTTAAAAAGTGTTGCAGGGCCCCTTTAAGAGCACGTGAAAAATGTCAGCATTCAGCACTATAGCCTATCAGAATTTCGCGATTCTCGGCTACACGCCTTCGTCGCCGCTCGCGCAGTTGTAAGCACACGAAATGAAGGGTGACTGGTTGATCGTGCAGAATATTCATGTCAGACAGGAAGGTACGGATAGGCAGCTGCATGACAAAGGAGTGAGCAGATAAATCACAATAGTTCGTGTATATGAACCAATCAAAAGCATGTAAACAGAATCGAAAGTGGGACTAGTTGGATATGCAAGATATACCTGTGTTTTAAGCGCACGAAGAAACACAAAGGAACACAGGTCAAGCGCATTCTCGCCACTAAAGTATTTATTGGAAAGAGACAAATCTACAAGTAGGCAATCAATATCTACGCATGCGTGTTGAGGCGAATTGTACGACCGTGACAACTCGAGAACAGTCAATAAAAAAAAAGAAGAAAGGTTAACCAGAAACATAATCTAGAAAAACAAACTCCTTATCGTGTAACACCACTGAAGGTTGACTGACACACTGCTCTGCTCTTTTTCTTATGTGAAAAGCTTCCCCTAACTCACAAGTTAATTGATTGTTAGAACGAAAAACGACTTCGGTACACTGAAAAACAGGATAGCAGCCGCACTTTCTGCAATGAACCACGAGATGCGATGCCGCTGAGGGTTTCAAAGATGAATAGTGCTCTCTAAGACGAACATTGATGCACCATCTCGACTGTCCTATGTACACGTTTCCACATCTGAAAGGAATTATGCAAACGGCGCCCATTGCACAGTCCACAAATCTTTTGCTGTGTTTTATACGACATTGCGGAAACTCTGTGCGCATGCACGAACAAATGGAGTGCAGTTTATTTTTGGTTGAAGAAAGCACATCGACTTTGTATCTATTATCGACTTGTTTAAGCTCATGCGGTATATGAAGACGAGAAATTACTGCTATCTTCTTACTTTTTCTATTCCCACCATGACAGCCTGAGTGGTTCCCATCAAATTTTTATTTCTTAATCATGTTGCTAAACATGGACGTGATGACATCATTAGGATGCCCATCTTTTTATATTTTACTTATTTGATTGTCAAAACTCATTTTCATTTAGTGTTGGCAGTACTTGTTCAGAGCGAAACGCAAACTCGTGTTAACGATACTCCTTTTTACAAGCTTAGAGTGGCTCGACCTAAAATTAAGTATAGATTTTACGGATCTAGGACAATAATACAAGCAAACATGCTGGGGTTAGAAGACCAAGTTAATATCTAGAAGTTTAAGTTGCTTTAGACTTTAGTTTATGAGCTGCTTTAGTTTCTTTAGTTGCATGTACACTATAGACGTCACGGAAACTATACCGTCTGCGTCACAGAAGCGCACAAGATGAACAAGAGATATCAGGGGATAATATTACCTCGTTTTTGTTTAGTATTTTGAGAGCCTGGTTTGTGGCCTTTAGTGATGCTTTAGATCCTGTATACCAAACCAGATGACAATAATGTAGCAAATGGGAAGAAAAATAGCATTTTATACTAATAATTTTTTCACCAGCAGTATATCCTGGACATCGACGCAACACACTTCAAACATTACAAATTTCATAACTAATGTGCTCGGTATGGTATATAGTTCCATGCCATGTCATTGTGAAAGTACGACGTCGAGAGTTTTAACTGTTTGATAAAGTTTAATTTTGACGTTTTTGGGTATTAACTAGTTTGTGATACGTTTCGAATGACTTGAATTTCGCACAAAAAAGTACAGCCTTGATTTTAGAGCAATTAATGTGTAGCAAATTCGCCACAGTCGCGGCATATATATTATTTAGTATTTAGTAAGTTGTCTTACTAAATAGAGAACAGATTGGATCTGGAAATAAACCGGGGTTAAGGATATCATAGCTGAAATCAAGAAGAAGAAAGGGGCATGGGCCGGGCATGTAGCGCATAGGCAGGATAGCCGCTGGTCATTAAGGGTAGCTGACTCAATTCTCTGAAAAGGCAAGCGGGCTAGGAAAAGGTAGGAAGTTGGGTGGGCAGATGAGATTGTAGGCGACGCTGACGGCGTCCGACGTAGACGTGCTGTCCTTCGCAGGTAAAATGAGCAGACGAGACGTACAGGAGGAAGCGAGCTGCCGAAGCAAAGCAGTGGCCGTGACGCCCGGCCAGCCAGAAGGCTCAACGTTCTAGGTGCTTCGCGCCACGAGCCATCAGCGCTCGTCATCTTTTTCTCCGGTCGGCTGGACGCCTCTAGCGCTACGCTATAAGATTAGGAAGTTTGCTGGTATAAAGTGGCAGCAGCAAGCACAGGACCGAGTTGACTGGCGGAACATGGGAGAGGCGTTTGTCCTGCAGTGGACGGAGTCAGGCTAATCGTGATTATGATGATGATTATGATGATGAAGTGGTCTTACTACAGTGCCTCCCAGTCCTTTCCGTTTTTCTTCTCCTCCTCCTAGTAAGAGGTCATAACAGCTTGCAAGAGGAGCTGATCAATACCTATTTAATTCGTTGTCTAAGCCCTGAAGATAGCTTGAAGTACTCACGTAGTCTTCATGCTCTTAGCGGTAAATTTAACGCACAAGTTATGCCGGTCCGACAAGTCTCGGACAACGCTTCTCGCAGAGATTGACGTATTACTTATCGTACTTTTATGTAAACGCTATTTTTGACGGATTTTCTTTAGCAAGACTACTAGAGTTTTTATACTTACACGAACTCCAGCATTTATTCATAAAGAACGAGCTACTTTCTTTGCAAATAATAATGAGAATACAGCTGTTGTGATCATTGAAAGAGAGTAATTCCAATACTAATCACAGTGAGAACGTGTTGTTTATCAGAAGCTGAGCTATCAACATGAGCAGCCCTATTGCGGGCTGACGTCATACAATATCCGGTTCACGGCTTCCTAATGTCTTCATTCTCACATAACCGTACATCCTGGGAGGATAAAGAACAGTCACATGTCCCTTGCATATACCTTCACGTAATGGAAAGTAGGCGCGAAATGAATTAGTTGCATAAAACTCATAAACTATCAAATGCAATAAAAGTTACGAGTGACTAGTCAAAGCCAGTGCGCCGGAAAAACAGAGAGCGTCGCAGTTGTGATTGGCTCACTACCAGTCTTACACAACTGAGTCCAAACGCGACAGAAACTCAAGCACTGGCTGCCACCTAGAGACATACTTCCAAATGTATTCAGAGCTCTGCGCACGAGTTGGCGTGAAAAAATAACAATAATAATAAATGTTTAAACATTCAACGATATAAAAAGTCTTTCAGTGATTGTACGCGGAAATTTTTGCTTTGTCATTCGCTTTGTGGCTACTGTCGCGAGCGAAGATAGTAAACCATAAATCCTTTTTTTAGACTGTTTAGATTAACTGATGCAAGGTCCAGTGTTTACAGTACTGTGGAGAGGTAAACTTTAGTGACTGATAGTTTAAAAGCAGTTCTAAAAGTGATTGTGCACAATGCGACTACGAAGTTGTAATACAAATGACTCGAGCTGTAAACAATACAAACTATATTAACTTGGGAACCTCGGTCTAAACAAAACCTCTCAGGGCATGTGTCCTTCAGTGTCCTTCAGTATCAACGACCTTATTGATATGCATGTTATGCTCTCGAGTTCTCAAACCCACGTGATTTTCCTTCTTTTTTCTATAGCTGCTAGACAAACAGTAATCTAACATCGACATCGTGAAGCAAACTTACACAACGAGCGCTGGAACAGGAAGGTGGTACGTTTATACATCGCCACCCCATATCGGTACTCCGTTGACTCAGTTCTCAATAAACAGGTTGATAATACGCATCTAACATACAACAGAAGTACATTAATGCAGCTTGTTAATACAATAGAATATCAACAGCAAATGAGAAAAAAACAGCAACAGTTAAAGCTGTCTTAACAAACAGAAACAGATTGCTCCTTCACTCTCAACTATATAGCTTACTGTACTAGGCGCCCCTAAGAAAGCAACAGAATACCAATCAAGAAGGGTTTAAGGCAGGGGGACACGATTTCCCCAATGCTATTTACCGCGTGCTTACAGGAGGTTTTCAGAAGCCTAGAATGGGAACAGTTAGGGATAAGAGTCAATGGAGAATACCTTAGTAACCTGCGCTTCGCCGATGACATTGCATTGCTGAGTAACTCGGGGGACGAATTGCAACTCATGATTACGGAGTTAGACAAGGAGAGCAGAAAGGTGGGTCTTAAAATTAATCTGCAGAAAACGAAAGTAATGTACAACAACCTCGGCAAGGAGCAGCGCTTCGAGATAGGTAATAGTGCACTTGAAGTTGTAAAAGACTATGTCTACTTAGGGCAGGTAATAACCGCAGAGCCGAAGCACGAGATTGAAGTAACTAGAAGAATAAGAATGGGGTGGAGCACATTCGGCAAGCACTCTCAAATTATGACAGGTAGATTGCCACTATCCCTCAAGAGGAAGGTATATAACAGCTGTATCTTGCCGGTACTTAGCTACGGAGCAGAAACCTGGAGACTTACAAAGAGGGTTCAGCTTAAATCGAGGACGACGCAGCGAGCAATGAAAAAAAAAATGGTAGGTGTAACCTTAAGAGACAAGAAGAGAGCAGAGTGGATTAGGGAACAAACGGGGGTTAAGGATATCATAGCTGAAATCAAGAAGAAGAAATGGACATGGGCAGGGCATGTAGCGCGTAGACAGGGTAACCGCTGGTCATTAAGGGTAACTGACTGGATTCCCAGAGAAGGGAAGCGGGTTAGGGGGAGACAGAAGGTTAGGTGGGCAGATGAGATTAAGAAGTTTGCGGGTATAAATTGGCAGCAGCAAGCACAGGACCGGGTTAACTGGCGGAACATGGGAGAGGCCTTTGTCCTGCAGTGGACGTAGTCAGGCTGATGATGATGATGATGATGATGACTAGGCGCCCATGCTAAGAGCGTCCTGCTACTGTGGTGGAAAACGAGTCTTCTAACCCTTCTCTTCCCTGCACTCCCCCTGTGCAAGGCAACAATAGAAAAAAAAAAGAAAACGCAATCTCGCATCTACACTTTACCACCCTGCCTTTCCTTGTTATCTCCCCCCCCTATCAGGTGGTCCAGATAACTCTATCTGTACCCGTACGCATGAACACACACACACGTACGCACATACACACACACGCACATACACGCACACACGCACACACACGCACATACACGCACACACGCACACACACGCACATAAACGCACGCACACACACACACACGTACACGCACGCACACGCACGCACACACACGCACATACACGCACACACACGCACGCACACACACGCACACACGCACGCACACACATACGCACATACACGCACACACACGCGCGCGCGCATTGTCTAGGTCAGAGGACCCTATAACTGCAGCCAAGCCACACGAGGAGGTGAATGAAACGTTCATTTAGAACGGGAAAAAATTAACAGTGGGAGCGGAAAATGCCAATGGGGGGTTCCATGACACCAGTGGCCACCACGGCTCGCTAGTTTGATCAAGGGTACTCGTTAAGGGCTTCAACTTCGTTCGGGCCGAGACAGTTTCACAAGGCTTCTGCAGCGCCGTGAGTGTCAGAGACGACTGCAACTCCCGATGTTTCCTCCTACATTATCTTGTGTCATGCTGCAGCGTCGGTCTCGACTCGTATCCCGGACGTTTGTTTAGACACGCATTGTGGTTGATGTGATACATTTTGCCTTGACACGGTAGAACCGCCTTCCACACCACAGAGTCTGTTTCAAGTTATACTAAATTGGCAGTCTGCTTAGAGCGCAGAGCACGGCTACTCCATTACGTTTTTAATAAAAAGAAATCGGAGAGGAAAATTTGCACACTCTCATCGTTTGGGCTCATTTCGCCCGAGCATCCAAACTGTCTTATTTTCGCACGACTGCGAAGTTACGAACAGACAACCTCGAGCACCATACTTGTGGTCGATTTTGTTTCACAACAGAACTCGTTCACGCGTTCTACTTAACGTTTTGACAGTTGCCGCAGCGGAAAGCTTTTTGACGTTGGCTTTCGGACGGTACTACAACAAGCAGTGAAAAGTTTGAAAGGAAAGTTACGTTCGGGTGTCCGAGATATGTACAGTGACGTTTTTTATTCATGCATATTCATTTCCTTTTATGGTATTTTGTGACACCACCTGATTCGTTCTGTTGTTTCTGTTATGTGACATTCTGACTGGACCTTCGTTTAAAGGTGACCCACTGCGCCATATTTTGTGCAAGTCCCAGGGTCTATGTCTCATTAATCTTGACAAGTGACTGCAAGAGACGGCCGAAAATAACAACTGTCACGAACTCATTCATTTGAAAGGTATTCAACAAACTTTGGTTAAATAATATTTTGAAAGTAATTTAAGGGGCCACAAAGTACTTCAGCCCCAACGCATAGTTTGTGTGCTACGAGGACCCGCGCTCAGCCCCCCTTGCATTTTTCTAACAAATGTGTAGTATAAAGAGAAAGTACCCTGCAGTGTTTAACCCATGATGAAAATTTGGCAATGTATCCGTGTACCTTCAGTCACAAAAGGAAAGTATCACCAAGGATACAATAATAGGGGAACGTCTGCCTGTACACCAAATGATTGTAGCCCGACTATATGTTATAGTATTGCGATGCTAATCAGTAGTATCTTTGCCTAGCCCTGTTTTTGGCACAGTTTACAAAGTGTCTGTGTAAGGGATCAAAAAGAAACAAAATGCTGAATAACTGCTCATGAAAGCAGTGTCTGGTTGCAAGCAACCGCGCTAATGGAATTACTGCTCTCTGTTCAAGCTGGAGGCGTAGATGTGGACACACGGCGGTAAACAGACGCTGCAAAGTGTTCCTTCCACTCAGCGTGTTATGCAAAGACACATTAACGGGACACTTAACGCTTAGCGGCATTGAGCGATCTGCAGTGCTTGGCTATGTTTTTTCGCATATCTTATGATCCTGCTAGTGTGATTCTAGCACCCCGCTAGGCCAGATGAACACGAGTGAAGCTTTTACGTCGCGTATCGTGATGCTCACACTGTTTCCGGAGTTTGTTCTCGAGGCAAACGATGTTTTGGGAGGCGGTGCAGAATACTCTACGAGAAGTCTTTGTTTGATGGCCCTCGGCGTTGGATGTTACCTTGCAAACCAGAATATTAAGTGCGAAGCATTTCTTAGATAACTTCGGTGACTTTGAGCGTATCTATCCATCTATCTATCTATCTATCTATCTATCTATCTATCTATCTATCTATCTATCTATCTATCTATCTATCTGTCTGTCTGTCTGTCTGTCTGTCTGTCTGTCTGTCTGTCTGTCTGTCTGTCTGTCTGTCTATCTATCTATCTATCTATCTATCTGTCTATCTATCTATAAATATATCTATCTATCTATCTACCTATCTATCTATCTATCTATCTATCTATCTATCTATCTATCTATCTATCTGTCTGTCTGTCTGTCTGTCTGTCTGTCTGTCTGTCTGTCTGTCTGTCTGTCTGTCTGTCTGTCTGTCTGCCTGTCTGTCTGTCTGTCTGTCTGTCTGTCTATCTATCTATCTATCTATCTATCTATCTATCTATCTATCTATCTATCTATCTATCTATCTATCTATCTATCTATCTATCTATCTATCTATCTATCTGTCTGTCTGTCTATCTATCTATCTATCTATCTATCTATCTATCTATCTATCATCTAACCGCCTACGACTTTTAGCTCTCCAGGCTGTTTCGCTGACAGGACCTATACCAAAATTGGTATGGCGTAACATGACTGTATTCCAAGCGTAAATGACTAGTCATAACATAAAAAACATGACATGTATGCCATGAATGTTATGATTTACATGTCATAGTCTTGCAGCTCTGGCAGTGGTTTCGTTCACATGACCTATTGCAAAACTGGTATGGTATGACATGACTGCATGACCAACGTAAGTGACAGCCCTGACGTGGAAATCATAACATGCGTGTCATGTAAAACATGACTACATGCTACCTACACCAAATTTAATATTATGTGACATGGATGGACGACGGACACAAATGCCAGGCGCAGACACGATTATCACGATAAGGAAGTCATGTACGGCAAAATTTACATGCATACCACTGCTCGGGCTCGTACTGCAAACGTTAGTGGTACCGTCATCACGTGACTATAAAGAACACACTTGCATTTCATCTAGATACCTGAGAGCGCATAACATTTCTACTTGTTTTTAGTGTGTACTAAATCTTTGTGCCTCGTTACGTTGTGCTGATTTTAAAGTGGCTTATCCACCTTCCTCATTTATGCTTCGAATATAATTGATTCCCACTGTATACGTGGAATCAGCCAATTTTTAACTGGAAGTTCTTCCGGGTTACATACTTAGTAGTTTGCTCTCCAGCGTTACCACACCGATATTCAGCGCTGCGAAGAACGTTTTTCTTTGTAAGAAAAACACAAATTCAATTGAAAATAATATTAGCGTTAAAAGGAAACTTCCCGTGCCTGTTAGAGGCGTGGCAACGGCGCTCATTAAGCACGTGAGGAAGCTTATAACACGCAGATTTTTCTCGTGCTTGTGGCATTTCCAAGCGTCTCAGAACAATGCAGGTTTTTTTTTTTTTTCACAAGTTGCGCTTTCTTACTTTTTGCCCTCAGTAGTGACAGCTGCCGCTTCACCCACGACTCGTATATTTTCTCCATCCCCATCTGCTACATTTAATATCTTCAACAAGAGCCTTAGAGCCTTCTTCACGGCTGTCTTTTGGATCTTATTAAATTAAGAAGACCGTGGCTTTCCTCAAGGCATTATATAAATTACGCCATGACCACGGAAGTAACGCGTGCCTTCTGGAGGATGCAAGCTGTTCATCATAAAAGTTACGTCGGCGGCTTAAGTCACCACAATTAGCAATATGCAAATACCACTTCCTACATTCTCGGTGACGTGCATAATTAATTACGGCAATCAGCAACGCCCGGTAGTATAATGTTATTGTTATATAAGCAGCGCATATATACAAAAACGCATAAAATTTGCTTGTTTGAATTTATGAGAGAAGCGTTCACGGGTTAGGCAAAGATAGGTTGTCTTTCCCGTGCTTGCAGTGCTGTGCAAACTGTAAGTCAAAATAATGTGTACAACCAGCAAATTGTCATCGAGAATCGCGGAAAAACATGGCGCTTACGAAATTAGTAATGACAGCAATTACGACGCAAATGCAAAAAAAAAAGAATGCGGTGCCCAATAATGCGACCTACCACCAGCATAAGACAGAAACTGCGACCTTCAGAACGGCGGTGGCTACGCCTTCATCCACTTTATTGTGCCTATTATCCCTAGCGTACTAATAATTTAGCAATAACGGAAGACACCATTCACGTCCCATTTCTCGCTAAATACTCCCGAGTGTTGTTCAAGTTCTTCGGTTTGCGTATATACTTGAAGCTATTGCATTTGCTGTTCTACTTAAGATAGATAGATACCACGTACACCACAGCAATGCAAACTCTCCGTGGCGCTCAGAATTATTTATAAGTTTTACGGGCTGAATCAACAGAACGGTTCCTTTGTAACCTTGTTTTTCACTCAGAAACCGGCGTAGATTTATGCAGTGTGACAATCGGTGGATATTCAGGGTTTGTGAAGAGAGACTGTGTTAATGATGACGGTGAAACATGAATACGCACTGCAATATTTCAGCTGTCCAATACCAAACCAAACGTCAAAACGGCTCACAAAACTGCAAGCGTCGTCTACATGATACATAGCCTTTATGCGACACTCAAGTCGATTGGGAGACAATTAGGCCAAAAATATCGCTAGAGGCGGCAGCAAGGATTGTTTTACAACAAACTATCAATAGAGGTGGGAACTTTCGCTTTGAAGTGGCGAAAGTATTTCGATATCTCTTCAGAAAAACAGTCAACTGACGCACTGGTCGGTACATGATACACAAGCGACCATGCCGATATAAATTGCATTTGAGAAAAGGCCGCGGGGGCGCCACCTTATAGTTCATCCGTGAGCTATTTGAGGCCGATGATCATGCTATTGACATGGTCCCTTCCTTCGGGCATCCCGATTTGCCGAGAGCAGTCAGAAGTAATGTCAGCATTTTAGGATCACTTTTCTTGCGTTGCCGCGGCCACACGAAAAACCGTAGTCCCGAAGTTTGAGTGCAAAAGCAAGCTCTGACCAAGCAGAATCAGACTCTGTTCCTTACCATCGGCGCATTCAAAACCCTCCCCCCCCCCACACATACACTCTCTCTCATTTTGTTATTCGTTTTGTTTCGTAATGAAAAACTAACAATTTCGTGCTGGGTCGGGAGTTTAAAGTATTTGCGCAATCCCTGACAGAACCGGCGAATGGAGACAGTCTTGCGTGTTTATATCAGAAGTGTGCGCCGCGGGATGGGTACGGTATTCGGGCACGATAGACCAAGTCTTGGATAGAAACAAAACATTTACTTTCTTTGTAAGAATAAACTATCAAACTCGGCTGCTTCCAGTGGTTTTCTCGTTTTTTTTTTTTCGCTTCTACTATCTCCTCTATATACGTACTTTGCGATCTTCTACACGTCATGTTGACGTTAGCAACGTTTCAATTCCATTGAGTTTCAGTCGGTAATTGAATGTGCGGAAATCTCGCGAGACATTCTTTGAGTCACAACTCCATGCGATGGTTGTTGTCCCTGCGTTGCCCTTGTAAAGAGGACAAGCGCTTTCGCTGCGACTGCGCTGCGTACGTGTTGCTGGGATCGGCACAAAAAAAAACCATATTGTGTATAACACTTTTAAATGAACTTCGTTTCTTCTCGATTGAGTCAGGGTCGCCCGCCGGTCATCGCTTTACCGCTTTCAGCAGCTGCAAAGTATAGTCTTCTCCGCTTTGCCTGCACGCGTGAAAAAGCATCAGTTTTGGAGATTTTTCTCAACATAAACGGAGCACGTAGTGTCCTTGCTGTAAAGAATACTTCAGCTTGACATGTTTTTCAGTGCATAGTGAGTATTAGGGTAGTCGTCATGCGTAATGCTACACGTGCAGGTTCGTTTCTCGCACGTGGGGAGTTGTATATTTGAGTGAAGGGAATCTATAGCGCCACTGTTAGGCTCAACGTTTTAACATTTCCATTAAATAAGTGACTCACATCCATCTTCTTCTTTTTTTACCTCCCCTCTCATTCCAATCTTTGTTTCTTCTTCCGTAATTTCTCATTGTAGAGCAGCCAACCGGAAGTATTTCGGAGTAAACTTCCTGCCTTCTTCTTATTTCTGTTTCCTTGACTTACTTTGAGTTCACTTTCGTTTAGCGTTTGGTTACCTTTTTTGGACCAAGACCTTGGAGTATCCTCTCACGCTTCTCACTTAGTGCGCAAGGGGATATACTGCATTGGCATTCTGGCTAACGCATTTTCATTGTTTGGTATAACGAATATTGTCGTGGTGACCGAAATGGTGGATTCATTCATTGATGTCTTAACGCAATCAGAGCTGTGTATGTCGATTAAAGTCTAATTACCTTAGCATGCATATGCCTAAGTAAGGATATAGTACACGTTCCTGCACACATCCCTAAATTACTCTGTACTAAATTGAAAAGGAAGGCCACACATACCTAAAGTGAACCATGACGTCTCAGGTGGCAAAGTTTGTGCGTGCAATTTTGTATAGAGCAACGTCATTGTGTAGAAGTGTCGAGCTATTAGTTATACCTTTTTTTCAATTTATCTGCAATTATTTATGTCACTAAAGCCAACTTTAACCGAACGAAGATGTATTGTTATGCTTCCTTCGCACATAGACTGATGATAACGACTTCCCAGCTTTAGTGTTATCTACGCAATAACTAGAGCTTCGTTCTCATGCTAGGCAATGGTTGCAACCCATAAACTTTTACGGGGGATCTGAAAAAAAGCTTTGTTTGTGGCGAGTCCAGATAATCAGTGTCAAAGTTGCAATAGACCTGAATGTCAATTGAACGTTTTTGATACACTCGGGCATTTCAGCGTTCAAACAGGAGCATGAAGTCATCATCAGCCTAAGTACACCCACTGCAGAGCAAAGACCTGATTGATTGATTTGTGGGGTTTAACGTCCCAAAACCACCATTTGATTATGAGAGACGTCGTAATGGAGGGCTCCGGAAATTTTGACCACCTGGGGTTCTTTAACGTGCACCCAAATCTGAGTACACGGGCCTACAAAATTTCCGCCTCCATCGGAAATGCAGCCGCCACAGCCGGGATTTGATCCCGCGACCTGCGGGTCAGCAGCCGAGTACCTTAGCCCCTAGACTGCAGAGCAAAGACCTCTGTTCCTCCAATCAACCCGGTTCTTTGCTTACTGGTACCACGTTATGCCTGCAAACATTTTATTTCATCTTTCGCACCTAATTTTCCTTCCCCCCCCCCTCACGCGTTTGTCTTCTTTTGGAATCCAGTCAATTACGTCTAATAACCAGCGGTTATTCTGGCTATACGCGCTACGTGTCCGGCCCATGTCCGTGTCATAATAATCCCACGCTTTCGCGCCAAACACACACAAACTCTCACTCACTCTCCCACTCACTTTCCCACTCACTCACTCACTCACTCACTCACAAACAAACACATACAGAGACACGCACGCACACACGCACGCACACACACAACACACACACACGTCGTCCTTTCTTTTTTCGATTTAATGTTTAGAATAGAGCTCTTGCTGCCTTGGGCAAATCAAAGTGAATTTCCTTGGCAATACTCAGAGAGTGCACTCTAAAATGAAACAAGTTCGGTGCCCTCTGCACGGTGTCTTCACGGGCAGAGAAAACAATATCACAACCGTGGTATATAAGTGCGGAAGATGGCGAGCGTGAAGAGCGGAGATACTTTGTTCATGTGGAAAGCTTGTTTTGGTACTTGACTCTTCATTACAAACAATGTTTGCCTGTTTTAAGCCAAGCAACCTCGCGTTCTATATAAAAAAAATATAATGCGGGGTGGAAGGGGGGGAGGGCTCAGAAAGTATATATGGGCGCAGAATTGAAGCAACGCCTTCAATTATCCGCCGGATAAGGATGATTCACGAAAGGCCTCGAAACCACCAAGCGAAACCAAGCGGGCCATCTCGACACGCACGGTAGAAGCGTTCATTTCTAGAGAGGCACATTAAATGCCCTCCTTCTGGTTTATGCGATATGAACCAAATGTCGCCCATGGTTCTTCATGCAGGCATGCACAAACGCAGAGAATTCTTCGGCACGCACCGCTTAAAAAAAAAGAGCGGATGGTTCCTCAAGAAAAAAAATCTGCAAGTAAATGAGCAGGATGGATGGCGTTTTAATAAAAACAAGCTCCCTCAGAACGCGGCACCCATCCCGAACAAGAGAGCTCGCTGCATGATGACACTAAGGTCGGCGTATTCATAAGCGACATTGCTCAGTTTCGCCGGGCACTTTCATTCAGGTTTATAAAAAAAATTTCATCATGGTACTCGAGGTCTTTAGGAAATGCAAACAGCCCGCAGGGCAGAATTGGCAGAGCACACAGGGCCTGCGGCGACTTTATAAGGCTTCCATCGGAAAGGATGCTCTGTGCACGCTCAAGAGGCTGGATACGCGTGCCGTGTACAGTGTCTCCTTGCTTCCGTCACTATAAGATTGTACGTCATCAAGCTTGGCACAGCTCCAAATTCCGCTTTCCCCGTTTGCTTTCTGACTGCGCACCGCGTTCGAGTTGGGCAAGTAAGCGTGTTTGTCGCTCCTCTCTGGGCTGTTTGCTTTCATCTGTGCGCCAAGGAACGTGCACGAGAGCATATCGAAACGGTGTTTTCGTGCGAGATGTGTTTGCTACGGCTCATTCAGAAAGCGCACGCACAGTCAGAGTGAGAAATAGAGCGCGGATTTCATTCCCTCGTACAGCCCCATCAAGGGATCGGACGATCCAAAATACTCGCAAACCAACCGTCCACAACAAAACAGGATAGCTGACCTCAATGTCGCACTGCGAAACAGCCCAGAAAGAAACAGTATTTTGATTAATAGATTGATGGCTCCAAGCCATTTCGCTCATATTACTGTGCAACTGAAATGCTAAGCTAATAAAACAATAAGTGAGGGAACATGGCCCAGGGTATTAAGTTGCACTATAGGTGTTAAATTAAACCCGAACAGCAGTAAGCCTTCGCGACGGTATAGCGCACACCGTCCAGTTATCACGATTGACAGGCGCGAGCATGCTATTCGCCAGCTGTGCGCATATATGCGTGCCTGTTCACGCTGATAAGTGGACAGCGCGCACTATGCCATCGGGCAGGCTTGCCGCTGTTCTGGTTTCATTTAACGCGGATAGCACATCCGCCACTTCGCGTTGTCTGAAACCTTCATCGAAATAGGCGTAACGCAAGTGTTGGCAACGAGGTCACGCTGACTTGTTAAACGGGAAATGAGGACCCGAGGAAAGCACCGCAATCATTTCGCCATGCCACATTCCCTGGTCACGTCGGATGTTTTGCTCGGCACAATACGCAACGCGCCCAACATGAGAAAGGCGGCTATACGTGGAGCTTGTGCGACCCAACCTTTGCGTGTCGTTTCCGATTCTCGGTCCTTATTAAAGGTACGACCTTTGTAAGACCTCACACTTAGCATTCCGTTTCAGTAGGGGACCAACGCTACAGTGAGGAGGCAGGGTGAAGTGCGAACTGCTATGTCTTTTTCGCGTAAGTTCGAAAAGCGGAGCATAGGAACGTGGCGTATACGTTACTCAGGTGGTCGAAATTTCTGGAGCACTCCACTACGGCGTCTCACATAATCATATAGTGGTTTTGGGACGTCAAAACCCACGTACCAAAAAATCAATCAGTATACGTGGCTCTGTCGCGGTTTTCAGAAGGAAGAGTGGTGATGTGGCGTTAAAATTTTCTGAATCGCCAGATGAGTGAGGGAGATAAGAACGTGTGAGTATGACTCGCGTCTCAATCGTTCCAGTAATGAAACAGTTGCAGAAATAAATCGTTAGGGCAGAAAAAAGACCACCAATGTCAAAGAAAAAGACTAGGGTCGAGTACTTCATCCCCGCCATTCTAGGTTAACATTGAACATTTCATGTAGTCGACTGTCCGCAGGCATCTTCGGGAAAATGCAGCAGTTGGAAAGAGAAAACTTACGACCCACCACACGGAGTGGATCACACATCTCTGGTGGAACCACTGACAGGAAGTTGAAACACGAAGGCTTCGTGCCGGGGATACATTCCCCCAGTCTGTGACCACTTTCTCGTCTTTGCTGGTTCATTGTACCCATTCTATTACGCCACAAACCGCAATGTGACAGGGACACACGTGCTGTGGACTTGCTTACGTCGGCAAATGAGCCGCCTTCCCCACCTCCGTGTGAAATGCCTAAGGCCTGTCCCTCTACCTAACCAAGGTCGTTGGGTACATAGATTATGTAATCGTCCACTGAAAGACTTTTCCCAGGAATCAAATTGGTTTGTGTTTGTCTGACACCATATTTTACTATGCCACGGGTAAAGCTCTCAAGGAAAAAAATGTAGCCGTGATTTGATTGATTGATATGTGAGGTTTAACGTTCCAAAACCACCATATAATTATGAGAGACGCCGTAGTGGAGGGCTCCGGAAATTTCGATCACCTGGGGTTCTTTAACGTGCACCCAAATCTGAGCACACTTGCCTACAGAATTTTCGCCTCCATCGAAAACGCAGCCACCGCAGCAAATGTAACCGTGTCCCACAATTACATATACACTGAAGTATTATGAGCGTGTCTTTCATTTGCCCGCCATCATTCTATACACTTCACGTGCCGAATAGCCTTGCAATCACTAGTAACAATGTCATTAACTGTACTTCCAACCACTTGATAAGAAAGACGTGGCTGTTGACTTCAATCACGAGAATGCTTTGGAAGGTTCCGAACGTAATGGAGAATGGTTCGTAAGCCTAAGCAGTAGTGAGGGCGAGAACATTAGTCCCAAGAACACCAATAAAGGGAGCACTTACTTTTTACGTTATAGCATGATGTAAGCTAATCATAGTACTACATTTGCTACTTCAAGAGCAGCTGGTACGCCGCACGCACCGCGGCGCCATCTTTCTATGAATATGACTACCCATGCCATGAAACCATGTACCTGCTCACCGCTGGCGTTTTAAAGGAACACTAAAGCCAAATATCCATTTATGTCAGAGTGAAAGCTTATAAAATGACAACGCGTAAAACGACAATATTATCAACAGCATGCAGTGCCCTTCTTACCGAAGAATTAAGACAAACTCACAAAAATACATACGCTGCAGTAGAACATTCTCAAAATGATTCCAATGACGTCAGACGAACCGCCTACAATTAATCCCTAGTTGATTGATTGATTGATAAGTGGGGTATAACGTCCCAAAACCACCATATGATTATGAGAGACGCCGTAGTGGAGGGCTCCGGAAATTTCGACCACCTGGGGTTCTTTATAATCTGAGCCCACGGGCCTACAGCATTCCCGCCTCAATCGGGAATGCAGCCACTGCAGCCAGAATTCAACCCCGCGACCTGAATTATTCATTAGTAATCGATCTAGCTCCACTAAATAAATTACCTTTCGTGCATCAAGAGAAGTAATAAGAGGCTCCTTCTGCGTGTCTATTTGATTCATTAAAAAAAATGAAACACCGGACGTTGCTATGAAATATGGCACGATTGGTTCGTAAATTCAATTTTCGCGTGGACAAACTGGACAGCTCGTGCCATCTAGTGAGGCCCAGTTGAACCAAGAACGCTTGCAATTTTGAAGGCCATGGCTAAAATTTGTTCAATGGCCGTTGTTGCTGCTGTGACTCCAGCTTCTTTAGTTCTGCTGCTACAAGTGTCGGCAGCCGCATAATAAAGACGAGCAACATTGTGCATGACAAAAATGATGTCAGGCGTTCCGCTTACGCGGGTAATTTAAAATGCGCTAACCGAATGCGGAACACTGAAACAGGATTTTATCTCAAAATAAGCGTTTGTTCGGCACAAAAGTAACACTACGATGTTTATGGACCACTATTTCAACTATTAACATCGACTGAATAGTTGCCTTTAGTGCCCCTATAGAGGGACACCAAAGTCAAAAAACAATTTAAGTCAGAATGCAAGCTAAATGTATGAGAACATCTAGAACCACAATATTATCAACAGCAGTGCCCTATTTACCGAAAAATTAAGTCAAATGCACAAGAACACAAGCGCCGCAGTAGGATATTTTCAAAATGATTCCAATGACATCAGACGGACCGCCAACATTTATTCCCTACTAATCGATCTAACTGCACTAAATAAAGAAACTTGCGTGCATCAAGAGACGCAATCAAAACGGTGCTCGTCCGTTTCTGTTTGATTCATGTAAAAAAAGAACCGCCGAACGTTACTATGGGGAATGGCGAGAGTGCTTCAAAATTCTATTTTCGCGTGGTTACACAGAACAGGTGGTGCCATCTAGCGGGACGCAGTTGACACAAAAGCTTCTGAAATCTCGAAGCCAATGGCGGGAAATTGATCAATGGCCGTTGCTACTGCTGTGGCTTCCGCTGCTTTCGGTCTGCTGCTACAAACACAGTAAAGCCGGGCAACGTTGTGCACGCCAACAGTGACGTGAGACGGTCCGGTCGGTCCGCTTCTTGAGGTGGGTCATTTAAAGTGCGCTAACCCCACGTGGAGCACTATAACGTGATTTAATTTCAGAATAGGCCCTTCCTTGGCACAAAAGTAACACTATGAGGTTTCTGGACCGCCCTTTCAACACTAAATATCGACTTCATAGTTGACTTTAGTGTCCCTTTAAGGCCTAACCACTCGTGCGCATAGCAGCGTGTCACGTGGCTTTTCGACGTGGTGCCCCGCCCTCTCCCGGTGAAGAAAGAGGGCGTGAGGAGGCGAATCTGCATTCTTCTCTCCCTCCATAGGGATATGACGCGGCGCCGCGTCATAAAGCTAAGCGCTGACGGGCTGCAACGCATTCGTATGGCAAGGCCTTAAGAGAGCCATGGTTGGCGCTGGTAATTAAGAAAGCAAGTCTGACGTCCCCTATTTGCCTTTGCAACCTCGCTACTATCACAGCTAAATAAGGTTTTTCTCGCTTTTTTGCATTGAAGAGTTAAATAAGGGTTCATCGTAGAAGTAACAGCTCTGGTCGTATAGTGTGAACAAACACTAAGAACAGTGAAGCAATATATTTTGGATCTTGTTTCGATCACTGTCCGGGCATGTAATGCAGTCCTATAATAAGTAGTACCTGCCAGATCTCGCCATTTCTAAAATTTTTGGGGGTATTGCCCGGATGTCTCATAGAAAATGTCCATAATAATCTCGTCTGATTGCGTGAATCACTCGTTTAAAGTGGTCACGACGCAAAATTTTCGATTATAATTGTTGTTGTGTGGGTTATTTCTTCTTCACTCACAAAGAGCTAGCGAGAGTTTGGCACATTTGGCCAAGTAATTAATTGATAACTGAATATTTTTATAAACAAGCGACCTGCCTCTGCAATTCGACAAATGATATCGTTCCGTGGTGATCGAGATATTCTAGCTTTTCTTTTTGGCAATGAAATTGAACAATATACAGTGGCTAAAACGTTGGTCAAAAACACCTGTTCCACTCCCCCCAGCACGTGACGTCACACGCGCCGTGGTAAAATGGCGGTCGCCGGCAGTAGGCTTGATTTACAGCCGGTGACTTCTAGGGTTGTATTGCGCCGAAATATTCTTTTGCAGCCCCCCTTTCTTTTCTGTGTAGGTGGCATAGTAGACCCTCTACTAGTTTTTGTTTTCGGACAACCACTGATTGTTGGGTGACGGTGCCATAGCCCTTTCAAATTGCCCGGATAACGCTGTTGGCATTCGGCTGAAAGTCACTTGAAGGTCGCCGACAACGGGAGCTGAAAGCACTTCATGCTTAATAAACAAAGCGCTTGACCGCTCACTGATTGATTGATATGTGGGGTTTAACGTCCCAAAACTACCGTATGATTATGAGAGACGCCGTAGTGGAGGGCTCCGGAAATTTCGACCACCTGGGGTTCTTGAACGTGCACGAACTTCTAAGCACACGGGCCTACAACATTTCCGCCTCCATCGGTAATGCAGCCGCCGTGCTTGAACGTTCACTTGAGGCCTCAAATAGCAACCTACCGTTTGCGCTACAATGCAATCACATATACATTAACGCGACAGCGTATATACGAGAGCTCGTTTAGCAGAAAATGCCGGTGTCAGCGTCGACGTCATTCGTTTGAAAAATCATGATCCTGTCCGTGACCGAAGCATTGAGAACGATGCAAATAAAGTGAAAATTTTGTGGTCTGAGTGAAGATCACACCCGGGTCGTTCCCGTGACAATCAGGTGTTCTGCCAAACGGGCACGCGTATACGCAGAAATACAGTGAACATAACTTCCTCTGTTTGAAAATGCGGTGAAAATAACTTTCATGCCTTACAAACACACGCGCCTGGTGTACAGGCTCAACAATACAACATGCAATACCGCATTGATGATTGATACGGGGGGTTTAATGTCCCGAAACCATCATTTCATTATGAGGATCGCCGTAGTGAAGGGCTCCGGAAATTTGGACCACCTGTGGTTATTTTACGTGCACCCAAATCTGAGCACCCGGGCCTACATCATTTTCGCCTTCATCAAAATGAAGCAGCCGCAGCTGCCCCGCCATGGTGGTCTAGTGGCTAAAGTACTCGGCTGCTGACCCACAGGTTGCGGGATCGAATCCCGGCTGCGGCGGCTGCATTTCCCATGGAGGCGGAAATGTTGTAGGCCCGTGTGCTCAGATTTCGGTGCACGTTAAAGAACCCCAGGTGGTGGAATTTTCCGGAGCCCTCCACTACGGCGTCTCTCATATGGGAGTTTCGGGGCGTTAAACCATATCAAGAAGCAGCCGACGCCGTGATTTGATCCCACGACTTGCGGGTCAGCAGCTCAGTACCTTAGCCTTTGGACCACCACAGTGGGGTCATATAATATCGCGGTAATATTCCATGGTACTAGCGTACATTGCCATTGGGTGTCAGAACAAGTGATTATCATAACGACTTCGTGGTTTAAAGCCGGCCTACCATTACAAAACGCACACACGTTACTGCGCGTATTCCATTAAGACAAAGTAGTGGTTGCACAGCAAATTCGAAAACATTCCTCGCGCACAATTGCTCCTGGTCTAAATCATGCTACCCCTTACAAAGAATGCAGCCATTCGTGAAAGCTTCGCTGACACAAGCCACTTTCAACTTTATCGATTGCTTTGTAAATGCACAATTTAAATTTCTCGAGTAACTACATAATATAAAAAGACTGCACTAAGTTGTTGAAATGTGCACTAGGGACAGCATAATGGTATCCCGTTCAACTCTTAAATGCGAGGCTTAAGGAGCCCACAATTTTTTTACATGCTGTGTCTATTGTAAGAAATGCTTGCCTAATTTTTCACTGTAATCAGTAGCAGGCGAATCTTTGTAATGTTCTTACAGATGCAAGAGGACACTCTGGCTTGACAGAATGTAAAAATGGGCTTGGTGGTCAAAGAGACGGACAAAGAGATGGCGGGACGATGTTCAGCCTTCTTTTGTCCTTACGCCGACGTTCAGCACGACCTCGTTCGGACTAAAGGTCTATGTAAAAGATACATTCAGGTCATTGATCCGTTTGTCTCTGGCTCAAAAAGCCAGTGAGCCATCACTTGAAGTGAACAGGCCACGGCGACCCACCGAAAGAGGCAGAAATCGCCACGCTCACTTCATTTGCATATAAGAAGCGAGGTTTCACTTTCGCTGCTATGCGGAACACGTACCAAAGCCGCCTAGCCACGCATGAAGTTCCCACGTCATTATTGACACTGCCATTGTCCGATTACAATTTCCCCTAACCAGCGTTATCACCTTTACTGCAGTGCCTAAACGACCGAATAAAGCGATCAATGGTCTTATATCGAAAGTGCTTCAGGGCACGCCTTGTTGGTTCAGGCAATTCAGCGAAGCTTTTATAGCCACCCGCTTTAAGCACCCTCTCACCCTCAATGAGCCCACTGGAAGCTGCATTGAGAGGGATGACACAAGAGGTCAAAGTGACGGCACGTGCGTCCTCACCTTGAGCACGCGTCATCGAACACGATCACTCTCTTCATATGTGATATCGGAGCACGCTAGTGGTGCAACTATTTAACCTTAGCAGACTTAATTGTAAAGCGCGTCGCCCGGGCCCTGGTGTCAACCCATGGCAAGAAGCGCATATGTACCAAATACCGCTCTTAATTGGTTTATATCAGCACTAGGTAAAGAGCAGCAATCCGTTATGTGACGATAAATCTGCTGTATGACACCTCTCCGATGAGTGCTATGTGCGAGTATCTGTATGGAAAGACGGAGCCTACTAAAATTCAACTCCTTCCTTCTTCCCCCCCCCCCCCCCACTAGAGAACTCTCCTTCCCGCGCACGACGGCAAGATTTATTTGTCTTAGTAGGAAGCGCAGCAACTATTACACACAACACAGGCGCTTAACACACAACATAAGCGCTTGTGTTGTGTGTTCCGTGTAATAGTTGCTGCGCTTCCTACCCAGATGGATTCATATAAGCGGTTGTGTTGTGTGTTTCGTGTAAAAATTGCTGCGCTTCCTACCCAGATGGATTCATATAAGCGGTTGTGTTGTGTGTTCCGTGTAAAAATTGCTGCGCTTCCTACCAAGATAGATTCATACCAACTGGCCCGATACAATTGTTTATTGACAAGATTTGACTTGGCTGTGCAGAGCAGTGTATGCTTTTCACTGCATATGTTGTTGTTTTTTTTTTACCTAGCACGAGAGGTGGTCCCCATTTAAAGAAAATAAATCATGACCCTGTCTTTAGACATTGCGTTCTTGTACCACTTGGCTATTACCAGAAGTCATTGCATCACGTTCTAGCGGATACCAGTTCAATGCGGTAATCCTGCGAAAGTAAAGCCTGATGAAGTGGTGCGCAAATTTTTTGAGTACCCAAACTATATAGGCCTACTCATTTCGCCCGACCTGACGCTTCCCATCTGTATAAAGGGTTTACTCCTGAAGAAACGAAAAGGGCTTCGGCAGCTTCTGGCACATCATTATTCTTCCCTTCACTTGAGATACGTCTCAAATCCAGTATATCATCTAGCATCTCACGACATCTGGAAACTTTATCATTGGCTGTCTAAGCAATGCCTACAATAATGGCTTAAAATACCATATTGGTCAAGCAGCAAGCCCTCACAACAGTAATTGTGGCTCAATCGAAACCGGGACACCCATTCTATTTGAGTTTCAAGCTAATGCTGATAGTATAGTACGCTCTGTGAACAATTGTGTACACTTTCAAACTCCCAGAGACGTTCACCATTTGACTACGCTTTAGACCCTTTCGCCTGCCTCGCGCAACAGAGGCGTGCAATGACGTTTCTGTTTGCATAATGGATAATATTGTCCAGCTCGACAAGCTTTTGCTCTACATAGTCACCCTCGTTTACCTTTCGCCCAGCAAAATATTTCAGCTCATCATAGAACTATAAACTAAAGGAAAAATTCTATCACCGCACTTACCCAGGCAGCAGCCAGAAAACACCATGCATGATTTTTAAAACACATTTTTCCCTCTACGAGCATCTTTTTTTTTTTCTCCTGTCTTTCCCGCCTCTCTTTCAACCGCTATCTCTTCCCACTTTCCAACCCCGATCACACAAGCATGCCAGTGATTTCTATACGACGGCATTTTTTTTTCCTTTCACTAAAACAAGAAAATTTACTCTCGTTTCAAAATGCAAAGACACCGATAAACAAAGTTTGTTAATAGCGCTGCCCCTTTTTCATATCAAGTTCTAATAAAAGATAAAGTGTCGTCGTAAGTTTTGTTTTATATTTATTCATTGATTTTTATTGCGCCTAAAGCAGTCCTACGCAATTTCTTGTGCACAAATTGTTTCTTGAACTGCTTTTTTTGTCTTCAGGATTGATTATCTTTGTATTATTATAAATATTTTATTTAAATGCACTGTCCGCTTCATCTCCAGTTCCGGGTACGTGCGACCTAAAGGTTACCATCATCAGCGTGAGCACAACAGAAGCCAGCAGGATCATCTAACTCTCTTTCAGTAAAACATACGAGAGCGATAAGCTGCTCATTGGCCAACAAAAATCACGATGGCCATCATTAGCTGGCGTAAAAAGTTACGTAGGTGCTGAAGTAGGCAACAATGGAGAAAAAAGAGAATGTGAAGTTCTATTTCACGGGCTGCATTTTATTCTCACTTGTATAGGCCAAAGTGGTGTAACGACAGCCCAGTACAATTCTACATGCTGTGAAGGTTGTACGCCTGTATAGTAGAAAATAGATCAATGTTGATGAATATTTTCCCGTATGCATAACAATGACTCCGGTATTTATTACCATACCTGAATGACGGCACGTGCGCCTTCACAGTTTTTTTTTCTCTGCGTGTTTCTTTAAATCTTTTGTCTCTTCGTTTCATTGTAGTGGTTTGATGGTGGTATGCAAACGTAAAACGTGTCGAAAGCATGCAGAAAACACGCTCCTTTGAAATATCTGTACAAGCTAATATGAGCTCAAAACTTGCCACCGATCCTCACTGATGTAGCGCTTTCGTAATCTATTTGAACGTCAGTGGTTCGCTGAACTCGGAGCCATTAGAAGCGCTTCCTCTCTTGCTCCATTCCGTGTGCGATTATCGTAGATCGAATTTCGGAATAGAGAGAACAAACTTAGCCGGCGGGCATGTGAATGAGGGTCGACTGCGTCAAAAGTAAAAAAAAAGAATAATAAAATAGAGAGAACGCGTGTGCAAGATTACTCTTCCAGTAACACCGGTGCACCTACGGCGCGCGCGTTCAGGTTGCAAATCGAATCCGCAAAGGCTTTGCTGACTATGGTCGAATGCGCTTCGTGTTGCACGTGTATGGAGTAAGCAAACGGAGCACAAATAGGACGAATTGATTGATTGATATGTGGGGTTTAACGTCCCAAAACCACCATATGATTATGAGAGACGCCGTAGTGGAGGGCTCCGGAAATTTCGACCACCTGGGGTTCTTTAACGTGCACCCAAGTCTGAGCACACGGGCCTACAACACTTCCGCCTCCATCGGAAATGCAGCCGCCGCAGCCGGGATTCGAACCCGCGACCTGCGGGTCAGTAGCCGAGTACTTTAGCCACTAGACCACCGCGGCGGGGAAATAGGACGAATTAAATGTACTATAGTGTATGCTGCAGGAAGCACCTTGACGAGACAGAACGCGAAATGTGACAGTGAGAAGACGTATAGTAGCAAAGCGGCAAATCAGCAACGCCTCGCTATCCATACGCCATTGTAGTACCATGTAGTCGTGTTGTAAGAATCACGTAGAGCCCTTCTTGGCGGGCCCCGTGTACAAAACAATGCAGGCACGGTTCTTGAATCAAATGAACGTCGAAATGACACTTTTCTCGAATGAAAATAACAAATGAGAACAGTACAGTGCTATTAGGGTAAGCTTCAAGGGCTTCAAAGAAGACGTGACACGTTAGGAGCGCGAAATGGTGAAGAATAAGTGGCTGGTCATGGAGACAATTTTTTTACACGTAAGTGTTCTACGCCAGGGTTCACTTCGGCTCCGATGACGTATTACTGTCACGGATATGACGTTGTAAATTGTATTCTAACAGATTGCGAAGAAAAAAATTGGGAAGGTTCCATCGCGGGGCGTTGAACCAACGACGTCTCGATCCGTAGTGCGCAGCGCTAACCAACTTGCTAACGGCAAGCTATTTCATCATCATCATCATCAGCCTGACTACGTCCACTGCAGGATAAAGGCCTCTCCCATGTTCCGCCAGTCAACTCGGTCCGGTGCTTGCGGCTGCCAATTTATACCCGCAAACTTCTTAATCTCATCTGCCCACCTAACCATCCGTCTCCCCATAACCCACTTGCCTTCTCTGGGAATTCAGTTAGTTACCATAAATGACCAGCGGTTATCCTGTCTACGTGCTACATGCCCGGCCCATGTCCATTTCCTATTCTTGATTTCAACTATTTACATACGTCATATACCGTTTCGCACTCGTCAGAGCTTTCCAACTTGAGCGAGTTTTTGTCATCAGCAGCGAGATGGCTCTAACGACTCACGTCAGGTGTGCTCTATCGCCTCTTCCGTTCCAATGAGCGCCGCCTCCATGGAGCATGGTCTCTCCGGCGCACGTGCTTATCAGACTCGGGATTACGGAGAGCAGAAAGGTCACTTTTTTCGCTGCCGCGGCCGTGTTTACAGGAGGAGCACGGTGCTCACACACAAAGAAGTAAGAATCGCAACAATTCTTCACGGTTCTCCTATGTATACTTGAGGGTTTATTTCGTGCGTCTTTCTTTTTGTTTCAACAGGTGCTTTAAGTGTCGAGCTGTGACCACTGTATGTCCGTGCTCATCCTATGTATGCTTATTTTGTGCGCGCTCTCTGCTTGAAGTGCGCGCTGTAAGTTTCGAGCTTCTTGCCATTTTTCGCGTGGCTTCGCAACTTGTTGCGCTATAGCATCCATTCCTTCGCAAATGGGGCGAAACATTGTTCGCACCTTGTTGCTGTAGAGCATTCATTCCTTCGCAAATGTGGCGAAACATTGCACAATAAACACTCAACTACCTGATCGTGTCTGTGAAACGTGTCTGTGAAGACACGTTTCAACTTCGTGTTATGCCGATTCTCAGAAAGAGAGATCAGCCACATTTTTTATTATTGTTGTCGTTTTAACAGGCAATACAAGCTGACTGTAAAAGGACATGTGGAAACGACGCACACTATGCGCCACGTTCGCTCGCATGCCAGGGACCAAGCGCCTCTTGTTTTCATTGTCTCCTGTATGCCTTTCTTCAATCTACTCGTGGAGGACATTGCGGTTCTTCTTAAGGCAAATGTGGGTGCTGAATATACCGTTAATCGAGAGCTCTAAGGGCGTGCTGAAGAAGCGTGTAAAACATTTCTGTGACCATGCCATCAACGAAGCTTCGGCAAAAAAGCCGGTAAATAATAATTTCCTGTGCCCGCACTAATCGTGAAGGGGTAGTTGATCGTTTGCAGTGCAGAATCTAAGGCGACTCTTGATCAAGCCAATCGAAGTTTATACTTAGGGGTGTTGCGTTGAGAGGCGAGAAACCTAAAGACCAACAAAAGCCGACCCCTTTTTTTTCTACCTTCCTCCTTTTTTCGTGTACCGCCTTCCTCGTTATTAAAACAATTGGCTGCCAAAGAGCTCCATACAACATTATTGTGGGCACAGCGAACGATGATTTATACACAATGCATTTCATGAACCGTTATCAATGTACAGCGGAGGTCAAAAGTTCCGAGGATATTATCCCATGTATTTCTACGGAGACATGGCCTGAAAACTACTGACCAGCCACGTACTTGCATGAAGCGGGACTAAGAGTTTATATTTTTATGATAATCTATGCAGAAAAAAAAGAGTTAGGGTGAGGGGAGGGGTGTTATGGCAGGAGACTCGCATTGAGAACGCCACTTCCAAGTTGTTCGTTTTCACACAAGAATGCACTGCTGGTCCGTCGTATAGAGGCAAAGAAAGATGGTAACGCACAGCATAGTATTGCATTGTACAGCATACAAACAAGGGTTATGAAAAGAGAAGTGATAATAAAGAATGAAAAAAAGAGGATAACGCAAAGCGTAGTCATGGAGGGTACCGCACAACAAGCAAGAGTTAGGAAAAGGGAAGTGAGGGTGGCGTTGGTTGGGTACGCCACCAGTTCCGCTACTTCCTTAATCTATGCACCAGTAGTGCGCAGCTGCTCCAATCTTTTCAGGTGCGAAGCAGTTTTTTTTTCTTTGCATATTGCGGAAACATTCAGCGTTTGCCTATACGTATTTATCTATCTAGTCACATTGGTTTGGGCGTTCTCGTGATTATCTTTTTAACTTGGGGTAAAGATCAAGATTAGTATGGAAGGGTAAGAAGGTTTAACTGTTGTGACTGTCTGGTAATCATCTGCATAATGTGCAACACCTTTCGCGTATACTTCAAACTCTTTTCTCCCTCCAGACACAAGTGGTCCATACCCCTAAACCATGCACTGGCCGCGGTATGCGGGTATGCACCCCACGTGCTTGAGTTTATACCTACAAAGGAATGGCGGCAACAAACACGGGTCATTTAAATGCGAGAGCGTTAAGAAAAACCGACATCGGCAGCATTGGAGCGACGAAAGCAAATAATTGGTGTTCACCCTACAGGGGCATGCATGATGGTTTGAGTTTGGTTTAACTCAGAATCTTTCCAAGCTCTGGAGACAGCCCCTTTTGAACGAGCTGAATGTATGAAACGGTCCTATCAATCCCTCAGCTCGCGCTGCGTTTCATTGCTTACGATGGAAAGCGGCGTCACGTCAGGGGTGGTCGAGAAAGTTGAGCGTCTCTTCAAACCGGAAGCATATCCTTTCATTTGTTTGTCATTGTACTCAGTACAGAAGTGGACCTAATAAAGAAAAGTGACAGAAACCTTAACTAGCCATATTTTTAGAGGTACGGGCTGTTTGAATTTCTTTTAAAGCGTTTATTATCTGCACTAAGTGCCCTTTCGAATAATCAACGCCCTTCATCACCGTGGTGTAGCGGCTATAGGGTGTTCGACTTCTACCCCAATGGTCGTGGGTTCGATACCGGCTTCTGCGGTCGCATTCTGATGGAGGTGATGTGGTAAGTATCCGTCCGTCACTCTTCCGCAGGAATCACACTTCGACGGGAGGCTTGTTGAGAGCCTGCGAATGAGTCACCTAATAAAAGGTAAATACCTAACATACGCAAAAACATGGTGGAAGGAATCAGCGCGAAAAACGAGAAAGCAGACAAAGGAGGACACATACAGAGCGCTGACTTACAACAAAAATGTTATTCTTCGAACAACGCATATATGCCTGTGCAGTGGAGATATGGGGGACGCATGCTTGAGTAGGCCTTCGATTGCCCTCTCAGAAAAGGAAGGTGTATTTTTATCTGGTTGATTGCACGCACTGTGAGAATGGTTTCGTGATCTTCACATTTCATTTATCTTCGACTATGTCTTTTCTTGTTTTTTTTTCCACTGCATAGGTGGCAGAATAACATTTTTTCTTTGTAACTCAGCGCTCTGTACATGCCCTTCTTTGTCAGGTTTCTCGTTTTTCGCGCAATTCCCTTCCTATATACCAACATGCTCGAGTAACCACTTTAGCTGCAAAAACATAATCTTACCTGTGTCATGGCGACCCCGCTATCGGCAGCAACTTACTTCACTCCCAGCTCGCGTACCCAGCTGGCTTTTCACAAAATTGTGGCCGTCGAGGGCCTTCGTTGCTTTGAGCTGCTGCCGCGGAACAAACACCACTCGACCGTGACACTGGAAATTCACAAACTTCCGACGCTTTGACGCCTGGCCCCAAGAAATTCACTTACGCTGTAGGCTGCCTGCAGCGCGAGCGTGTCCGCGCCGTATAGTTGGAACTTCTTGTCTTATCATGCGCGGCTTTTCAGGAAGAGCGTTTTTGCGTATACATTCTTGTCTTCGCTGGCTTTGTGGTTATTGCTCGGTACTCGTCACAAGCACGATCACGCTGGCACGCCTGTTTGTTTATTTGGAGCCACCACACGCGCGCATTCCGGCTCAGCTGGCTATGACTTCCAAAATGGTGGACTATCCACTATGCACAGCACCGCTGTGCATAGTGGAAAGTCCGCCATATTATAAAAGGGTGAGAGCTCCCTATTATATTTGGGTGAAAGCTGCCTATTATAGTATGTTCATAATACCTCAACGGTCCCACATGGGACATTACATGACGGGTTCACCATATAGTTCCCCATATTATAATAGGGCGAAAGCTACCTATCGGGCCATGTCTTGCTAATAGCATGGCCCTTTAATACTTTTTTTTTCTGGCCATGAAACTCGCGCGAAAGTTTCATATGGGGACAAAAGTGGTCACCAGAGGCGCGACACCGCAAGCGAGAAGGCATCCATCGGCCGCACTAGGCAGAGCTGTAGCACGTTCGCGGAAGAGTCTCCCATCAAATAAACTTCTTCAGATATTTTCGTTCTCTGTGTTCTCGCTAAGAAATCATAGCAGCTATTAGTATTGGCAGATTTAGTTGCGTGTCCGCAGCAGCCGTACGGACGCAGCCTCCCTTTCCGAATGGCTGGCAGGCTGCATCCGCATGGCTCCTGCGGACGCGCAACTTTTTTCGTCTGTTGTCAAAGTGACCCATGATGCGCACTGTCAAATTGCCCAAGTCCTTGATTGCCGGAAATGTTGTAACTGAGTCCTTCTGTAAAGTGACGCGCATTCGTAGCGTTCCTAAATTTCTCAATCCCTGCAAAGTCGTTTTCGGGCTTCAACCGAACACTGTGACTGGTTCTAGATGACTGACATGGTTAACAAAGTTTGCGCTAAAGATTACGGAGCAGCCGTGCTCAGGTTGCACGTAACGTTCATTTTCGGAATAATTGTCACTCTATTTTATAGGGTATCGTGAAGCAGCGAGTAGAAGTTCGCGTGCAAATAAGCAAATCTGTATATCAGGGTCACTTGGCGTTATTGACCTTGAAGTACCTCTTGAGGGATATCGTTAGTGATCAAGCCGAAAAATTAAAAGCTCAGAATGAGACACTACAAAACGGAGACGGATGCTCAAGTTATGTTCTTTTCTTTTAGATGCGGAGCATCTTATACTCGCGCCTTGTAGTGCGCCGTCCGCGCCGTCCGCGCCGTCCGCACCGCTTCTCGAACATTCGACAGCTGACGCGCGCGCATGCGCCTTCGCGCCGTCGCCCACTCTTCCACCATCTGTGCATCCCTTCCTCCTCTACACACCGCGCGCGCTTCACTCCTCCACCATCTGTGCACCCTTCCTCCTCTACATACCGCGTTCGACATCTACAATTCTCCTGATTCTCCAGTGGACGCGCATGGGGCGTCGCGCTTCGAGAACATTCAACAGCTGACAGTGCATGCGCCGTCGTGCTGTATATATACTCAAGGTCGGCGCTCGCTCAGTTGCCGCTCGTCGGTTGGTTTGTACGGCGCGTCGAAGTCCAAGGTCGCGGTGAAATGAATTCCAACGAATCCACAAACACAATGATCGACGTCCCTTCGACCAGCGCCGCCCTTTCGCATACGTGTGTACGTGTTCACTCATTTAACACCCCCTCCTACAACCACGTTAACCAATTTAGCCATCGACCCAAGTAAGTCGCAATTTAACACCCCATTTCACAACCACGTTAACCAATTTAGCCATCGACCCAAGTAAGTCGCACTTTAACACCCCGTTAACCAATTATATGGTCCGCATCCTCCTCAGTGTTCCCCCGAGGGAAGCTGCGGGCAATTTTTTTTATTTGGTGTCACAATTCGCGCCCTTGATATTAAAGATTAAAAAATGAGATGAAACTGTTGTGAGCCGCTAGATATAGACACTACGCGCTATATCGGTGCAGTGGTATATAAAGAGCTTCTCGGTGTATGAAGGCTTGTGAATATCTGCATATACTCCATTATTTCTATTCGCGTGCGCCTACACTTTTGTCAGTTTCCGCTGGCATAATCGAAGCTGTTGCTTCACGCGGCAAAGTTGGGCCTTCACTATCTGCAGCGCCGATGCTGAACAAACGGTGACCTCTGTTTGACACTCTGCATCAGCGTAGCAATTGTGACTCTAAGTTCTCACAACATCTGCAAAGAGTGAGAAAGCGCAAAATTTATAAGAGAAGCGTAGTGAGCGGGTAGGATACTTGCAAGCTTTGTGCCAGACTTACCAACGATTTCTTCGTCGACTGCGCTGAAGACGTCTGTATTCGCGACTGGTGCACCACAATTCGGAGAAAGCTCTCGTGACCTTTTTAGAGGTGGGCGCTTCGCTGCACGCGAACGCTGTTTTGGTTTGCAGAGGTAAGAAGGCAAACCTTCAAATATCCTTGGTATGGCGTCTTTTACCAGTCTCGGTCGTTCTCGGGGCAGGAAACGATGACTCTGTTCAATGTGCACACGTCCGCACGTACAATGTCACTGGCGTCGAAATGTTTTTTACACACGCGAGCATCCTTTGAGGCGAACGAAAATCCGGCAGTCTCTTATTGCGGGATCGCACTTTTTCACTTGTAGCGTTGTTCAGCGTTGGCTGGGAAACAGAACAGGGAAACTTTTCCCACAGCCGAGCCGGCTTCCCCGTCCGTCTATCTACGCCAGCGCCGCGGCGGGGCAAGTGCGGCCGGTGTATGAAGCTCTCCTATTGAGTGACGCGGGAGTTTCATGACCAGAAGAAAATTATTAAAGGACCATGCTAATACCATGTTAATGAAGCTGTGAAAAGCTAAAGCTGAGCTCATTAGGACCCTGGCAACTAACACTACGCTAATTGGGAGCGTTCTAATTAAACCAAAGCAAATTCGGATTTTGCTCATCAAGATCATGTCAACTGTAATTATGCTAATGAGGCACATTAATTATAGTCCGAGGCACGTGTTCAGTGCGATATCAACGCACGTTAAAAAACACCAGACTTTCACCAATTCCAGAGCTTTTCACTACGGCGTCTCTGATAGTCATATTTGGTTTCGGGACGTAAAACCCCCGATATTAATATATTATTATAACTGATTTCAACTTGCTAATTAGTCCTGAAACTATGTACGTTAAAAACATTTTAGGTTAAGACAAAATCATTCAATGTGATGTTACTACCTAGGTAGTTCTGCCGTCGTAATTGAGACCGAACTGACGCGGTCGTCCCTCTGATGCTGACCAAACACACTGAGACCACGGCGCAAGTTGTTTAAGCTGACCAAAATATTTTAATGCGATAGCGTTAGAGAGCTCGTGTCACAGGAATTCCGCCATTGGCATCGGCCCCGTTGGTTGTGAGCGAAAAATTGTCCGTGAGTGAAAAAGCTCGTTAGAGAGATCGCCGCGGAAGGCTGCTACTTGTCCACGCGTGCACGCGCGATCACACTAAAAATGTCACGCATTCGAAGAAAAAAAAAGAAGTGCTCAAGGTCCCGAGGCGTGGGTGATGTGGTTTTTTTGCCCCTGCCTCCGCTCCCTGCTTAGCTTCCAGCGCTTTCGTCGGGACGAGAGAAGGGAGAATTCAATAGCAGCATGCGACAAACCTTTGTAACTCCACTCGCACTAGACGGATTCTTAGAATTTCGCGGCGTTGAATTTGTGAGGCAATAAGCTCTTCTAGTGAATCCATTCCATGGTTACTTGAAAAAGTGTTTCAGGGCCCATTTAACGCATTTTGTTCGACAGGTGTCACGACAAAAACGAGCCCAATCGGCAATTTGTAGGCGCATTTGGGAGGCCTCAAACTACGTCAAAAAAGGCTGGGATAGTGCAGCCATCACCGCTAAAAACACACAAGAACTTTCAAACAGCTCTAGAAATGGACAACCATGTCAATGTAGTGGAAAACATATCATTCCTTTCCAGAGGCATTGATCAAGCAAACAGCAAACGCTAGATAATGTGCTGCCATCTGTGACGCGTTGTGAGACTCTTTATGGCCTCCGAGATGAAACGCGCGCGGCATGTATCTTGGAGGCCATGTGACTCGCTTTAGATTCAACCTGTATGTACCATTGCCGTGCGCGCACTGGTACAATATACTGTGTGTGTGTGTGTGTGTGTGTGTGTGTGTGTGTGTGTGTGTGTGTGTGTGTGTGTGTGTGTGTGTGTGTGTGTGTGTGTGTCTGTGTGTGTGTGTGTGTCTGTGTGTGTGTGTCTGTGTGTGTGTGTGTCTGTGCGTGTGTGTGTGCGTGTGTGTGTGTGCGTGTGTGTGTGTGCGTGTGTGTGTGCGTGTGTGCGTGTGCATGTGCGTGTGTGTGTGTGTGTGTGTGTGTGTGTGTGTGTGTGTGTGTGTGTGTGTGTGTGTGTGTGTGTGTGTGTGTGTAACAAAACATATCAATAAGTATGCACTTAGCGGCTGAAGGGCGCACTAGGAGCCGGTTTTTGCTATGGCGTAGCACTCTTAAAGGCGAAGCTTAAGGGTCCCCCAATTTTTACATACAAAGACGCTGCTGCTGCTTAATGTCCCCCGCATGGAACGCTTGACAGTCACACCGGCACTATGCCACTCACGAGTTGAACTCGGGCTTTCTCAGAATCGACGAGCCACTCTAGTTTGCACGTCAATCAGTTTGATTAACCGAAGCCCGTAGTGAATATCGGGTCACGAATTCACTCTTGCCAAGGAATAGTGCTCTTGCCCCGCCACGGTGGTCTGTTAAGGTACTCGGCTGCTGACCCGCAGGTCGCGGGATCAAATCCCGGCTGTGGCGGCTGCATTTCCGATGGAGGCGGAAATGTTGTAGGCCCATGTACTCAGATTTGGGTGCACGTTAAAGAATCCCAGGTGGTCTAAATTTCCGGAGGCCTCCACTACGGCGTCTCTCATAATCATATGTTGGTTTTGGGACGTTAAACCCCACAAATCAATCAATCAAGGAACAGTGCTCACGCTGCAAGGCCAAAACTGAGGTGATATCATCACGTGGCTACGATGTCTGGCATTCAATTTTATCGCACTCACGACGTACTACTCACAGCCATCAAGCAAGCATCCCTGATGGCATTTGCGGCGAGAAGTGTATTTGTTTGCCCGTTCGTGAAGACATTGTTTTACGGATTCGTTACTGCAGAAAAATCTCCAGAAGTTTACTATAAGTAGAACGTACCTGTTCGTTTACTTATCTCAAATATTGTATAGAAGCAAAACGAGTTGCACTAGAACGTTGCGTGTTCGCGCTTGTTGCTTGCGAGAGTGAAAATTTACATGCCACCGGTGAAACGAAAGAACTCACGCGAAAGAGGGCAAACATCTGTGAGCACACGTGTATGAAAAAAGCGACGTTCAATTTCAAAAAGAGATAGTGCGACAACGACGCTGACGCTGTTGTGTTTGCTGAGTGACGCCGCTTACGCGTTCGCGAGCACTGTTCCTGAGTAATCCATCTCAAATGTGGAACATGCGCTTGTGACGACATGTGCGCTTTTGTAGCTGTTTTACGCAACGTTTTTTTTTTTTCGCTTTTCACACCGTCTTCTTGTCATGACTGCGTTGGGCGAGCTCGGAACAAACTCAGGTCTTCCTCCATAGCGCCCCAGGAATAGAGCCAAAGCTTTCTGCGTGGCAATCAAGTATCATACCTCAAAACCACGCCACGTTTCGAAACTGATTTGTCAAAATACCCTGCGCCGGCGTAATGTTGGCGAAATGTCAATTGAGCTTGCAGCACTCCTCCTCAAATTATATAAACGTTACATATGCACTCCAATGCTACTGGCGTCACATCGGGATTGCATCAATTCTAGTTAAGCGCCATCCCCTGAAGATGGTCTATATAGCACTATCCAGGGCTGCGATCCTCGAGAGAACACGCGCTACATATCAGATTACTGCTTCAGGTGTTGGTAATACACACAGACATGTAATGTTAGATTAGATTAGATTTGTGGGGTTTAACGTCCAAAAACTACCATACGATTATGAGAGACGCCGTAGTGGAGGGCTCCGGAAATTTTGATCACCTGGGGTTCTTTAACGTGCACCCAAATCTGAGTACACGGGCCTACAACATTTCCGCCTCCATCGGAAATACAGCCGCCGCAGCCGGGATTTGAACCCGCGACCTGCGGGTCAGCAGCCGAGTACCTTGGCCACTTGACAACCGCGGCGGGGCCAGACATGTAATGTTGAACAGCACGTATGTTTTGTGTACACAGTTGTTTACAGTTCTGTAACGATGCCAAAAGCAACATGTCTGTGCGTCTAACATTAGTACGTATGTTTAGCGTCATTTCATAACGTTTCGCTATATAAAATTACACCACGGACACCTTCCCTCCGTATGCTCTGTATGACATCGATTCCCACGGTATGTGGAATCTATACCCAATTCCTCCTCTTTATTTAGGATGGACACATAAAAGCTGGCCGACGAAAAGAATAAAAAATATAATGCACTGATAAGCACCTCTCCAGTAAGTTTTCTTATAGCGCACGTAAAAGATAGAAAGAAATGAAGGCACATATATACAGACAGAGCTCCTGTCAATTACATGCGCTGCAAGAAAACCTACCGAAGATGAGCGACCAACAAGCCCACATAGCATCTCTCTGATAAGCACAACGTAAAATTTTATTCAGTTTGCGTGGCTCCAGTTTGATCGTATGTCTGATGGCGGACATGCATAGACCAGCCAAGCTGCATAGACTGCGCTTGCTGGTGGACACTGGTGCCGAAGTTCCCTTTATTCCTGCTTCTAAAGCTGACCGACGCCTCCGCGAAAAGTCAGCTGACCATCAAAGTCAGCATTGTGTGGTTTTCTGGAAGATCCATGGTCAAGGTCGTTGCCAGAGACTTGGTATCCACTTGGTATCTACTGAAACAAAACGTTGCGTCCTTTTTCAATCACATAGTACAGCCAAGTAGCAGGAAACAAGAAATATCAAGTAGAACTAGTTTATTTAAACGATCAAGAAACACACAAAACTGCGACGAGACATGATCGAAAGCAATTATTACCATACCGGTGATGTGATTAATATGTGAGGTTTAACATCCAAAAAGCACCAAATGATTATGAGAGACGTTGTAGTAGAGGGCTCCGGAAATTCAGACCACCTGGGGTTCTTTAACGTGCACCCAAACTTGAGCACATGGGCCTACACCATTTCCGCCTCCATCGAAAATGTAGCCGCCGCAGCCAGGATTCGATCCCGCGACCTGCGGGTCAGCAGCCGAGTACCTTAGCACCGGTGATATGAAGAGCGCATGAGTAGCCTCGGGATATTGTCACGGGGTCTTGACGTGGACGAAGGCAGGAGACTAGATGGTCAGAACAAACTGTTTATTTTTGCAAACCTGTGCCCGATATACAGAAATTTGGGTTACAGTAGCACCTTGCACTGATAGCGGCGCATGCAGCGTCAGCCGTTGATCAACTGACAAGCGGCGAAGCGTGTCGGCATTTATACGCACGCCATTGAACATTCTAGCGTTATCGCGAGCGGTGACGTAGATTCCAGAATAATCTGAAATGCTCACGTCGTGGGCGTAATCTCAACAAAATGATCTACGCCAGCCCTGAAGCTTCTCGAACACTGTAGGCGCGGTTTGCGCTGAGAATCGCGTACAGCGCAACGGGGTGATAAGGAAACATGAGGAAGGAACGTGGCAATATGCGCACGAACGTGCATACACACACGCTTCGCACGCGTGACCTTCGCATGTGCGTTTGTGTGCATGACGCATGCGAAATCAAAAATGTTTGGCGGCGAGAATTGCAGCAGCTTAATTTGAGAATAGGTCGGGCACAGAAAGCAAGCAGCCCCGCCGCGGTGGTCTAGTGGCTAAGGTACTCGGCTGCTGACCCGCAGGTCGCGGGTTCAAATCCCGGCTGCGGCGGCTGCATTTCCGATGGAGGCGGAAATGTCGAGGCCCGTGTGCTCAGATTTGGGTGCACGTTAAAGAACCCCAGGTGGTCGAAATTTCCGGAGCCCTCCACTACGGCGTCTCTCATAATCATATGGTGGTTTTGGGACGTTAAACCCCACAAATCAATAAGAAAGCAAGCATATGCGAAAGATACAGTCACACACGTCATGCAACAAATTTTCTAAAGCGCTTACTTATCTGAACGAAACTACACTGCACGCTTAGAGAAGGCCGAATATTGACAAGAATGCACACAATCGAAATAACGTTGTACTCAGTGAGGAGAATTAGGTCCTCACGAGTGAACTGATCAGAACGAACTATCGCAATGTCCGTCACCTTCTTTTCATTGCGTAAGTTTCTGTTTTGCGCCGTTCTCCGTTGCGCATCGTCTGCATCCATCAGGACGTGATAGAACGATACGTTGTCATCTTTCCATCACGATGCCACGCATTACGACACATTGCAATGGTCTCTGGACATCACTTTAATTTCTTCTTTTTCGGCCTTGCACGTGTGGGATGACGGAAAGAAAGGAACTATGTGGCCACGTCTCCACAAGCGTAACGTGGTCACATCTATCCTTTCAAGGTTGACCCTGTTAGTGCCGTTTAAAGGTGCAGCCGCTAGGTGGTGAGCACTCAATTGGAGTCGCGAATGACCAGGAGACGCTAGCATTCAAGTACTCAGCTGGTGTATGCATGCCCTTTCTCAGTGCTCTCCTGGTAAAGCGGATGATGTGACTACAAGCCAGCTAAGCCCTCCCAGGGTGATGTAGAACTGGCATTGAAAAACGTCAGTACAATTCAGTGGTTATATATGACACTGTACTCAACAGGGCTATACATAATTATTGTTTTTTTGTTATTACAATAGCAATTATATGACACTCTCAGCTGGATTTTGCCGCCAGCCGCCAGCATCGGCGTCCGCGATCATTCACCGTATATGTATACGTATTTATATGTATATGAAAACGGAAGAAACAAAAATAATCCAGAAAAAGACCTTGGCGCGCGCAATCGAACGCTAGACCTCGGGCTTGTGAGTGTGTGGCGTTAGCCACTGAGCCACGAAGGAGCACCTCCTTCAACGCTGAAACGACAAGCTATTTATATCTACCACCGATGCCTACTTCGGGGAGACCATGGCCTCTGAGATGGCGGGCGCGACCTGCCGCACGCCCGCAAACTCGTCGGCCGTGGAGGAACTATCATGTTTTCAGCATTACCAGCAAGATGGCGCAATGAGTGCGCGTGGCCAGATCGTCACAACGCGGCGACGCGCACTCATGCGTTGATCTCCCTCGCGACTTTGCCTCGCGGAGGGTAGAGGGAGGGTAGACGCTCACACGCGCGCACGCTTATCTCGTGGTGGCGAGAATGATACGCCTTTGGCTTTCGCCGGAACGATTCTGTTGTAGTTACCGGGAGCACAAATGTCACTGCACTCGCTGTCCAGTTTCCGTTTGCGAAAAGGACGATGTAACAACTGAAACACTTATTCGCATTAATCTGTTCCTGTGAGTACGTTTCATGCGTAATTTGTGCATGACTAACGCAGGGCACGTTTCTCTCTGCTTGTCATTCTTCGCGTGACATTCCCATGTGTTGCTACCGCATTGGTTGCTTCGCCTTTGCAGCAAAGCTCTAACATTTACTAAACACCTCACACATATGTGTAGAGCGGCGAACTTTTTCTCAAAACTAAAAGAAAAATGGTGACTTTTGGCGACTTCTTTGTTATTGTTAGGTGAAATTCACTCGATAGTCGATGGCGACCCTGATCGGCGTTTCATTCTTACATGATCTACACTGCTGAAGCCCCTTGAAGTGCCACTGCCTAGTTCGTGAACTGAGACGACCGCACTTCTCTGGAACACGGTCGGTGATGAAGCCTGCGCCACCGTTAAGACTAAACTTCCCAAAGCCGCCCTCCTGTACCACCCTTCACCGACTGCTTCCATTAGCCTCGTGGTAGACGCTTCTCAGAAACAGTTGGAGCCACTCTTTATCGGTGAATAAATGGTGCATGGGCTTTTATTTCCCTTTTTTCGCAAAAGATACGCGGCTCTGAGCACTGATACAGTACTTTCAGGCGGGCACGCCTCGCGGCACCTCGCTTTCATTACCGAGTTCACTACACACAAACCCTACGTCAAAGGCAGCCTTCTCAGCAAAGCGGATGCCCTTAGTCGCATTAATATCAACGCCAAAACAACCCCCATCGGCTTTTCTTTGTCTTCACTGACGGAGGCACAAGCATTGGATGATCAGCTTCCACGACTCCAATCATCCACATCCCTCCGACTAGAGCAAGTTGACTTTCTCGACCATGATGTCACGCTCTGGTGCAACGTCTCTGTACTCGCACATATATGTTCCTTTATATCTGCGCTATGCTGTTTTTCGTGTCCTGGACTCAACCATGCCTCCATGGCGAAAATTCCTTCTCCCTGATGCACGCTTCGACAACATCTACTTCGACATCCTTCACCTTTGCCACCATGCCATGGTTACACGTACTTGCTCACGTGCATAGACAGGTACACAAGGCGGCTTGAATCAGCTACAATGCCTGAGGGTGTGTTCCAATACTCACCGTGCGTAAACGGCTAATTAGCTAAATGTACTGCGACCATCTCAAGTCCTATTCTAATCCTCACGTAGCCGGCAAAATAGACAACTCCGAGAAGACCGCATCGTGGAAAAATGCAATGCAGGCTACTTTGCTGTCTAAACACGAAGGCGGCTCTCCGAATCACTCGGATTGATCTAATCTCGCCGGAATGGTCGTCTGCACACAAGCAGATGCTTCTCTAGACGGTTAATGTGAGTAACGTAAATTTTTTTTTAATTTCAACCTGAAGTATGCAATAAAATACAGCAGTTACATTGGTTTATTTTAGCTTTCTCTTCTCGACACGAGGTGGGGCCTCGTCATGTAAAAGCCGTCTAGACGTGTTACATTTCTCGGACAGCATGGACTTGGTGCTGTCTTCTAAGCTGTCTGCGTAGACTGTTTACGGGCTGTCTAAGAATTGGAACACGGCCTGACATAACAGCGCGCACAGTTGCTCGTAGTTTTGTGTATGCCTGGATTAGCCGTTTTGGTGAGCCATGAACAGTCACTACTAATCGAAGTCTTCGATGCACACAGTTCGAATTGGTGCTCTTTATGGTGCATTCAGACGACGGACCGTATCCGGATTTGTCGTGGACGTGGACGGCTAATCCGCGGATGATCCGCCTGCAGGTGCATCCACACGACGGACGATGTCCTAGAAGAAAACAACCGCATTACTCTCGACAGCAGATTCGGCGCTCACCTGCGCCCGCTGGCAGCAGACCGGTTTGAGAGTATTCAACATGGATGCCCGCAAGAAGCGACGCTTGGCTGCGATGTCTGTCGTGTTGTGACAAATGAACGAGGAGTGTTCTTCTTTCAGGAGAAAAGGGAGTTGCTGGCAAAATGTTCTTTCAACTATATTGTTCCCCACTTGTAAAACTTCGGAACGCGTCTCCCATCCTATTTTTAGAAGTGGCACGTCGCCGGTTGCAGAAGTTAGAATATTTCATCACCATGACGGCGAAGAATCTCGCGTGTCAAATGACGGCGGCGACATTTCCTGAACCACCAAAGGTGATTTCTACGCATTTAATCACCTGAAAACAAAGCCCCCGAAAACTAAGTAAACCATGCTCAAACGTAAATGATACTGACCAGTCATGCAGCTGTCCGCGAGCCATGGAGGACATGCCGCGAGCAGACGAAAAGTGTACTGGTTGCCAAAAACCCCAAGCTAATCCGCTGAAGTATCGGCTTTTTCCCGCCAGAATCCCGATGTGAGAAACAGGTCGGGGTCATCCGTCCGCGAGCCGCGCGGACGAGTCGCGGACGAGGGGAATCGCTAATATGAGGTCACGTGACGCACCATCCGTCCCGCCACATTCAGATTCGGTCCGCCGTCTGAATGCACCATTAACTTCTAGGTCGTGCGCACACTCGCACCACCGCTTACCATCCTACCTTCAATGCCATCGTTGAGAGATTACATAGTGACTTGAAAGCAGCACTCGCCTCTCAGCCCCACGCCGAAGATTGGGTATCACACCTCCTCATCGTGCTTCTCGGCCTTCGATCAAAGCTCCGATCTAAAAGTTTCTGCTCTGTAGCTGAGATGGTGTATACCTGCACACTCCATTTGCCAGGTGAACTCGTCCACCTACTTCTTATGCAGACTGTTTTGAATTATTATTTTGTCTATAGCGTCTGCGGATCTTCATACAAAACTTGCGTCCATTGCCAGCTTCTGCTCACACGAATAAGCACGACATCTTTCTACCTCAAACCTGCAAACATCCTCCCACGTTTTAGCTCGCGTAGATGTGCCTCACCGCGCTCTTCAAACTCGCTAAAACTGTCGCTTCCCAGACATCAAACGTTCTGAACATCATTCCACAATCCTGCGCAATGAGCGTGAAGCCACAGTCTCAATCGAAATGACCAAACCGGCATCCACCATTAACAGCTCCGTTCGACCACCTCTTCAAGCACTCATGGCCACTGGTCGCCCCCCCCCCCGGGAAGGGGTGAGAGGGAGGCACCTGAGGCAGACTTTTCTTCTTCTGGCGCACAACTTGGGTCATTAGCTGGTAGTTGGGGAGGTGCTTATAAAGAGGAAAAATCAGTTCTAAGAATTGAATAATGTAGTGCTTGAAAGGTGTAAAAATTTATATACCCAATTCTTCACCAGTCCTCTGAGTGGGTATGAGCCATGGATGAGGCGTCAGGATCATCAGCAGCATGAGCATGAGCATCATCTTTAATGGCGTATGGATAAAACATTATGTCTTTTTCCTAAACCGTGCTTCAGAGTGCTACGCGTTACTTGGATTAACGTACATAAAGCGCCAAGTTCTCGCTGAAGAACAAGAAAAAATGCTTACAGATTACATTGTACGTCTGTAAAAGGCTGTGAATCCAGCCCAGCGCTCACTGCATCCCATCTCAAGAAGCAGTTTGTACCTAAGGCCGGAAATCGTGAGACGCAGGCTGCACAGAAGGAAACAGGAAACCAAATTTTTAATATCAGCAGCTTCAAACAGCACGGCGCTTAATCGAAGCTGCCTGAATGATAGGAACACAACACTGAGTCGAGAATTGATAGTACGCCGTCTGAGAAAGATCCGTCACGAAGCGTGCCCAGAGAGGCGCCACAAAGTTCGTGTTAGTACTTTCTGGGCTTATTTTACTCGCTTGAACTGCAAAAACTAGCGACCTATTTTGCCCTACAATTAAGGGCAAAATAGTGTATTCAATATTTTGGTTTTTCACCTGCTAACCAGTACCCACATATCATGGGGTAAAAAGCCTGCGAACAGCCAAACTAGCATTTCCCAACAAAATATGTTCAAGGTCTCAAATGTTGGACAGTTCCAACGTAAACGTTATTCTGGTGGACCTTGTTTTACTTTTAAAAAAACGTCGTGTCTGAACTGTGTGACGCCTGACGCTATCGAAGTTACTCTTTTTTTGATCGAGATACGCAATCTATTAGAACTTTACATGAGCGAAAGGGTTGAATGCTATCATTTTACAGGGGCGAAAAAATCTGATATACAGCGTGAAACATTCAATTCGCACTGCGTGAAACTCCATGTCTGAATTGAATCTCAGTAGTTTAGGAATGCGCTTGCATGAATGAGTTTTAGCGCAAACAATAGGGGTGTACGACGAGCAGAAGCAGACTGCAGCAAATGCTAATCACTCGTCCTTTCACTGGACAACGTACAACAGAACGTATAGCCTTTCTGTCCCAAACTTCTAGTTCTCAAAACCAGGTTTGTTCGTTTCCAAACTCTGTAGCTGCTTGCAAACTGCGCGTAAGCATGGCCATTGTCTTTCGGGATGAGAAAATTCTGCCGACAACAAGTGTACGTACTTACGTATCTCGACGGCAATTTCACGCATGGAAACATTTGCAGCGCCGAAACACCACTACCGGTAGAAGTTTCACCCAGGTCATGTTTACTGAGAAGCCAAATCGCATTGGGAAGAGAAAAGTTTGGTGACTACAATCATTCGCGTCAGAGCTTGGAATCATTAGATCCATCCAAATAGGCACCACGCATTCGCAGCTACATCACGCATATGCTGTCATCGTTTTGTTTTAACTGACACTCGTTTTTTTTTTTTTTGGGGGGGGGGGGGCTATCGAACTGCATTTTTCTTCTATTAGGTAATACAAGGATCGTGGCATGACAAATAAGTATTACTAAACGCGATTGAGGTAAACAATGGTGTTCATATGAGGATACTGGGCCTTGAAATACGGACGTAAAAAAAGACGTCAAGACACCACAGATACGACTAACAACTGGGAAATAGCAAGCTGTCGGGTACTTGGCAGTTTTAAGTCACGCTTTGACATTTTTTTTTTCATTTTCTTGTCTGCATACTTTGCCTAAAATAATGAATACTTGCAAGCCAGTTCTGCTCTCTTTTACTCTAAACAAAGGAAGCTTCGAAACAAGGACCTGATGGCTACCTGGTGGTGCAGGAGGTGTGTGACGGAGTGATAACCAAAGAATGAAAAGCGAATCAACACACACACACACACACACACACACACACACACACACAAAGTGAGTGAGAGGGACAAATAGACAGATGTTAGTGCTGATCAGATCGTGCAAAACGTGCGGTCTCACAAATTCTGCCACAGCGCAATTTCCCGTTTCACGAAAGCCTCTCAAAAGCATGCATGTGCACGATGTTGATTGATTGGTTTGTGGGGTTTAATGTCCCGAAACCCCCGTATGATTATGGGAGACGCCGTAGTGGAGGGCTCCGGAAATTTCGACCACTCGGGGTTCTTTAACGTGCAACTAAATCTGAGCACACGGGCCTACAACATTTCCGCCTTCATTGAAAATGCAGCCGCTGCATGCAGCCGGGATTCGATCCTGTCACCTGCGGGTCAGCAGCCGAGTACCTTAGCCACTAGATCACCACGCCCGGGTATGTGCACGGTGTGCACAGAAATACGGCCGCATGTTCTATCCCTTGTATGACATAAATTATTATTTGTTCTGTCATCAATGAATAACTCAAATGTTCATCAATGAAGCCATAATTACGCATTCATACTACGCCATTGTCTAGACTCATCATCGCAGAAGAAGGCCGTGCAAGCGCCTCTGGACTTCTTGAGAACTGCAGGCCTGTCTGAACGACTCAGAGTAGATAGATTTGTGTGTGCGTGTGCCTGTGTCTTTTGTCTTTATTCCTTTTATCTCTCTCTCTCTCTCTCTCTCTCTTTTACTCCGTATTACCCAATCCCAGTGCAGGGTAGCAAACCAGATGCTAGGATCTGGTTAACCTCCATGCCTTTTTTTTCTCTCTCTATTCCTCAATATCTTTCGCGTGCACAACTCAGCTATCATTCTTTCATTTTTGCATGCTCTCTTTCCACTCCTCATTTCTTGGGCCGATCAAAACATACTCTGTAATAATAATTTTACCATAAGGTGCGTAGCATGCCACATTCTCACATTTATTTTCTTATGTCATTTTTAGCAGGTGTTAGGGCGAGCTAAAGCATTTTGTAATTAACTGACATGATAGGTCTGGCGCATTTCAACTTTGGGCGACTGACAACAAATTCGTTTGGCCGGACGATGCAGTATACGATCGGTGAAAGGTCGAAATAAAAGCCTGTCGGACCCTTGAACACCTTTTTCTTCACCTTGATATTACAGCGACAGCTCTGCTCTTCCAGCTTCAAACCGAGAAAGTGTCTCGTTCCGTGAATCTCATCTTGAACCTCAGCCAAGGTCAATGCGGGCGCAATATCTTCTGCTAAACGCTAGTGCGGCGCGTTCGCAAAAACGGACAGTGGTGCAAAGGAAGTCTTTCGTGCCGCCATCGCCAGAGCCCTTATCGACGTACAAGTTCTCAGCACGTTCGCGCCGAGCTGCGTCTGTGCGCCGTTGTCTTGCAGTGCAACACGTTGGCCGCCTTGTCGCGGCGTGGAGTCGAAGCGTTCGGACTTCTTGCCATGCTTGCCTAACCTGACACATGCAATCAAGTTATATCTTTACAAAGCAATTGTCTTTTCCTTTCCCCAAGCTATCATTCTACAAACTTGCCCTGACCACGTTCAACCACGGGAAACATGTTTCAATACAGATGTCAACTTCGCCTTTTATAAAATATTGGGGCACCATGGCGATTTCAAGCATGATCAAAATAAAGCGTCTGTTATACTATAAAGTAACCGTATTGTTTGCGCACAACACGGCTTAAGCAAATTTATATGCATATACCTTACTCCGGCAGTGATAGAGAGGTGGCAAAATTTACATCGCTAAGGAGTTCATGATGCAGCAGAATAGGTAGCCTGTGTTGTCAACAGCACTTTGTGCAAGCGAGCAGGTTCCACGGCCGTTTTTTTTTTAGTTTTGCCGTTGAGACGATTCTGCGACGCCGAGCTCGCTCCTGTTGTATTGATCACTGAGAGCCATCGTTTTCCCATCGGGATTACATCTATCACTCAGAGGAGCCTTGCTCCATCTCCCGCTTAGTACGGTGCACACTCGCTGTGCCTAGGGGAAACTATGCAAGAACGTCCGGCGTACGTGTCCATGTGCCCCGCAGCCATTCAGTGCCCATCCACTCCAAATTATGCGCAGTGATCGAAACCGTGAGAATGTCGTGGCGCCTATGGAAGGCTTTCCACGTACTCTTTGCCTTTCTGCAATGTCCATAACGCTTGATTTTATTTGCGGTTAGTAATGAACAGCCAGAAACATGGAGAAGACGGCAAAAATTGAAACATGTACATGGTCGAACCTGCTTCTTCGGCGTTCATTTCAAGCGTTACGCTTTACGCTCCATTTCGAATTCACTCCTGAAAGTCTTGTCCCCCCCTGTCAAGAAACTGATTCGCTTTGACAATTCAAGGCGGAGCTCAGATGCCGACAGCCGCATTGTTCTTACATTGATCGCCCATTGTTTCAGTGCAGCCCTAAACCGCTCGGAACAACACCATTCCTGCGAAACGCCACGTGCAGGAGACCTACGCCGACGGAATTAAGGCCGTTCCGGTTTGGCAACGGGGGTATTACAGACGGGTTGTTTTTGCTACTAGCAACAGGACCTCTGGCCGGAAATGGAACTACGCTAGTAGCCGCTTCTTCCGGTATTTGCGTACAGTGCCCTGGCGTTGTTCCTACGATACAGACACAGGGACGCGGTGGAAGTAACGCACTCGCGAGGCTTCTGAAAGGAATGAAAAAAGACATATACAGCACACGATCTTGAGACGCTTGGAAAGGAATTCTCGAATGCAACCATTTGTAGGTTCGCGAAAGGGTTGTAATCCCACCGAAAATGGCATCGGTGAAACTGTTTGAAAAAAGTGCGGCGAAGGCACACTTGTGAAAGAACGGATTAGGCACAACATGATGCCATGTGCGATTCACAAGAATAACCACAGGCTGTGCAAGAGACAGGCTGCTAACCTAAAGCAATTAAATTGCGAAACCTGTACGCTCGCCTGCTAGTTAAAGGCGACTGAAACGGCAACTTTAACGTGTGCGTTTGGCCTCTTGCCGATCCTTTTGAATCTATACGGTACCCTTGTTGAGATCTTCTGACGGGTTTCTCTGTAAAAAGTTGGTGGATTCGGCCGCTACGGTAACATCAACGAGCCATTACGTTTGTGGTAGAGGTTTACCATTAGGTAGCCACGTCTGGTAGTAAGTTCATCGCATGAAAAGCGATCGGTCTGCGGCTGTTCCTAAATATAGCAATACTGGGGCTTCCTTCCCGTAACGATTCACATCGTGGGGTGTAGTTATTCGTAACTGAAAGTTTGAGCGAATCTCAACCCAAGGCATGCTTATTGAACTACATACTACATGCCAGACACCAATAGAAAGCAGCTAGATGACCAATTTCAAGGAGCACCTACAAGTGGAAAGCTTTGTAATTTCGACCCCTGGAGGGCAAACTTCGTGAGTGTGGACCCTGGAACTTATCACATGTGTATGGGTGGTACATAACTATCCGATGTTGAAGTTCTTCCGCCGTGTCTTTACAGTATAACTGTTTATATACTTACTACAACGGGAAACTGAGGAACCCTATTCCAGCTGCACAGAACTCTGCATAGAAGGACCCTTTACACCTTATTTCTACCCAACTTTCTTTTCAAGCTTGCTGCAGAATAAATTGTCTAGATATGCATCTCGCGCCGAGATACGCTCTGTTTTCGATTAGTAATACAGCAGGCCGGGAGCTGCGTGTCTACACGAGTCGTCTTCGGAAGTGAGAAGAGTGGATAAAATTTTCTTCTCGCCACACTATTCTCTCTTCTTCCTTGCAGAGATTGCTCTTGTCATGGCTTCACCGCGCTCTACGTGTTCAATGCACGAAAGCTTTCTAAAAATCCGGTCTGTTTATTTTTGTTTGTTTCTTTGGGTAAAGAAACACGGCCTGCTTCGAGAATTTCAATAGATTGCACGCGCTTCGGGCACAAGGAAAGAAAAATTTGGAAATAGAAGCGCGAACCAAATAATAACACGTTGGATGTCTTTGCAAAGAATATATTCTTCAAGAGTAAAAAAAAAAGACAATTAGTTACGAGCGAAACACTTGTCGAACCTTTTACTAACATCATATTAACTGTAGCCATTCGAAGGAGCATTAGTAAAACTTCATCATTAGAAAGTTAAGTAGCCCCGCCATGGTGGTCTAGTGGCAAGGTACTCGGCTGCTGACCCGCAGGTCACGGGATAAAATCCCGGCTGCGGCGGCTGCATTTTCGATGGAGTCGAAAATGCTGTAGGCCCCTGTGCTCAGATTTGGGTTTACGTTAAAGAACGCCAGGTAATCGAAACATCCGGATCCCTCCACTTTGGCGTCTCTTTTAATCATATGGTAGTTTTGGGACGTTAAACGCCACATATCAGAAAGTTAAGTATACGCATTATTAATAGTTGTCCTGTACAAGATAGAAAACATAGGGAGGCATTGCAAATGCATTGACATTTTTATTTATAATAATCAATATTGTTATCATCGTTATTATGGTAATTAAATGATTATTGATATATCTTTATCATATGTCATACTTTAGAAATCTTTATGTTTCGAATAACGCTCAAAACATTTGCTAGAAGGTTCAATGCACTTAAACAATTGTAGGACGGGCACTTCTAATGTTCTGCCAAAATATTTTAAAGCAAACGAGCTAATATCAGCGATGGGACAACCATGCTTTATGAAAGGGAAACTAATCACTGTCGTTTTTTTATAGTTCGAGTGAAAGCGCTATTTTCTGTGACTTCTAGTAGTCATTTATACTGCACTGTTAAACTCCACTCTTGCCGCCAATCATAGAGAAGTGTGGTCAGCCTGTTTTACTTGCTTCCCTGAACTTCCGGTCTTCTGTTCTTACAAGAGCGTGATTCCTAAATGTCGGTGAGTTCCGCTCTCAGCTGCTTTCTCTAAAAGCTACCAACTGATGCACTTTACAAATTGGTGTATTTCACATCTACAAATATACTCCCTATTGCACTCCTCTCATCTACAAAAACGCTAAAGTAAAAGCCTTGTTTCGAATCGCAAGTGCATGTTTCATGATTTATCTGTTGCACTAGAAGTTAGCGTGTTAATACCTGTAAGAGAATTCTCTACATTTGAGGAAGGCTCGAAGGTAAGACAGAGATAGAAGACAAGACGCCGTGGCCAAGTAGTCTTGCTGCATCGATACAATTATGAACCAATTGTACTGCATCGTTCATTTTCAGCACAATTATTTCATTCGTATGTCACCCGGCCCAACACCAATTATTCGGTTAAGGAAAAGATTGACTCTTGAAGGGATGAGATATTCTCGGAGCACGGGGAATCGCTACATTTCCAATGAGTGTGTTCGCTGCAGCCTTTAGGAGAGGTCCCCTTGTCCCAACGTTGGCTCCAAACGGAGTCCAGGGATTTTTCATCGCAACAATTATTACTGATGTCCTTGCTACAGCAGGCGTATATAGCTATGTTAAAACCAGAAAGTAAATTTGTCCCGGATTCAATTGAGGTTAATATAAGAAACAGCCAAATAGCTTAACTTTTTGTCAGGTAAATGGGAGAACAGGGCAAACAACACTTGTGACTTTATCAAATGGGCATTTACTTATGATTGCCTTATAACTAGCTGGAATGACATATTTGTATTTATAAAACAGCGTTGCAAAGTTCAGACAAACTGAACAGCAGACAAACTGAACAGCAAACAAGTACAGACGTTGTGCTTATTCGTTCCATCGTCTGTGCTTACTTCACATTCTGTCTGCCTCCACCTTTAGTAGCTAATTTATAATTACGAGCGTCAAATTAGCAACTGTTGGATCACCTACAAGCAGTCATCTTCTGGTTATATAAAGAAAATTGCCCTGATTGTCACGCACCTTGTGCGATAGTGATAAGCGTAATGAACCTCCAGTAAACTGGAGTTTATGTCATACATTTTTAATCCCCTCCATAATGGTCCTTAAGAGCGCCCTAAGCTTGAGTGGTTTAACCATATATCCTTGAGTACGCCAGCACGGCCATTCGATCGTACACGTTTCCGGCATAAGTATAAGGTTTTTTGGTATTTCCTTATTGCCATCGTGGCGCTGGATAGGTGTGAGAGTCCTGTATTGTAGCAAACTGTGCACGCTCATTCCGTCAACCCCCGTGAACCCGATTGAGGACACTTTAAGCGTTGTCTGCAGCAGTACAAAAGCATTGGCATTCTGATCAAGCTATTTATTTATTTCATTTACTTCTTCAGACTACCTTTTCGAAGCCATAGGATGATTAGGTGTGCAACAGGCAAAGAGAAGAATAACAATAAAACATAAATCTTACTACAATATCATAGACTCAAAAGATAGCAATGACCCAAAATACTTATTTAAAACACACGTGTATCGACGAACAAGACGAAGAAGAGCAACAGGATATCTACCAATAATGAATGTTCAAAAAAGCACCCACATGCGTGAAAGAGAGCCATTTTACAAAACAGTGTCACTACCGTTGTCATTATTTTACCTTTCGCTATCGTCAGTAAGGAAAACAAAGCGGGGCTGTTATATGCACTACGTTTAGTGTATATAGCGCACGAATGAATGGGTTCAGTTTCAAGATTGTCGAGTTTTGATACTTCCCAGCTTCAACTTAAAAGCTCATTCAGCGATAAGCTTTATTAGGTTTCGACCATTTTCCTATCTGTAGACGCCGCTGACGGGGTTTGTGCGCGGCTCTGAAGACATTCTTCACGGTATTTCCACTCTCATAAATCCAGGTCATATTGTGCTAGCACAAGAATCCTTCCTCTGAGGCGAGAAGAAACCCCCGCTGCGGTGGTCTAGTGATTAAGGTACTCGGCTGCTGACCCGCAGATCGCAGGATCGAATCCCGGCTGCGGCGGCTGCATTTTCGATGGAGACGAAAATGCTGTAGGCCCGTGTGCTCAGATTTGGGTGCACGCTATATATAGAACCCCAGGGGGTCGACATTTCCGGAGCCCTTTACTACGGCGTCTCTGATAATTGTATGGTGGTTTTGGGACGTTAAACCCCACATATAAATCAATGAGGCAAGAAGGATGGGATAGAGATAGCTTTAACGGAGCGGTGCAGTATGCAACCTGTCAGGCAATCCGTTCCCTAAATCTGAGTGAAAAATGAAAACACGTGATGAGTGTTTACGTTACCAGAAGCCTCTCTGGCTGATCGCCCTTCTCGCTCCCTACTGAACGTGTGGCGCACCATCGACTGGCGTTCGTGAACGGTGAGTAATGTTAACGATGTTCACTTTTCAGATGATAGCCAAAGTCCAAAGTTGCTCTAAGCTGCAGTAAGCCGCGAACATATATATATATATATATATATATATATATATATATATATATATATATATATATATATATATATATATATATATATATATATATATATATATATATATATATATATATATATATATATATATATATATATATATATATATATAGAGAGAGAGAGAGAGAGAGAGAGAGAGAGAGAGAGAGAGAAATTAGAAAAGGGGCGCATATTCCGGAATAAAAGATGGGCGGGTAGTATGAGGTTACGCGGCAGATTGCTGGGACGCGCTTCCATTATATACTCAAACGGATTCAAGGTTTTTTGGTAAGGCCATCGTTAAACCTAAAAAATAAATAGTGAAGCAAGTAACCACGGCAAGCAGGACGACCCCTTGTAACTCACTATCACCGAAGTTAACGGCATCTCTTTTCTCCCGAGAAAAACTAAATCCTCTCATCACTCACAAACGAAGGTCTGCCGCCGTGAACACAGAAGGCTCTTAAGCAGTCAGAGCTTGCGTGTCTTTTATCCCTTAAATCACGAGTAAAAGAGAAACGCTCGACATTGAACGATATGCACGACGAACCGCACAGCAGACTTTTTCTCCTGCTATATAGTGTAGACTTTTCGTTTTCTAATCAAAACGGATGACGCCAGGTGCATCGCATACGCTACATATTGAAAGCTCTTTAAACCTTCGAGGGCCAGGTTTCTCATTGCTCTGAGCCCAAGCAGCATGATTCAGTCAGTCAGCATAATAGTTCGAAAGCTACAACTCAACAAAGAAAGAGCGTCGTACTGTAAAGACGAAACTAGTCTGAAAGCACGCCATGAGCGATCGTCAAATACCATGCACGCGAAACGGGACGCGTGCACTGTGGATGGGCGCTTCTGCGCTGCGAGTAAATTGTGCCTCAGTAAACTTGAACAGATAGCATATGCTCTACGTCGGGAGCTGCGTGTTTGTAGATAGAACTCGTGCTTGTAACGCACGTCGATAGCGCACGCAATCGCGGAAACGTTTTTCGTTTAGATGTGGCTCAAAGGAGTAAAGATGGCGCTGCACTAGTTAAGGCCTACATTTTGATGAAGTGAAACCTAACCTAATATGAGGAAATTATACGGATGCGCTTTAACGTGCGGATTAATCGAAAGGTGTAGAATGTGCCCACGTATACGGTTGCTGTTTTCGTGTGGCCTTTGCTTGCCGCGTGATACAATTCGATCACACTGCGTCGTCAAAATATAGGCGCTGCTTCCCTGCTGCCTAATCACGAATAAGTATACAATTACGATTAGCATAGAGAGAGAATAAATTAGGAGAAAGGCATGGAAGTCAACCACAATCGTAGCATCCGGTTTGCTACGCTGCACTAAGAGTAGCAAATGACATTCGAATGACTCTCTTCGAGTTTTGTTTACTCTGAAGTGCTTGAACAAAGTGCAACTTCTGACATGAAAATTTTGGACTTTTTTAATAAACTTAATAGATAAATATCTAGTAATTGTGGTAACTTTTTTCAGCAAGTAGTCGTATCAAATGAGTATGTGGCAACGTTCTGTGGCGCAAGCGTATAACGCTGTTTGGATGCCTTATATATAAGAAACTTGCAGGTTAATTATCCGCCCACTACGGTCACTCAGAACACAAACAAAAAAACAACACTGCGCCGCAGGTCGGCTTGTATAACTCAGGCACGTTTTCGCACTTTTAACGGAAGATACTACGAAGCGTGCTGTATACCGTTAGACTTATCTCACAACAGACCGTATGCGACTGCCTTAGGACGCATCTCGGTTACAATGACTGAATTTCATAACGAAATCAATTAAAAAGTTTCACCCTGCTCTCGAGGCAATTACCCGTGCCACCCACGACTGCCTTAGGGAATGAACCACTGGCAAACTTTGGCTACTTGAGAACGGCGGTGCGATAGGCCCACGATTTAGCACAAGATAAAACGTAAAACGTCCAAGAACTTATAATGAGTAGCAGCTTATAATGAGTAGCAGCTTGAGGTAATTCTGTAGTTGTACGCCAACACCTGAGCTGAACTTCGATGGCCGACGGGATGCAGTTTTAAAAATATCGTAACGTAAACAGTGAAACTTGAGAAGTTCGTGAGAATGAAACCTGAGAAGTACCCAATTGATACGGCCCCAGAGGTATTACGTTAACGGAAGTGAAAATATAAACATTGAGTGCGAGTGAGTGAGTCAGTAAGTCAGTGAGTGAGGGTAAGAGGAGCTTCAAGATATGCAGGTAGCCAGGCCGTGCTTCACGATGGTGTTCTCAGATCTTGCAAGCAAATCTATAGGCTCTTCATAAGAATGTCTCAAATTTAATGGACTAAGTAATAATAAGTATTTGACAGTCAGTACACAGCCTACCACTGCCGCTTTTCAGTGTTTTGTTGTGCGTATATATATATTTGAAGAAGAGGTGTGTGTGAAACTTAGTGCGATCGTAAGTTCAACATATATTAATTGAAGACATGGGCATAACTTCGCGTGATAGCACACAAATTTTAGTATAGTAAAATCTTGGCTTCTTTTCCCAAGAAAGAAATGCATCTTGTTTTTATAAAGTATTTAATTGTCTGAATCTGCATCTATTCCTAACTCTCGCAAACTTTAATCCTTCATACAGGATCTTGTAACTTCGTTCAAATTCATTTAATATGGAGTACTTCATGCTTTACAAACATTATTGCGCAAAAAAAAAGAAAGTGTTGGTAGGTGTGAGCGACACAGAGAGAGAGAGAGAGAGTGAGAAAGGAAAGGCTGGGAGGTTAACCAGATATTAGCATCTGGTTTGCTACCCAGCGCTGGGGGCGGGGAAGTAGGGGCAAGAAAGAGGGGTTAGATAGAGAAAAAAAAAACGCACGCGCACTCATAAAAAAACGAACAGAGACGAAGCGTGTTGCTAATGGCCTCAATACCGACTAGTTTTATTCCTCGATCTTAGGTCACCTCGGGACTAGTTTCCCCTATCCCCTCCGACTCCTCGACATTGTCGGTGGTGCAGAAGGAAAAAGAGAGTGTCGTTCGGCGACAGGCTGCCAGAACCACGGCTGCACCATAATGCATTTAGAGTTCACCACCCCAGAGCTCCCCCCCCCCCCTTCTTCCCCCGTGAGAGCAAGAACGAAATGAAACGCGGACACTGGCTACATACGGATCAAGGCACGCGTAATCTCCTCCTCCCCCTGATCCACCTCTGCGTCGGCGCTGCGCTGGCGCGTTGTTGCGTCGCTAGGAGACTACATCAGAAGGGTAAACAACCTGATTCAATAACGCGCAGCAAGAAGTAATGCCCGCCACACACCGAAAATGTGAATGTGCCTAGTAAAATTATACTCCTGCCGAAGAGACAATGCATGTATAGAACAAACATTGGCGTCATTGACACTTCGGTAAACAGAGCAGTGGGAGACGAAAGGAATCACTGGATTCCCGTGCGGCGCACTTCCTTAGCTTTCAAAGTTGTGTAGCTGCCATCTGTTTTTTTTTCTTCTTTTTCTTAGTTCTGCGGAGCAAAAATAAAGAACCAAAGAGGGTGTTGGAGTTTAGAACGAATTGTCTCTACAGGTAATGAAAGCTCCCCGGTGAAATCAAGCAAGATTTTCAAGGAGTGATTGAAACTCTGAACAAATCTGACCCCGAACAGGGCTGCTTGGTAATGTGCACGGCACCTTCAGCTGTAAATGATGCAAAAAGTTGCGGAAAGAATGCGGACCTGTCATGTCCGCATTCTTTAGTTGTTGCGTATACTCGCACCCCGTGTAAAGCGTGCTTGTTTTTCCAATGTTGCGCCTCATAATGACAATGTCATGACCTCTGATGACATTAAATAACCTAATCATTATTTGGCGCCCACCACGGTAGTCCAGTGGCTAAGGTACTCGGCTGCTGATATGTAGATCACGGGATCGAATCCCGGCTGCAGCAACTGCATTTTCGATGGAGGCGAAAATGCTGTAGGCCCGTGTGCTCAGATTTGGGTGCAGGTTAAAAACCCTACGTGGTCGACATTTCTGGAGCCCTCCACTACAGCGTCTCTCATATTCATATGGTGGGTTTGAGACATTATACCCCACATATCAATCAATTATGCATCATTTGTTGAATACACTTCCCTCTTTGGCAATATCTGTCATTACTGGAATGTCTATTAGCAAAACATAAAAAAGAAAAAAACTTATGAAACATTAGACCGTATAGAAGTACGCAGGGTGAAAAAATATATATATATACATATATATATATATATGTGTGTGTGTGTGTGTGTGTGTGTGTGTGTGTGTGTGTGTGTGTGTGTGTGTGTGTGTGTGTGTGTGTGTGTGTGTGTGTGTGTGTGTGTGTGTGTGAGAGAGAGAGAGAGAGAAATAAATGAACACAGAACGACCCCGTGAAGGCAGGTTCCATGACTGTCCAAACGTTCACTCCAGTTACTCAAGTTTAAACTCTGTCTTCCGCTGAACTTATGTCTTGATGGGAAACACGTAAATGCTACATAAATTCGATAACTGGACATTTTGTGACACTGAAAAGTTAGGACATTGCAAATACGAATAATTCGGCGTTTTAGGGCGACCCTTGAAAAATTTAACTACGTATTTCAAAACTTTCACTGCAACACATAGGGTTATCACTGGGTATAACTGGAAAACGAAATTATATAGTGTTATGAGCATAAATGACTCGCTGCCACACTTATGCCAGCGTGTTCAGGCTCGAACACTCGACCTTCTAAGCGTGTTGGAAGTTGGACCCTCGGCTTGTGCAGTGCCACCTCAATATTTATCGAAGATTGGTCAACGACGATAAGTAGAGATAATGGGCTATATGGTACTGATTACGATATATAGTGTATCCAAGTGGATGGAAAGATACGGAAATAAAAGTTACGTGGAAGAACGGGTGGTTACTCGGATGATAATTATGCAGTTTTTTACCTTGCACCGGGGAAGAGGAAAGAGGGACTTTGTTTCTTCCTCCCCGGTGAGAGAAAAAAAATTACAAATGCTCCCCTTAAGCTTAAGATGACTCTAACGTAAAAGCCACCCGTTGTGCCTGCTACGCCTTATGTCACGCGAATGTAGTTTTCTGGTTTTGTTAGCCACGCGAACGCCGCAAAGGTAAATGACTGATGTGCGGAGGTGATTATGTGGCCATTGCTCCTCATCTGGGCTTTTCGTCGAGAAATCCTCTTTGTGAGTCGCGCCTACAAGCACGCACACACGTACGCACGCACGCATATACGCACACGTACGATCGGGAGTGTCATAATCGTTAAACTGAGCCTGTTCATTGTAAAAAATGCAGCAGCACCTGCGTCGCTTTCTGTTCGGAATGTGTCGCTCGAATGTTCTGGCATTCCAAGATTGCTTGCTTGGAATGCGGTCGGCAATCGAGGCGTACTAACTCCGCTAAGAGGCGCTGACTCTGGGAGCACTGGCGAGGTCAGTGACGGGATATTCGCAATGACTTAATTCCTCGCTGCCGCAATCATCACATGCACCACTGTCAGCCATTTCGATGCGGAAAGCAAACGGAGTGAATGTGGATTGAAAAGTACGAAAGACAAATGCGCGCATATGTGGTCGAATAAAGTGTATCAAGTTGGATAAGATCCGATAACGGTTGCACCTATTCTGATTAGAACCTACGGTTCAGGTGAATCTTGTGAGCTTCCATTGGTCTCGGCTCAAGCACAATTAGTGCCCTATTGCATTCAATCTAATTCGATAACGTTGGATGAGAGTAGCATGCTGTCTTATTGGCCGACCCAATATTTTAAGCAAACTAGGTGAACAAACTGTTTCCTAATGCTGCAACTTGAAGGAATGTTCTGAAATCGCATATGTGAATCATTTCTGAAAGGAATTAGTGTCAGTCTTCTAGAATTCCAAAAGCGTATCAAAACTGATTTTCACAATAAACAAATGTGAACACCTATTCTGACATGTAGAGATCTTGTTCCGCGGTTATATTTGAGCACATGGTGTCCGATTTTCGGTACAACACAAATATATATATATATATATATATATATATATATATATATATATATATATATATATATATATATATATATATTCAGGCGATTCACGTGATAAGGCGCACTAGGCTTCCCCATAATTTTCTCGGGACAATTCACTAAAATGGTCAATCTGAACAAAGCGTTATTAATCGCAGTAGGGGAGTACACGATTCGGGTATCATTTGTCAAAGTCAAAAGCAATTTAGTCCTTTTAAAGGCACAAGCCGCATGCGGCCCACGTGTTTGAGACCATTGCACTTTGGGAACGCATAGGAGAAAGTAAAGACGTGTCATGAATAGCGTAGAACTGAAGCACGCGCGTCAACTAAAACAGAGCTACAGTACGGACCGATTGAAATACAATGCAGCGTTCTTTGGCCTACGCGGTAATACCAGATCATCTTACTCGGTTCAGTCAATGAATCGTACATCTCTCGTGATGACCATTTCGCGAGTAGACGTGAATGCAGTGACTCAGAAGCGCCACCACACAGTACGACACATACGTGACTGTTAGGCTTTGATTGATTTGTGGGGTTTAACGTCCCAAAACCACCATATGATTATGAGAGACGCCGTAGTGGAGGACTCCGGAAATTTTGACCACCTGGGGTTTTTTAACGTGCACCCAAATCTGAGTACACGGGCCTACAACATTTCCGCCTCCATCGAAAATGCAGCCGCCGCAGCCGGGAATCGAACCCGCGACCTTCGGGTCAGCAGCCGAGTACCTTAGCCACTAGACCACCGCGGCGGGGCGACTGTTAGGCTTTGTGGACAGACAGCCACAAAGAATGAAGTGACTAAAAGGTTAGGCGTCCCCTGTGTCAACGTTTTGCTTTCGACGAGCTAGCTGATCTCGCCCTGTTCGACGAAGCTGGTTAAACAAACGCTCCTATTTCTGGGGTCGGAAGAGGCCAACCGGCGAGCGACCTTTATGCCATTTTCTGGATGGGGACGCGTGAACCTTCCCCTCCCGTAACGTGAGAACCCTTGATGAATCCGTCCGACGAAAATGGACACTGCTTTACCTTGCGAATAAGCGCGAGCCGGTCCCACAGAAAGCAATTCTAATGCCCCTGCACACCGCACAGAAAAGCATTGATACATTTTAACCGCTTTTTTGACCGATTGAGACCTCTTAACTGATGCAAGTTTACAAATTAGCACGACAGGGGTGCTATGAAGGATCGGCCGAGTTTAGCCCTAATTTCGTGAAACTCGAGATTTTTTTAACTCTGGCGACACTTTCTTTTGAATTAGCCTACAATACGAAAAAGTCAATTCCACCCCTCGGCGCGCTGCGTTTCATTGATTACAATGGAAGCAGTCATCGTGTCATGGATGGTCGACTAAGTTGGATGGTGTTGTGAAACCATAGGCATCTTTTTTCATTTGCTGTTCCACTGACTACAGAAGGGCACCCATGCAATGAAAGTGTCAGAAACTTTTTGTGATGGTATTTTTTAGAGCCCAAGGTGTTTTATTTGTTTTGAAGCTTTTATTGCCAGCTATTCGTCTGTTTCAGAATAACGAGCACGGTGACCTCTGAGATTATTACCGGCCGAGTGTCTAACATTGCGACCACAGCTGAACCCGAGGCCACGTGTTAATCACCATGGTTAGCCTGTACGCTCTAGCGCGCTGCTTGACCGGTGCACGTCTTCTTTGTTGCCCATCCGTGAGCACCAGAGCCCGTGCGTCCGGCCAATTAGCTATTTGGCTGGATGGTATATTTGGCTACTTAGGCCAAGTCATGCTATGATCAATCTAATTACACCAAGTCATGGTAAGGCCATGGCAAGGGCATGGGTAGGTGATGGCGCAGTGGGCCCGTTCTGCCTCCCCCCCCCCGCCATTTTTTTCGCCATAAAATAAAGTGCACAAAATGACCATTTCAAGGGGGGGGGGGGGGGGGCTTACCGAAATCAAGAAGATGTCCGCCTTCCCCCAGAAAAACTTTCTCGCTACGTGCTTGGGCCAAATTAATTACGCCACATTTTGAGAATACAATGCTAATGAAGCCATGTAAAGCTAGGACCGGGCTAAATAAAGCATGCTAGTTGATAAGCTAACTAAACAATGCTAATTAACGCGACTTAAATTATGAACACGTTAACTAAATCTATGCTAATTAGCCTTTACTAATATGATAATACTTCGTATCGTTCTAATGAAGATCACGCTTATTAGCTCCATGCTGCTCATCGTTTTGGTAATTGCTGCCGAGATAATTACCTTTTAATTAAAACCTTATTAATGAAGACAGAACAGCTCAGTGTAATCGTCGTTAAGCCTTAAAATATTCGTACTATGAAAATTAAGACAGAACTGATACGGATTGACTTTGAAGCCGACCAAGTACGATAGTAGACGACCAACTTAAAATGCTTCGAGAAGCTACGTTATCACAAGCTCCTCTATGGCTCTGCAGCCTTGCACAAGTAGTGAAGGCTCACGAAATCATTTTATACGCAAAAAAGCTGCCGCTTAGCGTTCACCGCATCAAACACTTGACACTCTCACCGGCACCATCACAGTCACAAGCTCAACTGGAGCCTTCTCAGAATCAACGAGTTTGTATCTGAGTTGACGCGTCAATCATTTTGATTGACAGAGGCCCGCGGCGAAGATCGGATACGTCCACCACGTTTGCTCTTACCGAGGAGCAGTACTCACCTCCAGTGCCACGAATAATATATCAGCTTCACCACTCAGACTATGCATGCACGCACACAGAAGTACAAGTGATATCTAACCATGTGGCTACGATATCTCGCATTCAATTTCACCGCACTCACGACGTATCTAATCACAGCCGCGTTACCGCCATGATGCGAACGCCCCTGGTGACCACCTGTCCTTATATTTACCTGCAATATTTGATAAAAGCAAAATGAGCAGCACGATAGTGCTGCGTGTGCACACTTGCAGCCTTCGATAGTGGAAACTTCCATCCTGTATATAGGTGTAACGAGAGTACCAGTCCGAAAGAGGACATACGCCCACGAACACGTCTGTGGGAGGCGCGTCTTGAGTTGGCAAAAAGATAGCGCGACAATGACGCTGACGTCGCTGCAGCAATGTTAAAACGTTGACTGAGAGGTGGCGCTGACGTGTTCGCACATGGTGTTTCTTTGATAATCGCCGCTCTAGCCATTTTTATGAACGCTGCTATCGCGTGTTCCACACTGTTTTTATGCCATGGCAGCCGCAGAGCGAGCTCGGAGAAAACTCGTCTGCCCGAGAAGCTCGGACCATCCAATTAAATACCAATTAAGACTGCTACAGACCTTTTACAAAACACTTGATGTAATTCGCAAAAGTCCGCCGACAAGTGCGAAGTCGTCCTGCATACACAGCCGGCACCGTATACGGGTTGAATGTCCAAAGGAAGTAGCACGTGAGATATGAAAGGTGGTTGCAGTGGTTGCATACACAATGTGGCACAAATTGAAAACGCACAAGACAAAAGCAGTGTCCGTGCACTACACTAACAAATCAGTATTTTATTACGTGTTATCTACGCATACCTCACTGATGAACCACAGGAAACCGCGAAAATGAAAGCGAGAAAAACGGTATAACACAGGACATAATGAACAAAAGCGAAGTTTTGTTTCTTTGTTGTTTTTTTTTCACCAAGGCGAATACAGATGGGTTCCAGACACAATCACCGCTACTGCTGTTTGTCTCAAGAGCAGATTTATATATATATATATATATATATATATATATATATATATATATATATATATATATATATATATATATATATGTGTGTGTGTGTGTGTGTGTGTGTGTGTGTGTGTGTGTGTGTGTGTGTGTGCATGTGTGTATATGTGTATGTGTGTATATGTGTGTGTATGTATGTATGTGTGTGTGTGTGTGTGTGTGTGTGTGTGTGTGTGTGTGTGTGTGTGCGCGCGCTACCGTTTACTTGTTAAGTGGACTCAACGTATTTCGAAAGTGGATATAGTTTATGAAAAACAGGAAAGGAACCAAGAACACTCAAATAAGCGTGAATCTTTCTTTAGTTATACCATCGTGAAAACACAGGAACGCACTGGCTGAACTTAGAAGTGGCGCCTCTCGAGGCGGAATGCCGAGCACGCGCCGCGCTCTAGCCTGGCCACCTGGATCCCGTCAGGCGGCCGAAAGCAGAACTGGAGGCGCGCGAGCGAGTGACCGATCCTCTTCGCTCATCCAAACAAATGATCAGTGGGCGGCGGAGGGAAAGAAAGAGCGAAATGGACCACCGGCCGGCTCTATCGGCCTCGATTCGGCTTCACGCCGACCTGTGAAAGACTCAGGCGAAGCCCTCGGGCCGCAGCATCGCGTCAGATTGATGGCCGCGCGCCAGTTGACGGGCGCAATTAGTCCCCGCGTGCGTATACATACTCGCCGCTAGAAGAGCCCATCACCAGTCACGTCAGTCGACGGCTTCTTTCTCGCGGCTGAAGTGCGTGGCAGCATCTCGGTTCGCTGCTCATAGCTGTATTGTTTACATGCACTGACCGCTGCGGGGCCAAATTGCCACATGAACTCTTCTCGTCTGGCGTTGATTGTCCGCGCCAGGAGCAGCGGTTCCTTTCGGCCAATGTGAGTAATGGAGCGTGTGGCCGGACGATCTTCATTGCCACAGTGTTAGTGTATGCATTGATATATATATATATATATATATATATATATATATATATATATATATATATATATATATATATATATATATATATATATATATATATATATATATATATATATATATATATATATCAATGTGTGTGTGTGAGAGAGAGAGCACCCTCCTGCTGACCGCAGGACGCTCAGTGCGCGCGCTACTTCACTTTATACAGACTTAGATGTTCGAGTGGACGCGCTGTCGTCGTGCGCTAGAACAGACGCTAGGGCAGATAAACAGAAAATGTATTGACAGATAGACAAAAATTTTTGCGTCGAGGTGCCCCAAGAAAGGCTATACCGTCTTTAAAAGACCACGTGACAAACCCGCAGGCACGCGCCGTGATTCCGGTGCTTCCTAACGTTCCGCGTACCAACGATACTTCCTTCGCACCGGTTCATGACAGTGGTAAGCAGTCACAGCGGTTATCGCTTTTGTGACGGATAGTGAAGCGTGTTCGTCGCAAAGTCGCCGCCATCGTGGCGGCCTTCTCGAGACAGCAAAATGGGGCAAATGCTATGGTCGTTCGTACTCTGAACGTTGGGAAGCACTAGAATCATCGTGCGCACTGGCACGCCAGCGGGCTTGGCACGTGGTATTTTTTGGCACGTGGTATTTGTGCCCACTGTGCACACGTAAATGGTTTTTAGCCTTGCGCGGACGTGAAGACAACGCAGCGCGTGCATTGTAGGAGAGTTCTTTTTATAACTCCTATAGATTGTCTGCATTGTGCGGTTTCCCGAATGAGATAGATGTCGTTAATTAAGTTCGTCGACTACACAAGGCATTATCAAAGGGCACGTTATTCATCTTCTTTGATCATTGCGGCTGCAACCGGTTTACAATTGAAACATGTGCGAAACCGAAAGGAAAACACTAAGCAAGTAGGAGAACGTATGCGCGAAAAAGGCATTCCCCTTCCATTGATAGGTCGCATGTACTACAAAAGCAAATCACCTGGGTTATTGGATGAAATAGTCACCCACCCAATCCTATAGGCTGGTTACTATGGAAAAGGCACTTCTTACCGCAATCCTGCAGTCTGACGCCTGTCATGTCCATTTATTATTCTAGTGCTGCATCTATATTGCATTCCATTTTTAGTTTGAGGTTTCTATGGTAAACGTTTTACCCCCTTTGAATGAACGTGCTATCAGTTTGCGTAAAAAATAAAAATCTTCACATCAGTGACAGGTCTGATTAAGCATGTCAGTGCACTTCATTTTATAGCTTCTCAATGATCTTACAAAAAAGATAGCGACCAACTCTGCTCTCTTTAATACCTATATTTATCGTTTTTATTGATTGCAGCATCGTTCTCAGTTTAAGTCGGACCATCTTTACAAGCCTACAGGCAGCGCCTCCTTTAGAGGAGGTGCTGCTCCAGGTATCGGTTTTGCCGCGGTAAGGTGCCGCTGTTATACCCGCGCTACACGTGGCAACTTAAGTGCACTTTGAGCGCGTACAATCCGCCGCAAGTGTCATTTGCGCATTGCCACACGAGAAGGTCTAGTGTCACTCGCTGCGCTTGCTGGCAAGTCCATTCCCCAACCTCACTTCGCTGCGACGAAGTGTGGAGCCTCGCACCAGGGGCTTGAACATTTGAATACGCTGTTGCTTAAAGCAGCGCTCACTCTGTTTTTAAACTACTGTTTTAGTTTTAAAGAATACTCCTAAGTAGTAAAACAAGTCCACAAAAAACCTCGCTATTCTGAACATCGAGCAGGTTGCGGTAACGTCCGCTAGGGGGATGTGGCAGCACATTCTGTGCAATGGCTGCACCTGTTGCGTTGTTTACTTCCAGGCACACATGCACATGTGTAGGCGAGTCGTTCTGCAGTCGTTTACGATGGCACTTGCCACTGGTGCCACTTCCACGAAGACAGCGCGTTCCGACGATAAGACAATGGCGCAAAAGTAACAAATATATGTTGCACTAAAGACACGTCAATTGCCACTGTCATCATTTCCAAAGTACACTTCGCTTTCTCGTGTAGCAGCAAACCGCCAAAATGACGCTTTGTGAGTGTAAGTACACGCGAACAAAGTGCATTTAAGTTGCCACATGTGACACGTTCCTCTTGAGGAATAGTGGTATAGACTACCATTCACGGTGCTATATCCCATTCTTACGTGCTCCATCCCATTCTTATTCTTCTAGTTATTTTACTTGCATGGTTCGGCTCTGCGGTAACTACCTGCACTAAGTAAACATATTCCTTTAGAACTTCCAGTGTCTCGCCAAATATCGTAAAGCGCCGTTTTCTGCCGACACTGTTGCAGAGTACTTGAAATTTCTGAATACTGATTTTCAGACGTACTCTTCTGCTTTCCGTGTCCAGTACAGTAATCATGAGCTGTGATTCGTCACCATGAGTTACTCATCAATGCAATGTCATTAATTATTTCCAGGTTCCTATAAGATACTTTCCATTAACTCTTATCTCTATCATTTCCCAATCTTGGGCCCTGAAAAACCCCTGTAGGCACAGGGTGAATAGCATTGGAGAGATTGTTTCTTCCTGCCTGATAGCTTTCTTTTTCGGGATTCTATCCCTTTTTTTTATGGATAACTATCGTCGCTGTGAATCAGCTGCAGATTTCTTCCAGTATGTTTATAGCGGGTGTTAAAATCTAACCTTTATGGTTTTCTTAAATTTCACCACTCAGAAGAACATAAAAACGACCGTTGCAGAGAACTTATGTATCCAGGGTTACACAAAGTGAGACATTATTAGCGGCTGCCACTGGCTGCATTAACTAACATTTATTAATTAACTCTTCATTGACTCCAGGAAGTTTGAAAAGTTGGAGACACTCGCGTTTCTACACAGTTATAAATCGAAGAATTCCTTTATAGCATGTCTGTGCTCCAAGATATCTCGCGGCAAAGTTTAATCGCGCTTCCCTACAGGCTTCGCCTCCCCCCCCCCCCTGCTCAGTATCGCGCAGGGTGCGGAAGCTGCGCGGATTGTCCCCGCTGGTGGGCGTGGCTGATAAGCGACAGCGTGTGAAGGGCCAGGCGTGACTGGCTTTTTGTGAGCTGGCTATCTCCAATTGTATGGTGCAGAGAAGCCTATTTATGCCGCGAAGCGGGTAATGCGCTCTCATAAGTGGGCTTGGTGAGCAAACGTCGCTTAATGTACTCCTCGATGGCGGTGTCGTCGTCAATGGGGAGATTTAGAATAGCACACCACGAGCCCTTGCGGTGCGGTCGCTGCCACTGCGCATGCGTCTTAACGTGAGTCATCGTTCGCGTTTGCGGACCACACGTGAAAAATCCGAAATTGCGTGCGGTAATTGCGGCCCGCATGTGGCCCGCAAGCGCTGGTTTCGAGGCTACGGTGTCGCTGTGATCGTGCGTTGCGTATCGAAGCAGGGCAAACGCTATTCTAAAGCTTATATGGCGCCCGCTGCGCCCGCAACGCCCACAGCGCTTGCAAACGGTATTCTAAATTTTCCTGATGTGTCACGGTTAACTATATTTACTTATTTATTTTGCTTATTCGCTACGAGTAGCCGCCACCCCTTTAAAGGCATCACGCTATCCTGGTACATTGTGCCCGTAAAAAAGCTCGATATTCTAGCGTGCTTCAACGGGGCTGGCTATTATTAACTGATGGTGATGGGTTCGCGCAGCTTAGTTGACACACACACGCGCGTATCAGAATTATCATCATCATTGTTACCGAGTAAATTGGCCCCTAAACACGGTATGGTAACTGTCTATTTCGTGTTGACGCGTAAATATCCGTCTACGGGCAACCTAAGCTGCGAAATGGACGCCATGATGTAATGTTTCTGTTACCCAATTATTATGTTGCGCAGCGTATAGTGTAGTTGCAATATTTTTAATCCTCTCTTTTCCCCTGGATACAGTCTTGCACTCGCTGCTTCGTCCTGCAAGTTGGTTGTTGAGTGTGTGTAGCGAGCCGCTTGTTATAGCTAGAGTATACAAGAGATGCGAGTTGAGAGAAGATCTCGATGCCTCCCCGTCGGGGCTTACTTATTTTCAAACGAACGCTCCCCGTCTATTGAGTGTTAGAAGCGTGTCCTCTTTAGACCAGCGCTCGATCACCGAGGCTGCTTTCTCGGTTCTATTCCGTCAACGTTTCATCTGCAGGCGCCGCAAACAGGCCAGTTCAACCTAATTGATTGATTTGTGCGGTTTAACGTCCCAAAACCACCATATGATTATGAGAGACGCCGTAGTGGAGGGCTCCGGAAATTTCGACCACCTGGGGTTCTTTAACGTGCACCCAAATCTGAGCAGTTCAACCTAATGTCTATACAAGTTGTCCCGGTTTACACTCTGCGCCTGTTTCCTGTCTGACCCCCGAGTTAATTATCTGCTCCAATTGGCTGTAGACGCATAGAGGCAGATAAATGGAGCACACAGACCTACGCACCCATGTACAAAAGAATTGCACCTACAATTGGAGATGACACGGGGTCTATAATCTAGAAAACGAACAAATCGTGAGGGCTGCAATGGTGTAGTTGCGCCGAACTAATCAGAAACAAATTAAACTTCTTACGATATAATTGTTCGTACATAAGAGAGTGCCTCGGCCAATCGTAAGATTGGACATATCATTAGCGAAGACGATACCTACGAGCTGAAAACTTTGTGGATTCGGCCCCGGGTCTGAACACAACGTGCGTATACCGTGTGAAGTTTATGCGGTCCGCGTACACCTCCGCGTTTCATTCGAGTGAAGGGTCTCCAATCAATGCTGTTCGCGCAGATGGGACGCACCGTGCGGCTGAAGGAGTGAGGGCTGCCACGTGCTGTGCCTTTCGTAATACGCGTTTAAAATATACCTGTGCAGGTGCCTACCTTACAAAGGTGCTCCGGCAGCTTCAGCGTGAAAGTATGGACAATATAAACGCTCCAAGGGTTCTGCTTAAGACACGGCCTTCCCTTGTACGTCGCAGTTGTAAAGAGAGCGGTCGACGCGTCGTTCTATATACAATTCGGTCCCCTAATTAACTCTGGCCCGTTTTTATGCGGGCGCTTCTCGGCATCTATACAACCTGGACGAAGCGGCAAACCTCTTTGTCTTCACAGGCACTCCACTGATGTAGCTGTGGAAATCAGGACGACTTGAGTGCCTGAGCGTGTACAAGTCTACGCGCACTTTCGCAAGTTCACATTATTTGTAAAGCAAATGATTACTTTATCACACTTGCACTCACGAATAGACATTGCTTCTATATTTATCCATTTTTCCACTTGTAAAAAATCTTTACGCCTCAAGTTATGCCCATAGTTATGAACTAAAGTGACAGAGGATGTTGGTAAATTTTGGCGTATATTACGCCCCTAAAGATTCCTCCCCATTCAAGTACATAGCGTAAGCTGGAACGCCGTCAGGAAACTGTAGCTGGCAATAAGCAGTCGTATAGATGTGGAAAACAGTTCGCTGCGTATCGAAACTCCCTGCTCCTCGCGTGCAAGCTCAGATCGTGCCAAACTTGCATTCCCTGACAAACTTGCGAAAGCAGACTTGCACCCACTTAGCTTTATTAGCACTCACGGTTCAATTTACGTGATCGATCGGGTGAGTAAAGATGCACCATACATTGTTTTTTTTTCTAAAACCACGCGTCAGGAAAGAAGCGGCACGTGGTTTCAAATTCTCGTAACGCTCAGAATGCAGTAACATATGTTCACACCACGCACTTGCGTATAGGGTGGGAAGGAAGAAACAAGAGAGAAAGGAAAAGGAAGAATCTTAAGTTCAGAAAAGCTGGTATACTTCCCTACATTCCGAAAAGAGATAGGGGAGTTTGAAAGTTAGCGGTAGAGAGAAAGATACCTTTACAAACTGCGAAGAATGTAATCGTTTCATACCTGACAATATAATGTGAAATAGCGCATGCGGGTTGAAACGATGGCTAAGATCAAGTCTTTCCACACTGCACTGAACTTGTCTCTTTCGTTGCCTCTGTATTGATTCCCCTACGTGGCAGCGTTCAATGGGTAGATGCTCGCATAATGTAAAACTGCTTACGTCTGCTTCAAATCACAGAAAAAGCTCACTAGTGAAGGGTAAAAAAAAATATCTCGTCGTCAGCGCCAGTTCGCAACACGATCGCGCACAACTTCTATAGGAAGCTCTGCAGAATGGCACGAAAAGCAGCCGCTAATGCCTCCTTTAGAGGCACGTACTTGGGAACCGCTTTTCTTTAGTGTTAATGCTGTTTTACAGGCACTTATAGGCATTGATGTCGCGTGGAAGAGGTGTGGTGCTCCTACGCAGCCAACCGTAACGTCTTTCGTTCCTCGACAACAACAGCCGTGAATCGCCTGTCTTCCGGTCACATCGCTTAGAGGTGTTCCCATGGCGACGCATAAATAGTCTCCACGTCATGACATTCACGCTATGCCGTTCTCCGAGCCAAAGAGTTTTGACGCAGTCGACAAAACGAGGAATTTATTGACCCTAAAACTTCACTTCGCTACAATCGTCGCCCTCTCTGTGTGTGTGTGTGTGTGTGTGTGTGTGTGTGTGTGTGTGTGTGTGTGTGTGTGTGTGTGTGTGTGTGTGTGTGTGTGTGTGTGTGTGTGTGCGTGTGCGTGTGTGCGTGTGTGTGTGTGTTTGTGTTTTCTTTTTCAATGCATGTTTGATAAAGCAGACACATGCGAGATGCGGAAACTAATTTAAATGCAAGAGAAGTCTTCGATTTTCACTGCCGTAAAACGTCCGCACATATCAGGCTATTTCCACTACGCAGTACAGGAATTAACGCGGAATGATTATAACAAGGCTGTTAGCAGCAGGTCGTTAACTCTCAGCATCGCTGTAGAAGAAAATTGGTCCCCCACCTGACGACAGCTGCAATCAAAATACCTGTAAACCGCACCCACCGCGCCACCGGGGTGTCCTTGATATACGCATGGTTCAAATTCAGGTTCAAATAATAAGGAAAACATGAATGAGCAGTATTGCGTAAGTGATATGATTGTGGAGCCACTATACTCCCACTCGCCTACTTGTTCCGTAGCCGTACACACGCTTACAAACACGACCAAATATACGCACGTGCACCCACCCACGAAAATGAGGGAGCATGTTTTTGGAGCGAGGGACTTCGGCGAGAACGTCCATGATGTGGCATCTGTCCATCCGTGTTGCCAAATGCAAAAAAATAAAAATAACTACAAACAAGTCATCGTGGAAAAAAGCGACCAAGCGCCGTAAACAATCGTTGTAAAATGCAAACGTCTTGCAAAATGAATACGAATCACTGAATGCTCTAAATTACCCTTGACGATCACTTTCCGAAGAGCATCGTCTACAATATCCGCAAACGTGAGCGGTTAAAGCTATTTGGTGCGTTCGAGCCGTATTGATACTCGGGCATCTGTCATAAACAAACGCCACAAATAGAGGTTTCATTCAAGCAACGAATACAGTTAAAGGGCGTTGTGTCTTTTTTGTGGCACACTAAATCGCATTAAAATCCAAAAAAATGAACGCTTCAGTAACGATAGAACACTAGCACAAATATTGCTTCGAAGCTTCCACGTGTTTACTGCGATTCATCGCACGGACGCCGTGTGTATAGCTGCATTAATGCTTGAGCAAGCACCGAATTCAAGGTCAGTAGCCCGCGACGTGCATATATGCTCGACTAACGGTGGAAATGCCGCGTAGGTTGGCCAAGCATCCAGGCGCCAAATAACACACCGCCACCAATAACATTAAAAGTGATGCACTAATATGCAAAACAGACGTGGTTCTAGAGAAATTCTGCAACTAAAAGGCCAGATCTATGGCGCAATTTGTGGTCTATCTAAATGTATCCGATCGATCGCAGGGTCATCTATGTTTTGGCGCTTTTCTTCTAACGTTCATGTTAGAGTAATGACGCTTCTGTGGAGGGGAAAGTGTATCGGTTTTATGTTGCTCTAAATCAACTAGATACCGCAGCACTCTCAACAGTGCTAAGCAAATTGTTAAGGAACAAAAAAATATATGTTTCATCAAGTAAAGAGAATGGAGCTACGCCAAAATAATATTCGTATATAAAAGGCTAGTTTCGAAAGAACGGGTATCTAGCAATAATACCGCTAGCACTTTGCGCAGAAGGGTACAGACATTTGCTGCTGAATAATGGCGGTCGACCACAACGTTCGCGATTTCCTTCACGACATCATGCACGAAGGTCATTGCCTAATTTATTTTGCTTTTCTCCCGCGGTCTTCGCCACACGTGGTCTTTCTCTTCATGTGGATATCCATCTGCTAGCAACGTATTTACCACTTGGTAAGGATACATTCGTTTAGCTTCTTTGTGTGACTCCAGCTAGGTGTTGGACAGTTCATGTGTTAGTGAAAAGTGAAGTTCTGATACATATTCTACATGAAGCGAATCAGATAGATGCTGTAGAAGAACTATCAAAGCCATCCAAAAGAGGAAATATCTGGCCTGACGACATCACCAACCACAAATACGACGATAACCGGAATGCGACGATTGATGTCAAGATGTCACCACAGATGGCAGACCTGAAGCCTGGGCAAAACAAACTACCTTCAAAGGAACAAATTGTCTTCGAACTACGCCAGACTTTCCTTATCGTGGGGCTTGGTGGGGCTGTGTAGCACTTCCGGTTCCAGAAATGAAAAAAAAATGTGACTAGCCCGTTCCACCACAATTACTCTTAGCCAAGTTGCAGCTATCTGAAGACTTTGGAGATTACCTTAAATCACTTAACAGACACGCCAGTATGCAATGATGGCCAAGGAAATTCTGCTGCTTTATTTCGCCCTTCGATTCACATCAGACGAGTGTTTCGTATACTTCATCCATCCTTATCCGTCACTGAGTAGCTAGCGGTGATTGTTGTTGCCCTGAAGGTTGTGCAAGGACCAGTCCTGGCCATGGGCGGGATGAACGTTCTGCCATTGTTTTAAGGTCTCTTTGCTGGGTTGGCAAAAACGCGCACTCAGGTGTCCTACCGAAAAGCCGTCTTTTGAAAGCATGTCACCTCTCCTAACGCAACTGACACTGTCGCAGCAACCACATGCAACAGCGGCGTCAAAGAAGGGAATCCCCAACGCAGACTTTGCAGTGTAGCTAAAACAAGCACTTTCATATTCTATTTCCTGCAATTTTATCGCCTTTTGCTTTGGGGGGGGGGGGGACCAAATATTTTTTTCCACCCCCTCCTCTTCAGGTGTTGCTTGTGTTTTCTCTGATCGAAGGAGCCACATTACCTCCAGAGCGTGCCGCCATTTTTTTCTTTTAGTTCGTTTTCGGTGCCTTAATATGCTCACTCTTCGGGTCACATCATGCAGGGTTAATTTTAAAGCAGCAGACGACCTTCGCCAACTCTCTTTGTATTTGTGAACACGCCCTTCTTACATATTCCTTCAGTGCGTAGCAGAACCAGTGAAGAAATCTGAAGATGTTCTTCAAAAAGTTCATAAAAAATAACATATTGTAATTGGGCGTTAGCCAGAGTGTCCAGACTAGCAATATACGGCGCAGTGTGGTCACAAAGCAAGCGAATTACGAGGTTAGTAGTGTTGAAAAGCCACGCAATCGTAACATCGACATATATCTGGAAACGTCCCAAAATCATGTTTTGCGCCTTTGATGACGACCATACGAAACAAGTCTTGAGCACTTTTCGATTGAGAATAGATGTTCATTTTTTTTTAACTTTTTATGGTGACAAGCAATGACGTCTATTTATATACGTCTTTTCAGTGCTATTCATGTTTAACAACAACGGAATCAGAATTTTAAAAAATTGCGGCTCGGAAACACCGACGAAAACGGTTACGGGAAGATACACATATCGCACGAAGAACTCATTTCAATTTTAAGCTGTACCTTTATCTTTTTTCTTAGCAAGAAGGCTCATAAATTAACACAATATTACTCGTATTACGAGAACGCATACGCGAGCTTTGTTACGGGGCGACTCAATGTTCCTACCACAGACCCTTTCTTTCTCTAATTTAAACATCTTTTTCGTTATACTCACACATGTCATACGGCAAGGCTGTGCCTTCTTCGGAGGGGCCCAGTGCAGAGTGGTACCTGAGAATGAGAAGAAAGTTCAGAAGCGTTAATAAAGTAATTATTTATTAACAGCCGTTATGATAACTGCGTTTATTTACCAGTTTAACGGCGAAAAATTCTAGCCGTCATTTTGACATTCTCGTTCGGCCTTCTTTAAGGCAGTCGCCGCACGGTTGAGAGCGGGAGTGTCCACCACCGAGAAGTCCATCAGCGAATATAGTACACAACGCGCCTCTTTTGAGTCACTTCGTGGGCGGGTGATGTGATAATGACTGCAGCTTATACTCCTACGTCAGGTCTGACACTGAGCCTTATTAAACGGGCGGCTATAAGAATGAACGTGGCCTGCGAGAACATCGATCAAACCGAGAAGATCGGGAGACATGCAATCTTGGAGTGACCAATGCCCCAAATGCGCTATGACCTACATCCTTCGAGCCGCGAGAAGTGGGGCCCGTTGCACCGTAAGATTTGATTAATCCCAGTTGGAACAAACAAGGCAACAACCTTATCTCGTGGCCACTTCGCACATTATAGACAGACTGGATCGTTGTCCTCAAAAAGACCGTCCATAGTGAACCTAGAAAAAATTGAGAAACTGTAGCACGTTTCTAGAATGCCTCTGGCGTTTGAACGGGGTGCAAATGAGCATGAACTTTATGGACAGAGTACACTTGGGGAGCTGCAATAAGATGATTCTTTCTTTCAATTTAGTCGTCATTCGCGAATGTGCCAACCCATGAGTGATGACTGACTGTGTCTTAGTTGTGTCATTGTTCCTTATTTGCCACTCTTGCATCGGCTATCACCCCTTTCGTCAGTCAATACATTTTTCTTTTAAGTTTCGGCAGTTGACACTCAAGATTTCCTTGTTCTTTAGTGTAATCCATGCAGATCGCACACAACGATACAATTATACACGGCCACGCTACACCACTACTGTATGGCTGAAAAAAAAATTATATGCTATATAATCAAGTCACCACCTTTGAGAGGCCAAGGCGTAAAATATTAAGTCATCACCCACTATAGAGAAAACCATGTGGAGATTCGAAGCAGTGCTGGCCTTCACTTGTGTTCCCGTTTGTTGTTTCCATTTGTATGCTTCCGCGTATGTTTCGTTTGGGTGGGGAGATGTGTATATGTTGTGTACCGCTTTGCTCCCCCCCGCCCTCTCAGTTGTGCGTATTACCGAGTGTGTGCCTCAAAGTGAACACCTAGCGCTGCAATAGCAGTGCATGGAGCGATCACGCGCAGCATTATATACGAGCGCACAGCTGTGGAGGAGAAATAAACGGCATAGGAGAAACGAAGTGGAGGCAGCGCCCTTCCACTTCCTCTATCCCACCTCCTCTCACCTACTCGCGCTCACGCGAGGAGAGGGGGAAATTGGCGCATGCGCAGCAAATGTGGTCACGCCGCACACTACATATACATTCAACTCCATTATAAGCTGTTTCGCATCTAAAACACATCTTGCGTAAAGCAGAAACTTCTATGAACAGCACAGCCCAATGATGCAGTCGTAAGCTGCTAGTAGAGTTTAGAAGGGGAGCACGAAGCCGTCATTTTTATCACGTGCCCACCTCCAATCCAGGTGCCTGTGCTCACTCTATTTGAAGCGGCCGGCACCTGCCACTTGGCGTCACACAACAGATTACATGCTATTGGCTAATAGCCAACTTCACTAAAAAGTGGCGTTTGGAGACTATACTCAGATACACTTTTGCCACGGGATGCCGCCACGTGCCGGTGCTGCTCTTCATAGTCTGCTTGTGTTACATGGTGTAGCCACACTGACGGTCTTAAGATTCAAAACGGGAAAGAGCAATCGCACGTCATCACGTGGGCGGACGTAAGTTCTTTCCCCCGTTGCCATCTGTCCCCGTGTAGCTTCCAGCGCGACCGTCGGGACGAGAAAACAGAAAGCGCTTAAAGCACATGCGACTAACTCCCGTAACCTCGCTAGTTCTTTGCGGATTCGAAAAATCTTCGTGGTTATTGATTCGTGAGGCATTAAACGGAGGTCACTCGATGATTACTTAGAAAAGTGGTTCAGGGGAATCAGGGCCCTTTTATGCTGTGACACCATCTGTCAGTGACATCTTCGTTGAGTTATCACATATACGGAGGCCATTTCGCTCTACTAATTGGCTAACAACTAAAAATGAAGCCGGATTCTCTCTGTGAAAGCCGTCTCAACACAATCAAGAAGTTTATCTCAACAACGAAGCTGATGCCCCTTTTCGTCATGCTATCGAATTTCCGTGATCTGCAAGTCTTCTTTTTAAGTATTTTATGGTCGTGTCATTCTCCTTCATTTGCTAAACTATGTTGATTCACGTGGTGGTAGTAGCGCGTTATTGTGCTATTGCATCTAATATCACCCCGTTCGCAGTCGCTACACTTTGCTTTTACATTCCGGAAGTTGACACTGAGAATTTCCTTGTTCTTGAGGCTAATCCATGCGGATCCCACTCGATGATATGCTCATACACGGCCGCGCTATACCGCAACGGTAGCGTACCAGTGCGGCCCCCGCCCATTCCAGCTGGTCACTCGCCTAAAACACGTAATAATATATATCACATGTGCGCTAAAACGCAAGCACCGCTGCAAGCGCTGCTGCTGTACATGGCATGCCCGCATCGCCATGGAGGTTTGGCAAGGCGTCGTTGCTTGTGAAGTCTCTCTCCATTCGAGCGAGCATACACTTCCTCTAGGTAGTGTTGGCATACAATGGTGCTCGTCACCTTCTCACCCTCCAAGCGAGCATCTTTATTCCCACTCTCAGCGAGGCTCCGCCATTTTTCCTTCCATTGAACCTCACTCTCGCCAAAACGCAAGGCCACGTGACCCAGCTAGGAACCTGCGGGGTCCCGTGGTTATACATGATGGGCAGAGGCTGATCCCGGACTTATTTGTAACTAAACCCTGGACAGATCCACTGTTGAAAATAATTGCATTTATACGCAATTATGGACTAAACGTGGATCAAGTGAGATTATTCTAGGCATAAGAGATCCGACATGAAGACGCCGCTGCTACGTAGTTCTGCAGTTTCCCCTGAGGAAGGAACCAAATCGGTTACGAAACGTCGGGTTTCTTGAAAAACTTTAGCTTGGAGTTTAAGTCATCTCCCAGCCGACATGAAGAAAGTGCGGCAAAATCATTGAAGTCACTGTTGTCAACATGACCTCATTGGTGACGCATGTTAAATTGAAGGTTTCCGCTTTTTTCGGTAATTAACTAGTAAAAAGCATCCTACGCTAAAGCTTTTCCGCAGACAATCACCATTCGGGTTGTATAATCAATGACACCGGCTGACCAATGGGAAAACACATTTAAGACAGAGACGTTTGGTGAATTCTGCACCAGCGGTTGAAATCACCAAGCTTTTCTTTCTTAAAAAGGTTCTGCAACACTTTGTCAAGTAATAATTGAATGACTTCATTAAAGTAAACGAATTTATTGCCTCACAAATTGACTGCTGCCAGATTTTGTAGAATCCGCCAAGTACGCGCGGAGTTTCAGGTTTTGGTCGCAAACTTCAAGTGCTTTTTCTCTCCTTTCGCGCTACCTAGCACGCAGAAAGCTATATACCGAGAGTTGGATCAGAAGGAGAAGAATATGGGTTCCTTCACTCATAGAGTTTCCTGAACTTAATTAGAAGGGACTCTGGCTACAGTGTACTACTTCTAGTGCACTCTACTCTGGCAGTGTGGCAGCTTGTGCTAGTTGGTATGGCATGACGATAGTTATAGCACGAGAACAAAACGACGACACAGAGACAGTGACTTTCGTGTCCCTCTTGTCTCTGTGTCGTCGTTTTGATCTCGCGCTATAACTGTCATTTGCTCTGGCGTTGTGATCGTCAGTGACCATGGGAATGATGAGAATAGTACACGGATTTGCGTAGTATTCATACTTGCGGGCGGCGAATCGTACTTGTGGCTTCGTATATTTCTGTGTTTCGGTTTTGTTTCAGAGAAAATAACGAACCCTTTTGAACTTCATGACCCGATTTGAAAAGGTAAGCCTAAAAGAATAAGGTGGTGAAGCGCAACTGCTGAACATTTGCCGTTTGTCCTTTCGGGCGAAAACAGTTACAAGCCACATGAACACACACAAAGCCAGGAGTGCAAAGATTAGACAAATCTGTGTACTACCCATTATTCCAATGCTCCCTGAAGCGCCGTGCGTTGCAGCTGCTGTAGACACTAGCGTCAGAGTTCTCTCTAGTGTATATTTAGAGAACCCTATGCCTTCGTTCGCCCTTCGTCCTTGAGCGCTTTCTTTTCTTTGCTTCTTCGAACACGCGGCATGCTTTGAGTGTGATTCCAAGCGTAGGCACGGGGCGGCATCCCGCGGCGGCCGCAGTAACTATGCAGATCACGATACTCAAGTACGCCAACAAGCGTAGACTTTGGTTTTATGAAATAATTTGTAGAGAGTAAAGGGAACAATTGTTGGCTAAATCTTAGAAATAAATAATCGCAAATTCTAGGCCGTGTGGGCACCCTATGGTTGGCTTGCGCATTCTCGGGAGCCTAGACTTCCGATCTGCAGCGCACTCTGGGCATTCTGAAAAAGTATTGAAGGGTCTCTTTAAGTGTATTTGCCAGCAGCCAACCGGATTCGTTAATTACATTCTTGGCACCAGGATAGGCTAAAAACAGCGCTTAAGAACAGTTCTAGCATCCCGGCTGCGGCGGCTGCATTTCCGATGGAGGCGGAAATGTTGTAGGCCCGTGTGCTCAGATTTGGGTGCACGTTAAAGAACCCCAGGTGGTCGAAATTTCCGGAGCCCTCCACTACGGCGTCTCTTATAATCAAATGGTGGTTTTGGGACGTTAAACCCCACATATCAATCAACAGTTCTAGCGAAATACTTATCAACATGATCCCAGAGCTTCCACGCTATAGAAATCAAAAGCCAAATTTGCGAAGCTTTATATGCGTAAGCATGCACTGTTTGCCATTGACACTATCGCTCAATACACGGAGCCCGCTATCAGCATTGGCCATATTATCAGGGACATCGTTGTGAACGCCAGCGGTGCAATTTCATCATTTAGAATTTAACATTGGCCAAGAGCGTTTACGCTTGTCCACTTGCTTTTTATTTTATTTTTATCACGAAAGTTCTTTATGCTGCGGTCGGCTAAGGCCTGATGGACCTCATTTTTGTCGCGGATATGATGTCAGTAAAATACACACCAACAGATGGTGAACAAAACCAGAGTGAAAAGTAACGTTCGTTTGGAGTGCCCGGGAGTCGAACCCATAACCACAACTATTTGAGCAAGGGTGCTTTAACCACCACTGCGCTATACTGACACTTATGCACGAGCCTCTACAAACACGCCTCCTATCTTTCACACCATTCCCCTTTCACAGTTACCTTGCACCATGTCAGTAACTAGCGCCGACAGGACGCGCTCCAGTCTTCTAAGCGCAGATGGGGCTTGCTTTCTGGTTTCCACTTCATTTGCTTTCACTACAGTCTGAGTGAGTGCTTTGTTGCAGTGAGAGAGAGAGACGCATTCGCGCGTTGATGGCTCAAGCTACGAGCTCTGCCTTTTGCGTTCTTGAAGCGTTAGTGGATTATATAGTGTATGCATAAGAAGAAGTGTATAGGTTAGCCAATTACTTGAGAAAGCATATATATGTATACCTCGTCGTTTTCCTCCTCAAATGACGACGCTTTTCATGAGCGCATATCAGTACTAGGTGTGTAGAAAAAACTGCGGGATTTCCAACTAAGTAGGCAACTAACTAAATATCTGCCTGGAAAACACGGCTAAGCAAATTAGATTGACGCCGAGGCTAATAACAAAAGATCACACAGGGCCTACAAAGCAATTAAGTGCATGGTATAGTATAGAGGATGTGTGAGTGACCACTTCCTTTGTTGGTCGCCATTACCCTTCCCTACCCTATCTCCTGCTTTCATTTTCTACTGCTTTAGGGGGACTATCCTGTACGTGTGGCGTCCTCGCTGAAGAACCGTAACCGTTTATGGCCCCAAATTAGTACGAACAAGAGTAATTCTGCCGAATAATTGGACGTTCCTGTCTTAATGCTGTGTACCTGGTTTTGTTAGCGGGAGTGAACTGCGTGCGTCTGAACGCCCGACACTAAAGCAACCATATAAATGGAGCAGTTTATTTATTCAATTATTTAACCTCAGGGCCAAATGGCATGACAGAGGGAGGTGGGTTATTACAAAAATTTAACTGAACAAAAAGCAGTGAATACGATTAGCTGCTACAAATAAATTTCTTATAAATACAATGTTTCCTAATACATTTATATATAATACATGTTAGCCCAACACAGAACCTAATTATACAATGTCAGCTAATGTAAAAACCTCATTACACAATGTTAGCTAATTAATCACGGAAAGGGGTGTTATCACTATTGGAAATATGTCACCGGGAAGCCTGTTCCCCTCATTCGATGTGCGAGGTAAAAAATGTATTGAAGAAAGTTTTTGTGTTGCATGAAGGCGTGCCTACTTTGTGATGGTGTTCAATGCGGCGGGATATGTGCTGATGGCGAAGAAGTAGCTGGTCATGCAGAACGGGATGATGGTACATGTTGTGAAACAGTGTTAATGCGGGAGAGATGTTATAGAATGGAGTGCAAGAGAACTTTTCATGGTTGAAATGTGCGTTGTTCTGTTATAATTAGACAACATAAAACCAACGCAGTTATTCTGAACAAGTTCAAGGGAAGTTACCAGATTATATTAGGTGTGGTCCCACACGGCTGTAGCATATTGTAGTTTAGAGCATAGTAGTTTTTTATAAAGCTGCAGTTTTAAGCCATATGGAACATTTAAAAAGTTACGTCGTAAATAGCCATGCATGCAGTGAGCATTGTTATTACTGTATTCAATATAAGGTGTCCAGTTAAAATTAGCTGTTATGTGAAGTTCAAGATGCTTATAATCGGTAACAAAATCCAGAGAATTGTTATTAAGATAGTAAAGAAGTGAGGTAGTGGAAGTTTTCGCACCTTTTAATGTTGAGGTCGATAAGTCGTTTTTCACACCAATTGTATATAGCGTTAAGGTCAATCCATATTATGTTAATGTCAACATCGTTAGTAATTTCTCGAAAAATTACACAGTCCTCAGCAAAGGATGAATGTTAAATGATACAACTGATGAGAGGTCAATAATATAAATGAGAAACATTGTAAAGAGTGACTCGTGCAAAGGAAATGCAACGATCAATAATGATGGGCAAAAGCGAGTATGGCAGGCATTTCCAAATCATGACCAGCAACTTGCCGCTGTAAAGCTGACAGTGTACAATGCTTGAAATAACTACATTTTACTGGTACTAGCATACAGGAAGAAAAGTGGCAGAATAACAAAGAAAGTCCATCACAAGCTAAGAATTTCACTGCGTGCGATGGAACGAAAAACGATAGGCCTAACATTAACAGCCGCCACGCGAGCAATGTGGATTAGAGCATAGAGTTTCTACAAATACACTAGAGGGAATTCTGGCGCTAGTTTCTCCGGCAGCTGCAACACACGGAGCTTCAGTTAGCATGGGAATGATGGGTTTATTACACGGATTTGGATGATTTTCGCACATTCAGCTGCATTTGAACTCGACCGGCTTGAAGCCGCTTTATCAAGAAAGAAAAATCAGCAAATGTTTAGCAGTTGAACTACACAACTTTAAAAAATTCTGACCATTTCAAGTCGGTTCCCGAGGTTCATAACCGTTCTTATTTTCAATCGAAACAAAATCAAAACACAGCGATAAACACAGCCACGAGTTCGTTTCAGGGTCGCAAGCACGAAGAATAGGCAAATCCGTGCACTACCCACCATTCTGATGGTCGCTGAACGATCGCAGTGCCAGAGTCACCTCTAGTAAATTTTAGGAACCTCTAAAATTCAGAGGTAGCCGATAGCTTGTCGCAATTCCAAGAAAGATATAGTCGTAGGCGGTTCATGTAATGTGCTCAGGTTAAGGATGGTCGATGAAACTAACGGAACGGATACAAAGGGATGGAAAAAGCAGCAGGGCACGGCAGTGATTGAATAAGCCGCATAATGAAATCAAGAAATTTGCAGGCACAAAATGGAATCAATAAACTCGCGCAGGATGCGATGGACCTTGATTTATATGGCGATGAACATAAGATAGGCTGATGACAATGGAGATGAAACAAAGAGAAACAGACGTCGCTCTCCACTGGGCAAGAAACAAATCTGCGCGCCAACTGAAATAGAAGGACTGGTGTGCTTGCATGCGTAATTTAAAGACTCAGAATGCCAATCATTTCAATTTCGATTCCAAGCCAATGTGCAAGCAGAGCTTGAGAATATATATATATATATATATATATATATATATATATATATATATATATATATATATATATATATTCCTTGACATTACTGTCTGTTAGATCTCATTATATTGTGCCAAAAACACGGAAAAGCGAGCCCTTAGGTATACACTTCTTTTCCTTATTCATTAACGAGGGTCTCGTACTGGCAGACTTGGTGTCATTAGGTTGTATACGAGAGACTATTGATCAGCTGCCAGCTCGTAATAAGTTCGCGTTCTACGTGACGCCACACATGCGCATAAAAGAGTGTTTCACACTCGTCGCTTGGCTTATAGATGGCGCTGACTGACACTCCTACTTCTAAATTCACATATAAACCCAAAAAAGTGGATGGAGGGAAGGCCGCTGTGGTAGCTCAGTGGTTAGAGCATCGAACGTGTTATTCGAAGGTCGTAGGTTCGATTCCTGCTCACGGCTGGTTATCTTTTCATCAACTTTTCTTTCTTCTTATATATATTCTATTGGTTCTAATAGCTTCCCCTATACATTCCTTGGCATTACTGTCTGTTAGATCTCATTAATATTGCGTCAAAAACACGGAAAAACCAGCCCTTAGGTATACACTTCTTTCCCTTTATATATATATATATATATATATATATATATATATATATATATATATATATATATATATATATATATATATCGCACTTTCGGTGGTATTGAACACCGTGAATGCATTTGGTGCTCACAGCTGCACAATGCCATTCGCCTAAATACGAAACAGAACTGTGAATCAGAAAAAGTGCTTGCTGCTATTTGCCCTTACGGTGACTGGAGCAGAATGTGTAGATGGGCAAGCAACAAGAGGAGGAACCGAAAACAGCAAGTGCAATTCACACACCGCCAAAACGGGTCTACGAGCTCAGAAGGAGATTCCAAAAGTTCCCGGACACTCTGATCCTTTTCACTAGGAGTGGATCCGACTTTTAGCCCAATCTTTCCAGCTGAGCAGGGGCCCCGGTCGATCGCTGATTCCCTCGGCAAGCAAAGGCTCTGCGTAGAATGTAACTAAGCTTGGGTTCGTGTATTGACACCGTCTGGCGTTACGTTTCTCGCTTGTGTTTCATTCGTCGTTTCTCGATCAACGAACGGCTCGCCGAAAGAAGAGCCGCATTGCCAGAGTCCACGCCAAGAACAGGCGAGCGTACCTGGCGAGCAGCTGGAGCCGATCGACGATAGGCCAATTCGTCGCCACACCACTCACGCTGCTAATCTAATCTTCGAAGAAGAGCCACTTCTTGGAAATATTGTTCACTAAGTGTACGTCATCTGAACAACGAAAAAGAAAAAAAACAAGCCATATGGCGGGCTGAAAATGACAGCCTGCGTTCAGTGATGTTGCTCTGTTTCTGTTTGCAGTGGGCGAATTTTCTAGCACAACATGGACCTCCAAGAATCATGCTCCCCAGCAGGTCACTTTAGCAGGTACGAAGTGAAGTCCTCTCTGTATTTTTAGGGGCGAAGCTCTTTAGGGTGTGGGTCTGTCCACCCTCCGTTGGTGTATGTAGCCACCAGTGGCACATACCCGTTCTAGAGCAGGTATGTGCCACAGGGGATGCGAGATGGGAGATGGCGGTACTTAGAGTGTTCGCCAGATGAACGCACGGACAGACTGACTAGAAGGCGGACGGACAGATGGACGGACGCGCGGACGGATGGACGCACAAACAGACAGAAAGACGGGTGGACGGACTCACGGACGGGCGCATGGACAGACGGACGGACGCACACGGATGAATGCATGGATGGTCGCGCGGAAGGACGTAAGCACGGACGGGCTGAAGGATGCTTCACCCCACTCATCATCATTCACTCCAAGAATATGCTTCAATTTTTTCACTAGTGTTTAATACCAGGCATTTCACCTTCTGCCAACTAAAAAAAGCCTGCTCTGGTGGTTTCTTGCTTCAAGAGTCACTGGCAGGCTTGAACTGTTAAAAATTGTTATACATCGACTTACAACAACGGCTGCATGATGAGTAAACCGACACTTTTAATGAAAATAGTTATCTTCTGGAGCACCGAATGATAAAGACAAAAACTTGGGAGCGAAAATTTTCTCAAACGTGCGCACTTCAAGAAAATGCAGTTATATCTACGAACTTTGTTCTATAAGTTATTGTCGCAACATTCACTACCTATAAGTAAGAGTAGAGAGAAACTCCCAAGTTGATAACTTGACTACCATGGCATTTGCTACTTACTTACAACCTACAAAAAAAACGCGAAGCCTCTGCGGAAGGCTCAGCATAGCCACAGAGAAAGCTAGAAGAGCGGCCTTTCAGAGTCTTTTCAAAACACTCATTGGGAAACTACTGCAAGCACATTCGCTCGATACTCACTAGGGTATTAACAATAAAAAAACGTTGTGTAGTAAGCTAGCATTCGCGATGCTATTTTTCGTCATTCTTTCATTCTTCTGAGAAGCATGGTATCCGCTAAACACTTGCAAGGAATTTTGTGCCAATTGTTCATGCAGTGGTTGATGACGATGAGGAATTGTGTCTGAAGTGCATCTGCGCCACAGTTAATAGGTGAACAAGAACAAGCTTTTGTAATCGGTTGGAGCATTGGACGACCCACTCGTTACGCTATTCGCATTGTGTGATGACTGGTTGTTCTTTCCCTGTTTTAAAACGCTTTATAAGTCGTGTTAATTAACGTGATTGTTTTCCGACATGAAGCCTGCCTAAGGCAAGTTTGCCAACAAATCGCGAGCACCAGCGTGGCTCAGTAGTATAATAATGGGCTGGCGCTCAGCGGATCCGGATTCGGGCCCCACTGTGTCATTGGTACTAAGTTTTTTTTTTTCAATTTCGTGAGTTGTGCTTACGGACACTGGTGGCGACGGCGGACAAGGACGGCAGCGTGTCACCAGAGTTTTGATCTCATAACAGCATTCACTGTAATACAAAGTTAGTAACTTCGCTAGCACGACGCTCACTACCATGTTAGTATGTAGCAAACACTAGTGAGCTACAATTGCACAACAGGTTTACACATATCTGGCTTGTGTATGCCATTGGAATTTTCGAACAAGTTGAATTTATTACAAGAGTACACGTACCAAAAAATAAATGAAACGATACGAGTGGTTGTTTGTGAAGTCCCGCAGCAATTCGGGTTATGATAGACGTCGTAGCGGAAACAGAATTCTTACATTCCACTAATTATTAATGGCACATTCGTGATTACCTTTGTAAATACACACCGCAGTGACATGTTCAGATAACAGGGCATACATAGGTAGACGTGAAAAAGAACCATGAGCAAGAACACAGTCACCTCTACAGACACACAGGATATCAAGGTTTGCCCCACCGCAGTGGTCTAGTGGCTGAAGTACTCGGCTGCTGACCCGCAGGTCGCGGTATCAAATCCCGGCTGCGGCAGTTCCATTTCCAATGGAGGCGGACATGCTGTAGGCCCGTGTGCTCAAATTTGGGCGCACGTAAGAACCCCAAGTGGTCGAAATTTCCGGAGCCCTTCACTACGGCGTCTCTCATACTCATATGATGGTTTTGGGACGTTTAACGGTTTTGGGACCTATCAATCAAGAATATTAAAGTTTTCATGCGACACACACTAACAGCAACCACAAGGTTGTGAGTAGCCATCACACGTTTTAGCGGTGAGCAGCCACGGATCTGAACATATAATCGATGTTCTAGGCATTGCTTTTAGATGCGGAGCATCTAATACTCGAGGCTTGTAGTGCGACGCCGTCCGCAAGCTTCCTCCTCCTTCTTCCACCATCTGTGCATCCCTTCCTCCTCTACACACCGCGCGCGCTTCACTCCTCCACCATCTGTGCACCCTTCCTCCTCTACACACCGCGTGCGCTTCTCCTCTTCACGAACATTCGCTAGCTGTATAATGTAGCGCGCATGCGCCGTCACGCTTCGAGAACATCGGCAGCTGACGCGCGCGCATGCGCCGTCGCGCTTCGAGAACATCAGCAGCTGACGCGCGCGCATGCGCCGTTGCGCTTCTCCCTCTTCTCGAACATTCGACAGCTGACAGTGCATGCGCCGTCGCGCTGTATATATACTCAAGGTCGGTGCTCGCTCGCTCAGTTGCCGCTCGTCGGTTGGTTTGTACGGCGCGTCGACGTCCGAGGTCGCAATGATCGACGTCCCTTCGACCAGCGCCGGCCAAAGTGTTGGCGGAACCGCAACCAAGTCGTCGTCCGAAGACAAGGCAGCGCGGAGAAGAGCTCGCGACGCCGAACGTAAACGTCGGCGTCGAGCGGAAGATCCCGATCCACTCACTCTTCACTTTACCGACCAAAAAGCCATCGTGCTCAAAGTTCGTCGCAATAAATAAACACCGCCCTTTCGCATACGTGTCGTACGTGTTCACTCATTTAACACCCCTCCTACAACCACGTTAACCAATTCAGCCAGCGACCCAAGTAAGTCGCAATTTAACACCCCATTTCACAACCACGTTAACCAATTTAGCCATCGACCCAAGTAAGTCGCACTTTAACACCCCGTTAACCAATTATATGCTCCGCATCCTCCTCAGTGTTCCCCCGAGGGAAGCTGCGGGCAATTTTTTACACTATGCTTGCATGTACGCGTGTTATGCGAAATCACAAAAACGCCATTCTGACATAATAAAAAAAGACAGTTATAGTTTGCGAAAAGTTTACATTTGACTGCCACAATTACAGAGTAGCATACTACAGCCAGTAGAGGACCCCGCCGCGGTGGTCTAGTGGCTAAGATACTCCGCTGCTGACCCGCAGGTCGCGGGTTCAAATCTCGGCTGCGGCGGCTGCATTTCCGATGGAGGCGGAAATGTTGTAGGCCCGTGTGCTCAGATTTGGGTGCACGTTAAAGAACCCCAGGTGGTCTAAATTTCCGGGGCCCTCCACTACGGCGTCTCTCATAATCATATAGTGGCTTCGGGACGTTAAACCCCACATATCAATCAACAGCCAGTAGAGGTAGTAATGCTTGCTAACCCATCACGTACGCAAGTACTGTGCCTTAAGAACTCTGACACGCTGATTAGTAATGATAACGTTTACTATCCCTCGTGTTGTTGTACGGTAGTAAAACGTTAGCGACAGATAGCGAAATTTACGCAAGGGATATAAATACTGCATTTACAAACTTTTTCCTATTTTTTTTTAATTCAGTGCGGCTTCCACAATGGAAGCATGCGTGCCTCTTGGATACTCCGAGATAAGTCAATCAAATCACATGATTTCGATACAGCATCGCGAACACACTGTGATCCTGTCGTCTACTTTTATGCATAAGATGGTCTGGCACTGTACAAGTAGGCGTAAGCACATATATGTTCTGTTTGTAATAACTGAATTAGCAATAAACCAATATGGGTCGAACATGCAATGCAAGTATCCAGTGATATGTGGGGTTTAACGTCCCAAAACCACCATATGATTATGAGAGACGCTGCAGCGGAGGGCTCCGGAAATTTCGACCCCCTGGGGGAATGTAGGTATCTCTTGCTCAACTAATGTTCATTCCTTCAAGTGTATACTCATGCCTATCTATCCTGTGTTAGGCGTATAGGTATAATGCATAGCAATTGGTACTTCCCGAATGGGAGAGATCGAAAAGGCAAAATGTGCAAGCTGTATAGTTTTTAAGATATGTGATCAGACCTTTGTTCCGAGGGGGTTACATGCACGTCAGAGACACTTTTGACTGATCTACATTGCTGTCACTGAATGATTGGTCTATGTAGAGAATTTTTCTTGTGCCTTACCATGATTTCAATTTCTTTAGGCTTATTAGGAGACGCGAGGCATACCTTTCAGAGCAGCGCATGGTTTCCGTGCAAAATGTGTAGTGGAGCTGCTATACTTTCTACTTTTTTTTTCGTTTTACGAACATAGTTTCAATTTCACAACTATAAAATGTGGTCATTGCTCAATGTTTTGCGTTCGCCATCCACACGCCAAAAATACTGACAGGTAGACGAAAAAGTGTGTTTGCGCAGGGAGTGCAGAAGCGAACGGAGGCGCGTGTGGAAAGAAACTCATGGCAAGCTGATTGTGGCTGTAGATTGGATAGAAAGGTACTTCGAATCGGAAGACGCAGTGGACTCTTACATACGCCATGCTTCATGTATATAGACCATGTTGCAACGTCTCTGGCAGTACCCGCACAAAAGTTGCGTAAGCCTAACTAGAGTTACTGTATATACTCCAAACCAAAAGGTATACAGTAACTCTAAGCATAACGACATAACCACTGCGTTCCATGCGTTGCTAAATATAACACGTGTTCTTCTTTCGAAATTCCAATCAAGGGAGAAGTAGCGAAGAACTCCGAAAGGAACAATGCTTATAATGAAGCACAGTATTTGTAGTGAAGCAAGCGCATTCGGCTGCCCAACAAGCTCTACGAAACTTCTCGTAATGAAGATGTGCCGACAGACAGCGTGAGGTGACGTAACTCCTTGTAGAGAGAAGCGAGAAGCGTATATAGTGTCTTGTGATCGCAGCCTACTCCCACAGTTTGTGAAGCCTCATACAGAAAAAAAGTATATACCGTAAAGGTTTTTGAATTCGAGACTCGTTCATTCGGAAAATCACGTAATTCGGACGCGTTCTATTCTCCCGGCCAACATATGCATTTTTCAATGGCCCAAGCTATCGCTAATTCGGTCATACTTCACAACTCAGGACCAATTTCGGAGCGCGCCTGGCACTAAGTGCTGCAAATGTGTGAAACAAAGCAGTAAAAGTGGCGTTCGCGTAAAATCGAACCGAGGTGGCGCAGTATGCATTACCAACGTAGTCAGCGCGAACCGTGCTAAAACAGGATCTTTAGCCACGGCTGCACTGCAATTCTGGCTTCTATACACCATAATATGCACCGTGTGTGTGTGTGTGTGTGTGTGTGTGTGTGTGTGTGTGTGTGTGTGTGTGTGTGTGTGTGTGTGTGTGTGTGTGTGTGTGTGTGTGTGCTTGCGTGCGTGCGTGCGTGCGTGCGTGCTTGCGTGCGTGTGTGTGTGTGTGTGTTAAATCTTGTTCATTTTTATTGACAGAACGTGTTAATTTTAGCAAACGCAAAAAATAAATAAACACGGCGAGTTGGAGCAACAGTTTAAAACGACGAAAACTGGAATTCACTTCAGTTAAACCTTATTGGTCTTGCAATTTTTTTTTGTTCAGGTTTCCACATAACAGCACTCGTTACAGCATGGAAGAAGTACTACATAGGTTTCTCGCTCAGTCGTTCTTATGTGTTCATCGACTAATCTGCAATCGTATATATGCTTGTCATTCCAACGGCAGGCGCGTATACCTGGTGTGTTTCTGAAAACCGTTTTGTCACCGTGTCTGCGTGTGCAACACCTGCACACGCAGACGCAAAAACCTGAAAAGGTAAACAAATTAAAAAATAAAATTGATTATCAATATTTGCATCGCATGAGCTACGTGGCCCCCCATCTCGAATATTGCTTACATAGTTCGACAACTTGTTTCTTTATTTTTCACATAAGAAGACACGATCATTGTATTGCTTCAAGCAGCGATGCCAAGTGTTCCTGTTTTGTGTGTACTTCGCTTCATAGTCAAAGAAAAGTTGGCTATAAGCCTAATATCGTTCTATAAAAGTTGGATCAACAAGAGTAGCGAGCCATATACAGGCCTATCTGGTGCCTATTACCCCTGTCCATCCAATTTTACGCTGCGGTGGGTATCTATTCGTTGGCCCCCATATCAACTTTTAAAGACTATAGCTTAAGATCTAGTGAGAATTACGTAGCGCTTACGTGGTACATCTTGCATTCAGAATGATAGCTCGTGCATGGAACAAAAAATGAAGAGCGGCTGAATATGCCTTCAGTTAAAACTTCTTTTTGCACTTCGTTTATTTCTTCTGCTTGTTGTTTTTTTTTTAGCATTACTAATTCAAACAGCAAGAAAGATACAGGCTCTAAGCAGCCGCACGGCAGAAAGCTCAGCCTTCGAGCTCAACCACGGCGGCGCATGCGGCACAGTTTCTCGTCTCTTGTGATCTGTAGAAATTGAAAGGCAGCTCCTCCAACGACTGATCCGATCGGACTCCGAACGATAGCCGTGTTTTCCCGAGGAATAGAAAGGGTCTTCATCCTTCGCGAGTTCAGTATAGATGCAGCGCGACTTTCGGAGAAATCCCTTCCATCAGACTATTTTCTGCTATGCATGAATGGCGAGTGCTATGTGTATTCGTGTCTCAGTTTGTCTGGCTGAACGGTAACGCGCGCGGGCTCGCAGTATGCGGCACAGAACGGAAGGAGCAAAGGGGACAGCTGAAAGTCCTTCCGTGCGCATTCAGCCTGCTTCTCCACTGCTACTGCTTCAAAAGAAAGGGATAATTCCATTTCTGCTTGGCATATACATCACCGCAGCTCGATTCATAGTAACGCGGTGCGCCTATTTAGATGCTGGAAGGGCACACGTCTCTCGTCTCGGTAACCGCATAAACCTGTACAAAAAAGACAGAATGACGCTTTAGAATTCCGCCTGACATATCAGGTGAAACAAAGAAGCAAAAAAAGCTGACGCTATTAAAGCCAGCCGCCAGTAACAAAAGCTCCTAACTCAACGCGCCTCGAAGCCAAAATACAAATGTGCATATTAGCAGGGCGGAGATTATCTTCCCTCGTTAAAGGAGTTTTTGTCCCTCTTCGTGTCAGTAGCAGGAGACGGTAATAAAGCTGCACCGATTTTCACGCACCGTTCCACTTTCCTACGCAGTCCCGTCTGTCAGGAAGCACACCAAGTATTTTCGGAGCCCAAAGCTTCTAAAGCAGCGCGACAGCATGTCCTTATACGCCGCTTGCTCAACCGGCTGCGCAGACAGGGCGGAACGGTTCGTCTAAGCGTTGTCAGCTGCGTTCTGTGACTAGCTCGTTTTCTCCAGATCCGGTGACGGCGTACACCGTCTACCAAGTCGATCAATTTGGGAAAGTGTCAAACCTGGCGTCGCACACGGGGACTCCGTGAAACGTCGTTGACGCCACACTGCTCTGCTCACGAGCTCTACCAATGCATGGAGCACATAAAAAGTTGAAGTGATGCGACGTTGATACATCTTCGCTAAAAAAAAACTGAATAAAAAAAGTAACAGCTTTGCCGCAATGGCAAAGCAATGAACGCGATAGCAACAAATTGAAAGGTCACACCCAGAATGGCCAGCAGATCTAAACGTATCCAGCGTTTTTCAAGGCTGTTTCACATGCCGCGATTGCGGCGAAAAAAAATCATTCCGTTCGCTCCAATCGTTCTGTTCGCAACCGTCGCGAATGGCGGTTTTGTTCCACATGGACCGCGAACGGTCCACGATTTTCGCTCCGCGACTGAAGCGGCGAGTTCTTGCCACCGCTCTTAGTAACAGACACGAATGTAATATAATAATATGTGCATTATGATACCATGAAGTTTCCGTGAACGGTAACGAAGAACCCACTTGTTTTTGTCATTTAAGAACGCTTTCCCGTCTAAATTCATTTTAAAATGCGCAGCATCGGCCATTACCAAAATAAACACGTCGACTATATTTCGACGGCTTGGCCGGACCAGCCCTATTTCAATGGGTCTCGACCAAAATTCGTTCCCGCCGCAGCGATCAGGGCGAAAATTTCCAACATCTTGGAAGCTCACCGAGGACCGCTGCGGCGGGAGCAAAACTGCCCTTTTTTTCGCTGCGAGCGAATTCGCAGTCCGAAAATCGCTACTTTTTGTGTCATGTGAAAGGCCTTCACACACAAATGACGCACGAAACGTACTCTCAGGTACAGATAAACGCGAAGAGCGTCTCAGATGTTATTTCGCTGTGTCTGAAAAGCGCGCTTTTTTCGCAAATGGCTGCAGTGACCTTTGTGCGCCCGGTAACTAAAACACAATCGTTTCAGCAAAAGCCGAACGCCAGCGAAGATGTGCGATCACACGAGATAAGGGCACGCGAGGAGCATCGACACCCTGCTCCTTGCGGGGCAAAATACGCGTGGGAGATGAGAGCGTGGCCGCCACGTTGTGATGTTGTTCTAGGCGCGCTCATAGCACCATCTTGCTGGCAATGCTGAGAACACAGTAGTCCGCCCCCCCCCTCCCCCCGAGATGCCCGTCTGCAGCAGTAAGTGGTAGATATGGATAGCTTACCGTTTGAACGTTGAAGGACGTGCTCCTCAGTGGCTCAGTGGTTAACGCCTCGCACTCTCGATTCCGAGGATCCAAGTTCGATTTCACGCGCCAGAGTCTTTTACTGATTTTTTTCTTGCATATTCATATATATAGATACGTATACATATACAGTGACGGTGACGCAGACGCTGGCGGCAAAATCTGGCCGAGAGTGCCCGTAAATTGCTTTCACAATAATAAATAAGCGACAAATCAATGACAAGAAACGACTTAAAACAAGTCCACCAGGAACAGCTTCTTCACTAACGCACTTCACAGTTGTTTTTTTTTCACAGATTGGGCTCATTTAAAACTATAGGAGGACTACGTTATTTCCCATAAGATCGAAAGGGGAAAACTCAGCTACACTTGAAAAAACCTTTAGCGCTGCCAGTGCTCCAATCATTTGCTTCAATTGTGTTTTTACCAAAGATAATGATAAGATGGCATGCAACTTAGGGCTGTGTTTTGTTTAATTTGGTGAAATTTGGTTTCTACAAAAAAATCTATTATCTGGCAACACTACTCATATTTTTTCGTCGTGGAATGGTCTGTGGTTTCAAAAGTCTTCCCTTACCATGGCACCAAAAATAAAAGAAAAAAATAATTGCACTGTACAAAACTGCATGAATGATGCAGCGCGAAAACGCGATGACGTACAGAACAGAGTGCACCAGGATGGGCGCTTGTAAACATCTTTACGTCTTCGTGTTATCGCACCACATCAATCATGCAAGTATACCGACTAGCCCAACTTTTCATTGTGTACAAAGCTGCCTGGCTCACATCAGAGATGTATCAGGGGCATACATCAGCCTTGATGTGAGCCCGGCAAACTTCATCCTGTTTTCTAAATTAAAGACAAGCCACAAAGGTCACTGTTTCCACAGTTTTTTCGCCATACAACTGGCTCTGACAGAGTCTCCGATAGAGGTCACGGCAGCCGACTGTCAGGCAGCCTTCGAAGCGTGGGATTCACATCGGAAGCGATGTATCGATGCTGAAGTAAACTGTTTTGAAGAATTTCATTCACATGTACCAAACGAATAAATAGGTTTTTTGTTGTTGTTGTTGTTGTTTTGCCATGCCCAGTTCCATTGCTTTACGGGCAGACGACCCTGTATCCAATACAAATCTGCACGACGTTCCCGAAAATTGCAACAAGTATGCATTTACTACTTCACATACGCCCTCCAGCTGGAATACCAACCTGTACGCAGTATTTCAATAATTGCTTAAGGTTATATTCTGTTTGCTACGCAAAGCAAATGCGAAACAAATCTCATTGAACGTTAGCGTCTCTAGCAATGACGCTTTTTGCTCATACATATTATGACCAAAATAATCGTTATATATGTGTACTATAGGAAAGGTCTATTCATTTACTACGTGTTACGAAGAAGAACATTAATAGTGCCTAAGAGAGTCTAATTGAAGACTATGTTTAAGCCATGACACGAAACTCGAGTGGTTCATTAAAACCATCGTCGTGGAAATGCTCACGTCGACCCAATTATCGATTTACTTTTTTCCTCCTACAACAAGAAATATGATCTTTGCAAGGCGGTGCAGTACTTGTGGGAGCTGCCAGGCAAAATGTCGCACCACTTTTATTTTTCAATCTGATTTTCTTATCATTCGTTTACTTACGCGATGTGCAGTCGGCCTCCATTTTTAGCAAACTACTACTGCTATTGCGTAAAGTTGCCTACTTAATCATGTCTCTAGAAAAAACACGAGCGTAACAAATTCTAACTCAAATTACGTCAGCTTCTCTAAATTCTGAGCGATGAACCAATTGGGCCGGTGAAGGGAACATTTCGGACCAAACGAAAAAAAAAACGTAAGGGGAGAATAGAAAAAGGGAACAAAAATATCTGGCCACTTTTCCCTGGCATCACTGCAGAAAGCGGGCGAGAATTTATCACAGCGTCATTCTCACTGGTTGTGGGCCATACTTGCTCAGAAGTGCGTCCCGAAATATTGTCCGCTGTGTGAGCCGGCTGTGTAGGGACGCAGCAGAAGTGCAGTTTTTCTTCCTTGAAATTCAACTGACTCAAGGAAAGCGTCTGAGAACATTCCTTCTTTTATTCATGAAAACGCTGCTCACTTTCTTTGAAAGAGGCCAGACGCAGCGGTGTTAGGTTACAAAGATGATTCTCGCAGACGCAAATGGCACCTACGCCTTTCAACCCCGGTCCATACTCGCGAGGGTTTCAAAGTTTCAGAATTCGTATAACTTCAAGATGTGCTTCTGGCGCTAAGTAAGGCAAAAACATACGGGGAAAAAATTAATAAACAGATAGAGCTCGGTTTTTGTCTCTCCTTTCGTTCGGATGTGTGTGTGTGTTTTCTTTCTACCTGTGCCAGAACCACATCTTAAAGTAATTAATCAATGTCGCATTTCGCTTACGCAATTAACCCGACGCCCTGAAGCATTTGCATGGTGTTTTTTAGCGCATGCACGGTATTATGCACATGTATCACTTTAGACATCTGCCAGCTTTAGGTTTTGCGTGAGTACGCCACCGCAAGAAATGAAGCGAGAAATCTGCGGCACATGCGCCGCATCTCCGCACACCACGGTATACGCATGCCATGCGCAGGATACTATTACCGGGCACGGAGCTCACAATCAAATCGATGACGCTATGAAAAATTACACTTTTGTGCATCGCCCACTCCCCATTAACGTTGTTTTTACGCCACAAAAATGTTGTACTATTACGACACACACCGAGTCCGAGTTCATTTGGATAACACAGGTGTTTTTTGTTTTTTGTTTTTCAGTTTGCTCAAGTCAAAATGCGGCGTCGCAGTCGAGATCGAATCAGCCATCTCGAGCTGAGCAGCGCAACTCCATAACGGCCCGCGTTGGTTGATATATCCGCAATACTCGCGGTGAATCGTCGCCCTAATACTACAACCACTTGTTGATAACAGCCGGTTTGTAACACCACAAAGTGACGCTTGGCGAATTCATGAATGGCGAGCATTCGCGTGTTTACTCGGTCTGCACGGGAAATTCAGGTGAATTTTGGAAGAGAGAGGAAGAACCAAATAAAGACACGACACTGAATTTTTCTTCTTTTCTTCGTGCCTGTCGTGCTGTTCTCATATTTAACATGAACTACCAACGTGTCCAGGCCTATATCATCGAAAGATAATGGTTCCAGAGTTGAGAAAGGATAGTAACAAACGGAGATGCCACATATAGTGGTATAATATAAAAAAGAAAGGCGGGAAAAAAAGAGGATTCAGTCTTGCAAATTTTTGTTTGTGTGTATGTATTTACTAACAAATCAGTCCACATATACAGTCAGCACGTAAATGAGTCAATCCTCTCTCCCTCGTGGAAAATTTCAGTGACGTTCGCGAAGAGTGAGGAGGCTAACCAGATGAACATGTCCGAGCATGAAGCAACACGTAAAAACAGGACAGCATAGGGGAACACGCCGATGCTGCCTGTGCTTTCTCCTGTGTTGTTCCGTTGACGAATAGGGGAGGTACCCGCAGCAGCTTATATCACTTTTTGTGGTCGATACCCCTTTTCCAATGAAAGTATAAGCGCATGTAGTTGCCGAACGCAGCAGAAATGTTTTATTTCCCCTCCCACCACAGTATGCTAGTCTGTCGACCATATATATATATATATATATATATATATATATATATAATACGCTGCGCAAAGCTCATCGTAATTTGTGTGTGTGTGTGTGTGTGTGTGTGTGTGTGTGTGTGTGTGTGTGTGTGTGTGTGTGTGTGTGTGTGTGTGTGTGTGTGTGTGTGTGTGTGTGTGTGTGCGTGTGCGTGCATGCATACAGGCCTGCAATGCTGTCTCCAGTGGGAGGTATAGTGAGGAAATCGAGACGCAATACACCCGTGTTACGGAAACACTTCGGAATGCGGTCTTCCTTTCCTCGCACGGTTTTGAGCGAAGAGACAAAGAATGCAGACGAGGATGCGCCGCCGGTGGAAGAACGAAATTCGTGATAAAATTCTGTGACGCATTTTCGCGCTAGTTTCCAGGCACTACCACGGTGTCGACTTTTTTTTGTTTTCGAACGTTCCTCGCCGACATCATCGCACCGAGTCTCTCTTTCAGGATAGGCACGTCCGATTCGGTAACCGATCCAGACGAGCAGCGCACGCGGGGAACGCAATATGGACGAGGAAAGCCGAGACAAGCGTAAACAGCGCCACATTCCTGGGAGATTATTCCTCGTCTAACTGTTCTTCACTGCCTCTCCCAGACAGATTCAGCGCCGTCCCTCTTCCTTGCGAGCACTCCTGTGCCGCTGTGCCGCCTATGTCATTTCGCGAGCGGCCATCGTTCTGCCCTGAGAGTGTCACGCGATGGCGCGCGGGGACCCCAGAGGCAAGCTCGACTGCGCCGCGTATGCCGCTTTCGCCTCGCTGCCTCTGCGGCCTCGGTGGAAGCGCGCTTGTCGCGGACGCGCAAACATATTCATTGGCGCGGCCAGAGATGGACGCGGGGTTGAGTTGCTTCCCGGCAGCCGTAACGCTTGTCTTCGTGCGGCCTTGCGCGCTGTGTTTGTCTATCCGGTGAACGTGCCTCGTAGTACGCGCTCTCGTATTATTTGTTGTGGCCGTCGGACCTATTTTTGGAGTGCATCTAAGAGTTCTCTTGGGAGCCCTCAAGAGCGATGGACTGACAATCCTTTTTTTGCCACGTAACCTCCCTCCCCCCTCCAAGGTCGTCATCCTCGAGCTCGATGACGCTAGATACGAACTTCATAAGGCGTTGAATACTTTTAGCGGAGCCAGTGTGAGCTGAATCATGGATGTCTGGCTGTACATCCAAGGCTGCCGTCGCAACATCGTTCGGGTGTTTTACCGTCACACACGGGCCTGTTTTTAGAAAGACGCTAAGTAGGTTCCGAGAGGGAACATAGTCCAGGCACGTATGGCAGCGGGTGCTTATTCATGCAGGGCCTCCTGTTCACCATGCACCGAGGGAAATAAAGCGAAAAGCTACAGTAGCCTGCCAGCACAGGAGGCTCAGTTTTTTTTTTTCATCTTCTAAAGTTTCATCTGTTTCCAATAATATAAATACCACGGGCCCCACCGCGGTGGTCTAGTGGCTGAGGCACTTGGCTGCTGACCCGCAGATCGCGGGATCGAACATTCCCGGCAGCGGCTTCACTTTCAGTGACAGCTAAATTGCTGTAGGCCTGTGTGCTCAGATTTGGGTGCACGTTAAAGAACCCAAATTGGTCGAAATTTCCGTAGCCCTCCACTACGCCGTCTCTCATAATCGTGTGGTGGTTTTGGGCTGATAAACCCTATATAATAGTATTACTATAAAAACCGTGGGCATTCTGAAGGCAGTTTATAGACCACAAGGGCGGGGTGTGTCGCACGAACATCGTGTATATATTTATTTTATTGCGACACACCTCACATAGTTGTGACATCGTGTTAACCTTTCTTTTTTCTGTGAGGTAATCAATTATTGTGATTTGTTTCTCGGAGAAAGTAATTGATTGTCAGAACTAACTACAGTAGTCTAACTTGAGTATATTTCTCCTCATTGCTTTCAACATACGCATGCCTGATTCTCTGCAGTTGACGGCATCGTAACCAGAAATGGTTGGCCTGCAGATGGGTGACTAAACAAGAATGTTTCTCTTAAAAAAAACATTAAAGCAAATAGGCTTCTGACTGATTGAAGATTGCACATTCGCAACGCATTCGCACATTTAGAGAACGAGTGGTATACCTTAAATGTGAAAAAATAAAGTTATGCTCAAGATAGTCCTACAAACGCATCTCTTTGTTTTGTTTCCTTCTCTTGGACCATATGGTTTCAGATAAATTCGGTCTTTGCACAATAAACGCTTATTTTCTCTATTTCACGATGCAAACTACACTGACGTGTACGGGCCTACTCGTCGCTTTATGGTGAAGCATTTCTCCGCGGCAGTCTCATTCGGTTATATATAACTACAATTTTGCAGCTTCTGAAGCGCCGCTACATCTCGGTAATAGTGCAAGCCTTCTTTTTTTTTCGCGCGTAGTCGAAGATTTCAGACTTTCAAGACGTGAGAGGCGCGTTTGGACAAGCGAACAGTTTAGTTTGAGTTTCGTTGTGCGTGTGTCATTCACATGTTTTTTGTGTTTTTTTTTCTTTAGGATGGATAGCAAGTATAGAGAACTACAGCCCATAAAAAGTCCGAAAGTAGCCTTTCCACCGCAAACCATCATAAAAGAGAACTGTAGCCGGGTGTCTTCGATCGCAACGACGGGCCATCGCTCCACAACGGCGGTAGCCGATGAATCGTCAATGTTCTTAAATATCGAGGGTGAGACGTTTTCGTTTCGCCATGCTTTCATGAAGTGTAGTGGCGGTGTTTCTACAATAACGAATACGCAGAACCAGAGACAATGTGTACGGCTCGCAGCACTTTTTGATCAAAGCATATCACTTCAATTTAGCCCGCCGTAATTGAGCAAGCTTGTACTATAACAATGCTGTTTATATATATACAAACATAAGCAACGCTAAGAACAAAATCTTTCACGTTCTGCCCCGTGTCGCGTTTAGATTTCTTAGTCCAGACCATCAAACATTGCGAAAGTTTCAATTACCAGCGCGAAATTTCACTGCCACACATAGCGCAAGCTTTCGTAAATCACGTTTAATTGGAAATATGCGGAGTGCCATTGATGTTGCTACGAAAAGAGGAACGCACACACGAGTGATTTTGAAATTCTTTGCTCTGTTTAAACTTTTCCGCCTTGCATAGCCGTGAGCTTCATACGGTAAGCCTCGTATTTGAACACTCGACGCCTACGTAATCCGATTGGCACGTGTACCCCACTAATGCTCGTTTCATATCTCGCTTATGCGATGCATGTAGAACGCAGATGTACAAACACTGCCCTCCCCGTCAGCCATCTATGGCAGGTGCAGTCATCGATTTCATCATGTCTCGAAAATGTACACTTTAGAGGAGTTTTGTCAACACAGTGTTGCTGCTATTCCCGTCGCAAAATTTGCTGTTCCTGCTCATTCTAAAATCTCGGGCCCACGTTCGCAAATATTTTTGTTAAGACGTGTTCTTTGCCATTGGTAGAAGCTGCCTTGTATTTCCTGCACCAGAATAAGGTGGACTTTTTTCTCTTCCAATCACCTATTTCCCAACCCCAATGTAAAGTAGCATACCATGCAGATACTATTTTATGGTTAACGTTCCTGCCTTTCTTTTCTCGTTATCTCTCTCTCACATAAGGCACGTTGCCTATCTGTCCTGATTGGCTTAGCGGCTAATATGCTACGCTGCTAGGCGGAATGAAGAAGCTTCCATTCTCTATAATACTGCAACGGACCTAGTCCCTCACAAGTTTATCCTAGCAATTCGTCTATGCTTGGGAAAGAAATGACGGCAACAACAAAGAAACTGTTTTCTTTCTCGCCAAGGTAAACAGCAACTACATAAAATCTTACGAAATTAACAGTCTACAGCCCGTATTTATATAAAGGTTTTACCAGTACAATCTTTAGCAAAAAGCAATTTTTACGAATCCTTATACCAGACAAATCGTTAGCGAAGGCCCCGAGCATGTGGCAAAATAGTTCTTACAAACTTAAAACTTCTTGAATTCGTCTCAGTCCCGGAATTCCCAAGGCTATCTTTCAGAAAGTGCTAGTAGTGATTCCTCAGTCAACTTCAGTAATATTACGTTCTACGTTAATGTAATATCTTACGAACAATTTAATTGTAAGATGTTTTGTGGTTATGTACGTACGTACTTTCATTAATAAAACCGAGAAAAACAAGCAAAGCTGCGTAAAAAGAGCAAGATATGAAACACTCACCTTCGCTGTTTCTGTTGTTACCACTCGGTAGACAGAGCACTATTCCTCATAAAAACAAACACGCTGAAAACCAGAGGTAAAGAAAGTGCGAACCTTGCAGTGTTCCTGTCGGCACAGTAGGAATCAGTATACATATCGTCTTTTTAAACAAGTATTTGTGAGAATGTCCATGTTCAACAGTGCCTTGACTTGTAGGTATAGTTATGACTTCTTAAAGACGGTTCTTTGAACAAAGATATCTACGAAAGCCAGGTGTGCGGCGTACGTCTCAGATGTTATCAAAAGACAAAAGGTAAACATTTGGCTGAAGTTAGTCCTGTCGTTTTCGGATATTGTCATACATAAAATGGGGAAAGGAAAGTAAATGGAGAAAGCTGGAGGCTCTTTCCAATTAGTCCTTTCTGAAGTAACTTCGCCTGCTAAACTGTCTCCAAAATGAAGGACATAAAGAAAAAAAAGGCTGAATCTGGGGCCGAAATTCTGAAGATTAATGTTCACACGTGTTTCTTACCGTCGTCTTACATTAATCCGCAGCAGTACGCCCAGCTTCGAAACTGGCACCAATTTTCGGTTAGAGATAACTCTTGCATAAAATTTCTTTGTCATTATACCAGTCTGGCTTACCTAATGACGACTTTACTCCAGCAGTTAGAAAAAGCTGACTTTCTCGCTATAATTTGATTGCCAAGTATTACAGTCATATGTTTACTTTGTATACAGCTATTTTTACCTCGTTCTCGAAATAGCAACCAAGGCAACGTTTAAAATGAGATAGATGTGAGCTGCTCTTCATTTTCTTTTTGTTTGTCGTTTCAGGAAGTACGCCATTGTCGCCTTGTCTAGCCTCGCACAATATTTACGGGGAAGGTGAGACGTAAAGCCCATAGGATTAAACAACACACTTCCTAATATCTCCAACTAGGCATTAAGAATAAAACAAAGAGCGCTGTATAAAAGAACAAGGTTTTGTAGTGACATTCATAGCGCGTCTTTGTACCAACAAAAGATTTTGTGATTACTTTTCTATACGCTGAGCACTCGGGAAAAAATACAAAATTGTCCGCTGTCTTTATCACTGCGCCAAACAAAACATTATGCTTTGCTTTTATAACATAAAGTACTTGTTGACTTTATCTGAAAATGAAGTGTCTTCCCTTAACCAGGGGAACCGTCTATGAATCTTTGGTTGGGCACGTTGTGGTGGTGCATGGTGTTTAATCTGGGCGATACGTTCGGGTGTTCCTTGCATGCTAGCGCAAGTCTGCATATTTGATATAGTTTGCGAATAAAGCTCAGGTGCATGTTCGCGCTCCGTTCTCTTGTGTCGGTCTCAGGCCATTTCTTCTTTTTAGCGTAACGCGCTATAACGGTTTAAGGAGACGTGCCACTAGGCGTCAACGAGGATGCAACCATGTCAAAATGTGCAATGGCTGCCAAATAACAATATACATTGTACAAACTCTTATAGTCACTACGCAATAAGCACTATTTCTGGGAAGACACTTTTCACTTCCGGCTTATACCAGTGTCTATGCCGGAGGAATCAGCTTGTGTCTTCCTATTTCTCTGTATTCGTTTTTCGCGATGTTTATCTCGAACAATAAATCATTACCCACTTGCCCAGCGTTCAATACTTCTCAGAATCTGCTATATATATATATATATATATATATATATATATATATATATATATATATATATATATATATATATATATATATATATATATATATATATATATATATATATATATATTGTATCTTTGTCGTTGCTGTTAAACGGCGTATACATGTTCTTCCTTCTTCTGTCATGCCCTGCATGTCGTTGTCCGAGTAAAAACTACGAGCACCTGATATCAATGAGGTGCACCCTTTCATTCCACTGCATTATTCCTTCACGAATTAATTCTATAAAATGACTTGCGCGCCAGAGCCGGTGTGACGCCGAACCTTCAAAATCTTGCTAATAAATTGGAAATGCTAACAGCCAAGCTGAACTACTCGACGCATTCTTCGTCAACTGTCCGCCTTTCAAGAAAGCGATGGGCGATAAGCCTCACTAATGTGCCAATTAGGCGGCATTCCTGATCGGAAGTGGACAGTTTCGAGTATACGTATATAACAAGCAAGAAAATTGATTTCGTGCGCTCCATCTGTATCTGCCGCGCCAATCGTTTAACTCTTTTTCTCTCTTCCCTTTTTTCCCACCGAGTTACTGTTGATCTTCGATTAAAAGAGTGAACCGACGAGAGAGGAAAAGGGAGTGTCCGTGGTCGAAATCTTCAAAGCGTTTTAGGCTCGGTCATTTAACCTTGTCCGGAACCCAATTGCAGTGGAAGATTTTCATTAATTTCTCATCAGAACAACTTCCAAATTTCCGGTGACTTACTTGGAATGCGCTGATGTGCGGCACAGCCTCTTCAATGCTTACTCTGCGAGCTGCATTCGAAATTCTGATAAAATAGTAAAAACGATGGCCCTTAAAGGCAGGCAGTGTGGCTATGTGGACGCATGGCACTTCGTATAGAGAGTGGTTGGAGGAGCGTAGAAATTATTCGCCACTGCGACCAACCTGTACAAGCTTACAGACAGAGAGAGAAAAAGAATAAGAAGGTAGTTCCAACACAAAAACTGCTTTTCTTTTACTAAACCATCTTGCGCGTGACAAGTTTCGTCACTTTTTTATCCCTGAAATAAAACATTCGGCACGATTCTCAATATAAAATAAGGTATCACCATTAAACCGCTGCATATGCACACGTGTTATTGTGTCTGAAGATAAGGATGGAAAAGACGACCGGCTTTAGAATCTGATTTTGTACGAGTTGAATGTCCATCGAACATGCTCCTTACGTATTCCGATGTGGCAAACTTCGCGCTTCTTGGAATGCCTTTAGCATGAAATGGTACGAAAAAAAAAACACCTCACGCTCCATCAGCAAGCAGGATTACTCAGCATTTTACACGAAATAGCTTGCGACGATAACAAGTAAGGCACTCAAAGCTTCCACGCGAATTTACAGAAACAATTCGTGCGCGCGTGTGCGTGTAATTCGAATAACTCGAGTGCGTAGATACCTCTAGCTCAGTATATTCAGTTATGAAACAAAGAGTTCCATGCATACAAGACAAAGTAGACTTTGTACACGTGATCCTGCATGTTTGTTGCCACAAGGACTACTTTTGCGAGTCTATCGTAATTATTTGCTAAATGGAGGCTCTACGTGTAGTTTTGCAATGTTCAAGTAATCAATGAATAAAAAAATTATTTCTAAGCTTGGAAATTAGGCTCTAGCCATTCAATAAAAAAGTGAAAAATTCTCTGACCATTCTGAAATTCCGCATGCTGTGCGCTCTTAGGGACATTATACGGCAGAAAGTTATAGTATAACGGGCTTACCGTGATAGCGGCATCGAAGTGCGCATGCGCAGATACGTACGTTAGCCGTGGTAAAACTTACCCTACGCGCGCTATTTTTCAGATTTAAAGGGGCCCTGTAACACTTTTTTAGCGCGGTCAAAAACGCCGCCGATCGGTAGTAAAGGCTCTCGAAAACACGCGAGCCGAGTATTATGGCGCAGCACGCGGCCTGGGATTCACACTCGCTTGCTGGATTCCGTGCTGACTGGTTGGGCCCTCGCGGTCTCCGACGACAGGTCAGCTCTGGCCGACTGGGTTGGTCCCACGTCACCTCCTAACGCCGGTCCCCGACAACGACGACAGCGTAGCTCTGGCCGCTTGGATTAGCCCTCCGCCATCTCCTGTCGCCGACAAGAGCTCTCGCTAGTGGGGCCCCGTCCTCGGACTCCTGCGACTGTCTCCATCTTTCCCATCTTCTCCTTACTTCCATTGTTCGCTGCTCCTCCACCTCGCTCTCTCCTTCCTCTCTCTCTATTTCGTTACCTTTGAATACTATCCTTTTAATCCCTCCTTTTCCCCCACCCCTCGGGAGCTACTGTTGAGTTGTCCTCCCCCTGAGAGACAGTTACGGGGCTCACTTTTCTCTTCTTTTATTTTAAAATCACTTCACCCCCCCCCCCCCGGAATTCACAATAAATTATCAAAGTCAGCTGAAAACTGTTTTCTCTTCTCTCGACAAATGAAATAAGACGCTCAAAGATGTCTCCTAAAAATCCCATCTAACAGCCATTGGTTGATTTGAACATGGCGTGCTCCGTGGTTACAGAGATACCCGTGGGAGGCCGCTACTATCCACGCGTGCGCGTGGGAGCACACTGAAAAAGTCGCGTATTCAATGAAAAAAGTGCTCAATGAAACGAGACGCGCGTGACGTATTTTCGTTGCGCCTGCCACCCCTCCCTGATAGCTTCCAGCACTTTCATCGGGACGAGAGAAGAGAGTGTAATTGCAGCATGCGACAAATTTTTGTAACTCCACTTGCACTGGACGGATTCTTAAAATATTTGTGGCGTTGAAATACTGAGGCAATAAGCTCTTCCAGTAAATTCGTTACCGTGACGGTTACGTCAAAAAGTGTTTCAGGGCCCGTTTAACGTCACCGTGTTAGCATGCTGTGCGTAGAGCACGTAAACATGGCGGCAATTTCGTACAGCGGCTGCGAAGTGATTTCGGCGTAGTTTTTGAAAAATTCACTTCGTTCGCAGCAAACTACTGTTAAAAATGGCTTCACTTGCCTTCAGTTAGATTAGATGACCGAGTATCACGGATAAGCTAGCGTAATTTTTGACATAGCTTCCCATTTAGAACGTCTCTAGGCCTAACCAGAAGATCTAAAGAACGCCAGGTGGTCTAAGTTTCCGGAGCCCTCCACTACGGCGTCTCTCATAATAATATAGTGGTTTTGGGACGTTAAACCCCACATATCAATCAATTACCCAGAAGATCGATTAGACAAATCGGCAACATAAATGTTTTTTTTGCATTTTGTGCGTGGTTCGTACTTCTTTACTTTTATTATTAATAAAATAAACTTGTAACAATGCTTCGCGCGATGACACAAGCAAACATTCTCGTTTTCTTTTTTTTTTCACTGTTCTTTAACTTATCAATTCTACGATGGAAGGTGCCATCATCCCAGCTAGAGCACGTAAACCACGTAACCAATATCCCGCTAAACTATAAGATGCTGTCCGCAACGAGTGTTTGCTGGACGATAACGTCATTCTCTTAAGCCCCACTTTTACGCTAACAGTAAACTATAGCTGTTTACTGAGGAGAAAATGAATTTTCGTCACAATAGTGTAGTACCCTTTCAGAATAACAAAGGTGCAATTCTCGTTGCGGGAATACATAAAACACACAAATAAGAAATGAATGGGGCGACGTCAGCTTCAAGTCCCCTCACTAATTCTCTGTGGCATCATGAATTTTGGCAATGTCTACTAAGGCTTAAGTAGTTATTGATTGGTAAAAATTAGCTACATATGCATCTATGGGTAGCCAGCGAACAAAGTTTAAGGAAACATTATGGAGTGAATGTGGCAAGATTAGGAGAAAATTATAAATCCATGACGTCGGGCCTACGTTCATGTGCACGAGTGTCTCCATCAAATTCCATTTTAAAACTTCGACCTCCATTGGATCGTCTAACCTATGATGGCGAAATTAACCACAGTAAAGAACAAAAAATTATTTGCCTTAATTGATTCCATTTCACTTCAAAGTGCCTTTAAACGATAGCCCAGTAACACGGCCTGGAAACTGAATATATATAATTGTGTGTGTGTGTGTGTGTGTGTGTGTGTGTGTGTGTGTGTGTGTGTGTGTGTGTGTGTGTGTGTGTGTGTGTGTGCGTGTGCGTGTGCGCGTGCGTGCGCGCGTGTGTGTGTGTGTGTGTGTGTGTGTGTGTGTGTGTGTGTGTGTGTGTGTGTGTGTGTGTGTGTGTGTGTGTGTGTGTGTGTGTGTGTGTGTGTGTGTGTGTGTGTGTGTGTGTGTGGCGCAGCTACGCAGGCGACAAAATACCCAGCAGAAGTAAGGGACAGAGTGTGTCACAGTTATTTGATGGATTTCCATGAGTCCACTATGCTCTGGTGGCAGAATGGTCATTTACAAAAGGTGACGACCCGCGCATCTCCCTTCAAACAAGGATATATAGTGTGCATTGTTTCATGTTTTCTTTTTTCGTGGAGACTGATCGGTTTGAGAAGTCCTGAAGGCACCGCTGTTCTCAAGAAACGGGAGCCTGCTCACACGCACATTATTATACAGCACTGCTTATACGCAGCGGGAGACAAAGGTATATATAAAATTTCAGGACCTACACTCGAGACTGAGGCAGGCTAATCGTTTCGGTGTTGCATGCATCGCCTTTGATACAGAATTTTTTTTTACAGAGTAGAACAGGGGGGGGGGGGGAGGAGGTCTGCTGTTTCGTTAACTTTCAGACTTCGGTTGGTGCTAAAGAACACGTATTGTAGACATGTGACGATGTCGTCAGCCACCAAGTGCGATTAGCGCGCGCTGATGGGGAGTGTTCTTAGACCGTCTGAAGACTGAGAAACTAGAGGGGCTGGGTATCATTAGCGCAGCCTGATGGCATCACTTTCTCAGCGACGGGGACTAGCTAACACGCTTTGTTGGACAGCTTGGCGAGCGAGAAGAGTATTGCTCAACGCAAGGGTCAATCACGCCCCGACCCGAGAGCTCCCTTGGGGGGCATGCCCCGGCGCCAGCCGCTGGCTCTGCAATGCCACGATAATTAAATACTATATTCAAAACGTTCATTCATTCGAAGGCAGAAAAAAGATCTAAATTTCTAGTCCCGTTTTACAAATGCCTATACATGTTACTTTATTTTTTTCTTGTACTTTATATTTCGCACACTCGAAGTTCACCGCACGAATTTCATGTAGGGTGGTTTAAACACGCCGTTTTGGCTGTGATTCTGCGAGGCTTAATTTGATTGCACTCAATAACGATGCGCTGTGTTAATGCCTCATGAGAAATTCTCTCACCATCTATCTCTCCCAGTTTTGAAATGCCCCTAGTCAAAGCTCAGTAAATACCACTTATTTTGTCAGTGTTTTCCGGTGGCCTCCACAAAAGATGTGCCAGATAATAATAGAAGTTATTGTGCCTCAAGTTATGAGAGAGCTAGACGTGGTTATTCATTCTCTATACAGAAAAAGTGAAAGTAATAATACTCTCCGACGCATTATAATTTGCGAGTGCTATAAACTAAATGAAGGCAACTGTTTTGTCAAGAAATGAATAACTGCGCTTCATTGGCCTCCCACAGCATAGTGTTACGGAGCAACATATTGCGCATTGCAGCGTACAGTGCTAAGGCACAGCTCGGCGGTGAGTGGGGCATAAAGCTTGAGAGCGGGTACTAAAAGAAAATGTGAGAAAAATAAACGGAAGTACAGCGAATCTAAACTAAATCTAAACACAGGTTGACTACTGTACGTGAAACCTGAGGAATCACCTATTGCACAGTCGCGCAGCGATTCCCGTCCTATAAAGTTCGCACTTCTCTGTATACCAAGCCTTCGATGACGTCAAATGTTTTGAGGTAAGCATGTAAGGTTTTCGCAGCACGAGTACTCTTGTTAGGAAGATTCGACAACTCGGTGTACAACACGCGGACTACTTTCAGAAGCGTATCGACTTTCGACCTGTTGACGTACGTGTCACCTGAAGCAAGTTCCACCAGGTTGTTTCGTCCTCTAGATGTTGCCACCGAGCACCGGTGAAGTGCAGGTGTAAGAAGCAATCGTGTGCACTCTTGTTATATATATCAGAAGACAAGAATCTACGGGAGAAGTTCTTATGCGCTTCCTTCGTGAAGAGATCGCACTGTTGGCGTAGTAGATACTGGGTCTGCATGCATTATATGGAACTGTATACATTACTGTTAGTGACTAAGCGCCTCGTATGTGACAGTCTGTCTATCTCGTTCCGTGGGCTGTCAGCCATTTCTTCCGTTCGGTCGAGTCTCTTACGTAAGTATAGAGGCCTTACCTTTCCGTGAATCCGCGAAAAATCGCTGAACCAACATTTTTTTTTTTGCTTAGAGATGCGGAAAAACTACGAATGCGTGAATGCTCGTTTCAATTCTAATCAAAAGAAACATTCGGCAGATCCCGAGTCGTTTGGTAATCGCTACGTTATGCGAAGCATGCGGAAGGAAAGGGGCGTTGGTGCAATTTTACTACCGTAACGTTAAAAAATCACGCTAAATATACGTTCAAATGAACGCACAGACTTATGTAAAACAGTCCTATATGTTTTATACAAAAAGTTGTTTAATGTTGCGAAGGTATTACCAACACCAGAAGTGGTCAGCTGATATGTTGCGCTTGTGCTTGCGAGTATGCATAGTAGCACTGCGTAGTGCTATAGGTGGATAAACTTCAGTTGGTGGTACTCAACTACAATTGCGATCAACCCAACGCGACGCCTACATCATTGGAGTTCAAGTGATGTTTATAAAATAGATAGCCAGCACTGCAACAATTGACAGTTCACCCGTTTGACGCCTGCACATGGACTTTTTTCCAAAGCAGTTCACAGACCTATAGCGTGGCTCTGCGGTAAAACACTTCATCGCCACTCAGAATGCTTGGGTTTTATTGCTGCTGGGACCCTGATATTGATTCTTTATATATGTAGGTCCAACGCTGAGGTCACTTTTACATAATTCTCGCATTTAAATTACCAATTTCTGTTCTCATCGTTCCTGGTAGATACAAACAGTTATTCACCTATGGCTCATACCCGCATACCAGGGCCCGTTGTATACGGATATGTACCAGAAGTGTCTTGAGGAATGTACTCTAGTAGAATTCGCTGCTGAGCTAGTTGGTGCATGTCTTGATTAAATAGTCAGCGTCGCGCCGAATGAACAACCACACAGAGAATAACACATATAGAGATCACGGGCGCTCTCAATGTGTTTGACGACCTAGGTGTCAGGGTTTTCCCGTTATTCATGTCATGACCAGCCGGCCATAATCGACAAACCCTGTTAGCCTCCCGTAATAGTTTTGGTCTACTCCAAGCTAAGGAGGCGATCACGAGAACACAAAGACGTAGGTGTGCAGGCAGGCAGGCAGGCAGACAGACAAAATATTTGGCATTTAATACCTGACCGCGGAATCGTTGAAAGCTGGGGCGTCTGGTGATCGACCAATCGGCCCTCTTCACGGACAGCGTTGAGCCGGTCCTGCTGGCTTTGTAGCCCGTCTGCCGTATTTCCACTCTCTCAACATGTGATAACCTCGGCGATCCAGCCACCACTGGCAAACTACTCGTTCAAAAACTCGGAACTTTCGTCCCGCCACGCATTTCTTAGTTCTTTTGGCATGAAGAACAGCAAACCTGGTGAAAGCTGCTGTTGACAGGGGGCTTAGTCAGAGAGAGAGACCAGTGGCAAGGACCTTAGCAACTTTTATTTTTAAACAAGCGAACCGCGGTGGAGATTAGATGTTCTGGTTTTCTGGACCGGGATGAAACATCAGACTCTTAATACGTTCTTCTATCACCCTTCAATACCTGTCAATGCAACTAAACTCTGTTGACGCATGAAGATTAGTCTGGCGCTATGGTAAAATGTGTTCAAATAGCGTCTTACTCTTACGAAAGTATAAAGCATCAACTGATTATTAACCATAACACCATATTCAAGTTTTAAATTCCCGTAAGTACATTTGGAGGAAGAAAGCGATTAATAATTACCTTTAACGTGCACCTGCAGTGTTTGCTTAATTATGCCGCAGGAAATTTGCAAACTGATTCATTCATTCATATCTGCGGTTTAATGTCCCAAAACCACCATATGATTATAAAAGATGCCATAGTGTAGGGCTCCGGAAACTTTGACCACCTGGGGTTCTTTAACGTGCTCCCTAATCTGAGCACACGGGCCTACAGTATTTCCGTTTCTAGCGGAAATGCAGCCGCCGCAGCCGGGATTCAATCCCGTGACCTGTTGGTCAGCAGCCGAGTGCCTTAGCCACTGGACCACCGTGGCGGGGCAAATTTGCGAGCTCGTCTGTCTGGATTTTCAGAAGTTCAAGTTTAACCCCTCGTAAAGTTAGAGGTTTACATAAGGACAACGGATGTTTAAGCTTGGAGTAAGGACGACTTCTCTATGGATTGCACACGCTACGGTGCGCTTTTTCAGCCTGAAAGAAGACAAGATCGCCCGTCAAAACATTGGCTACAGCAATATACCATGTTCCTAGGAATTTTGATTGCCAGAAAACGGAATTAACTGGTTCTCTGAGTTGCGCAAGTCGCGTACCACGTGATTTCCTGCTAATGGGCATCTTATTTTGTGTTTGATGGTTGATTCTACAGTTTGATTAATGCGCCCTGCTTCCTTAAAGGATGTTGTGAAGATCTCGGCCGAGAGAACTGCGGATAGCTATGCATTTGTCCTCTGTACTCCCCGACTACTAATGCTTAAATGGCCTCAGTGAGTTTGCGGGCAGGAAACTCTCCAAAGATCCAAGAGGAAACTTGCGCTGCCCGAGACCATCCGTTAAAGCTTCCGTGCCTCTTTCACGAAAATGGTTTTACAACTTTGGGCTGCTACAAAACGAATTCCCCACTGCAGCAGTTACACTGCGATGCATGCCCGGAAGGCTTTAAGAATTTAGTCTTCCTTTGGCACTGCCTTCTGACTTTCGGCTTGTAGGAGCTGGAGTGCAGCCAGAGTGCAGTCTCTTCAGGGACGTGCCCTTTGACCAGACATCCATTGGCTGCCCCAACCGAGCTCCGGACTGACCGAGATCCCCGACGTCAATTAGTGGCCCGACCCACCATCTGAAGCTGTACACGAAACATCATCAATGAGGCGAGCCAAAGCCCGAAGACAAACGAGAAAAGATGCCCCTTCTCCTTAGGCGTGTGCACTGATCCTGGTCCGTTTCAGCCAAACGTTCCGGCCGCTTACTTCGTTCCCTCTCTATATATAGTGCAGATGCGTCCTTGCTACTCTAGCGGTCTTTATTGTTCCTGCTTTCCGTATTCGCTCTATTTTTTTTCTTTGAACGCCACATTATCCATCTTCGTCGTTGACGTGGACGACGATAACGATGGAGACAACAGAGATCTTTGCCGCGTCCGATGGAGCAGTCATTTTGGCGAGAGGAAACACGCTTCGGCGAAGTGCGCTCATCTGCCGTGTTTACGTGCTATGACCGATGCGAAAGGGGATGACCACTAATTGTGAGTATTGCTACATTTATCAGGCCACTCGTTTACGTTTCTTATCTAAGCGACCTTGATGAGATCGCAACTTGTAAGGAACCCGACACGCAATTGAAAAAAAAAAAAAATATATATATATATATATATATATATATATATATATATATTTTTTCAATTGCGTGTCGGGTTATATATATATATATATATATATATATATATATATATATATTGCGTGTCGGGTTATATATATATATATATATATATATATATATATATATATATATATATATATATATATATATATATATATATATATATATATATAAGGGAGAGAAGTGTATACCTAAGGGCTCGTATTTCCGTGTTTTAACACAATATTAATGAGATATAACAGACAGTAATGCCGAGGAATGTACAGGAGAAGTCATTAGAACCAATGGAATGTAAATAAGAAGAAAGAAGAAAGAAAAGTGGATGAAAAAATTACCAGCTGTGAGCAGGAATTACCAGCTGCTCACAGCTAGTAATTTTTTCATCCACTTTTCTTTCTTCTTTCTTCTTATTTACATTCCACTGGTTCTAATGATTTCCCCTGTACATTCCTTGGCATTACTCTCTGTTATATCTCATTATATATATATATATATATATATATATATATATATATATATATATATATATATATATATATATTTATTTATTTATTTATTTATTTATTTTTCTGTAGGACCTCTCGACAGGTCTACCGATACGTGCTCAAGTTAAGTCAAGTCAAGTCATGTTTATTAAATAGTTCAGTTGAGTTACATGGTTAGCGTTATTACAGCAGGAGGTCCCAAAGTTTCAGAGAAACTGACAGGGGGACCTCCTATGGCTACATGGATGGGGTAATTACAAAAAAATACAGCAATAGTATACGGTCTTGTGAATAATAATGAATAATCTTGATTAACAATAAAAACACGATCAATACACAACATAATGGTAATACTCACTATTGAAAAATAACAAGGAAACAATCAAAAGCAAGTTAAGACAAAAAACAATAATAATGAACTCTACGTGACAAATGTAACACGTTTCATTATCAGTGTTATCAATTATACAATGGCAAATTGAAGTAGTAAAAAAGCACAGAACTGTGGAAAGCTATTAACAGTTAATTACACAAATCGGATGAGTTGATTAATTCCTGAACGTAATATTTCTTACTACGCGAAGTGAAAATATGGATGTTATGCGATGATTTCAATTCGAAAGGCAATGAATTCCAAATGGCTATGCTAGTAAATAAGGTTGAGAACCTGCCGTAGTTTGTCCTTACGGCCGGCAAAAGAAGATTATAGCACTGAGAAAACCTGGTGATGTTACCATTAGTTAAGTGACGATGATCAATGCATGCAATAAAAATGTCATGCGTGATGAGTCTAAAGGCGACAACGGACATTCTATGACAAAATAATTGTCTCAATGGGAGTATGTTAAGCTGAGAAAACAACGAGCTGCAGGAGAAGTAAAATGGGCTGAAAGTCATTAATCTAACTGCTTGATTCTGAAGTCGCTGCAAACGTTCGATGTGCGTGAAATATGTGTTGGCCCAAGATGATACGCAATACGAAATATGGCTATGAATATAAGCAAAATACAAAGTACGTATGATGTGAGGCGGAAAATAAGTTCGTGTCTTGATGATAACGTGAATACCAAATGCAATCTTTTTAGCGAGTGATGCTGCATGTTTATGAAATTTTAGTTCGCTATCTAAGATGACGCCAAGAAACCGCGCTTCACTGGAAATGTTTATGACGGTATTACCAATGTGAAGGGAAGGTTGTATGTCAAGTGAAATGCGCGGGGAATGGAACAACATAAACACGGTTTTAGTAGCATTGATCTGAAGATAATTGGCCTGGCACCATAAAGTTATGTTATGTAAATCTGTGTTGAGGTCAGACTGGAGTGAAGAAACTGATTTAGATGACTGAAAGATGGTTGTGTCGTCAGCGTAAAGTATGCACTTGGTCCTTGTAAGAATTGCTCGTCACTGTATACACAATACTATATATTTGGGGGGTTCCACAAGGGGCACAGTAAATCATCAAGAATAAGAGCCAAAAGAAGGTCCCGAGTCTCCGGAGCAGTCTCGTTTACTGGGTACTTAAAAGGAGGAGCTCATGAATATGAATAGCTGAGCGTGTGGGCGCAAATTAGAGTTCAAGTTTAGCGCATCAATACCTCTCAAAACACCAACCACGCATGTTGCCACGCATGTTGTCCCCAAGCGCACGCTCTGTTCCGCCTCCACGGGGACAGATCGATCATGTTGATGCTGGCTTACTTGTCTGACGTCTCGATGGTGCAATTCGCGTATAATGAGGGCGCTGCTGCTAAAATGAACAGACTCCGGTAACTTCCGTTTCTTCGTCGCCCCACCGTGGTGCCGAGCGAGTTCATTCATCCTCGCAGCACCACGCCTCTATGCTGGTACAGAAACAGGAAATAACATTCCCTGTCTTTCAACCCATGGTCGTATTATCACGTTATTCACACTTCCCAGTTCTCTCCTACTTCTCTCATTTAGCGCTGAAGTTCAATGCAATATGACGGCATGTGAAACATCTAAAACGTATAAAAATGAAAAACAAAGGATGTCGAACATATCAAAGGCTCATGTTTCTGTGCCATAGTCACAACCTTAATGAAATCCAACAGAAAAAGAAGTCAAGGAAGGTATGGGGCATTGCGTATATAATGTGTTCTATCCTACTTCGCGAAATCATGATTGCGTAGTCGATGCCTTCCGGAAAGCCAAAACGTTGGCAAGGCCAATGGTGCTTGATGAGCACGAAGCTGTGTTCAGAATTCACATTAGGCAATATCGTGATCGTCGGTGAACTTTTGTTAACTGTATAGTGTAGCAATTATGTTGTAAATGAGAAGAAATGAAAGTGTTCGAAAAGACAACTTTTTTTTTTGCCTTCAGGGACTGAGCCTATAATTTTCATAACGCTTTCGGTTCTCTACCGCTTGAACTATACACCGGCGATCGTTCTCATGTAAACTTTTATCGGGCATTTCTGGTGGCTATTCTCGGCAGTGTTGACCATCGCCGCTCGTAGCCTTAACGGCGAGTGTGGAACACCCTTTTCTGGTAGCTGGCGCTACGTATAGTTTGCGAAATATTTACGAACTGGTGGCTGTGCAATATGCCATCGCATGGTATTTCTAAGGCATGGAGTCTGCCGGAATGAGAAGAGCACAGAGTAACAGCGTCACTCTGTCAGGGCTCTTAGAAAAGAAATGTTGCTTCGCGATATCGGTATTGCCACAGTTGCGAAAAAGTTTTTCCTACGCCGTTCCACTGCGCTGTTTTGTCGGCGCCGCTTTTCTAACATACATCACATCCAACTTCTCGGGACGTTTAAAGTTGTTGTGCAAGAAGCTTGAATTGAACGATAGGCTAGATCATTTTTCTTTCCAGCATCATCCATCCTTATCGAGGAAAGTGCCAGCGGTCTCTCTTTTTACGCAACACAGGCTAACCCCGCTTTCTGTAACACCACCAGCATCACCACAACCATCTTTTCAGCACCCAGCGCTAATGCCATATACCGACCATTGTCAGAACAGTCAGTGCATGAAAGCCGACATGATCTGTCTTCGCACGAAAAATCAGTGAAGGCCTTATTGAACGTTTTGCGTGGTAGGAACCTATTGAATAGACTACATCACCCCAGATAAATCTGTTTTTTTTTTTCGCGTGTCTATTCTGATTTTCACTTTTTTTCTCATTTTTCCCCCATTCCCCCTTCTCTTTGTGCAGGGTAGCAAACCGGATGCCCCAACTTTTGGTTAACCTCCCTGCCTTTCCCTCACCTCATTTTATTCTCTCGCTCTCTCTAGTTCCTACAGTGAACACTCTCAGCGTTTGCTCTAATTATATATTGTTTTCAACAGCCATGGCGTAATACAGTCAATAGCTCTTCGATTCCACCGACAAAACGCCACGCATAAGGTGTCACTGAATAATTGTTAGAGCCCAGAAAAGTGAAAAAGCAGACGCTTCCATATAGACCATGCAAATTAACTACGGCATAGGCGCATTTTTTTTTTGCTGGTTTCTTTCGACACGCTCAATTCAAAGCAGACTGCTACACGTTAAACATATATGGCCTCATCTGACTGACTTAGATACGCCTTGTAGAACTTTTATTTTCGTTTGGTCGAACAGTATATCAGACCCTTCGCATAAGTGCGCTTATTCTCGAAAGAGGCAGCCGAGTGTTTTCAACTAACCAACGTAACGTTATATCTGCTACATTGAGTTTGCTGATTGGATTGCCAGCACGAGTTTGTCGGTTTTCTTATCACGTCACCAATTAGTTTTTTTTTCTGTTTTGCTGCATATAGAGTTTGTGTAATAGCATTACAGTAGTAAAAAAAGAAAACAAATTTCTTATTCATTTTCACCGACGTCCATGATGTAGCTATCCCGGCCGTTAACCTGTCCTTCAAAACGGTAAAATATCCATCTGCCGCTGGTACCGTGCGATTTCGTAGCCTCACACGTTGTACCTTTTAGCTCGCGAATTCTCCCGGATGCACTCTTGTGTACTCAGAGATTATTCTCGAAGGATAAAGTCACGTTCAGAGCTGCGCGGCATGCTGGTGCACAAACAGAACACGTTCAGTTCCAGTAAATAGATATTCGGCGTCTCGGCGGGGCAGCGAGCTGCCCGCTCAATTCAAGAAGCTCACAAAAAGCTTGCGCCATTCGCCATGGAATATCTGGTGACAGGTTTCTCTGATGCATCCAGAAAACCCGGAATTCGGTCGAAGTTATACCATTGGGATGTGCGCTATTTAGCCTCCTACGTTATCTTGCGCCAGGCGGCAACATTAGCATCGGCATGCCTTCGCCAGCAAGGTTTGACTATCGCCACAAAAAAAAAAAAAAAAATTCGCAGCGGCGGCGTTTACACGCAAACCGATGTGCTTCTGATGGTCAATGAATTGCATATAAAAACACGCATAATTCCTATAGGTGTCATAATAGATCGTGACATAACCTGGAGTCCGCATTTTGCATACCTCAATAAAAAGCTCATTGCCATTGAAAGTTTATTAAGCTCGTTGCCGGAATATCAAGGGGCCCTTCCATGCGCTCAATAGTGCAGCTTTATACAGCCCTCTTTCGAGGACTTCTCCGGTGCTGCATTCCTGACCAGTCCAACACGTGCACCATTTGTGCACCAGAGCGTACAGCCATGGCCACGTCTGTGTAGAGCGCTAGAGCAGCTGGTTTTTGCTCTGGGGGCCGAAATTTGAGGCAGTTTCGGGCTCTGAAGTGGTTTATCAGGAGCATGCACGACCTAGTTGTCAGGCTGACCATGTCAGAGCCTGATACTGCCCCAAGGTTTCGCCCCGCAGAGCAAAAACAGGCTGTTCACCCGCTCTACGCAGACGTGGCCGCGGATGTACAAGCCCAAGCTCTTAGGGCATGTCCTGGCCTTCCAAAATGCTCATCGACAGTAGCAACTATC